>NC_142088.1:37332500-37932500 GCF_054644295.1 Miniopterus natalensis
TAAAGAACTCCTAAAATCAATAAGAAAAAACACTAACAACCTAATATAAAAATGAGTAAAAGACAAAATCAGGCTTTTCACGAAAGAGAAACTATATATGGGCAATAAACATGAATTCTGACAACACAAAGTATAGAGACAATGTGGATTTATAGAATCTCTTATACACTGCTGATGGGAATATAAATTAGAGCAACTATTATGGAAAACAGTTTGGCTTTATGTACTGAAGTTAAACATTCAAATACTCTAATGACACAACAATTCCACTTCTAGGTGGACATGTACTCTGAGAAGCATGTACAAAAATGTCCACTGCAGCACTTTTTAAAACAGCAAATATCTATAAACAGCCCAAATGCCCATCAACAGATGATATGAGTAAACCATGGAATATTCGGACAATGGTATATAATAGAGTAGTGCAAAGCAATGAATCACACTGAAACATGAGATAATATGGATGAATCTTAGAATGATAGCATCAAGTGAAAAGAGTAGATGCTATGTGAATCCTTTCATTAAGGCTAAAACAACTAAGATTAAAATATGTTCAAGAAACTCATATAGATGCAATGACACTGAATATAAAAGGAAAGCAAGATAATGGCAAACATGGTATTCAGGGTGATGGTTACCTAGGATTAGGGACACAAGAAAATGGTTTGGGAGGCATCGATATCTTTTGAATTAGATGCAGGTTAGGGTAAAGGTGCTGCCTTTCATGTTGGGTGGTGATATCACTAATGATGATTACATTAAAAGTAACTAGCAGAACAAATAGAAGACTAGAAGAGGACCATGCATAGATCAATAACGGAGTGTGTCAATGATCAAGGATTCTGATTAGTCAGTTCACACACCTGGGATTGGGGGAGTGGAGAAAGGAAGGAAAGAAGAAAGAGAAAATAAATGATGTGTGTAGAATGTTATGTATAAACTTCATTTAAAAATAGTAAAGAGGGCCTTAGAAAATATTTGTTATAAAAGGGAGGAGCACTATATCTGACAGGGTTGCAAACCACTGTTCTAGTCGAATGAGGGTTTGTTTTTACTAGAAACTCTGAACCTTTATGTCACGTTGTATCAATCAAGATACTGCACACATTATCTGGGTTGTGATTTTTTTATGACTTTGTGGTATCTCTCCTGGATCGTACATATGTTTTTTGAAGGTTCTGGATTCTCCACAATGCACAGTGCCTTGGGTAGAGTAAGCACTCACTAATTTGTTGCATGAATAAAAAACAATACTTAAATTGGTACTTTAATTTCTTGAAGAAGTAGGTTTAATAAAGACAACTCATTTATGCCAGATAACTGTCCCTGCACATTCTGGAGTTTATTAGGCACTTGGAACATAACACCTGAAGTATCAGAACATCTATTCCTGGGTGACAGATACTTAACTTGGTAATTTTGTCCCAAGGAATCTCAATAGTTAAAATGTAGTAAGTACCTACTATGGACCAGATGATTTGTATTGTCTTGAACAAAGAAATTAGTGTGGTCCCTGTTTTACCAATAAGGCAAGTGCAGTTCAGTGAGGTTAAAAACCTTCTCCATGGCTACGTTGTTGGTGATGGCAGAACTGGGAATAGACTTCAGATGGTTTTATACTGAACCAGCTATCTCTTTCAAATATGTTATGCCACTGGGGGGCCATTTTCATGTTTTGATCAATTTTTGTTTATATCTTTGTTTTTTGTTGTTGTTTTTCTAGGTCCTTTACAGATAGAATGCAAGGCGAGCAGGGTTCCGGGGCTAGAGAAGGACAAGCTATCTCTAAAGGCTAAAAGACACAGAAAAGATAAAGAACCCCTACATGGCATAGAGACCCAGAAGAAAAGCAATGATGGGCTTATAAAACAAAATAATGTTACTAGATTCTTCACTAGGAGAAAGTGACTAAATAAAATGAAGTTTATACATCACCCTCAACTTCTAATACGAAATATAGCAACCATTCCTTTCCAAACCATATGAAGGCTCAGTCCCAAGACATTCTCATACATTCAGGCAGCGAGAATCATTGGGGTGAATGACATCCCACACACCTGAGACAGAAACTCTGACTTAGGAAGAGAAGCCACTGGGAGTTCTATTTTGCACAAGGATTTTATGATCTCCTGGGAGAAATGGTGAAGTGCATTTAAAGGCTTAATGAGGTCCCAAGAGTAAAACAAAAGAAGGAGATAAAGTGCTTTGAAATCTCTGTAAGTGTCCCAGGAAGAGATGAGGGGAAGCCATTTAAGAAAATTGATGCAGGTCCAGGAGAGAGACAATGGTGGCAGAAACCAGAGCAGCAGTTGTAGAAATTGGAGAGAAATACACGGAGCTGAAATATTTCAGAGGCAGAATTGTCAGAACTTGATTCACTGGGTGTGGGGAGTGTGGGAGCAAGAGGCTTGAAGGACAGGTTTGGTTCTGAGTTAGTCCCTTAATCCACTAGAAGAGGCCCTGGGAGTATGCTCCATAACTCTCCACAAAGCCTTAAAAACTAGTACAGTTCTTTTCAGACAATTAGATGGCTGGCCATCAAAGCCTTCATGGGCCCTTCTCTGGTGGAAAAGGAGTCTGGAGGCTTTGCAAGCCAGACAATGTGTCCAGAGATGAATGACATCTTTCTTTAAGACATATCATCTTCTGACCATGGACTTCAAAGACCTTCCCTATCCAGTGTATTATTTTCATGGATGTACTACAGAAATGAAAACAAGCATAGATAGGATATACCTTACCCTAAAAGGTGCCACTCTTGGGAGCAAGAAGTGATACCATGAATCATTTCTTATCTCTTGGAAACTAAAGCAGTGAAAAATGCTTAAATGAACTGATTTGGGTAACAGCTCCATCAGTGCATTTGATAGCACACTCCAACTGTAGCAAATGAATTTTTCAGTGGCAGTTCCCACAATTGTGTCTTCTCTACGAATTCCTTTTATAAACCATACTGTTATTGTATTCTGCCTAATAAATTAGTTTGGATAAACTTCAAAATAGAAACTGTTTGATAAACCTGGCTCTGCAGAGCAATGGAGAGTGCACTGGACTTCTAGACAAACTATTTGATCAAAAACAAGATATACCAAGAAGGGAATATATTACTATATAAAATATTAATAGAGTTGGAACTACCAGAGGAAAAAAGATTAAGCTCTCAAGGAGGTTAAATTTCTCATTACCTGAGCATAAATATTCCCAAGTATTGATTCAGCATACAGTCTTTTCCAGAAGTCTTAAGAGACTGAACAGATGCTCCAATCAGTGAACTACATTACAAATTTGACACTAATTTATTCTCTTCTCCCGTTTTGGGATAGGGGTGAGGAGGTAGAAGAAAGAGGTAGTGGAAGGAGGGTCACTTCTATCATCATCAGTGGACACACAGGGACAAAAAAAATCAAGGGATACACGGGTACTCCAGAGGAAGCAAGGATACTGAGCACCTCTCAATTGGGCCACCCTGTAGAAAATGGCCTGTAATGAATAAGAGACAGAAATAACAACACAGAAAATGACTTTGTAGTTCTTCCTTTATCAAGGAAGATGTTTAACCACAGCTATGGTTGAAATACTCATAAATAAACAATATTTACCAAAAAGAAGTAGTTATTTTTACAAGAGAAATAAGAAACAATAATTTCCAACTAGTTTTAAAAGAGAATGACAAGTAGAATATATATGGGATTTTACCAGCTCACATTTTGGCAGGCAGAAAGACAGCATGTTAAGAATTAAACATTGCCTGGCTGGGGGTGGCTCAGCGGTTGAGCATCAACCTAGGATCCAGGGGATCGGGCTTCGAATCCCAGTCAGGGTACATGCCTGGGTTGTGGGCTCAATCAATGACTCTCTCATCATTGATGTTTCTGTCTCTCTTTTTTCCTCTCTCTGAAATCAATAAAGATATATTTAAAAAAAAAAAAAAAGAACTAAACATCATGCTTTCAGCTTCTATAAATTTTGCCTGAATGGAATTCTTCTATGTGGTAAGCATGCCTCCTCTTAGGTAGCAAAATCCACCCTGATACCAACAGCGTTTTCTCAAACCCTAATTCCGTTCAATGACGCACATTTTACTGCAACCATCAAAAGCTTTCTTATTTCTAGGAATGGTACAATACACTTACTTTTAATTTTTATTTTTATTATTTAAAAAATTATTTTGTATTAGTATCATGTATTCAGAATAATGGTTAGACAATCATATACTTTAAAAAGTGGTCCCCTGATATTTCCAGTACTTACCTGGTACCATACATAGTTATTACAATATTATTGACTATATTCCCTATGCTATACTTTATATTCTCATGACTGTCTTATGACTACTAATTTGCACTTCTTAATCCCTTAACCTTTCCCACTCAGCCCCCTAAGCCCCCACCCCTCTGGCAACCATCAATCTGATCTCTGTATCTATAAGTCTGTTTCTATTTTTTGTTCATTTATTTTGCTCTTTAGATTCCACATATAAGTGAAATCATATGATGATACACTTACTTTCTGATACATGTTTTCAAGATTCAATTGGAGCCCTGGAAGGTGTGGCTCAGTTGGTTGAGCATCGTCCCATGCACCAAGAGGTTGCTGGTTTGATTCCTAGTCAGGGCACATACCTAGGTTGTGGGTTCGATCCCCGTAATGGAGGCAACTGATTGATGTTTCTCTCTCACATCGATGTATCTCTCTCCCTTTCTCTCTCTAAAAAAATCAATTAAAAAAACATATTTTAAGACTCTATTGGAAACAATCCTTTATGACATTTTGTAATATCCCACCCCATTTACTGCTTTCCAGAATTTCTATCACTAAATAATGGATCTTCTTTCTCCATCTCCCTATCCCCCACCCCAAAATGAATCTATTCCTCAACTGCCTATCAGAGACTAAATGAAAGTCAGTCTATCACAGCAGCAGTGATGGTCATGCCAATTTCACAGTGTGATTTGTACACTCATTTGATTTTGAAAATGACTCTGCCCTCCATCTGTCTAAGCTGAATGTCCTGCTTTTGTCAAGCCAGGCTTCATGAGCAGCAGCACATGAAATAAGGGGAAAGACACAGAACGGCCTCCCTCCTGCTCCTCTCAGCTGCCACACTCACAGATAGGTGCCAACACAAAGAAAGGAACCTCAACTGATGCTTGTAGGGATCAGAGAAATTTGGGTAGAGCAGATAGTCCCTCTATTTTTTATTTATTTCCAAGAAGATAGTTGAAGGTGAATGCTTTCATGATGCAGCTCTGAGAAACAAAGAGAGACTAAAGATATAAAAGGCAATATCCTGTTTCCATGTACTATCACCTTACCTTGATTTAAGAGCAACTTACCCAAGGTAAACAGCTCAAGAAATAAGGATTTAAAATACATGAGGATTTTAAAAATATTGAGCCTTTTGGATAATTATTTCTTCCATGAGATGTGTCAATCAGGCAGGCAAAAAGAAGACACCCTATTCCCTTATCACTGAGTGGTGCTGGCCAGCATCCCTCAAACCATGTACCTTCTTGAGTTGAAACCAGAAAGGACTGCAGCCAGAGAATGGGTTGGAAGAAGCCTCAGAGAAGGATTATAGTGGTCTTCCTCAGCTGCTTTCTCTGGGGATCTTGGGTGGCCCAAGGCCCCACTCAACCCCTTTGAAATGGGTATCGTTTGTCCCTTTCTATCTTTGGCAAACTTCTCAGCAAGGGAGAAGAATGTATAAGCAGATGAGGTCAGTCACTTGATTGTTTAGCATTCAGATGCCTTATTAGAGTCCCTTTTTAACTATAACAAGTGACTAGGAACTATACTACCTCTCACTAGTCACTTAACTTACAGCTGCAACTCAGGCCAGGAAGTTCAAATTCTATTGCTCAAACCAAATTGGTTGTTTGTTTTAATGGGAAAATATCCCTAAAAGTAAGACACTAGTATTCCCTCAAAACTGGGTTCTGATGTGATACATAGATTTAATTAATTCATCAGCAACTACTTCCTAATGAATTCACATTTTGTATATCACGGCCCAGCTTCTTCTTTTCTTCATCTGTAATATGCAGAATACAGGGTGATTATTAAAATTAGAGAGAATATATGTGACTAGTCAGAGTGCCATGCAATATGGTTGATGGTGGCTCCAAAACATATGCATAGAAAAGATTTATGGGCAGCAATACTATTGAAGAGGCAGATATGGGGTTTTCATTACAGTGTTTAATTACATAGTGAAGATACGCTTTTACTTGTACTATATTTATTTTGGTGGTTGTGAGGCTAATGAAAATCATAGAAGACTATGAAAGACAACCCCCTCACCCCAGGCCGCCAGCAGAGACACTGCATGTGATAGATATTCATAAATCATAATTTTATTATCATGAAAACTGAACATTTACCACTGCCTCACTGAGATAAGCCAGTTTTTTTTTTTTTATCTTTGTCTACTTCTCTAATGTTTGACTGGAAAAGTCTGTTCATCTCCCACAAATTCTAGTCTCCAGGACAGTCTAAACTATGGGAATGCTTTTTATTAGTGATCCAATATAATTTTATAAGATAATTAAATCCCTAGTTTTTCACTGCCCCATGAGAGGCACTATTAAATTCAAAAGAACTTATATAAAAATAGCCTTGAGGTAATAACATAGAATCCGGAGCATCTATTCCAAATACATGACAAAGGAAAAAATAAAATCCAGAATGGTTTCTTTACAGTTCAACAAATCTCCACAGATATCTTCAAAGAATCTGAGAGAAAAAAATTAAAGTGTAGGCAATTAAAAAAAAATGTTTTTTAACTAAAAGAAAATCCAATTTTTATCATCTCAGTGATATCCAAAAACATTATTAAAGTCTGAAAAGTACAGGCTGTGTATCTCTCTCCCTCTCTCCCTCCCTCTCCCTCTCTCTCCCTCTCCCTCCCTCTCCCCCTCTCCCTCCCTCTCCCCCTCTCCCTCTCTCCCCCTCTCCCTCTCTCCCTCTCTCCCCCTCTCCCTCTCTCCCCCTCTCCTCTCTCCCTCCCTCTCCCTCTCTCCCTCCCTCTCCCTCCATCCCTCTCTCTCTCCCTCTCCCTCCATCCCTCTCTCTCTCCCTCTCCCTCTCCCCCTCTCCCTCTCTCTCCCCTCTCCCTCTCCCTCTCCCTCTCTCTCTCTCCCCTCTCCCTCTCCCTCCATGCCTCTCTCTCTCTCTCCCTCTCCCTCCGTCCCTCTCCCTCTCTCTCCCTCTCTCTCCCTCTCTCTCCCTCTCTCTCTCTCTCTCTCTCTCTCTCTCACACACACACACACACACACACACACACACACACACACACACGGGCACGCGCGCGCACATCACAGACTGGCTAAGTAGGTCTAGAGAGTTAGAAAGGTACAGCGCATAGGAAAAGGAACACTTCTTGGTCGTGGGTTTTTGTTGTTGTTTTCATTCTTGTGAAAAACGAGGTCATAGATTTTCCCAAAGCTTCCACTTCGCTGTGAAATCTGGAGGATCAAGGCAGGCGGCAGGGCCAGGTTACCCTCCAGGAAGTGCTCAGTAAAACCCGTGTTACGGCAAAGCCGGCGCGTGAGACACGCGGAACCGAAGCCGATCCTCTCCCCGGACCAGATACGACCCACAGGACTCTTTCCTGTTGTTAGTCTCTGGAAACTACAAAATAAGGGCTCCTAGTCACTACTCTGTCATTAGAAAGTGTGCCCTCAGGGAGACCTGCAAGCAGGACCCATTCTAATTGTGGGAGAAACCAAGTGGACATTCCGCCTTTTCCATTCCCGTTTCTTTCACCAAAACGACAGGGAACCACACCACACGATGACACGGTGTATAAGGCTCAAAAACGCGAGGGACTTCAGAAAGTAAACCTCCTACCTCCGCGCCAGACACCGAGGCGGCACCACAGGCGGGCAGCAGCCCCACCCACAACCAGGACACGTCGTTAGCCGAGCCTCATCCCCGACCATGGAGGTCCGAGGGAGACTACGCCTCCCAGCATGCAGCGCGAACACGTTCCCAGCGGCCGCGCGACTGAGCCGGGGCATGCCGGGAGGTGGAGTTCCTGTCTCTGCGGGAAGCGGAGCGGACTGCTCTTCCCTCGCAGACCAGCGACGCGCACATTCTTGGACTCTTCGGCGGTGAGACCAGATCTGGGCACCCTCACATTAGTGACTGCTTTCTAATCCTAATATGGTCTTTCCGCTAAAAGTAACTTTGGGAACTCTCTCACAGACGCAAATCTTTACGGTTTTCCGTTTCCGGCTGGCGTGTTGCCTTGGTAACTAGGACGCGCAACCACCCTGGCAGTTATGGCGGGGCTGGGCAGCACGCCGATCCCCGACGGCGAGTTCACCGCGGCCGTGTACCGGCTCATCCGCGATTCCCGCTACGCCGAGGTGGTGCAGCTGCTGGGCGGGGAGCTCCAGCGCAGCCCGAGGAGCCGCGCCGGCCTGTCGCTGCTGGGCTACTGCTACTACCGCCTGCAGGAGTTCACGATGGCGGCCGAGTGCTACGAGCAGCTGAGCCAGCTGCACCCGGAGCTGGAGCAGTACCGCCTGTACCAGGCCCAGGCCCTGTACAAGGCCTGCCTGTATCCGGAGGCCACCCGGGTCGCCTTCCTGCTCTCGGACAACCCCGCCTACCACAGCCGGGTCCTCCGCCTGCAGGCTGCCATCAAGTACAGCGAGGGCGATCTTCCCGGGGCCAGGGGCCTGGTGGAGCAGCTGCTGAGTGGGGAAGGGGGAGACGACGGCGGGGGCGAGAACGAGGCAGACGGCCAGGTCAACCTGGGCTGTTTGCTCTACAAGGAGGGGCAGTATGAAGCGGCTTGTTCCAAGTTCTTTACAGCCCTGCAGGCCTCGGGCTACCGGCCTGACCTTTCCTACAACCTGGCTTTGGCCTATTACAGCAGCCGGCAGTATGCCCCAGCGCTGAAGCATATCGCGGACATTGTGGAGCGTGGCATCCGCCAGCACCCAGAGCTAGGTGTGGGCATGACCACGGAGGGCATTGATGTTCGCAGTGTGGGCAACACTTTAGTCCTTCACCAGACTGCACTGGTGGAAGCCTTCAACCTCAAGGCAGCCATAGAATACCAACTGCGAAACTATGAGGCGGCCCAGGAAGCCCTCACTGACATGCCACCTAGGGCAGAAGAAGAGTTAGACCCTGTGACCCTGCACAACCAGGCGCTCATGAACATGGATGCCAGGCCTACAGAAGGGTTTGAAAAGCTACAGTTTTTGCTCCAACAGAACCCCTTTCCCCCAGAGACCTTTGGCAACCTGTTACTGCTCTACTGCAAATATGAGTATTTTGACCTAGCAGCAGATGTCCTGGCAGAGAATGCCCACCTGACGTATAAGTTCCTCACACCTTATCTCTATGACTTCTTGGATGCCATGATCACTTGCCAGACAGCTCCTGAAGAGGCCTTCATTAAGCTTGATGGGCTAGCAGGGATGCTGACTGAACAGCTCCGAAAACTCACCATACAAGTGCAGGAAGCAAGACACAATAGAGATGATGAAGCTGTCAAGAAGGCAGTGAATGAATATGATGACATCCTGGAGAAGTATATTCCTGTGTTGATGGCCCAGGCAAAAATCTACTGGAACCTTGAAAATTATTCAATGGTGGAAAAGATCTTCCGCAAATCTGTGGAATTCTGCAATGACCATGATGTGTGGAAACTGAATGTGGCTCATGTTTTGTTCATGCAGGAAAACAAATACAAAGAAGCCATCGGTTTTTATGAGCCCATAGTCAAGAAGCATTATAACAACATCCTGAATGTCAGTGCTATTGTACTGGCTAACCTCTGTGTTTCATATATTATGACAAGTCAAAATGAAGAAGCTGAGGAATTGATGAGGAAGATTGAAAAGGAGGAAGAGCAGCTCTCCTATGATGACCCAGATAAGAAAACCTACCATCTCTGCATTGTGAATTTGGTGATAGGGACACTTTACTGTGCCAAAGGAAATTATGACTTTGGGATTTCTCGAGTTATCAAAAGCTTAGAACCTTATAATAAAAAATTGGGAACTGATACCTGGTATTATGCCAAAAGATGCTTCTTGTCCTTATTAGAAAACATGTCAAAACACACGATCATGCTTCGTGATAGTGTTATTCAGGAATGCGTTCAGTTTCTAGAACACTGTGAACTTTATGGCAGGAGCATACCTGCCGTTATTGAACAACCCCTGGAAGAAGAAAGAATGCATATTGGAAAGAATACAGTCACCTATGAATCCAGACAGTTAAAAGCTTTGATTTATGAGATTATAGGATGGAATATGTAGTCATGTCAGATAATGACTTATAGTCATGTTGGATAATGGCTTATATCATTAATGGCTTTTTATCTGTATTTTGTACTCTTTTATTTGTATTTAGCCATTGGCATCTTTACTTTGCTACATGTTGAACTTTGTATACTTTACAATTATAATAAAAATAATTTGATTAACCTGTTTTTAAAATCTTCACTAAGTGAAATATAAGAATTTTGACACATATATTTATGAAAAATTCAAAACAGAATGGGTACACTGTATGTATTAGAACTTGTAATGCCTATGTTACCTCTCCTTTGTTATCATTTGTGCTTTGTTGTATTTTGAGAGTTACCTGCACAAGGACTACATTATCCAAGGACTTAGCACTGTCAAGCCTAGAACTCACTGATTAATGTACAGAATTTTTAGCCCTTTAATAATAACATTAGGGATTGTGTGTTCTCATCTCACCATTTACCCTCATAATTATATTAATTTGTAATGCATACACTTTACATAGAGTTTAGGATGTTTTGCCAGGGTTTTTTGATATAGGTGTAATGCTCTATGTAACCAAAATTATTTAGGTTATGTTTATTTTAAATGTGCAAAACTCAGTGGTAAATATTGTACTCTTAATAAAATTATGGTTCTATGTTGTAGGGCATGGTTTACTTTTGTTCCATTTGTTAATTTGAATATATGAACAAGATAGATATAATATTACTTTTTTCCTAACTGCTCTCATTCATTCTTCAGAGTGACTTATAGTAGAGGTACCCTGAGAATTCTGTTCTAATTCCTACCTTTGTGTTTCCTACTTAGGATATGTTAATGCTAAGTTTGCGTGTTGTATCCTCTTCGGTAAGCAAAAATCTACATATTCCCATGACCCCACCAAACTTCTATCTCCATCACAGATGAAAAGGTCAATTCTGCAACTTCATCTGGCAGTTTCACAATGCTAGTTTCACACCCAGAACCCTCCCAATAAGAACTCCACTAATTCTGCTTAGGTGTTTTATTTTCTGTGCCATACAAGATCTTTACTATTAGTTTTCCCACCCCTTTTCTCTCCATAAATCAGTCAACACCAACTTGACCTGGCTTAGAAAAAAAAAGTATTAGGTTGAATTATATGAAATTGCTGATTTTCAAAGTTTTTGACATACAGAAGTAGCAGTTTCTTATGGTTCAACCTAATAGTTTTCTACTGAAAGTTAGTGAACCCCTGCCATAATGAGATGCTTTTTTTCCTTCAAGGAGAAATTACTTAGCCACATAGGTACTCAGATGAACTATGCTCAGCACAAATCCTCTGTAACATGACCTCCTGGGTGCTCAAGTTCTATTAATCTATCAGAAATTTTGGCTTATAAAGTCCAATGGTCTTGAATTCATAGCATTTTTAATAATGATACCATTTACCGTTTATGTTTCACCCCATATTTGGAAGATAATCAATAATGACCTCTTCACAATTCTATCTCTAGGAAATGTTAACTTTCGTACTCAAAGTGTTGTTGCTTTTTTGTGCAGTAGCTCTGTGCCCCTCTCAATCTTCATAGCCCCTTAAGATCTGGAAAGTAAATGAACTGAAATCTATTTTCAACAGCCATGTTAAAATTCTGATTTTATTTTGCACATTTCCGCTAAACTACTTTTTTCTTAAGTGGGGAAAAAAAAGCATAAGGTGCATAAAGTGTAGGTAACGTTAGCCACCCAAAAGCAAATGTTTTCCAGATTCCCTTTTGCAAATAGCCAGGCCTTTATTCAGCCACACTTTATTTACCCAGGTGCTGTGTGTTTGTGGTTTGCATCTATGTGTAGCTTAGCTTTTCAGAACATAAAAAGCTTTTCAGAACAGTTTTTAACCCCTTGCCACTGGGCAGTTGGGATTTCCTGGTGAGTAATGCATCAGGAAATCCTGACTGCTCCTACCACTGAGTAAAGGAATAAAGGTCAATCATGGCGTTTGTCTCCTTTCTTACTGTGGTTCTCCAGAGAGGCAGCCACCGGGATTGATAAATTGCTACCTAGTGACAGCAGACTCATGAGCCGCGCCTATTGGAGGAGACTGGGATGGTGAGGAGGGCATTCCTAACTCCCCAGGCACTTATTTTCCTTTATTTTTAGGATATGCTTTTTTAAACTCACCTTCAAAGTACTCAGCTCTGCTTATTGATACTAACAGGCTAATGACTTTACAATGACTTCGTATTTTGCCATTTGAATGAAGGCTTTCATTTCTAAAGCTCTGATGAAAAGCTTTGTTCTAGGATCCTAGGATATATGTACTCGGTACTAAAAGCACTTGTCTTCACAGACACACACACACACACACACACACACACACACACACACACACACAGATTTCCCTGTATTTCTAAAGCTTTACTCCTCTAAGATTTTTTCATAATATATTTTAAAGGATCAAATATTAAATCCAGTTTTTCATAATATTAGCCTCCCCATCTCCACATGTGTTCAGAATATGAGCATATATTTGTACACAGTTTATTTTCTCAGACATGAAAAAGAGCTTGATCTTTCTGTTCAGAACAACCAAGCCGACTCCTTTGATCAGTGACATGACATGTTCTTCATGACAGCCCTTCTTTGAATTTGGCCCCAGCTGTGGCAGGAATGTTCACGCTAATGCCATTTTTAAAGGTCAGGTGTACAATGGCTAACCCTAACCCATTCATGGACAACTGGGAAATGGGAAAACTGTGAGATGGAGGTGGGTCATCGGGTGATGAGACAGCTGTAATCATAGGAAATGACCTTCCCTCCCAGGGGGGCGATATAGGAACGTACAGGTATGGCCTCTCATACCTCAGAAGAGCACCTCAGATGGAATCCATACAGAATGTCAGTGATAGGTTTGACCCTAGGTTAGAATTATTTATTTGTAGAGGGCTACTGGGTAGATGCACAAATAAATAAGCTTACTAGGAAATGTGAGATAAGAAGGGTAAACGGCTTGGAGAGGGAGCATTAAGGGAGTAGTTTTTTGACCTCTCTGCCCCATCTATAATCCTGGCATGTGAGGGTTAGTAGTGCTAGAAGTCTGTCCAGATAAGCAGGGCATGGCTTTCTAAACTACCCAATTTTAAAAGGATAATATCACCAAAGAAAACCTTTTCATTTCAGGTGAACAGCATTTTCTAATACAATTTCTCATCTTTAGGTTCCTTGGTCTGGCTTTTTCTCAATACCTGTGGGCGATATGGACATATCTGGGAGGTTGTGCTTTCCTGAGGGTATTCTGTCACATGGAGTAGCTTCCTAGTAATGATGTGACTTGCAGCTCACTATACACCTTTTACTAACAGCCTTTCATCCCTTGTTGACCTACCACTGGAATTAAAGTGATTTGGGGTTTTTTTATTCACTTACTGGGCTACAGACACCCTTAGTGTGAGTAACTCTGGGTTCTTGTTTGTCCAACCACATAATTACCATTACTGTAACCACCAGGTTCTAAACTTATACTTTCATTCTAGCTATAAGATAAAAGCAACTTTTTGAGTACCCTAGTGTAGCTCAAATCCTTCAGCAGCAACCTTAATTCTTAAGTTAGCAATTTTAAGGAACTGTGCAATTTCCAATCTCTCTATAGGAAGATGTATAACTTACAGTAACAGGTTATTCTTACACTTTTAAGTGCAGCTCAAAGGAATATAATATTAAAGTTATAAAAATGCAAATTTATTAAGTCCATCAAATACAGCACTTTCATGAGTTTCAAAAAGGCATCAATGGATTAAACATTTCCAAAGAAAGACAGCATCTGAGACAAAAGGCTTCCTGGTGTTTCTGTGGTGCACAGTCATGAAGACAGTGGTTTCCACTCCATAGTCCGGAGGAGACTCTGTTTCTTTATTTGTGCCCTTCTGTAGAGGGCAGTGACTAATAATCTACTTTAAAAAGCAGAAATTCTGGCCCTGGCCAGTGTGGCTTAGTTGGTTGGAGTGTTGTGCCATACACTAAAAGGTCACAGGTTTGATTCCCAGTCAGGGCACATACCTAGGTTGCAGGTTTGATCCCCGGTTGGGGCACATACTGAGGCAGCCAATCGATGTTTCTCTCTCTCCCTCTCCCCCTCTCTAAAAAGCAATTAAAATGTCAAGTGAGAATTTTTTAAAAAGCATAAATTCTATAGACTGATTACCCAGCACAAGCAGTGTAGAGCAGAGAAGCAGCCAGCAAAGAGGTACTGGATTTGGTCAGACCTGGCACAATGCCTCAGCAATGCCACCACCCAGCTACCAACAGTGTAACTCAACCTCACTAAACCTGATATTTCACCAGGAAAAAGGGGATGATACACTCACTTCACAGGGTTGTTGTGAAAACAGTCGTTACCTCTTGTGTAGGGTTAAGTGCCTACACAATGTCTGGCTAATAAGGGGTGAATTAAAAAGTAAATTATTAATGCAACAATCAATTCGAGGGTAGTGTTCAGCAAAAATACATAGACTCAGTCAGAGTCACTAAGACTGAGAAAGGACCTCAGAGATTTTCATTTTACAAAAGAAGAAATGAGTCCCCAGTAGGGAAAGTGACTTGTAGTTGGTAAAGTAAGAGCATACACACCATTTCCAGAATAAGAGTCCTTTGCACTGTATTCTTAGACTTTAGAACTCCGTCTTCTCCCGAGTTATTTTATAGCTTTACAGTGACAAATTTCAGTCATTTTTAAAGAGTATCCTCTCAGCTTGGCACAATGAGGTACAAAGTACAAAGGATGTTGCAGAACTATGTTGAGTTCCGAGGTTGTCCATCAGCCAATTTTAGGACCAATCAACAGATCATATCAAAAAATGCAGCAGAAAATGGGTTTATGAGTGTATTGACAGAGGAATGCCTGAGGGCGAACACAGGCAAAAGTAAATGTGATGGGAGCAAGACCTCATTTGTTTTTTTGATAGGGTAGCACAGGAAATCGGAGCAGCAAGCTATAGTAAACAGTTTCAGTCTGGCCACTGACAATGTTCAATTAAGTAAATGTAATTGCAGGTTGAATGTTTGTCTGGCATAAATGTTGACTCATTGAAGAAAAAGCCTATTTGTGGACAATGTAAAAATATGGAGTGACAATGGCATGTCAAGCGGACTTGTAGCTGCCTGAACTCTAAAGGCTCATGAATGTGTTACCGGGCAGGCCTGGATGCACTGCAGATACCTGCCATCGCCTGGGCGAGAATTCAAGCAGACAGTACACGTCTTTATTCTACTCACGACCAGAAACTGGGTGGGACACAAAATGTTCTGGGTAGGAGTCAAGATTCTAAAATCTAAGACTAAATCCAGTAAGATACAAATTTTAGTGAGGATAAATGTAAGTAATGAGGCTTTTAAAAAATCAGCCTTCAAGGGAGATGTGGACAAAATGGCACATGCAGAAAAGACAAGCTGTGTTCAATTCAAGTCCCTTGTGAGATGACAGTGCAGTGTCCACCAAAGATGATTAGTGGACAGAATAAGGAAATCATTGGTACTACCCTGGATCATTCAGGCCTAGACACCTCAACTTGAAGAATATCAAATGGGCACATGTAGAGATGAGAGGATGGTGAAGGATCTAGAACTGACAGGAACAGAAGTTGACACAAGATCTGGGAGAACATGAGCTGCCTTTAAATACCCAAAGAGCTGCCCTTCAGTAGAGCAACTGGACAATTCTTTAAGACAAAAGAATACTGAAGTTACACTAATGGATAGAAGAAGGAGACAGATTTCAGTATAATAAACCAAAAACCTTTTAATACCTAAATATTTTAGAAGTTGGAAAAGGCTTCCTGAAAAGGCAGTAAATACCCATTTGGTCACAAATGTTCAGGAAGACTGGTTATTTGTTTACGGCCTGGGGGCTGGGGGAGGTTAGACAGCAATTTTATGTTTGGGGAAAAAATAAAATGAGATGATATCTAAGGTTCATTCAGTCTGAGTTTATATAAGCCAGCTAGGAAATTGCTTTCTTTAACTAAATAAGAGCTAAAGTCTTAGTGTGGCAAGTGATTATTGAAATGTATCAAGTAAAACTGGGCTCAGTAGGTCTAATTCTCCATCATTCCAGAGCCCAGACAGCTACAACCTTCCCTCCGGTGTGGGAGCCACAGGCAGGGACAAAATCAGCACCGGTGCCCATGTACTTCACTACCGGAGAGGCTGCTCATGGGTACACACTGTATCCTATTTGTTCTCTGCATATCGCACGAAGCTGTCAACGAAAGTTAAACGGAATCAACATGGAAAAAGCAACAATTCCCGTAACACTGCGTGGTTTTGGTATTGTTTTATTTTTTTTCCCAGCACATCTTAAAAATCACACATGGGCATTTGCTTATAGAACAGTACAGTCTAGGAAAAGCAATAAAAGGAGAATGCAAAACATACACTGGAAGCACAGTATATAGACTATGTGTGGAGCCCTTGTGGAAAACAGTATGGCTCAGTCCCGACTGACAAAGCTCTGCTGGAATGTCTCAGGAATTTTCCTTCCCACTCCATATCCGCTTTTAGACTATAACCGTAAAGAGAAGAACTGTTTGTGTGCATCAGTTACAGCAGTACAATGGCTTACATACAAGTGCTTACCCACGTGTAGTTCCCAAAAGATTACTACAGTACTGGCAGGACGACGGTGCTGCCTCGGAGGAAGACTCGGGATATTGTTCAAGTCAAGTTGCATCAGAGCCAGAGTTTCACACTTAGCAAAAAAGGACACAAATTAAATACAATCTACACATATTTCTTGTAAGATTCATCATTGTCCAGGAACAGAAATATTCATTATTCTGAAGGCACTATCACACAAAAAAGGACTGACACAACGTGAAAGATAGACGCCCCCCCCCACACGCACACGCATGCACACGCACACACACGCACACGCACGCACGCGCACGCTCCCGGGCAGCTGTGCACGCGAACATCAGGGCGCCGCCCCCCTCGGGCAGGAGGAATGAAAATGGAAGGCCGAAAACCCCAGAAACCCCGTCACCCGAGCGGCTGCGTGTGGGAGTCCGGCCACCATACAGGCAGTCACAGGCGCCCGAGTCGGTGAGCCGGAGCGACACTGTGGGAAACACTCTCGGTATTTCCACATACGGCTACTTAATTTCTGGCATGTTCTTGAAAAGGAAGAGCCTTGAACTGCTGAACAATCTCTGTCTTTTAAAGACTTATTATCTCCCATTTATTTTAAATAATGGCTATTTCATGACAAAAAAATATCCCAACAAGGCACTGTGATCTTTTGGGGATATTCTTTAAGAAGCTCAAAAGCTAATTATAGAAACTACTAGTACAAGCATTTCTTGTCCTTTTGGATATGTCAACAAGACTGCTTGAAGGGTTGAACGTGTTTCATAGGGAGCTCGTGTTGTTCAGCCAACACTAAGCCGCCTTCAAAACAAACATACACGGTCCTGCCGGGTGGCTCGGTTGGTTGGAGCATTGTCCCCACACCGAAAGGTCAAGGGCCGGATTCCCAGCAGGGGCACATGACTAGGTTGTGGGTTTGGTACCCAGCAGGGAGAGTACTTGAGGCAGCTGACTGATGTTTCTTTCTCTCTCTCTTTCCTTCCTCTCTCCAATCAGTAAACATATCTTCAAGTGAGGGACACACACACACACACACACACACACACACACACACACACACACACACACACACACAATGTATGCTACTTAGAAAGTGAGGGTCACACACACACACACACACACACACACACACAATGTATGCTACTTAGAAAGTGAGGGTCACACACACACACACACACACACACACACACAATGTATGCTACTTAGAAATCCACACTAAAACTTTTTTTCCCCCTTTTCTCTCTCTTAGATTTGGAAGTTCAGTCTCTGAAAAATGTTCCTAATAATACTTAATGCATTAGTTTATTTTCCTTAAGGAAAAATAATCTCCTTTGAGAACCAAAAAAGAAATCTTATCATGTTCACAGAACTAAAGTGCTTAATTCTGTGATGGTTTTTTAGCGTGTTCTATATGAGTGGTCCTTACTCACGTTTGTTAAGAAATTGTAGTTAGAAGAGCACAGGAGTGCTCATTCGTTGAGGGTTTTCCAAGATCCAAATGGGGAATGCTTCAGGTTCACAGGAGACTAACAACCTCCTAGGAATATAACATTGATTTAAAAAACAGAGTGATAAAACCTAGCTAACTATACACTCAGCTATAAATCGAAAGGGATTCAGTTATATTTAGGTTGTACTTGGTTATGCTTCATTAAAAAAATTATGAAAGTTTCATTTTCAAATCAGTGAAAACATGAAGATGAAAAACTAAAGTTGAAAGAAAAACCCATATGCACACAGAACAACAAACAGCTTCACATTCCCTTTGAAGGAAAAAAAACCTTAGACCCAGGTCCATTTTATTAGTAATATAAGTTTCTACAATCTGTTGACATTTACAAGTAGTTTTTACAGTTAAACTTTATACTAAAGACAAACACTGTTTGGCTTAAGAAGCAGAAAGCTGAGTAATTTATATCCTCAAACACTATATTTTAATAGTTTAAAAAAATCTTTTATGCTTTCTGGACTTTAGCATCAAAGTCTATGTTGTTTCCTTTTTAAGAAACAGGAATTAATAAAAATTAAATGAATATACAGTCATGTGACTCATTTGGGAAAAAGAAGCCTTGGGCAAAGTGAAGATTCCATAACTTATGAAGCCAAAGGAGAGCCTGGATTCTCAATACTAACTGGCACTTGTTATTTTTGTTCCCCACCCCATGAGCTAAGCCCTAATTAAAATCAAAGCTGCTAAATATTAAGTGGTAAACAAAAAGCTATTAAAGCTGTCTTTAATTCCTATCTCAGTGTTTCTTAAAATGTAGATATGCTTTCCACAATATTCCATTTTGGCTGCCTCAAGCACCAGCACATGCAGTTTGTGCATCAATTCATAATAAATAACTATTTGTGTTCCACATTATATAGAACAGATGCTCAACAAACCCAGCCCCACTTGAACAGCCAAGACAACACGCTTCTGCTTGGGTGTGCTGAGCTTCCCTGATCAGCTATGGTTAAGAAGTTGTTGTTATAAAAGAATATAGCACAGGAAAATCTCTGGAGCCAACATGCACAAAGGAATTTTCAGAAATGCAAGCTAGGATTTAGCAGTTTCTAAGAGAATATGCTATAAGGGGTTTCCTTGGAAGTCTGTATCCGGCACGGTGTACACACTGATGGAAGTGCACCCTTTACTTTTGTTTTCCAAAACACAACACGGCTACGTACAGCAGAAAGCTCCAGCTTCATCAATAACTTTTAAGTTATTGCACTATATATAATATGTAAGCATTTGGGGAGAAAACTCAATTCCTAGGGAGAGGAAAGAATTTAATCCTCTCTCTTTGTAGTAATATGCTGGGCACAATAAGCAAGTGGCTTTTACAATTCTTACTAAACTAAAAGAGCTCAAGTTACTCAGCTTAGGACTAAATTCACTTATGCGCTATAAATTGCACCAAACATTAAGGCAAGTTACTCTAAGGGTCAATAAAGCCTGTTCACACTGAGTCTTTAGTTTCAGTGCCATTTCTCACTAGCAGCAAGTTCCCATTCCCACTAAAACCCCAACCCAAATGTGACATGGATCAAATAAAATATTAGAAACACGACTAAGAAAGACAAGTCAGTGTTACGTAGTACTGAAAACCAAATAGGGCACAACTTTTTAAAATTTTAAACAAACGCATTCAAAATGAGTTAAGAAGCCTCACAGAAACAACGTTCTCCGGGCTTTAACTTTTATGAGGCCATTTTCAGAAATACGAGGCAAGGTTCAGTGCTTCTGTGCATAGTCAAGAAAAAGCTCTCCACAGACACTAAGTAGATGCAGCGGCGCCCCTCAGCTGTGTGGTATGAAAGTGGGGAAAAGGCTTTCTGATTTACTAAATCAGAGTGAAACAGCCCTGGTGAGTATTCATGTGTTTCAAAATGATGCCCATAGAAATGACCCCAACTACAAAATGTAGTCATCACTATAAAATCAAGGTTGGGGAGTCCTGCAAACAAGGGAGAAGAAAAACAAAGACATAAATCACTGATTTCCACAAGGTTCGTGTAGAACAGTGAACACAACAATTTCAGGTGTTACATTTATAGTTTCCTAATATCAAATACAGATTTCTGAGGTTGTTGAAATCTGAACTCCCTGGGAAAGAATGTTATAACAATCACATGCAAAGGAATGGATCTGCTTATGAATCTGTAAGTTTTATTTTTTAAAAATTACTCAGAAACATGTATACACTCCAATGAGATATTAGTAGCATATTAAATTTTACATTTTTATTACCAATTAGAGAAATCACTTTCATGAGTAGATGCATTTTATAAAGCTGAGATTTTTATAATTCTAAAGGCAAATAAAGTGTAATTTCCTCATCAAGTATTCAACTATTTCAAATATCAAGGGCTTTAAGCACAGATCTGCTGGAAGTTTTATAATTAAAAATAAATCACGAATGTAAAGAGGCAGCTTCTAATACATCAGTATTTAGTTTATGTTGTTAAGCTAATATTTAATTTTGATTTTCTTACAGATTTAAGTTTATTAGTTTGAAGCCAATTTTATTAATTAAAAGTTATTTATCATTTTGAAGTCTTAAAAATACCATTTTGTCAATTTTAAATTTTTACTCTTCTGGTTAAGGCTACTTCAGATATAAAATGTATCAAACTGCCCCAAAATATTCTGGAGCTGTTGCTACACAGACAGACAGCGTGTCCTTTTACAGGATCATGTGCGTTTTGACCTACATTATCTGATCAAATACTAATTTTAAAAAATTATCAAAAGTTAGGTATTGCATTAAGAAAAGAATCCATCTCAAAATGTGTATCATGAACCTTGACAGTGATTCAAAGTAATCATTTCACGTATTTTAATACCCAGATTTGAATGTAAAAGTTTGCTAAATGTGATTAATGTTCTATTAAGAAATATGATATTTCAAACTTTTGATTATGCATGTATATTAATACATTACAGTTTTTTAAAATTTAAGTTAAACCAGTAATTCAAAAAAGGCATTAAACCATTATTAAAAACTAAACTGAAATTTTACTTTTATATGAAAACGTATCATGTTGTTTGGGTTAATTTAAAAAAAAAGAATTTATCATTGAAACTGTTGAGGCTTTCAAATTCAATAGCTGAATGATGACTGTGTTTCTTTAGCCAAACAATTCTTTGAACTGGAGACATTGGGTGTAAGGAGTCTTCCTTCTCTCCTGTTGCTGCTTCTGCATCTCAGCAACAAGAATGTGAAATCACAAACATTAGGACTGTAAGTTGAATAAAGGCATACATTTCATGGTAAACCTGTTCTTCACATACAATGAGTAATACGTCAGCTTTTCTTATAAAACATATTATGAATGAAATAGGATATAACAATAGGTTATCTCGGTGATACAAATACAGCTCATACTTCAGTAGAAACAGAAAAATGGAGAACAAAAATGTGTCCCCAAACAGAATAATTTGTATATTAATGATTTAAAGTTTTATAATTGTATACTAATTTCAAAAAAAGGTAGGCCAAGCACCTTACAGAACTGAGAGCATCGTAAGTAACAGGCTTCCAATACTGATTCACGAGTATCCTCCCTTACAGGCCCACTCACACTAGAATGCGCTCTTAAACATACATGGGTATCACTCCTAGTGGAATCTTGCCCAAAAGATCTGCTTCCCAGAGATATTTTAAAATGTTTTTAAAAAGAGGCTGAAAAACCAATAGATGACACCAAAATCTGCCTTTGTTCCCAAGAGGAAACATCAATACAAAACACCTGGCAGCATCGTCCTCTGAAATAACAACTGGCAGACTTTCGCTGCCTGACTAAAATTAGAAATGACAACCAAATGAGAGAGACTTAGGAATACCATCTGTCAACCCATAAATGTAGAAACAAAACAAACTACAGAATGAAACAAACTTATGTTAAATCAACAAACAAATGTAGCTGAAATACAGTCCATGATACATATGATTACTGGCATAACCATAGTTGAAGACTTTTAAAAAAAAGTGACTTTTTTTTGTAACAATAGTAATGGATTTATAAAAGGTTTCTGTTTCCAAAGATGTTTTTGGGGTCCACATATTCCTTGACAGACTTCAGCATCCCAAAGCCGACATCAGAGATACTTTCCTTTAGCCACTGCTTCCGTAACTTGCCCACTGGAAAAACAAAATAAAAAATGCTTCAATATACACTGTGATGCTGGGAACCAATCAATCTTGTGACCACGAATGAACAAACACTGTGTGATAAATGCTTTTATTCAAAAATGAGAAATGTTTTGCTTTATTTGATTTATTGAGCCCACCAGACTATCAAGCTCATTAAGCGCAATGTACTCCCAGGGGAAGCCTGTGCTCCGCAGTGTCTCCTTTTTCTGTAAACTGTAAAATGAAGATGAAGAAAGCTTGGACTGACATTACTGCCCATTTTACAAATAACAAAATGAGAAAAACATGTTTTTCAAAAGAACACACCTCCTGTTTTAACAACCGAAACAGCCAAAATTTCAGAGAAAATGAAGTTAACTCAAGAAAAACATCATATTCAGGTGAATCTGTTGGGTATAATACAGCAAAAATGACAGGATACACACCCAAAAAATATTCCAAGGAGAACAAAAGCTTTAAAAATTTTAAGACAATCTGAACCTTGGATTTAGGGAGAAAAAAAATCTGGTTATGTAGCTTTTCAATTTGCATATTCTTTTCAAATGACTTTTAAATAAACTTGCATAGTTACTTTCTTCCTATTGTTTTCCCCAAATCAGGGATCTCTTTAGGCACTAAATAAATGGAACACCTAATCCATCTTAAACTTAATCCTCTGCTTTTATATACTGTATAATGTTTCCCTTCTTGTTCCTGGTCTAATTTTTTCTGAAATAATGAAGTAATATAATGGCTAGCAGCATATATCATCTTTTAAAAGGTACCCAATAAAAAAATAACCTTTCTAAGTGGAACTTTTGTAAGAAAGGATATGTACTTAATCTGTAAAAGAATTCTAGAATATCAATTTGCTTTGGCATCAAAAAGCAAAGCAATATGCTGACTTATCTGTAGTGAAATGAATAAATCTTTTAATTTACATATAGGTCTATTTGTGGTTAGTATTTTTCAAATGTATTATTGTAATAACTGAATTCAAATGGTCATTTTCCAAGAATGTTCATTAACGATCTAAAGTCATCAACAGTGATTTAATTGGCCAATGGAAACGGGAAACCTTCCTTCATTGAAGTATTCAGCCTGTCATTCTAAAATGCACTCCCATTTATCAGGCTGCAGTGATACGCCACAGCATCTGCCTTCTGGAAACCTTAAATACCATTTCAAGCTCAATTCAAAGCATCTTTTGTGTCCAGTTCTCCAGGAAACCATCAAATTGCCATTAAAATAACAAATAACATGATGTCCTCAGAAAGCAATATATTTCTGTTTAGCTTCTAGAAATAAAAAAATAAAAATTACTCGTGTTAAGATGGGGAAAAACAAGGTACAGCAGGAACAAAAATCTTAAATTCAAAAACAAAAAATTTTATTTAAAAGAGCTCTAAAACTAGAAGCCAAACAGTACAAATTCCTATTCATATAATCTCTACCAGCTATTCCTGTAATCTCTACCTCCTACTATCTCCTTAAGGGACAACTCACCACAATGCTTCAGGGTCACTTTTCTCATCCGCAAAGGGATTAAAATCTATAAAGTCTTTCCACCTCAAATATCCTATGATTTTAAGAACTTTAAAAAAAGTTACAAATCAGTTATTTCCAGATTTGCTCCAAGGGATTAAAAAAAAAAGTAAGTATTCTGTGAGTGGCGGAAGTGGCATTATTATAAACTCCCCACACTGAGGCGGCTCCACAGAGAGGGGTGAGGAGCAGTCAATGCCAGTCTCCACTGTTATCTGTAATATAGCTTCACTGAATGTGTCCTGTGGTTATGGATCTAATTGTCCTGAAAAGACTGCTAACAACTGCTCCAACAAGATGGAGCGCATTAGAACCTCAGCAGGATGCCCAACAGCGAGCTTGTCTGCCTGGTTTTACACCTCTAGTAATAATGCAATTCCACGAGGAACTGAACCGTCATTTGAGAAGCCACCCAACAGCCATTGCATATTTAATGAAGTCGCTCACCAAGTGCTGGAAAACAGAAGGTGCTTGGAGTGCATCATTAGTTCTGTCAGAAGGATAATTTACACATCTATCTTGTCAAATTTTCTATGGTTTATACTTTTACAATAATCAATCTAACATACATTTGATTAGTGAACTAGAAAGCTTTAAAAAAGGCAGTACAGGCGGCATAGCTGTGGTCCCTCATAAACATACTTAATGAAAGAATTTAACCCCTTCATGGCAGAGGTCTGTGAGCTTCTTCTGTCAGTGATAATAGAATTTGAACTGAGATCAGGAATCTTAGCTGATGCAATTAAAGGGACTAGGAATCTTTTTAGTTTTACTTAACAATGTAAGTCAACTACATTGAAGGATTAAGTGTCCAAACAAAAACACAACTTAAGTAAAAATGTTCAATGAGTCTTTATAATAAGACAATTACTGGAAATAGTCTTTATAAAATTCTAGAGAACCTCCTCTGGTTGTCTCAGATGAACTGATAAATTAAAAAACCAACCAACAAACATACAGACCTAAGGCCCTAATCTCAAAGACAGATCACACTTCAAAATAGAAAATTTTTACTCTAGAGCTGACCAAAAATAATAATAATGATCCCATTTGTCCAATCTTTATTTGTACTTCAAGGCATTTAGAAATTAGCTGACTATACTGATCTGGACACATGTAACACACATGTGCACAACTCTACAGTAGCTGCTGAAACATCTGTAGAGCTCATTTTCAGAAATGGAAATGATACTCTGACCTTTATGTAGCCTGTCACAATGGAAGAAAGCATAAGAGATGAATAAAAACAGCAAAATTAGGTAGCCTCAGACTGAAACATTCCTTGTACGTATAGTTATCCATTAAAAGGCATGTGTGCATTCACATCACATGAAGCTTAATGCTCTTTCCAGACCTGTATTATCTCATGTGGGATACTCATGACATTGACTCAACTATATTCCTTTAACTTTTTATATTCTAGACATATAAACCTAGCCTGAGAGGTAACACTGGAGCTACAGAAAGTCAATTCCACCACCACTGAAAACAAGATAGAGACCCTGTATTCCCCAGTTCTCAATCATTCTAAATATATAATGCCCAAAGTACTGAAGCCAGGTACTTAAGAGCCTTAGAGGCATTTTTAAAGATACAAAAACACAGGCCAGCCAAATACGAAACATTATAGAAAACAAATGGTGGAAATTCTTTATCTGCTTAAAAGTGGAGTTCACTTTTTTAGAATTTAATTTCTGTACACACAGACTGGATAAAACAAGTATTTTGTGTTCTTCCACAATATACAGTACATTTTTAAAAACTTATTTTTGGAACAGAGAAAAATGAAGCTTTCTGGGATACTCTTTGAAATCAGAGGCTCAACAATCCCCTTTGGATGTTACCAGCTCCAAGAAAGAGTGCATTTTGTGGTATGATCAACAGCATTAATGAATGAACAGATATGCATGCAACAGGGTATGGGGGTGGGTGGATGCGTAGTGAATATGCTGTGTGTGGAAAATGTGGACATGGTGGTCAGATTAGCCATAAAAAATTATCTGGAACTACTCCTTTGTGTTCTAAGGGACTGAGACTTAGCAGAAACTTCCCAATAATCCTACCTTAAAAGTGATAAATCTAGGTTCTACTAGCCAGAGTTCTTTTTAGCTAGATATAGTGATCTGAGCATTGACTGTGTATTTCAAGTTTAAGTAACTAAACTACTAGTGAATTATGTAAACTATAAAACTTACTAGGTACTGATGAAAAGAGAGGACAATGGACAATTGCCACTCCTTGAGGTATCTGGTGACCTGACTGTGAAGATGTTTTTTTAAAAGGGGCCTGAGTCTCAACCCAAAAAGAGGATTAAGTTGTCCATTTGTTTGTGCTATAAAGCACATTTTTGTGTGTCTGAATTTGGTGGAGGTACATGCTAAATGTTAGCCAACCAATCTCCAACTAAGGAATGCTAACACTCAGCCTTTAAAGGTGTATGACATGGGATTATGACTATTCACAAGTCTAATAGAATGTTTAGGGGATACTTAAAGTAATGTTTGATTTTAAGTTATCTGACTTATTTTCTACTATGGAAACTTCTGATATCAAGATGACAAATTCATGAATACCATGTTAACAAAGCAATTAATATCTGATAAGATTTTTCTCTTATTAAATTAAATATTTAAAATGTTGGCCCTGGCTGGGTGGCTCAGTTGGTTGGAGTGTCATCCTGATGCACCAGGGTTGTGAGTTCGATCCCCGGTCAGGGCACATATAAGACTCAACCAATGAATGCATAAATAAATGGACAAAGCGGTGTTTCTCTCTCTTCCCCCTCCCTTCCTCTCTCTCTCAAACCAATTAAAAAATATTTAAAATGTCCATTTTCTTCATGCTAAGGCTTCAACTGTGCAGTTTATACAACAGCTCTGAGATCTTATGTATACTTTCTTTAGAGATTATGAAACAGGAAAAAAGTGTAAATTACTAGGGTAATAACAGATCACAAGAGCTCTACTCAAACTGTCTTCAAAACAAAATCATCTGTTAATTCTGCTATACATCCCCAAAAGGTGGCTTGACACACCTGAAATTTAAACTCAGTGAAAATTAATGCATATACAACAAAGTCAAAAGCAAGTCAACAGGTCAAATAACATGAGATAGATAAGGGCAGACAAGGAGAGGAAACATCATATGCTCCTTGAAGACCGAGGCCATGTTTTATTCATTTTTTAAAAATTATCTTTGTTGTTGAAAGTATTACAGATATCCCCATTTTTTCCCCATTAACACCCTCCTCCCTGCTCCCACCCCCTCCCCAGGCCTTCACTGCACTATTGTCTGTGTCCATGGGTTATGCATATATGCATATAAGTTCTTTGGTTAATCTCTCCCCTCCCCTTTCCTGAGATTCATCAGTCTGTAGCATGCTTCCATGTCTCTGGATCTATTTTTGTAGCCCTACTGCATAAAATGTGTCTGCCACACAGTAAGAGTTCAATAAATGTTAATTGAAATAAAAAATAAACATTGAACCACAGTTATCTATAAACCATTTCAGATAGGGGTCGGGGCTCAAATATCTAGGAAAAGCAATCCGGATTTCCTTAGTTTACTTTGGTTTTATATCTGTCTTGCATTCCCTATGTTCTGACATTATTTTTTGGGTATATTTAGAGCTATTCTATAAAACTAAGACAGGAGAAGGTATGTAATGGAACCTAAAACTCTTATTTCCTTCAAATCTCTAGGACTCTGGGCTACATCAGTGGTTCTCAACAGAGGCAATTTTGTACCCCAGGGGACATTTAGCAATGTCTGGAGACATTCTTTGTTGTCACAACTAGGGCAACATTACCAGCATCTAGTGAGTAGAGTCCAGGGATGCTGCTAAACATACTACAATGCACAGAATAGTCCCCATAGCAAAGAATTATCTGGCCAAAAATGTCAACAGTGCCCAAACCAAGAAATCTTGGACTATGTGCTTCCAGGTGTCCATCTCCTAGGAGCTGAACAATTTCCATACAGGCAACATACCTTCACTGTTATAACCAACTGGGTTAGCAGCAAATGGCTTATTGCCAGTACAAGGTGACCTTGCTCTAAATTTGAGGCTACTGCCCAAATTAAAAGAAATTCTAAGACTTTATTTACTGTACCACTGAGAAAAAGGAACCATTAGTGGCAAACATACTTTATTTAAAAGTTAACTCTTAAAGACTTGAATCTAGTGTCTACTGAAAAAACTTTTAAAACATACTTGTTTTGGCCAGTTTTCCAGTCAATATGTAAAAATATATAAAAAATAAAGCTTTACAGCACTGTCCAACAGAACTTTCTGTGATGACAGAAAAGTTCTGTATCTTCACTATTTAACTTCGTAGCCCCCTAGGTACACATGAATATTAGCACTTTAAGAGTGGCTACTGTAAATGAAAAAAAAATGGATTTTTAATTTTAATTAATTTAAATGTAAACAGCCATAGATAGCACAGTGGCTTCTGTGTCTGACAACACAGAACAACATTAAAAATAAATTTTACCTAAAGTCAATTTTGACAGATGTTACATTTAAAAATATCTATTAGGATTAACTGTTGCTAGTCACACAAAACTAACTATAAAAGGTTAATTATTCTGTGACAATTTAATAATGTAGTACAGGTATTCTCAGACTAACATTTAGTGTAGAAGAGCCTTGGACATAAAATTGCTGGGAATAAAAAGTTCTCTTTAAGATCCAAAGAGAAGTAGTATTAGCCAACCCATCTATTCTCTCCTGGTGATACACCTGAGACAGGAAGCTGCTACAGGTATATACAGCACATGGTAAGAGATGGCAAACACAATGGTGCCCCTTGCCTCTTTTTCTTGGACTGGGCATCTGTAATTACATGAGTGAGAAGGCATAGGAATCAATACATTCTTACAACAGATTTTCTGTCACCTCTTAAATCTGTCTATCCTACAATATACCTGAAATTGTTAAATGTTCAGCTAAATTATGGCTTAAATTGGCTTAATAGTCTGGTCTTGGGATCTAACTATTTACAACACTGCTTTAGAGGAAAAATATTATAATCAACTTACAAGTTTTGTGGGGGGAAAAAGCCAATCACAAAGAAGTTATGGTTATCTGATAAAGATTCAGTATCGGAAAAGCTCTACTCATCTGGTATAATCAAAATCACAACCAGGATACTGACACTGACATAGTCAAGACACAAAACAGTTCCATCACCACAAGGAACCCTGTGTTGCCTGTTTATAATCACCCCCTCCCCACACCTGACTCCTGGAACCACTAACCTTTTCTCTATTTCTATAATTCTGTCATTTCAAAAATGTTATAATAGAAGCACATAGATCTTTTGAGATTGCCCCCCCCCCAACTCAGCAGAATACCCTGGAGATTCATCCATGTGGTTGCATGCATTAATAGCTCATTTCTTCTTATTGCTGAGTAATATCCCATGGCACAGACATACCACTGTTTAGCCATTTACAGTAGTCCCCCCTTACCCTCAGAGAATACATTACAATGGGAGCCTGAAACCACTGATAGTACCAAACCCTATATATACTATGTATTTTCCTAAACATACACACTTTTTCATGTAAAGGAAACACTTTATGGCTTCCCTTGGGCATATCTGGATTGCCAGGACCACTACTTTTGCACTTTGGGGTCATTTTTAAGTAAAATAAGGGTTACTTGAACACCAGAACTGCAATACCAAGATAGTCTATCTGATAAATGAGATGGCTAAGTGACTAATTAGCAGGTAGTGTAAACAGTGTGGATAAGCTGGTCAAAGGGATGATTCACATCCCAGCCAGGATGGAGCAGAAGGGCATGAGATTTCATCACGCTACTCAGACCAGCCTACAACTTAAAATTTATAAATCGTTTATTTCTGGAATTTTCCATTTAATATTTCAGACCATCACTGACTGCGCGTAACGGAAACTTCGGAAAGTGAAACCACGGATAAGGGGGGACTACTGTACTAGCTAAAGGACATCTAGGCTGTGTGGGGTTATTATGAGTAAAGCTGCTCTGAATAGTCATGTACAGGTTTTTGTTGTGGACATAAGTTTTTAATTCCCTGGTATAAATGCCCAGGAGTAAAACTATTGGGTAGAACGGTAGTTGCATGTTTGATTTTATAAGAAACTGCCAACTTGTTTACAGAAGGGTTGTACCACTTCACATTACTACCAGCAATGCATGATTGACCCAGCTTCTCCTCATCCTCATCAGCACTTGATGTTGTCACTATTTTTAAATTTTAACTTTATAATAGGTGTTTGCATTTTACTATTGAGTTTTGAGATTCTTTATCTATTATAGATATAGGTATTGTGTTGGATGTGGTTTGCGCGTATTTTCTCCCACTCTGAAGGGTATCTTTTCATCTTCTTAACAGAGTCCTTCACAGAGCAAACATTTTTAACTTTGACAAGATCCAATTTATCAATTTTTCCTTTAATGAATTGTACTTTTGGTGACCAGTTTAAGAACTCTTTGCCTAGCTCTAGATCCTAAAGATTTTCTCTTTTTTTTTTCCCCCCTAAAAGTTTTTATTATTTTATGTTTTACATTTAAGTCCATTATCTATTTTGAGTTAATTTTGGTATAAGGCCAAGGCTCTTTTTGTTGTTGTTGTTGCCTACGGATACTCAATTATCCCAGCACCATTTGTTGAACAATCTATATGCTTCCTCCATTGGGTTGTTTCTGTACCTTTGTCAAAATCAACTGGACATAACTGCGTGGGTCTATTTCTGGGTTCTCTATTCTGTTCCATTGATCAATTTGTCTCTCCTCCAATACCACAGTCTTGATTACTGTAGCTATGTCTTGAAACCAGGTAGACTGATTCTTCTGATTTCATTTTCCCCCCCCAAAATTGTTTTAGTGGTCTAGTTCCTTTTTCTTACTATGTAAATTTTAGAATAATCTTTTCTATATCTACTAAAAATATTGCTGAAATTTTGGTAGGAATTACATTAAACAGATAAATCTGGGGGAGAACTGACATCTTTATTATGTCCAATTTTCTACCAATCCATTTATTTAGGTCTTCTTTGCTGTTTTTCATCAGCATAATTTTCAGAATACAGAACCTGTGTATATTTTGTTAGATTTGTGCCTAAGTATGTATATATTTTGTTAGATTTGTGCCTATTTCATTTTCTTTGAAGCAACTGTATTTTAAATTTCAGTTTCCACATGTTTGTAATACATAGCAATGTGATTGATTTTTGTGTATACTCTTGTATTCTGTAATCTTGCTCAGCTTGTTTTTGTAGATTCTTTGGGATTTTGTATGAAGACAATCATGTCATCTATAACTAGCAACAGTTTTATTTCTTTCTTTCCAATCTTTTATTTCACAATATAGGTTTTTAACAAATGGCCTCAAAGCTGATCTTTTGCTCATTCTTTTGAATAGTCTCTTTTTACTTCTAAAGTTTCTGATACTATTGGATTCTGTTAAGACCACACAAAATAGGTAAGAACAGCTGCCCCATAATTATTCTCTGAATAATAGTAAATAATTTTGGTTAGGTAAAGATACCAATATTTAAACTAAGACTGATTAAATTTAATCAAGGCTTTTTACTTCCTGACAAGGACTTAGGTATAATTTTAGCAAATGAACAACTTAAAAACTTAAGTCATAAATTGAAATTAAATACGTGGTTGACATAAACTCTGCTGTTTAAACGGACCAGCTCGTCAGTTACAAAAACAAGCACTATGAAGATTAGGTTAAGCAGGCTTTATATTTCCTATAGCCTCCAGTTCCAGACTACATCTGTTTTCTTTGATACACAAAACCAGAGTTAAAATAGCTCCATTTATCACAGCATGATTGTGGGCAGACAAACCAGACTGTCTGTTTCCAGATAGCGAAAGCAACTGTTATTAATCACAATTATAGGCCAAACCTTCTAAGAGAAATTGCATCAATATCCTCACAACCCCCAGCCCTTCTTCTCTTGAACTCAAAAATGGTACTGAGAGTGTCAGGACTCTGCCTGAAGGTCAGTAAATAAAGATGCTACTATAATGTCAACTTGAGTTTTAAGTTCTGGATGCAAATTAAGGAAAATCTTTTTGACACATAAAGTAGTCTCTCAAAAGCTCTATTATTAAATTTAGCAGGACGATTAAACCCAATCTTTAAAATTTATATAGAAAGATTTCTGCTTTATGAACCATACTGAATAGCACGAATATCTGAAATTTATAAATTAGATTATTAACTTTCAGCAGAAAAGCATTTATGAAAATAGACATTTTTCTATATCAAATTTTGTAGTCAATAGTGTGAAGAAAATTATTTCTCTTTCAAATAGATTGTAACAGAAATTCTTGTAGAGTGAGACCAACTGCAAGTCATGGAAGAAAATATGTTAAGACAATTGTTGAATCATATCCCTTGAATTTGGATCTTTTTCAAATAAACTGTAACCCTTTCTTCAATGGTTGGGGCAAGGGTTTAAGAATACAAACCTTATACTAGACTTATTGGGGTGAACACTTCGTAAGGTATATAAACGTTTAATCACTATGTTGTACACCTGAAATTAATGTAATACTGTATGTCAATTGTAATTGAAAGAAAATTTTTTTCACAGTTTTTGCTTTATTTTCTTTTGGTCACACATGCTTTAAAATATACGCACACACTTGCAAAATACCCAAACATCAGGAATTAGAAGGGCATAAAACAAGAAGCTTATAGGCTTGAAAGAATATCTTAGCCTTCAGAACAAAACAAAAGCAATCAAATACTGAAAATTTCTTTGTTCAAAACACAGATATTTTATTTTTAATGGAATTTAAGTTTTGGGGCTATTTTAAAAAAACACTTTAGGGACAAAAACTAAGCTGCTTCTGTTGCCTGAGGCAGAGCCTGGCTTCTCTTCCTTGAAGGCCTTTTGCAAAACACAGATGCTAGCATTCATTGGCCTCTAAGTTTACTGCCTCTCTCTACCCCCCGCCTCCCCCCACCACACACCTGCTATCTGTAAGCACAACACTCTAGACCCACCCTTGGGAAAACTGGCAGGGGCTACAGAGCATCCAGGATGTGGCTGATCTTGGTAACCAGCTCCTGTCGCTTTTCTGAGATGAGCTTCTTTCCCGATATACATGTCTTTCTTTAGCTTGCCAACCACTAGCTGCTTAGCTTCCATTGCTTACTTCAGCACCAGCTCCTTGACCTGTGTACCCAGTTTCTGCATTTCTGTCACTTTGTTGCACAGGTCAGAGCACTCTGTCTTCGGCCTGGACCGCAGCAGAGCAATCTCACTGGTCAAGGCATCGCGTTCCATCTCCAGGCTCTTCCTGCCACTGTTGAAGGACTGTTTACACTTACTGATAGTCTCATCAGTGTAATGGTAGACACCTATGCTCTTAGTGAGCATGGTTGAGACCTGCTCTGTGATGCAGGCCACCTTCATCCTGGCTTCCGTGGATGGATCCCTTGCGATGGAAGAGTACAGCCTGATGTAGATGATGATTGTGAAAAACAAGATGTAGAAATGGCCGCCACCAGCAGGGGCTCCTGCAGGTGAGCACCTTGTTGAATGTGTGGTGCACCACGATGTCCTAAATGTTCTGTTTTACCAGATTTTTCTTGTAGGCCACAATCACAGTGCAGCCAGATGTGTCCAGGTAGGTCCAGTACAGCTCACCTAGGGCACGGCTGACTTCATAAGGACTGTCAACTTGGATATTTCTGCCCCTTTGGGCAAGATGATCTCCACAGTCAGAAAAATCTATCACTTGCTTATCAAACACCTGGTCCACAAACCTCATCTTCAGTACATACTGGTCGTACCTAAATCACAGCTTGAGAGGTTGCAGTCAATGATGTAATGGGTCTTCCACCCATCAAAAAGAGAGAAGGCCATATTTCCATCTCTACAGAGTCACCCAAAATAAGGAGGATGCTGGAGAAAACACTGCCAGTCTCATCCCGGTAATAACATCCTGGGCAGTGGCAGGGGGATGGTCTTTAAAGAACCAATGGCGGATACACCACTACCTGGCTCTGGTAATCAGCGTGGAAAGGGCCCTTCAGCACAGTCTCTATGTGCTTCAAGTCCACACTTTCTTCCGCAGCAGTATTACCCCCGTGAGAAACATCGATGACTCAGGTCATGCTGGTGATAGTTAAGGAAAGGGCTGTTGTTCTCATAATGTGCTTTAACAGTATCCTGACTATAGGCAGGAGCATCTCTGAAAGGTCCATAATCTAGGAGGTTCTCGAACTGTGTGGGGTTCCCCAACTTAGTGTAGTTCTCCACATTTTAGGAAGCAAACTTCACATGCATTGTCTCTGTCTTTGTTGGATATGGAGAGTAAGAATGGTTGGCTTCAAACACCACAAACACTGTTTCTCTGACTGAGCAATCTGGGTTGAATATGGCTGAAGCACATGGGCATAAACTGTTTCCACAATGACTGCAATCTTGGTCCCAGGATCGAGAGCACTGGGAGCTTGATGGTGAAGAACCTCTCACTTTCACCCTTGATTTTGGTTTCTTGGACTCCCACAGTTATTCTCGTCATCTCTTCCTCACCTGCAGACAGAGGTGCGCCAGCTGTGCTTCAAGCTCTAACACTGAGGCCAATAAAAACGAAGCAGCATGGGATGTGAAGCCATCACCTGGGTGCATCAGGACCACCTTGGCAGTCACCTTGGCCAGATATCTGCTCAGGTCCACCGTGTGCTTCATGTCCTTGCTGACCAGCGACACCAGGGGCCCCGAGCAGTAGGAGCAGAAGCAGGTGGAGGCAGGGACCTCTATGACCAGGTAAAAAAAAATTTTAATTCTCTCTTCCCAGACCTTTTACTTCAAGCTGAGTAACACGTGTATCTCTAATGGTTTTTGTAGTTTTTCTTTTTCTTTTTTTGGGGGGAGGGCCGAGGGGGTGATGGTGGTGGTGAAATTAAAAAAAAAAAAAAGTTTAAAAAAGAATACAAACCATACTTTCACTTGATACTGTCTATTGCTTTTATTTTTTTTTTAAAGGCTACTATTTTTTAAGCACCTACTATATGCAAGGCACTTTAGATGCTTTACACAATTATCACATTTAAGTCTTAAAATAATCTGTGAGGTAGGTACCATTATTCCAGTTTTGCAGGTGGGAACACTTCAGCTCAGAGATGTTATTAACCTAAGGTCACACAGCTAGTTAGGTGCAGAGTCAGGAGTAAAATACAGATTTGATTCCAAAGCATACGTCTTTCCCCTCTGTTTATAAGACTCTCTCTCTTTTTTTTTTTTTTAAATATATCTTTATTGATTTCAGAGAGAGGAAAGGAGAGGGAGAGAGAGAGATAGAAACATCAATGATGAGAGAGTCATTGATCGAGCCCACATCCGGGGCATGTGCCCTGACCAGGAATCGAACCCCGATCGCCCGGATCCTAGGTCAATGCTCAACTGCTGAGCCACGCCCAGCCGGGCTATAAAACTCTCAAACTTTTGTTTTTTTAAGACCAAGTTTGAATGGACTCTTACATACGTAATGCACCTAGGGAGAACACTAAAATGGCTGGTATTACGTGTTTGTAGAGCTAGCAAGCACATTATTTTACCCTACTTTTCCACTGAATGGCTGTTAATTCTCTTACCCAGGAATATTATGGAATTGAGCCTTTTCATGATCCGACCCCATAGTCAAACAAGGCCTGATTATTAAACATTTGAAACTGAATTAGCAATGAGACTAATGCCATTCAAATATGAAAAATTCAGAGATATTTGATAATTTGCAAAACTGCCCCAATTCTGTGAGCACGAATCCATGCAGTTAACATATTCATGGAGCATCTACTATGCAGAACAGCCAGTCACCGTTCTAGGGACTGGGGATCCCAGTGATGAACAAGATGAAGTCAGTAATCTCACTGAACTTGTTCAAACGAGGAGCAGAGAAACTGCGAGAGAAGAGGGAAGGCACCTCTAAGATGGTGGCATTTTTATCAGACATCGAAATGAAGGGGAAAACAAGCCATGCCAAGTATCTGGGGGAAGAAAACAAGAGAAAGAACATCAGAGAAAGAGTGAACAAACAGCAAAGGCCTGGAAGGGAAAAGGGGCTGCTACATCGGGGGAATAGCAAGATGGCCAACACTGCTAGGGGGGAAAAGGAATGAGATGAAGACAGAGAGAAACATACACCAATATGTCCTTGAAGGCTTTGAGAAGGACTTTGTATTTCATTCTGAATGTGAAGAGAAACACTGAATTTTAACAAGATTCCTCTGGCAGCAAGAGAAGCAGTAGGAGGGAGCGAGAATGGAAGCAGACACAGGCCAGTCAGGAGGCTTTACAGGAGCCCCGGTGGCAGTGGTGGTGGATGCTGTCTGCTATTTGGGAGCCAGCAGCATGCAGACAGTGTTTTAAGTCCTGGGACTGAGGCGATCACCAAGGGCGTGAATGAACACACAGAACAAATGGACTCAGGGCTGAGCCCTGGAGCACTGCAATGTCTGGCAGTTTAGAAGATAAGCTAGCAAAGGGAAAGCATCTCCATTTTACCAGCACATATATTTTGTATATATTTTGTATTCAGACTTTCCTAGTTTCTTCTAAGAAACAAATGAAACCAGGTAGTTTAGTTTGTTTCCTTGTAGACATATTTTGACCACATAGAAAATAAAAATATGAGAAATATGATAGAAATAAAAGATTTCTATTTAAATGAGGCAGGACCTCTCAATAAATTAATATGCAGTCAAACCTTGCTACATTCAAGTTAAAGCTAATAATTTCTAAAAATAAATTATTTCATGAAACTTGAGAGTCTTCAGCAAATAAAGGCCTAATAAGCCTAGAACCTGAAAATGCACATAAATTATACAAGGAGTTTTACTGTAACATGATCTGACCTGCATTTGTTTTAATACCTGATACTGCCGACATGCTAGAAACCTACAATGAGGAAGTATAAAAACAACCAGAAAGTCAAACTGACTTATGTGTAAGGACTGAGAAAACAACAAAATACCTATGATGAGGGAATTAAAACTGTTGATTCATTTGTTTTAACATCTAAAGCAGGGCAAGTAAACTAGTGTCAAAATAAAAAAAAAGCGGTTTTGTATTTTAAAAGAAAAACAGCAATGTTTAGTATTTTGTTTCATACACTTTTAAAAATTGTGTCTCTTTTTGAAGGCTGTTCATTTCACTCTTTTTAGCTTTTTGCCTGTCTTTGCTCTTTTAGGCTCTTAAGCAAGAGAACAGGGACACTGAAGCAGGAGGACCTGCACTGAAATTCAAATTCTTTCACTAACAATTATTGCTCATACCTTTGGGCAAGTTACTATACACTCGAGAGTTTTGACATCTCTTCATTTGAAAGACAGAAATAATATCTACTCCACAGGCATCTTGGGCAGAATTAAAGGAGATTAAGCTATGCAGAGCACCTACAAATATTTACAGCTTTATAAATGATAATTCCTTTCCCTATTCTATCTCCCTTCCCTTCACTGTTTCAACATCTGTAGTATTTACATGTTTATTAAAGTTACCTTTTGAGTGCTTTTAAAAGAAAATGGGAAACTTTTACCTTGGTTAAAGTGGTAATGATATAATCCTATCAGTTTTGATCAATGGCCTTTAGAGATGTTTATAATATTTTACCTTAATGGACTATAAGGTTCTTCAGAGAAAGAATTACTGTATAACTCTTTGAAACCCTATTGCCTAGTGGACCAATAATATTTATAGTGTGGAAAACATGCAACAATATTAAAAGGCACTAAGCATAATTTGTATAAAAAAATCACAGGAAGCTATTTACATTGTTTACCTTGGGACTGAGAATTGAATTGTGATCTTATAGGTTAAATAAGGTTTACATCTGTCGAACTGTATTTTCTAAACTTCTATTTGTGTGTATTGATTAATACAATGGACTACTACCATAGCTTTCACAAGTAACAAAATCCAAGTTTCAAAGGAAATAGAATATCTAAAACCCAATTACCTAAATGACAATTAATCCGCTATTTCCTGCCATACACAAGATTCAGCTGTTCTCACCTCCTGCAGAATCACCTTTCTCATATTTACCATCATAAATGTGGAACCTATAGTTCCTGATCTTAAATGAAAAAGTTCACTGTTGGCTGCTGACACGTACCAAAAGGCAAAATTGGCTACAGAAAGGAATTTTTTTTCTTCAAACAAGTAATTATAGCTAAATTACTTTGCTTCCTCTTTCCATGCAACCAATTTAGAATGAAGAACATATCATTACTGCATGATAGTATCTATTTTTACAAGTCTGTTACATATTAACACAGTGGCATCCTGAAACAGAATATATAAATTTTTTTAAAAATAATGTATATGGCTTTCTGAGCATTTTAAAGGAAGGTGCTAAAACCGAAGTGTCTTTATGAAATACCTCATGTTTAAATTTCCAAAATTAGACTTCCAGATTAATAAGAAACTTTTAATTGCACTTGAGAGCTTTCTAATTTCATTTTCCTCCCTTCATTTCTGTCATTCTAACATTCATTAGAATCTCCATCAAAAGATAATAAAAGGAAGAAGAGCAGAACAACTTCATCGACTTTAATCCTATCAGTCAGCTACGTTAGAAATTTATGTGTAGGGGTTACGAAAAAAGTAACGTGATAGCAAAATATTATAACGATACAACAATGCTGGAAATTGTTTTTCTAGTCCAGTCATCCACATCAGCAATCTTCTCCAGGTCTGGCTGCAATAATGTTGTATGAGCACAGATCATCTATAGCCCACTGTTTTTCTACCAAAATTCTTTCATTCATCTTACACACATGTAGGGAGGGTGGATGGGGCTTTGGGAGTAGCACTGTTCTAGGTGCCGGTACATAACAACAAACAAAACAGAACTTCCTCTCTATGAATTCTCACTTTCCAATAGAAGGAGATAGCTACTTTTGAGAAGTGTAAATACATAGCATGTTAGATAATGCTAAATGCTATGGTGAAAAATCAAACAGGGAAAGAGGGATATAGAGAATCCAGGTCAGGGATAGGAGCTGAATTTTTTAATTTGGTGGTCATCTATCCTCATGCTCCTTCCTAAAAAATATTTTTAAATTTAAAATCTAAATATATCTATTTTTCTAAGCAAATTATATTGAGGGATATATTCAGAACAAATTTCTATTAAGAGGGACAGGTGGATAACCTCAAAAATTACAATTTTAATGACAGACTAGCCACTGTTTCACTTTAAAAAAACTGCCTCATATAACTTTCATAAGCCTGCTAGTACATAGGTAGACATATCCTAATTTTTATTGGTGATGTGACAAATTCTCTGATAAAACTTAATATTATTACAATAGTCACCAAGTAACAAAACAGCATTAAAATCTTGAAAAAAAAATTTTTTTTTCACATGCTATCTTGATTAATTTACTGAATTCTCAGTGGGCAGAATAGCTCTTCAATATATGGTATTAAACCAATGTCCAGCTACATTCCAATAGTGGCTGAAAAACATTTATATTTCTTTTTTTCCCTTTAAAAACTTTTGCTTTAATGGTCAAATACCTCTGAGGCAACCTAGGTGATCTTGGGGAACATCAGGTTCCCTGAGCACTCAGAAGGCTATCTAGGTTCACATCTAAGCAGGCTTGTCAAGTCAGACTCCTGTTGGTTTCGACCACAACCTACCTCGGTGACAGATAAACACTTCCAAGAAATCTCAGGTGCTCTCATATTATTCATATTATGACTCTTCCCAGCATTTTATCAAATCAAACATTTTTTACATTAGAAATATCATAAATTTACATTAGTGATATTAAAAAAGAATACCTCCGTGGTGATGTGACAGACTCCCTCCATTAGCGAGGATTTCTTCTCTAGCAGCTGCCTATATTTGGAAACAATACAACAAATAGATTTCACTTTGAAGTGAGGGTTAAGATCCAACTCCCAAAGGAGACACATACTTCCTGAGTTAAATAATAAACTAGAAGCCTAATTTTCCTTTCTCTTAGGTTAACTGCATTTAAAAAGCAACTAAAATACATAGCCTAGCTTTTTGGTTTTTTCCAGTGAATAGTCAAAATATCTATAATTGTCACTTCCAGATTCTAGAAAAGAAAAAAAAGGCAAAATAATCAATTTAGCAGTACTAGATTGTTAATAGTGAAAAAAGTTTTGTAAAGACAAAGCGAGGTCCTACTCTGAAGTAAACATCTCACTGTACCAATAAACATTAGTAACTAACATTTACTGACTGCTTATTGTGTGTCCAGAAAAGCACTAAGCAATTTACCTGCAATAACTCGTTTGTTTTTACAACAGTCTTATGGAATAATTACTATTACTCGTATTTCACAGATAAAGAAAATGAAGCTTCAGTGGTTAAATTATCAACCTAGTATCATACAGTGGGCATGAGACTCCAGATTACTTACAAAGCTATTAGGAATCAACCACAAAAGCCCCAAGGGGCAAATTACCTGTCATTCCTATGGGTACTTAAGCTCGAAACCCCCATCTCCTTTTATCCTAGCACACTTGCCCTGACTAGGCTCCTCACAGAGCACCAAGGTGAGAAAGACAAACGAAACACCAAAACCCAAATAAATTGATTGCTGAAGCACAGGGTTAAAAAAGGGTAACAGAAACTGAAATTACATCAAATTCATCAGTATGGCAGAGCAATGAGGGGAAATATCTACAAGGCCTTGAGCCTCTCAGAATTACTCAGGTTGTACAAACTGTCAGGAATGTGGGACAGATAGCCTGTGTCTCATTGCAAAGTAATTTATAAGAACCCTCATCACTTAGCATTTTTCAAATGAATCATAAATATGGCCCCTGCTCTAAGAGATTATATCCTCTAACAAATTATTTTAAATAAAGCAATAACTACTTGAAACCAGTAGCACTTAAAGAATGGCAGTTGGGACTGGGAAAGAAGAAATAATTTCACTCTTGTAGTACTACAGGGAAGGGGCTTTGGGCAGCCAGAGAGCAACACAAAAACGCTGAAAAGTTAAGATGATGGGAAAGTATTTAACCTTTTGAGGGTGATGGATATGTTCATGATTTTGATCGGGATGATGATTTCACTGGTGTACATATACATCAAAATGCATCAAACTGTACACTTTACTGTATTTCAATTTTATTTCAAAAAAGCTATTAAAAAGTTAGATTGGAGGGAGAGGCATAGGTGAGAGATAACCAAATCTTATCTATGACTTAGGTCTAAGAGTGTCCACTGAAAATGATCTTGTGGTACTATTTTTGGTAGGCACCTGATGGAATTGAGACATTAGGATACCTGAGGTTTTAAAAAATCTCAGTGTCTTTCCAGTTCCTTTGTACTCTAGTCTGTTTCTTCCAGTTCCTTTGTATTCTAGTCCATTTCTTCAACTCTAGGCGTACTTGTAACAAGGAATATTGACCATCAAACAGAACGTTTTATAAAAATTAGAAGCTTAAAGCCATTTAAGAAATGTAGTAAAACTGCTAGCAAATGAACCTCAATGGCCTACATACAGCTCTAGCAAACAAATAAATTATAAACCTAGAGTAAGGATATTACAGCAACACAGACCAAGAGCATTAGGGCTGCTGACCTCAACAGCAGCCACCATCTGGAGATGAGTGGGCTGACAAAGTGATATCAAGGATTTCTATAGTCCTTTGTTATTTAATTTCATCTGGTATTATGTACTATAAGTAACAACCAAAAAAAATCACAAGCTAAAGAATATTAATTTTAGAACATTAATTGTAATATATGTAGAGAATATTAATTTTAGACTCAATTCAGTATACAACCTAGTGCAACAAACATGCTTCTCATTTCTATGGGATATCAATCAAGTAAGCCACAAGTGATTAAAGAGAGTCAAACTAAAATTCATAAATTGATGGTAAAGTTTACCAAAATTAATAAAAGAATGTAAGAGCTATATTCACGTATGCAAAATTACCTCGGTTTGGTCAAACACAGTCAGTGGGTCACTTATTCCCCTGTAGTTAAAGGCAAAGTAGAAGTAGATACATGCACCTGCATCGTAAGTCTGCGTCACCCTAAAAAACAAACAGACAAAATCCCCACAACGCTTTAAATTAAATGAAATCAGATTTAATGTCTGAAAACTTAAAAGATCATCTGAATGATTTGCTTAAGTCATAATCTCATTCTCTACCCAGCCTCCCACTCCATAAAAGGAACAAAGATGGGCTTGGATGAAGGCTATACAGAAACTATTTGTACTATTTTTACAACTTTATTTGGTAAATCTGGATTAGTAGCCCCCAAAAGTTTAAAAATTTAAAAACAATGTAAATGTTTCTCCAACTGGTCTGAAATAAACAAAAGCCCCACCTTCTCAGAAGGGATTTTTATTTTATTTTATGAAGTATATTGTAGCTAAAAACAGCCCCAAACTACCTGGAACTTGGTAATCTACCGTAAGTCTTCTAAACTTCCTCAAAATTAACAGAAATAAATACAAGACCTTAAAACTGGGAAACAAGAGAAATGTACAAATACCAAAAATGATCAGACTAGGTAAAATACATCTTCACTGAGTTCACATTGATAATTTGTAGGGACTTTGAAAGCAAAGTGAACGATCATATCAAATGCACTGACATGGCCTTAAAATAGCATCTCTGGGCCCCATATGAGTACATGTTACACGGGTGTTTACAAACGATACCTAGAACGTTAGATTGTTAAATCATATAACTATATATATTTGGGCTTTCAAAATGCAATTAGGTGAATCATTTAAAAGGGAGCTAAGGTAATCATAGTTAAATCTCCGAATGCAATTTACAGAGGTTCCCACAAAGAATTTAATTCAACAGAAGGAGCAAATACAGAGGAAATACTCTTTTTACTACACAATACAAATAGAATCTAATCTAAAATTTTAATGGCCTTTTAGGCCAAATGTTAGGTGCCTCAGAACAGAAGAAATGAACTGTTTAACAATGGTACTATCAATTTGCCAGCTGTGTTTTTTCTAGTGTTAATTCGCACCCATAAAAAAGATCCCTTGAATGTTTACATTTTAAGTACCAGATTTACAAAGTTTAAGAAAAACTAGAGAACCATTTTAACTATGACAGCATTATCATTTCAAATTTAAATAAACTTCAAGGGTACGAGACTGAAATGAGTTTATAGAAATTAGTAATATACATCACTATTCTTATGAATAGTTATCATCAATAAATAGAAAAAATAACTAAATATTAATAGAGTATTGCCACCTTCCAACAAATCCAGAATCAATATTACACAGTTCAGTTTTCAGTAGATAAAGAAGCTTCTAAAATCACAACAGAGCTTGATTGATCAGTATCTCAAAGAAAGGCAAAGTAGAAATCATGAAAACACCTTTTAGAAAACTACCATTTGGGTCCATTTCAGATAATGACTCAGATCTAACACCTTTTAATAGATCAATTCTATCACTTAAGACAAGTTAAACACTAACCGATTCCAAAATCATCTTGATAAGTGATAATGTGGTTGCCAGTTATTCTACTATTCTTTAAATTTCTAAAAGTGCTTGTGCTCTACACTTTTTGGAGTATTTTACTTGTGTCAGATTCCCTTGCTAGGAATTCCTTTCCATAGAACTTCTTCAGAAAATTTAGGGTTGGAATTTCTATTCCAGTAGACAAAATACCTTTTAACAAACAGAAATGAAATAAACTCAATAAATGCACCCTACAGCTAAATTATTTACCTTGGGATCTTTAATTTCAATGATATCTATAATTATTTTAAATTAATTTTGAAATAACTTTTTAGAAAACTAGTTTAAAAAATATATCTCACACATTTACATTCAACAGAAACTATTGAGCAGTTAAAGTCAAACTAAACTAAAATCAAATTCTTGTTAAATGTTGGTTTAATCAAGTATGAGTTTACAAAACTATATTTAAAACTCTTATTTATCAAAACCATTCAAATAATTAGACTTTGCACATTCTAAACTTTGGTTTTATAAGATGATCACAGAAGTTGAGCATTTAAACTTTTGAGAAAATTATTTCTATAAAACCAGCTACTTAATTAATGACATATGGCCAATTCAGTCTAACTATACCAATTCTACCTATCTACAATACATAATGAAGATCCTTAGGTCTTGTGAGTACCTTCTGAAGAACCAAGACTTAAGTGTTGTTATAGAAGATGTCCTAAGGCAGTATATTTTATTTCCCAATCACTTTCAATAAGCAGTGGTTTATCACAATGATATTTTCATAATGGAAAGGGAGAAGTCTCCAGGGACGCTGAATAGGGAGGTGGGGCAGAAGGAGAAAGGGGAGATAAAATCTGTTACGTTGCCACCGGACAAAACAAAAGAATAAAAACTTCTTAACTACACAAGAATAGATTCTATTATTTTAAGTGTTTCAAATTTCACTGGTAACAAATGATTTTTGGATTATTAGGCCTGGTTTGTTTTCAGTATAATAACAACAGGCCTGACAGACCAGATTGTCATGAGAAGAATTAAGTACAGCAGGTGCTCAATAACATTGTTTCATTCAATATTGTTATAAGGTTGATGAGATGTCTGATGAGAGGCAGCAGGAACTTAACTCTTTTTTATATTATTAGCCTATGGTAAAATTAGTTTTATTACACTTTGTTTTGCTTAAAGTCGAACCTATTGACATTAAGTGAGGACTTGATGTATCAATTTGGGTAGATAATATAAATAAACACAAAACATTTTTTTTTGGTAGACTTTAAGAAAAAAATTTGTTTTAAAGATGCCTCTAAATTTTTTAAAAAGTACATTCTTACACTCCTATTTGGAAAGGTTCTCTCCAAGATCAGTCACTAAGCCATCAATAGCTTTGCTATTATAACCCTTGTACATAACAAGGCCCCCTATTTCCCTTTCTTCAGATATAACAAATACCCAGCGAATAAGCTCTAAATCCACATTTTTAGCTTTCACTTCTTTGACTCTACCCTGAATATACATGTTCTGCATGTTAATACTGACTTGATTTGGTACTTCCTGAAATGCTCTTCAAATCCTCTTTCTCACCAGAAGCAGAAAAGACTATATCAAAGGATCCCGATTTACATGAACATTAATGTTCCCCTCATCTCATGTTAGGATTTAACTCTTTTACCCAGCAGATGCACAATTTATCAAATTCTAAAAGATGTCTGTTTCAATGAGAGCAATAAGTAGAACCAAGAAACAAAATATGGCAGTAGGGAAGTACAAGATGAGAGATGTAAAAGAAAAAAGAAGAGAAAAGAAGAAAAAAATCACAGAAGAGATAGCAATTTAAAGAGTATAGAAGTATTTCTAGTCTTGCAAGCAAATATATACAAATTATCATGCTATGTCAAAATATCAAGAGGGCTTAACAATTGGATGCCTTTATGAGGATCTGTCTTTGGGAAGAAAACCGAAATATCCAAATTTTCCTCCCTAATACTAGTATGAATTGTCTACTTCAATCTTGGTATTTACATTAAATCTTCATATGCTTTCTCATTTCATTTGTACAATAGTCCCATCAGGCAGATGATATTACCGCTACTTTACTAATGATAAATTTAGAGCTCAAAGAGATTAAATTACTAATAAACAGTGGAACAGTACTTTCACTCTTCAGACATATGTAATGTTACAAAACAAAGAAATTAAAAACTAAGCAGGAAGTTGTCATGGTGATACAACTGGCAGGCAGGACAAGTACAGGCCCTTGGGTTGGAACAGGCACAGGTCTGCCTTCCCAGGCTGAGAGTGATTCCAAGGAAATCAGAAGAACAAGGGTCAGGTATAGAAAAATGCTGTTGTGCTCAAGTATAACTGTTGTTTCCGAGCCCAGCATCTGGTGCATTTAATAATAAAGATATTACATTATTTCCAAAATTACCTAACTCTTATTCATGCTTATATCGATTTTGGTTTCTAGAATGAATATTGGGGTTATAGTCTTGAAAACCACACAAACACCCACACCCACACCCACACCCACACCCACACCCACACACACACACACCGGAAAAAAGAGAGGCAGTCATATAATACCGAATGTTCAATAAATTTACTTTAAAGTTCCCCTGTTCATGATCTGTCCTAACTTCTCTTTATTCTCCATTCCAATTAATTGTATAACTTATTAGAAAATTCAAATGCTCAAGTCAATCTTTTTTTTAGAAGAAAATCTATTTTTTTAAAGCATGAAAAATCTGATAATAATGAATAAAAAATTATAAAATTGTTTAAATAAAGCTGCAGTTTTTATTTGACATTTCAATAGCATTAACTTTTTAAAAAACTTTTTTTTTTAATTCAAAATATTACACATGCTAAGTGAAATAAGCCAGGCAGAGAAAGACAAACATCACATGATCTCACTTATATGTGGAATCTAAAGAGCTTAATAAACTGATGGACAGAACAGATTCAATGACTTGGAAGCATGGACCAGACTGACGAATGTCAGAGGGAAGGAGGGGTGTGGGTGGGTGGAGGGGGAGAGATTAACCAAAGAATTTATATGCATATATGCACAACCCAAGGATGCAGACAATGGGATGGTGAGGAACTGGGGAGGGGGGGAAGGCGGGGTGGAACGGGTCAATGAGGAGAAAAACGGACATAAATTCAATCTTAATACATTTAATCTTCTGGTGTTTACATGGAAAGCTAATATAAAAAGATGTAGTACAAAGCACCCCTTCTCAAGAAAACTTCCATCTGAGCTGTTGCTATTTAATAAAGTTAACAAGACCTTCAGTTAAACATGATCCAATATGGGTCATGACTACCCAATATGAAAGATACTAGCCACAAGTGTCTTAAATTTGAATTTTAATTATTTAAAATCAAATAAAATTTAAAATTCAGTTCTAGTCACACTAGCCACATTTCATCAGCTCAACAGCCACATGTGCCTTGTGGCAACCATATTGGACAGGGCAGATACAGAACATTTCCATTATTGCAGAAAGATTTATTGGAAAGCAGAGTTAATCTTCATTTGGGTCTTTTGCTCCACTCATTTCTTAATTTCTCACCCATTCATTTAATTAACAATAGATAAAATGTTTAAAGTGCTTTTTCTCTATTGAAGAGAAAGCTAAGTTGCCTGTGTATATAACTTATAGTTCCCTGACTATATATGTAATTTACAGTTTCAGTGAAGGTCTTCTCTTATTCCAGGAGCTCAGGCGTTTGGGTCTTCACCATCATGCTGTCCACACAGGGTACAAGGCTCACTCGCAGAAGGGGTGCTCTACACCTAAGGGGTCAGGGCTGCTGTAAATGCTAGTGGCACAATCCTAACAAGGTGGCAAGCTTCTCTTCAGCTGGCCAATTACACTTCTCCATTAATTAAAAAATTGTTGTTTTTTCAGAATAAGAAGTATAAGAACAATAAAAAAACCCACCTGCATGTAGAAAGAGGAGCAAACTGAACACCCTTCTCTTTGCATTCCTTTATTATTCTTTCTTTTACATTTCTACAGAGATCTACAACCCTAGAAAACATAATTGAATACCATATTAAGTTTTCAAATAAGTTACAAACATTCTAATAAATGCTGCTTTATCTGGCATCCAAGTCAGAAATTCTCTTAACTTTAATATTTATTCCTTCAAAAATGAAAAAGAGGCTTTATATCATTCAAATTGAGCTTTCCATTCATAACTTTCAAGGGAGCAAAGTCCTCTCTTTTTTTGCCATAGGAAAGGCAGAAGAGCATACTCAAGTCTCTAGAAGACAGTTCCCTACACTTAGGAAAATTCAATTTCAAAATAAATTTAATTTCACAATTTTAAAAGCTTTAAAGCTATAAGCAACATGTTAATAAAAATTCAATTCTAGATTATAGAAATACCAATCTTATATCCATGTCTAAAAGTTTTCCTTAATTTAAAATAATTTAATTAATAATCATGATGTTATACCACACGTTCATAGCCTATTCTCAAGCACTGAGCTAAAATCCAGCTCAACAATGACTTACTGGACATGTAACCCTGTGTAAAGCTAGGCTAGGCTGTATAATATTAAGTCAATGAAAACGGTGAGGGACAATTAATAATATTTAACAATATTAATGTTTTAATGTGAGGTGTAACACATTGTTATAACTGCATACTTTGTTTCATATGGAAAATAAAACTCTTAAGGTATATAAAAGCCATTTTATTCTCCAATAAATATCCTGGCTATGTACTGACACTGATTCTGTTTTAAACCTTGGTCTGGTTAGAATCATGAGAAAAGATACCAAAGAAACTTAGAAGGATGACCTATTTCTAGTCTCAAGACTGATTTGACCAATGTGATAAAAATAACATTAAATGAATTATGCTTTATAAAACATTAAAGTTATCTAAATTTCCAATAAGAACAAAGAATATATGATTAAAATATATTAAAAGGAGTTTAGTGTTTTATTAGCATGTCAAATTTTATTTTTATAAATACAGTACCTAAAAGTTTTATAAATTCTAATTTAACAAAACAGTGCTCTTAAGTTAACTCTGCTTTATTCTATGGGAGCTGCAAGCAAACACAATTTATCAATGTTATCTATGCTTCATTTATGGAATGGTAAAACTGCATGGTTTTTTTAATCCTCACCTGAGTGTATGTTTGCTGATTTTTTAGAGAATGGGTAAGGGAGAGAGAAACATCAATTCTCCCATACACACTCCCAACAGATGTCAAACTCGAAACCTACTATGTGCCCTGACTGGGAATTGAACTAGCAACCTACTATGTGCCCTGACTGGGAATTGAACTAGCAACCTTTAGGTGCACGGGACAACATTCCAATCAACTGAGCCACACCGAACAGGGGAAGAATGCATGTTTTCTTAACTCTCTGGTAAAGCATTTAGATTATTGAAATTTAATGTGTTTTTATTTTGAAAATCCAACTTATAAAACAAATACTTAAAATGTAAATAAAACCTACTAATCTTTTAATATTTATAGGGGTTAATAAATGTTACAAATTTATAAAAATAACATGTTCTTTTTAAAAAACATATGTTTATATTGACTTTTAGAGGGAGAGGAGGAGAGAGAGAGAGAGAGAGAGAAATAGAAACACCGATGAGAGAGAAACATCATTGATCAGCTGCCTCCGGCACGCCCCATACTAGGGATTGAGCCCACAACCTCGGCATATGCCCTGACCAGGAATCGAGCTGTGCGTGACCTCTTGGTTCCTGGGTCCACACTCAATCACTGAGCCACACCCAGTGGGAGAAAGTAACAAGTTCTTTATCATGACTCTAAAAATGGAATTTAAGTGCTATACAGTAATAATAACAAATAATAATAATGAGGAAAAGGAGATGGGACAAAGAACAAAACTGAATGGTTATAACCCTTAATGTGAAACTCTCTAGAAATGATTTGTAGGAAGGGAGTTCTGAAAGTACTCTCTCACAAAACTTGTGCAAAGGTCGATACAGTCCACTTGGACCAATCATATAGGAGATAAATATAACTGTGTACTTTTATTTTTATAGCTACTTCCATTCCACAAATGGAAAATAATTTAGCAGTTTCTTTTAAAAAAAACTAAACCTACAACTACTATATAACACATCAATTGCACTCCTGGGCATTTATCCCAGAGAAATGAAAACATGTTTATACAACTTGTATACAAATGTTTACAGCAGCTTTATTATTTATTTATTTAATTTAGCTTTATTGTCGAAAGTATTACAGATGTCTCCTTTTTCCCCCCATTGGCCCCCTCTGCCCTGCCCCCTCATAACTGTGTATACTTTTAAATTCTCACCTGATCTATTAGCAAATGTAACATCATTGACCATTTCCATCTTGAAAAAAATTCCCCTGGGCTTCTCACCTTACTGGTTTTCCTCCAAATCCTCCAGATAGTATTCCTCAGTCTCCTTTGCTCTTGTTTGTATGACTATCCCTTAAATGTTGAGGTTCCCTGGATTTCTTTCTTAGGCCTGTTTTTCTTCATCCATACTATCTGTGTTTGTATCTGCTCCCTTGGTTTTAATCACATGCTGGTGTATCCAAAATCCTTAAATCTCCACTTGGCCCTCTTAGATCACTACTTTTACAGGCTGCATTCTAACACTATTCTAGGGCACCTCCAAAGAACTCTATGCAGGCTATTCACTGAGCACCCAGGTGCAGTCATGCGAGGGCCACTGAGGAATATGCAAAACTAGGAAGACGAGTAAGACCAATAATCCCTTAAGAGATTTATGTATGAAAAGGCCAAGTGACCTAATAATTCAGGGTTGAAGACCCTGATCCCATGGGTTGCTGCTAAACACGGTCTCTATCCAGTTAAAGGCTTGAAAGAAAAACCAGTGCTAAATGGGTAACAAAATTTTGTGTCAGGAATGTAGCTGCTTTCCCTTAATTTTATTTATTAAAACTTCAGCTGAAGAAGTTGCTTTAAATGAAAACAAACCAAATATGTAGTCTTCTCTATAAAACAGATATCGCCAGTGAGTCAATTACGTAAATGTATAAGTATATACAAAGAAAGGATAAAGAGAAATAAAAGGTAGCGCATGTCTAGCTTCCACAGTGGGGAAAATAAAAAGACAAAATGACAACCATCAGTTAGTAATAACTGGTGACAAGAAAATATATACTACTGAAGAAGTAACACTACACTAACCTACTTTCCCCTACAAGGAAAGGTATTAAACACTAAAATGGTATATTTGAGACAACTGTGAACAACTGCCAAACTATACCTGTTGTTCAAAAGTGTCAAATGTCAATGAGTTGGTTAATTCTTTTTATTTACAAGATTTATTCCCCCTTAAAATTAAATTAAATTTATCACCAAAGGCTGTGATTAACAGATCCATACTACACAATCTGGTTATCTTACAATGCATGCAATATGAGCATCGATGCACCCAAAGTCATAACCCATAATAGATGAAGACTGAATGTAGAAAAGTAAAAAGTTTTCTGGGGGAAGAAAAAAGAGGTTAGGGTAGAACAAAATGTTAAGCTATGTAATAACTAAAAGATGGATTCACGGGGATTTGTAAATTTAAAATAATTTGATTTTATAAAGAAAAAGTAAAATGTAAGGCATCCTAGAATAAAATGTACTAAGATCTCCTTAAGAATTTTTTATCAAAAAATGAGCTCACAAGTCTACTTTTTTTTTTTCTTTTAAGAGGACCTTTTTAAAAATTGACTTTTAAAGAGGGAGAAATGGAGAGAGACAGAGAAACATCAATATATGAGAAATTCATCGATCATTTGCTTCCTGTATGCCCCAGCCATGGATGGGATCAAACCTTCAACCTAGGTACATGCCTTGACTGAGAATTGAACCCATGACCTTCTGGTGCACAGGACGACGCTACAACCAAATCAACTGAGCCACACCAGCCAGGGCACACAGTTCACTTTTAATAAAACCACTTCACATTTCCTAATCCGTTTTTATTATTAATTCCCTAACCAATATCCGTATGTATATGTGTATGCAATTTAAAAACAGTACATAATTTTTTAAATTGGATATCTTTCAGATATCAACTAAATGCAAGTTAAGGTCTTGCTTAATAATAGCATGTATACAAATATCAAAAGCTAAATGATATATCACAAAAAAATTAACTGGTTTTATAATTTGGGGGCACTTTTTAGAGAACATGTAAGCATATTCATCATTTAAGAATTCAAATCAAAGTTAAGTAAAACCACACAGTGACATTTAGTGTTCAGTAAGATTGTTTAAATTATTAACTTCAGTAATAGCTTCCTTCTATGGGACATGAACAAATTTGCTGCAAAACAAAAAAATGGCTTGCAAATATGACAGTCTGATGGAGATAATAATTTAAATAAAGGTGTTTATGATATTGCAATGTTTCTTTATAAAATTTTAAGTTTACATATTCACACACAGACATTACTTGAACAACTTGTGGTGTATTTTAATAGCAGGTATTTTATTCCATTTTACCTGTCCCAGGGAGCAGAAGTCTCAAAAGATTCTCCTACTACATAGTATTCCAAACCCAAGTCCTGTTAAGACACATATACAAAAATCAAGAAATTACAACAGATGTAGAAGAATCAATAATATTGTTTATATTTCATGTTCAACATTAGTATTTCATGTAATTGTTGGTATTACATGTTTCTACCTTAATTTCCATGGATATTTATTATTCACCTCATAAGAGCAATGGAAAGTGGCCCCAAGAGTGAGATATAACCTCCAGGAGGACAGGGACTTTGTCTGCCTTGTTCTCCTCTGTACTGTTGGCACCAGGCAAGGTGCCTGACACATGATAGGAACTCAAATATTTCTGCAATAAATGGAGTCTCTATCCAGGAACTGTCTATGTGCATGCAGAGAATACTAGCAGAACAGGTTTTTAGTGCTTAATCAACAAATTAATCGATTACCCAAAAAAGGCCATCGGGATAGAAGGAGCAGAGAAGCAGGAAAGTGGGGGGGGGAAGGGAGACAGGAAGGAGAGACTAGAGGAAGGAGAAGCTATTTCCCTTTCTTAAAAGCAACTTTTCTTTAAAAACAAATTAGAAAATATAGTGCCTCTCTCAGCAGTGACTGAATAAACAGAACATTTGGAAATAGCACTGCTGGGACTATATATATTTTATACCATGGAAAATATAATGTTCATATAAGTAACTTACGATACTAATTTCTTTACCCAAAGTACAATTCTGTAGTTTCAAAACTGAAAAGAGCAATTCACAAGCCATCACAGAAGTATAAAGAAAAGAAAGAAAATTTTATAAGGCAGAGGAATCAATACACATTAAGTTTTCACTACTAGTAAAATGAACCACTTCAACTCTACCACTGGTTGACAGAAAAAATCCTAAAATTACTGATCTAAAATTTGTGTTTTTCTCTCATGCATTCATTTATTCAGTAAACATACATTTGGTGACAACAGTATTAAGCACTGGGAAAATAAAAATAAGATGAAACAAATAATCTCCATCCCTCCTCTCCCTAAAAATCTCTAACTTGCTTTTCATTAAGTTTTAACATTAACTGTAACCTTAATAATTAAGAAACTTATTTCAAACTGTGTCTACACGGTACTTGTTACAGTTACATTTCATTTTCTAGAATTATGAATTTAGTATTATGAGAAAATGGCCAATATCTTCAGAGAAAATGCCTAACAAACAAAATTTATGTATACCCATAATGCTTATTATGGGAGATCTTGAGGTAGTGACAGACTATGGAGGTAAAAATTATTTTAAGACTTAAAATAATCTATTACCTTTCACAATCTGTAAATCTGTTCATCACAATCTCTAGCACAGTATACAGGCAAGAAATGTACTTTTTGTTATCAGAATGGTGGGGGAGGCAGAAGGGGGGAAACTATAAGATGACCTACATGCTTCAAATTCACTACACTCTGAAATTTAGATCTTACCTAGGATTAAATTATTTTTTAAATGAGAACACAATTCAAGCTTTCTTAGAGAAGTAAAAACAAATTTTATATAAGTTTATATAAATATTTCCTTCAAAATAATTTCCAAGTGAAAAAATGAGAAAATTCAGTATCTAGGGAAGCCAAATTCTCAATAGGATAGCTGAGAAATGACCTTTTAAAACAAGACCCTTTAAATTACATAACAAGCTGTATTTTTTAAAAAGTAACCTTAGCAATAGCAGAAAACAATTTAAAAGCTTGAATTGTTGCAGCCAAAGCAGAAAAACAAAACAAAATACATGAAAAAATGAGTAAATAAACTTTCAAAAGAACACTTTCATATCAACTTATAGAAGACTCTTGTGGTTAACATGACCAATCAAGTTTCTCACAAATAGAAAATCTAAAATTAGAAAAATTTTAGAACTCAAATATACACAAATTATTTCTTTCATTCTATATAGTAATCGTCACCAGTGAATCAATAACTACTTGGAATCAAGTTAAATATCAACTTTTAAAGACAGTTAAAGAAAGATTTATATAACTAACAGATTATGGATCAACTGTGGAATGCTGCTAAATAAAAACTTGATTCTAGGAACAGCATGCTCAACTTTCAGACAGAGAAAGGCTCAATTCTTCTAAAGAACAGAAAGATCTACTCAAAATCTTTAACTTCCTCAAAAGCATATGTGGAAGGTTTAATTAATAAACAAAAATTATCTCTAAGACCTAAAATCATCTATTACCTTTCATGATCTGTAAATCTGTTAATCACAATTTCACCCCAGCACATAGGCATGGCAAGGGGGAGCGGGCTGCAGGAGGACCTATCAAATCACTGCAATCTGAAATTTATATCTTACCTAGGATTACACTAAAGTGCTTACTATGGGAGAACTTGAGGTAGATTTGCAGCTAATCCTTTGTTCCTATAAAATGATATGCTTACTTACACTTGGTTAAAATTTAAAAAAACAATTTTATTCATTCAAAGTAAGAAAAAGTATTGTTTGTAAATAATTTGACATGGGAAATATAACTTACTCGAATGTATGCAATGACATAGGTCAGCAAATAACCTCTCTGTCCATTATCTTCTCCAGCTGCCAATCCACTGTAATTAAAGAACTGTTAATAAATATCAAATGAACTATTAAAAATATATAAAACTAACCAAGTTGATATGACACCTTAAGATAAATGCTTAACAGATTAACATATATTACACTGCATCTCATTTTTATTTTACTCTCATTTATCATAAATATAGCAAAGGACCATCAAGAGACTAAGCTTCAATAACAAAACACTGAAAGCACATTTAATATTTCAGTTTGGTCATTAACTTCCAACTTTTATCAACCACACTAATAAAACTGACTCATGAACTCAACTACTTCTATCTACATTGTCAAAAGAAAATTAGACATGGGAAACAAACCTAAATAATCTTCACAATAAAACTGAGAAATTTAAAATACTCTTGTTTTATTATTATATTCTGATTCATATATTCATGTGAATATATTTTATTCATATATAAAAATGTGTAGTGATTGACTAGGATCTTCCAAATACAAAGACGTTTCTTGAATACTCGAGCACATAGTATTTGGAGTATTACACATGGTGTTTATTTTATGGAACTTACGAGTTAAATGATAGAAAACATACACAGAAATATTAAAGTTAATGAAGCAACATACAGACAAGTATTAGTAGAACAGGTAAGGTCTTAATACTATGGACACATGAACTGTCCATTTCCATTAGAAAGTAGTTTTATCCATAGAAATTGCATTCAGTGATCCAGTTAGCATTAATCCATATAACAGTCTAAGTGTTCTGCTTTGTGAAAGACATTCTTATTTTAAAAGACTATGAATGATTATTGATTTCCACTACTTTCAGTAAAGACTTTTTATTTTTGCTTCTTTCCATCATCAGGCAGAAATTAAATTTTAACTATTCTTAGTCAACTAAATAAAATCCCAAACTCTCAAAGTACCCATAAAAAATCAATAAAACTAGATAAAAAAAATCTTTCCTTGTGACTTTATTGGGTTACAATTAATAACTAACTGTTATGTCTCTCTTTTCAATACCCTAACTGTACCTCCTTATTCTCAGGATGCTGAGCCCTTAACCATGGTGTTGCTCAAGGCTCGGGTCTTGAGACTCTGTGACTTGAGTTTCTTTTGGAAGAATCATTCCTCTTTATGGCTTCAATGAACACCCTATAATTAAATCGTCCCCCTTCCCCCGAAATTTTGCTTGGATTTGATACTAAGTAAATAACGCAATGTAGATGTACCCTTGGTCTACACAAATATTGTAAGGCACTTTTAGGCTAGGATATGGGCTAAATCAGGTTTCCTGACTTAGAGTTATAGCTGGATATATTGGAATTAGTGTCATCCAGAGGAGTAGCAAAGACTGATAGGGCAGCTCTAGTCTACAACTACTAGGGGACAGAGTATGATGAAATGAAGAAGGCTGTTTATATTACTAGAATGTTAATGAGTGAGGATGAGAGAACTTATGTCAGCAAGCTAGCTAACAGTGAAAGTAAGAAATAGAAGAGAATTCTGGGTTGGATGTGTATGGATGTGAGGTTGGGGTAGGCAGTCAAATAAAGTTCCAAAACAAAAAGGAAGCTAGTCAGAAAATTGCTGTGTAAGTGAGGAGCAAAATAGCTGAGCCCATATCTCAGGTAGATATGAAACAGTCAGACACAGTCCAAGAGAGAAAAAAAACACTACTGATCTAGGAAACATAAACAGTTCATCCTGGGCCTAGTGCTGGAAGGAAAGAAAAGGAAAGACAGTGAAGACTAGGAAAGGATGCAGAACATCTGCACTGGAAATCTTTGAGAAGGCGCTTTCTAAGTGGGTATATGGTGAGAAGTAACAGTAGGGACTGTCTCTCTTATATTAGCATGAGAAAAAGTCCTACTTTGCAGTCCCAGTCAAGCCATTTTTCTTTAGACACTCTTCTAATATCTGGCGGGGTGAGGGGACTTGGTTCTACTTTGGAAACAGGTGTGACAAACCACACAGAACCATGCATTTTCTTATCTAGAGCAGGAAGAAATCAGATGTTCATTCCGAATTCATAAACCAAAGGAGAAGAAAAGTCATTCTGGGTTTGCTTTTCTGAATCACACATTTTCCCTGCAAATTTAGCCTTTTGGAACTTCTCTCTTTCTCTCTTCTTTTTTCAGTTTTCAGAGCTATCTATCTTCTAGCCAGAATTACCTTAAGATACCATATGTAAGTAACAAGAGGGCTTAGAAATTAAATGCTTCTAACTTGACACTTTTGCAGCCATCCCAAAAAAATAAGATTCAAACTGTTTTACATTAAAGTAGCAACATCCATCCCCTACACCTCCTGCTCCCTACCACAAATTTCAAACAACAATTAACAAGGTTCTTAAACAAATTTAAAGCTATTTCATGAGGAAGGACTGGGAAGACTAATGAAAGAGGAATGAAAGAATCTTTTTACATAAAAGAGCCATCTGGTGAAGCTAATCACTCTCGTGTTGAATTAAACAACTTAAGCGCATACTTTAAAAATGACGGTAACATATTACCTGAAGCTGTATGGTAAAATGTCAATAATTTGTCATGATTGCTGACAGGTGATGTTTATTCTGCTTAGCTCTTAGAAGTTAAAGTACACTACTAGCCAACATAGATAAACAACCAAAGTATGATTATTCAACATTTGGCTACTATGTTCTATTCGATTGTATGTGTTCAAAGGTATTTAACAGTGTTTGGGTTGAGGTGGAAGACAAGGAGTTGAAAAATGGCTAAGATAAAAATGTTTTAAACTGTTAGAAATACTGCATTAAAAACTATCAATTTAAAGCTAATGAGGTGGTAGGAAAAGAGGATTCAAAAAACCAGAAAATAAAGAATAGATTAATAATACCCTAATTCAAAATAAAATACATTAGCTAAACCAGCAATGAAAACTTTAGCAGAATGAAATTTAATGGTGCTTTCTTCCCATGTAGTTATGCAGAAGGAGAAATGATTGAGAAACAAGGGTTAGCAAAGTGGCATCCTAAACGAAAATTAATCCTGAATCTTTCAGTGATTAGAACAAAGACCTAGCCCCTAGAGAGAACTGGGGGCAAAAGAGGACTTCTAGAAAACCACACGAAGATATTTCCAAGTATTAAAAAAATCAAAAGAACCCTATGTCATGTGCCTAATGACAGCCTGGGTTGTTCAATACAGAATATTTCTGCACTGAAAGGAAGGGAGCCAGGATGAAAGTATACTAAGAAGCTAATTATAACATAACTAAGAAGTAGTAATACTTTACCTTTGCTTTAAATAGATAGCTCATTTTCCATAACCTATTTTTAATGAGTGAATTTGATACAAGTTTTGTTTCCTATAAGCAAACTGCTAGAATTAAATCAATAGTTCTGGGGCCTCAGTATCAGTATGTAAAAAGACCTGGATTCATCTTAAAGATGATTCATTCTTACTTTTGAGTTGTAAATGGCTGGTGTTAAGAGAGAAAAACAAAACTGGCATTACATGAAAAGACAGTTCATGACAGTTGGTGGCTCAAATTAAATAAATCTGACAAAATAATTCTGATAAATACCTAAAGATTAAAATACACCAGGAATAAAAACAAATATTCACAAAGAACTCAGATTAAATACAATGTGTATGATATATTTTAAGCTCTGGAATAAAAAAGACGACGGGTATCCAGAAAATTGTTAGTTTATGTACTTAAAAAGGAAAGGAAAATAAATGTAGTCCTGATAAATGGCATTTCCACTATAGTTCCCATAGATCAATCTTATAATCCATCAAGTAGACAGACAGAAACCACCCAATCATTATTCAGTTGGTTATAGATGTGAAATGTTTTCTGTTTCTTTATACCAGCACAAAACAGTAAGTGACAGGGGGTGGAGTATAGGTAATTCATCAAATACTTTTGATTAAACACAATTTCCTTTTAAAAACATACTAACAGCATTTTTATATACATATTATTACCACTAAATAGTAACATGACTATGAATTTTTTCCTATTTCACTCTAGCACAACAGCAAATGTTATAAAATTAGCATTAATAGAAAAATATAGTATTTAATATAATCATACATATGATTACACAAGTAAGAGCAACAGACCGATCTAACTTCCTACAAATTTTTAAAGTAAACACAACATTTTAAGTTGATTATCATATATTACCACAAATTCAATACTAGAAAGGGAACATTAACAACTGCTCGAAGATATCAGAATTTTAGCTTAACTTCCTCTTGGTATTATGAACTGAAAGCCATACCCAAATTTTGCAGCAATGTCATATACTTGTTTTTCGTGTTGAAGAACCTTCTCACGGTCCCCCTCGAACAGTAATGTAGCGACACTTAGCTGATTTGGATCAAATCCTTTAAACTACAAAAAATAAAATATTATTACAGATAAATCTTATTGTATAAAATAGTAAATAAAAATACATTTTGCTCCTTTTTTCCTTTTAATCTGGGCTCAAACACACCAATTCTTTAAAAATTGAACTCTGGTTGTTACAGAATAGAAATGGGGATATAATGTACAGCATAGGGAATATAGTCAATAATTCAGATGGGTGCAAGATTTATTGGGATGATCGCGTAGATATGTAACATCTAATCACTGGGGTATACACCTGAAACTAACATAATTGTGTATGTCAACTGTAATTGAAAAATAAAAAATGATTTAATTTTTTTTTTCTAAGTGAACTTTGGAACTTCACATGGCAATCACATGGCAATCAAACAGAACAGTTGATGCACCTATTCAGGTTATCACAATATAATGGAACTATGAAAAAACACTTTACTTCAAAGTATGCCTCGGAATCAATTACAATGACATATTGGTATATAAACATAAAAATAACTCGTAAGAATTATAACTATAATAAAGAATCCAATAAAACTACCAAAATGATAGAAAACAATAAAGGATGTCAGGGGGAGTAAAAACTAACAGCATCCTTACATACTACAATAACTTATTAAATAATATTTTCAAAGGAGATCTTACATGCAATTAAAATACAAAACACCTAAGAATAATCATAAAAGAAAATATATAACTTCGTTAGAAAAACATGCTTAAAAATATAAAAAATATGTTCCTGAATGCATAAACTAAGTATTATAAAACCTGTTAATTTTTGCCCAAATTAATAAACTAGTTTATCTTAATTCTAATAAAAATCTTGATGGACTTCCTAAAATGGTAAAGAGATTCTAAAATATTTTAGGCTAATAAACAGGTAGGTAACAGTGATAATAAGGAAAATTCAAAAAAACATGCCACACGGCAATTAGAATTCATTTATTTTTTTAGGAATAAAAGTTCATTAAAAACAATTTGATACGTTAAAATGGAGTTTATTTCTTGGATAAGTATATAAGATGTCTTGTGCATGGCAAATTAATATAAGAAAAGCAGGGATTAATTAATGGTGCTATCACAACTGAGTAGCAATATGTGGAGAAAGAGGTAAAGATTAATTTAGATCTTTATCTTACATCATAAAAATGAAAAATTCAAACAGTAATAAAGATTTAAAAAATTTTTCATTTCCATTTAACAAAATAGTGAGAGAGAAGAAAATGGTCCTAACCATAGATCTGGAGAAAGGAAGGCTTTTCTAAGCTTAGAAGCAATTAAATAATCACAGAAAAGGATATAAAAACTTGAAACTTTTACCAAAACGAAAAACCCTTATTTGAAAAGGATTCATTGGCTGAAAAAATTATTATTTACATCATTTATGACAAAGGCATCTCATAATTTCATTACTTAAAGGGCACACACCAAAGCATCAAGAAAAAAAACATGAAGCTGCCACCTCTGGAGAAATAACCATATTCAACTAATTCACATAAAAATCTTATCTAGGAAATACAGGAAAATGGTCAGTCTCATTGGAGTTTCAAGACACATCTACTAAAATAAAGTACCAATTCTCCCCTGGATTAAATAAATTTAGAATATAAAACAAAAATCCCACTAGTAACAGCAAGGATGCAACAGAAAAATGGCACACATGTATTGCCAGCAGCAGTGTAAGCTAGTATAAACCTTTAGAAAAAGAAGTCAGCAATCAATAGTTTTAAAAAACCCATACTCTTATTTCACTTCAAGATATCTACTATAAAGGTAAAACTTCAAACTATAAAAAGTGTTATATGCTTGAAACTGTTTAATGCAGTGTTATTTTTAGAAACTTCAAACCTGAAAAAATAATTTAATTTCTGAAATTGAATGCATCACTGATTTACTTTGATAAAATATCTAATCCAACATGAAAAATAATAATTATGAAATATACACAGCAACATGGAGAAACATACTTCAAAAAGGTACCTGTGAGGGGGAAGACAGGAAACAAATTCAATTAATATCCTAAGCACTTAAAATTTTAACATTTTATAATAATTCTTACCTTTGTAATATAAAACTTTTTTAACCCATCCAAAAATGATGTAAAAATAGAGGAAACCTGAGGTTTAAGAGCATGACCTAAAAAGAAAAAAGTATTTTAAATTAATAACAAATTTTATGTTTTTCAGAAGATCAAGAGGCTACTTTTAACTTAGTATCCTAAAAAAAAAGTGAATGTTTTCATAATCTTACTTTTCTAAATCTGCCCATTATACCTAACATATTGATCAAGATATACATCTTTTATTTATCTTCTTTCAAAAGTCACAAACAACTTTTTGTTTACAAAACCACTTCTTGATTTTTTTAACTCAAATTACTCTATGTAATTAATACTACACATAGTTTAGGTTATCTTTCGATGGTACATTTTATACATAGTAAAATCACTTCATTAATTTTTATTTCATTAAGACCACCAATGGTGACTGGTTTTACTTTTATTTTTTTAATTATGCAGAAACCATTCAGAACTATAACCAAATATGAAGTCATTACCACATTTAAGGTTGTTTCTTAATTAATTCTTAATTCATCCAGAATTCTTGGCATAAAACTAGTAATTGCTTCCTTCATCACACCCGGAGAGTTAAAATTGCCAAAGTAACATAAATGGTGTCTCAGAGTCTGTTAAACTAACAACGTTGCCTACGGATTGAGCTTAATTGAGTAAGAGTCTTTTACTGTTTTCTCACTGTTTTCAGAGTAGTAACTTCTTAACTCTCATGACTGTTATATTTAAGAGTCATTCATCTGACATTAGTGATATGAGACCAATTCAGAAAAATGTGGCATAACATTTATACAGAATTTTTATAAAGAACTTTAAAGCCTCTAGTAAATTTAAGTTATCTGTAAACAAAAATTTTATTTTTTAAAAAGGGCTTAAGGTTTTGGGATTTTGTAAAGTGTGGGCCCCTTCTTTAAAACAGGCACACACAGCAAACTAGTTTTTTGAAAAACAAACAAAATTTCTGAGGAAAAAACTATTACTCGCAGTCTTTTCTTCCCCCACTTACTTTTCTTTTTTTTAAGTGAGAATCTGAATCTGTAATATTTATTACATTTTTATTGATTTGGAAAGTGCATTACATAAAAGACCAGCTAACACTAAGTCTTCATCACAGGCTAAGAGTTAGATATCATGCTATAACTGAACAAAGCAAAACACAACAAAAATGAAGGGCAGATTAAATAGAAATCAACCTAGCAATCTTTTTGAGCTCCTTGATCACAGTAAGAGATTTGTTTGGGGGTTTAATTTTCTTTTATTGTAACCTGTCAGAGATACTTCTCTAGCATAACCAGTGCTTTTATAGAAACCATTTCTAGCATGTATAAAGTTAGAAATAACATATCAAAGTATTCACTTTCTGTCACAAATGGAATTCATTCTACTTTAACAACTGGAAATAAATATATAAACATAAACATATGAGTGTGCATATTGTGTTCTTGTAAGAAATTGAAATTATATGTTCCTCAAACAAGTCTGTTATCCACATAATTTTTTTTTAAATATATCTTTATTAATTTCAGAGAAAAGAAGGAAGAAGGAGAAAGAGAGAAATAGAAACATCAATGATGAGAGAGTGATTTATCAGCTGCCTCCTGCAGGCCCCCTCCTGGAGATCGAGCCTGAAACCCAGGCATGTGCCCTGACCTGGAATCGAACCTCAATCTCCTGGATGACAGGTCGATGCTCAACCACTAAGCCACGCCAGCTGGGCTGATCCCCATAATCTTTACACAAGGTATGAGGACTCTAAATGTTACTACTCTGATGTGAAATAATCCTTAAAGGTATATCTTAACACACTGTACAATTTCTGTTAACACTAGTGGGAGTCAGTTACATATTCCTAATACTGAGTTGATGTGATAGCTTTAAAGCATACTGCTGTAACAGTGGTACTAACTTTTAAGTGGGTTAAACATTAGGATTAATTGAGCATATTATCTTTTACTTATTCTTAGATTATTGATGCCTAGCAAATTGATTACATTCTAAATATATTCCAGCTATTGTGTTTTATCTTTTATGGGAAACAAAGCAACTAGTTTCCAAATTTACTAGCCAGACAGTTTGATTAGTGACTTTTGTGTTGTAACAGCGTTAAATACTTGAAAAGGATTTAATAAACATCTACATTTCAAAGAAGTAACTGAGACAGTGGATCAGACACATCTGGGTTCAAATTCTGCTCTACTATGTATGACTTATGGACTTGGACTGAAATTTTAAGCCTTTGAGTAATTTATAAACTAGGAAGACCATCTTAAGGAAGAGTTGTGAGGAAATGTTTGATAAATTGTGCTATTGATAATGTGCTTAATATTAGCACTATGCTATGTGCTATCCAAGCTGTTTACCCTCTTTTGATAACTTGATGATTAAGTCAGTCAACATGTAAGTGCCTGTTATGTGATAGGTTCAGGAGATATAAAAATGAATAAGAAATATTCCCTAAATTTGACAAGTTTTAGTTTATAGAAGTCTGTAAATCATTTTGATATACTCAATGATATATATCACTTCAAAATAATGTTTAGGCCTGATTTTCATTTGATTTAACTATTTCATTATTTATAGAACACATTTATCTTAAAGTTTTATTAGTAGTACAGTACTTTAAACGTAATTTACTTAAAAAAATAATAAAAATAAAAGTAATTTACTGAAAATAAAAGCCTGTGATAGACATAGACGACTTTAATTAAAACTAACTCTTGATATGTCATGTACCCAACTTCCTTAGTTATTTTTTTTATTTTCTTATTTAAATATATCTTTATTGATTTCAGAGAGAGGAAAGGAGAGGGAGAGAGAGAGATAGAAACATCAATGATGAGAGAGTCATTGATCGAGCCCGCAACCCGGGCATGTGCCCTGACCGGGAATCAAACCCCGATCGCCTGGATCCTAGGTCAACGCTCAACCGCTGAGCCACGCCTGCCCGGGCAAGTTTTTATATAATAACCATTCTTACCTAAATTAAAATCCAAGCTCCTCATAGACATAACAAACAAAAGCCTATCTCAGCCTTTATATTTATTATTGAGTAATCATTCCCACAATGGACTGTTTCAAGGACTGTTTTGAAGGTACTTAAGTTCTATAAACTTAAATCCCAACTAAACTGAAATTTATGGAAAATATATAGGAGCAAAACTAGAATTAAAAAGATGAGAAATTGTGGGACAGGGTGGAATGGGTCACTGGGAAGAAAAAGGGACATCTGTGATATTTTGAACAAACAAACAAAAAGAATTACAATGGATAATAAATAAATAAATAAAATAAAGTCATACACTCTCCCTCTTCAAAAAAAAAAAGATGAGAAGTTGTGTTATAAAGTTTAAAACTTTAAGCAAAAAATGGAGAAAAAGAAACACAGGTAACTGCTACTGAATTCTCCACCTAAATATTCCAATAGCACCTTAAAAACAACCCACTGTAATGTCTTTTCCCCATAAGTCACCATCCCTTCTAGGCTGTTATTCTACCAATCCAGTCAAGTCAGAAATCTGGGAGTTGCCCTCAACTCATACCTTTATTTAACCTTCTACATCCAGTTGGCAAGCTGGTCTTTGAAAAATCTATCCCTTACTCTCTATCTCCATTGCTGCTGCCTTGATCAAGAACCGCAAAATTTGCCTCCTGAACCATTTCAACTCCTCCTCCATGCTTGCATCACTCCAGTCTATCCTGCATAATGCTAGCAGAATGAGCTTTCTAAAATGTAAAGATGATTTATTTTATTTCCTCTACAAAGAAATCCCTTTGCTGACAAGATAAAATCCAAATCTATCCTGGAAAATCCTACTCCACCCATCCACCTTTCTCTTGTAACAACTCTGACTCTAATCTCTAACCACAGAGAACTAAAATATGTCACTAAAGTTTTACAATTTCATATTTTTTCATCAGCAAAAACTAGGAAATTGTAAAACCTTAATGACATATTTGGTAGGAGAGAGGTAAAGAGACCATCTCAGGCAAATTTCTATCCACATTTTAAGACTTAGCTCAAAAATCACCCTCCTTCAGGAGCCTTTTCTGTCTCTCCACCCAAACCTCAAGCAAAATCAAGTGGGCCATCAACCAACCCTCACTTACATACCAGGGTAGCCAGTGTAGTCTTTTGCAGTACCTCCATCGCTCCTGCATTCATTCATTTATATACTTTTCTGTTCTCATTAGACGGAGAGCTTCCTGAAGGATAGGAACTATGATGTTCATCACTCTAGCTCTGAACTCAGTAGTCTAACTGGCACATAACTGGTATTTCATAAATTTTGTGGCTTAATGAGCAGATTTAAAAATCACCATTTCTTACTTACCAAACTGAAACTGCAGGTTGTCCATGAGGCGAATAGATGCAGGAGCACACCTCTGTTTTAAAAAGAAAAAAATGTGATACAAATTTAATAAGGAAAGAAACTAGACAAGTAATATATGAATGTCATCTTTCTTCATAGATAAGTCTAAGAATTGTTCTTTCTTTCTATCCCTCCTCATAATCCATAGAAAAACTATCAGAAAGTATCTAGAATTCTAAGATCTTTCAAGATTATTTGCATGAAAACAGCTACAAAACTTTGAAGCATGAGATTATGTATCTAAAACATCTAAAACTGCACCAGTGTCAGGTTTACTTTGGCACACAATAAAAGCAGCATTTGAAACACAAAAGAAAAATAAGGAAAGCAGATATTCATATTAATTTTGTGATGCTAACACATTACAATACAAACACTGGCAAGGTTTAAGTTAGCTACAATTTTCCCACAGAATTAAAGTGAGCTGCACCCTAAATGGGATTTTTATTTTCTATGCAAATTTTTAACATGGTTAAACTGCTACCAAGAGGTTACTTTCAGACCATAGAATTTTGATAAATGTCATGAACTTTTAAAACATTTATCTTCTGAGTATTATCACTTATCAATAAAATTCGTACCAACACAATGTTGAGATTTATGAGAGTCACTCAAAAGGATCAAACTTAATATACACTTTAACTGTGTATTATAACATTTTTGCTATTACTTGCTTTCAATTGGACAAATACTTAATTTTTAAAACGATTCATAATACACATCTTTTTCACCTAACAAAATGATTAAGAGTCTTATTTTGAATACTATACAACTTACTTACTCAGCTTTGATACTAAATGTGAGATAATCAATCTATATTAAAAAGTCACTGCCAAATCTAAAGAAACAATTTAGATAATTTTATATAAACAGTATAACAATAACCCATTGCTTTACATTTTATAGAATCCTACGGTTTCCAAATTGCTTTCATATGTCTTTATTTAATATAAGAAATAACTCTGTCAAGGTAGCAGTTCCCATTTTACAGGTGAGGACACAAGAATCAGACAGATGAAAAGATCTTTCAAAGGTCAAGTGACTATTAAACAGTAAAGATAGAACTAGAATCAAGCTATCCTGACTGCTAGATGAGCAATATTTCAAATACACCACACAGCCTCCAAAAAAAATCACACACACACACACACACACACACACACACACACAGCTTTAAAGTAATATTTGAAACAAAATTATTATATGAAAATTATCTTATTTGATATTTCCTGATCTTATTGAAAGTATAGTTATAAAATAAAATAAAAAATCTACTACCTGAGTATAAAGGTATCAAATACTGGTATAAAGGTACCTTGGTAGTTGGGTTAATGCTTCTAAAAATGTTACCAGTTTCCAAAATACCAAAGGAAAATCAATTTTCCCAAAATGTTTTTATTAAAATGGGCACATCAACTTCTAACAAAACACATGAAGCCTGATTAAACCAAGATTCTTTTCTTCATAAAATAGAGTATCATAAAACATACGTATTTATATGTTTTGGCTTAAGCACACCAGTAAAATATGAGAAAGAATTCAGAGATATTCTGTCATTATTTTTTTTAATTCTTTTAAATTCCCACCAGCAACTTGTAAATTCCACCTCCTACTGCCACCCAGATTCTACTTCACCTGTATCTATAGGAGCTGTTATTAATGAAAACAACCAACATAGGCATACATACATCAAAAAATGGGGGGAAAGTATATGACATTTAGTATAGTCAACATTTAGTGGAATTCAATCTCTGAAACAACTAAAATATGCAGGCCTTGACAAAATCTTAGTTTGACAACATTATCCATAAACTACATCTTGGGGACAACTGGAATAAACTGATTATAAAATGAACATTAGATGGCATTAAGAAATTACTGATGATTTTCTTAGGCATGACAGCATTGTGGTTATAAAGAAGAACACTTTGTTTTTTAGAAGTATTTAGAGGTCAAGTGTCATATAAAGTCTCTAACTTAATTTCGAATGGTCCAGAAAACATACACAAACATATAAAACAGAGCAAAAAGTTAACAATTGTTGAATTTACAAGACAGGTATACAGGTAATCACAGCACTACTCTTTCAAAGTTTCTGTATGCTTAAATTTTATAAATTAAAAAGTTGGAAAAATAAGAAAGCTTTGTTACTTGCTATGTGTAGCAACCGATATTCAATTATATAGAACATGATTTTAAGTTGACAGCTGAGTAACATAGTCATTGTTTCTATCTACACTAAGGTAGAATAGATAGTTGCAGACTTATATTATCAAAAAAGATTAAGAAGCTAAAGAAATACTTTTGTATCTAGATAATGAATATTAGTTTTCAACACTGACTTTTAAAAATTATCAAAATCAAACCAACAACGTTATTAAGTATCATGTTTTAATAGTGCTGCATTTTTTAAAAAGTCAGTAAATGGAGCTTTTCAGTTATTGTCACAAGTGAATTCTCAAGTAAAGCACTTAAAACAGCATCTAGATTGCTTTATGATCCTCTGGAAATTGATAAATCATCATATATCATTCTAAAAATACAAAGCAGAAAAAGTTTCTTAGAATTTTAAATTAAAATTGTCACTACAGAGCTAATGAAACAGAAGTTCCTATCAAAAGACCAAAATAATGTTACTACAAATTTAAAAGAACAACATTCTGGGTTATGATATGCGTAGTTAAGATTAGGTTATGTTTCAATTGCTACAAAAACTAATTTGGTAGGTTAAAAAAAAATCTCAAAATACTTCCTTTAAAAGTTAAGAGACATCACAAATTCTGAGAATCTGAGCTCTAAATTCACTCCCATGCTGTAAGAATATTCCATAGATTAGGAAAGGGGGAAAGGGTCCTTGAGTTAAAGTGACCCCTGGTGGTAGGTGGTAAGAACTAACCTGAGAGGGAATATTTTTATTAAGTTCAATGGTGAGTTAACAATATATTCAGGGAATTTAAGGAACATTCAAGCAAAAATTGCTTATTCAAACTAAAGTTAATGAAATAATTGACTTATTTCCTACTATGATAAATGTGTCCTTACTAGAATCTCTAGTATCACCAGACTTAGACGTAACATGTATTTATACTTAGTATATACTCTGAAAAGATATGAGAAACTGATCATTATGGACTAATAAAGAAATATCAGTATCTTTGTTTGATCTGAGCAAAGAAGAAATAAATAACCACACTGGCCTCAAAGCATGCGTATAAAACTGCCTAAGTCAAATTGTTGGCAATTTCTTCCCTTAAATGATGCTACAAACAGGCATTCACTTAAATATGTAACCTGAAGGGGGAAAAAAGCCACTCTGATTAGTCCTATTTATTTAGAACTCGCAGAACTAACTTAAAAAGCAACATATTTCTCAATTTAATCATTTTATCCAAATAGTTCCTGTGAGAAACACATCAAAAATTTTCTGCAAAATTTGTTTTTATTGAGCCAAGTCATATCTTTCTTGCCACAGAGAAAAGCAGAACTTGCACTTGAGATGAGACACACTATTCAATATTCAAGGTGTCTTCTTGAGATGAGACACACTATTCAAGGTGTCTTTTAACACATTTTAAATGTCTGCAGGATTTCTACTGTTCTGATTTCATAAGGATAAACCATAAAAGATAAGCACTAGATGACAGTCCTGTATCTCTGGTATCATGGTTAAGGAATGAATCATCTTTGAATTGAAAAGATTTATTTCTTCAAGGAGTAAACCTTTCTGTGCAGATTCTAGAGCAGCCCAAACTTCTGAGTCATAAGACTATTCTGGAGATAGTATACTAATCTCATACTATATCAGAAGCCAATGCTTCAAAACCACACCCCTTGTACATAGCTATACACAAATTTAAACACTAAAAAGTTTATTGTTCTAGGCAACATCCTTAGTGATTATTGGATGCCAGGAACCATGTCTATTTAACTTACATAATATCCACTGTACTGTGTTGTATATAAAGTTAAGACCATACTATCCCACATAAAAGAAACAATAAAAGTTAAAAAAGGATATGTGAAAAAGAATTTTATTAAATGCAAATTTCTAGATATAAAAGCCTAAAGTGTAGGCAGAATTAGTTCTTCCTCTCACTAATAAATCAGAACTGGTAACAGAGATGAAACCATACAATATTTAAGGCTATTGGTATAACTGGTTCTACTTGAAATGACATACTGGCTTACTACTAGGAGTCTACACTGTAAACAACAGAAACTTTTTAAATGAGAATTATCTCTTGATTTAAAGAATAAAATAATACATATTATAGAGTAGACACTTCCCTCCTCTTATATTGAGGGACGGGCCAAAAGTTAATGCCAAACAGCCTCCTGGTCATAATTTTATATTTTCAGTCTAGTAAAGGTATAATGACTTGTTCTGAGTAGCTTCTGGTCAAGAGCATGTCTTATAACTATCCTCAAGTTTAGCATATTTTGCTGGATCACACGGTAAATCCAATGAACGAAACATATGGCTATGTTGTTCTCTCTGCTTTAGAGGGAGAAAAATACAATTTTTTCCAAAATATGATTTAAAATAACAATTTCATTTTCTACGTGTAACAAATTATTTCTAAGAATTATCACTGAATATAACAAACTTTTAACTGTTTTATAAATGCTGAACTTAACTCCTTTCCATTTATTTGAATCGCTCCAGGATATAGCAAGTTGAAAACAGGACAATTCAGAATTGAGGTAGGTATACAACATTCTAAGGTGTGAGATATAAACTATGTGTTTTTTTTTTTTACAAATTATGGTCTACACTCACTAGAAAAAAAACACCCTATTAGCTTAAAATTGTTTAAAACAAAAGTGATGGTAGGTAGAAAGGGCCATCCCTTGCCAAAGGTAGTAATAGAAAAAGCTGCCTTTTAAATCTATAATTCTAAAAACCTAGTTCTCACACTGAGAAAGACAGTTTTTGGAGTAATGCATACTAATCAGTGCCACACATAGTCAGTGTTTCCTTCTTAGTGGAACAAATGTTCATCTCTCAATACCATAGGGCATAGCTCCTAAGTTTTTATTGGGGGGGGGGAAAAATCCCAAACTTCAAAAATTGCTTTTCACCTTGTTTCAAAAGTTTTTCCTTCAAGTCATTTTTAAACAAACAATAAAAGAGAATAATATTATATCTGACATTGATCTTGTAATCAAAACACACAATTTTCTCCCTTTTGAGATGCTTTAGAAGGAAATCTTTCTGAGAAAGTCTTAAAAGTCACTTACCCATCTACTGAGTAAAGATGAAGATTATACTGGATTGCCATTTATGAGATAAAATCACATTAATCTTCTGCTAAATCTTCCTTTCTAGCTCTTCACAAGGTAATGAAGTACTGAAAGAGGACAATTCCTCACATGGACAGAGATCAAGTGAGAGAGAACTTAGCAGGATCCTTCCGCTGCCAGTATAAGGTTGCTCAATTTATTTCCTTCAGCAAGAACAGTGATGAAAATATACCCACCTTGCTATTTGTGAACAATCATATATGCTCCTTTCTAAAAGATACTCATCCAAAATAGTTTCCCATTTCAAAAGCAACTTCAGTCTGAGAATACTGCAAAAATGGAAGTGCTATGAAATGACAGTGAGGAATTACAAGCAGCCAACTCATTATTCAATCAGGAATTTGGCAGAATCATAAAACATGTACCGTCTATTTTAATGGATCTTAATTCCTCTGGTATCGGCTGAAAATCCAACTTGCAAATTGAACAATGACTAGTGCCAAAACCTGGTAATTTTCTCAATTTTCCCTGCCTGAGAATACTGTTACAAAGCAGGGAAGCACATACAGTAACATTCTTGACATTTGTATATTCTATAAACTAACATGTAAATGTCCATACACCATAATGCTAGCATTTGCCCATTTCTAGGGAAGGTAAACAATAATGCCTCTCTACATGTGTACTATAATAGGAGTAAAATATGTAGGTTCCCCAAACAGTGAGGTAACTCAATTGTTTCATTCATAAGAGCAATATTTGAGAATAAAATATCATCTATGTAGGCTTTTTAATTAGCTTCATGTAGGGCAAGCTTTCTAGTCACACGGTACTTATCTCTAAAAACTGTCTATTATTAAATACAAAAAAAAAGTATTGAAAACTATAGATCAGAAAGGAGCTTTCTTTTTTATCTGCTTTTTAACCTCAGGGTGGCACTTTCTATCAACCATCACCTTTATTTATACCAAGATAATTCAATATAGTTTTCTGTGTAGTGACTTTAGATTACAGTTATTGTGTGAACATCCAAGTAATTTCTAAACAAATTAAAGAACAATTAGTACTGACTTTTGCAAAGATGAAGGAAAATTTCATTCTCTGCTTTTTATTAACACAAGTAGTTCTTCTCTGCTACTTTCTATCAGGGCATATTAAATTGTAACAAAAACTACATCAGATTGTACCAATTATTTATGTTTAAATCCAACATTTTCACTGTAATGAAATTATAAACTTTTGATACATTTATACATTATTTCTCATTAATGAAAACTAGATATATTTACATGGGAGCATTTGAAATGTGGAAAAGCAGATAGAGCACTCAGGAACATATAAAATATGTCTACCTCTGCTCCAAAGATCATATAACAACACTAAATCTGGGTTCCACACAGTGGAGATACTGTGCAGGGGCAGAGTTGGCCAACACAGACCGAATGTGACCTCACTGAGATCTTTTGTTAAAAATACATACAAATCAGACTAGTCTTACAAACTGTATAATTATTTTTAAAATCTATTTTGGTATTTATGTTTATTGTGCTATGCAATATGAAGGCAATAATGGTCAATTAAAAAGATGTCATTCGAAACTTGAACGAGAGAGAGAATCTGAACTATATCTTTAATAATAAAGCTTTTGGGGGAAAATAGTCAAGCTGGATAAAGATAAAAAGTAAATAAAAATAAGAGTATTTAACACAAAGAATAAATTACAATACAAAGTAAAAATACTGGAATAAAAAAATGATTCCTTAAGAAAGATTTGAAATTAACAAGAAAATATAATCTATGTATGGAAAATGTTCAGTTTTGTTTAGCTTCCCATTTTTCTAGGTATTAACTCATAGGGAAAACCATAATGCTTTGCAAGTTATTTATTTCTCAATACCTGGGGTATCTTAAGTTTTTTTTTCTTGGTAATCCATCTTAGTTTTATTTTTTTAATTGAATTTATTGGGGTGACTTTGGTTAATAAAATTATATCAGTTTATCCTTGGCCATTAAGTAATGGCAGGTTTTAGCAGTAAATATCAGAACACATTTGAACTTTACTACTCAATACTCAAATATTTACTCCTAAAGCTTACCTCCACTCTTCCTGTATTAAATCATCCTACTTTTCAATACTGTTACCTTCTCACTATTTTAGCAAACATAGCATAATACTTACTATATATCCCCAAAGTTCTAGTGAGTTAGAAGTACTTATGTAAGGATTTCAGCTCTTAACATTCACTTACACTTTAACCCCACCAACACAACCTGGCACAAATTCAAGAATGTTCATTCTAGGACTACACTTCTTTTTAAACTCTCCCCTGCACTCAGGACTAAGACCATCAAAATTCAGGAGTCTATGGCTAATTCTTGGTGGGAGAAGCAATCTAACCGAAAAGTAAGTGAAGCTACTTGAAAATTATAAAAATTATCCTTGTCAACTGTTACATGAGGTGGTAAGTCCAAATAGCTGGACTTCCTAAAAGTGGTAAACTACCAGAAAGAATGTCTCAGAAAGCGAAATTGAGTGTATGGAATAAGGAGCACTGAAAACGGTAAATATAACATATAACATTTTATTTTTTGCTTGTTTTAAGTTTCTTTTAAACATTAATAGTGGTTCTCTTGGGATAGCTGGAAGATAGGACTCCTCACTACTTTCCATTTCAGTACCTTACAGAGTCTATAATAAATATAGAGTACTTGCTAGATAAAATTCCTTTCCCTCATCAGATCCTCCCTCCATTCTGCTCTGGAAAACTGGATGATAACCTATAATAGTTCACGTTAGAAAGCTCCCTTGCCCTCAAGATTCTAGTCCAGTATAGCTGAAGTATTAAAGAACTCCAGGAGTTTGGAGAAAGTAAGAAGAAGCTGAAGTATATTGCTTTAACTTACCCCTGTTAGGAAATGTTGAAAAAGAATTTTTCACAAACCATTGTAGTTCAAACAATGAGTCAAACGCCTAAAGAAATGCAAGAATTTTCACACTGATACACTAAACTAAATACAGAAATAAAATTACTTCGCATTAGCTAGTCTTTCAAAAACCCTTGAAAATATATCCTTTTTTCAAGAAGGGAGGAAAATCTGGCCAGAGTGGCTCAGTGTGTTAGTGCAGGTTGTCCGTGCACCGGAAGGCCATGGATTCAGTTCCAGCCAGGGCACATACCTGGGTTGCAGGTTCAATCCCTGGCCCCGGGTGGGGAGCGTGTGGGAGGCAACCAACTGACGTCTCCCTCCTTCTCTCCCTCCCTTCCACTCCTTCTCTGAAATCAATGGAAAAAAATACCCTTGAGTGAGCATTATAAAAAAAAAAAAAAAAAAAAGGGAAAAAATTGGAATTCTTTTACTTATAGTCAAATATACTATAGCATGCTATACTATATTATAATACTTAATTTAAGCTATAGATTAAGTACTATTATAAAACAAAGTAGGAGCACATTCTAAGAACTGATAAAGTTTGACAACCTATATATAATTTCTAATTTCTGGGCCATTAATATTCAGCCATTTATTTTAATTTCAACAAATGTATTAAGAAAAATTAAATATTGCTTCAATTCATCACAAAACATCTTACCCAAAAATAACTTAAGAAAACATAACATTAAATAAAAGGCAAAGTCATTAGAAGCCATCAACCCGAGTATATATCTTACCTTGGCTTAAAACTGTACAGCACTCTTTAAACCAAGAAATAGGTATATAATTATTTTTTTTAAATAGCAACTGCACTTAAAGGGATGAGTTTACAACATTACCTTTTCATATAGGACTGGGTAAAAACCACAAATATAACACAATAAAATATGAAGATTGTATGTGACATATCAAAATCAATTATGCAGTAGAATTTTAAGAATATAAGTATATATGTGTGGGTTTGGTTTGTTTTTTTTTGTTTTTTGTTTTTGTTTTTTTACCTGTTTTGCAATTTCTCTTAAACAGGCTACTCCTTGTTCAAAATTAGGGAAAGCTACTGAGCCATACTTTTGATATTCAGGGACTGGTCTGATTTTTATTGTAGCTTCTGTTATCACACCAAGAGTTCCTGAAAAAGAAGGGGGAATAATCCAATATATCACATGCCAATTTTCTCGACCATATTTAAATCTATTTATCTATTTATTCAGTTAATTTATTCTATCATTCATATTTAAATCTATTTAATCTACTCAGTGGGAATAATGGCTACTTGAGTTTTTCTAGAAAAACTAAACAGGTTTTCTAATTTCTAAAAAAGTTTTTAGAATACATTTTTCTTGGTTATATGTAAGTATTTTAAAACATTTTTAAGGTAACCTTTCTCCAAGAAGGTTACTTTTAAGTAGTTTTAAAAGTATTACAACTTACGAAAAGAAAAACATATTGAAAAGCAACAGATTTTATATTTCATATGCATTCATACAAAAGCAGATTTTGATATTTGTGCCTATTCTTACTGTGAGAACAATTTATTGGGACAAAAAAAAACCTTAACTTTCCATGAGAACTTAAGACAATGGAAGAAATCAGAGGAACTATTATACCTTGCCTTTTTTCCTAAGAATTCATACAAAGAAAAGACGAAGGTAAGGGAGATGCCCGCCCTTGTATGAAACCAAAAAAACCACAACAGATATTTCAGAGACAAAACTTATCATAAATATATAGCACAAGAGGACCACCAATGAAACAAATGTTCTTTTCTTTATTACATGGAGGAGTGGAGAACAAATCAGAGGAAATAAATAAGTTAAATACAACTACATGACCTAAATATCTATGCTAAAATATTTAAAGAGATATGGTTAAAAACAATTGTATTCACAAGCCAAGCTTTTCAAATCAGTGGTTTCTGAAGTACAAATGGTAGAAATTATTATTAATACTACCAATAAACCACTGGCGAATCATAAAAAAAGAACAAAAAGGGAAATCACTGAAACTGTAGAACTTAATTACAACACTAGAAATAAATAAAAAGTATCACAAAGATCAAAGTTTCCAATAAATTTATAATATACCTAAAATAAAAATGTCAATGTACAATACAAGATTAAAAACTACTAAGTCCATAAAAAGAAAATTACATTACATTAGATCACAATATATTCATCAATATAGGAGATTTCCTACCAAGATAGCAAATATGGCCCTTATTATGACTTGTAAAATCACAAAGCTCTACAAGTTTGGTTCAATTAATATCTGATTTTAAAAGAAGTGTCTTGTACATTTTAAGAGACAACAAAAGTGACTAGACTTTCTTTTATTTTAGCATTTCTATTGAGATATAATTCATAGACCATAAAATTCACCCATTTAAAGTATAAAATTCAATGGTTTTTAGTATATTCACAGATACATACAACTATCACCATAATCTAAGTTTAGAATACTTTCATCACTCCAAAAAAGAAACCTATGAAACAATCATTCTCCATGCTCCCCTCCCCACCCTCTACCTCAGCCCTAGACAACCACCAATCTATTTTCTGTCTCTATAAATTCTCCTATTCTGGACATTGTATATAGATAGAATCTTAAAACATGTGGTCTTTTTAACTGGTTTCTTTCACTTAGATAATGTTTTCAAGGTTCAACCATGTTATAGCATGTATTAGGTACTTCATTCCTTTTCAGCTGAGTATTATTCTATTGTATGGAATAACTCAATTTGTTTATCCATTAATCAGTTGATAGACATTTGGGCTTCCACTTTTTGTCCCACTAGTTTACCAGTTTCTTATAAAAGGACACAACGCAGGAACAGCCAGATGGGAGAGATGCATAGGGCAAAATATGGGGAGAGGGGTACAGTTTCCATGCCCTCTCCAGATAAACACCTTCCCAGCACCTCCATGTGTTTACCAACATGGAAACTCTCTGAAACCCATTATTTTAGGAATTTTTATGGAGTTTTCATAGGCATGATTGCGTAAGCCACTGGCCACTGGTGATTAATTCAATGTCCAGCCTCTCTTTCCTCTCCAGAGGTCAGAGGGTGTGGCTGAAAGTTCCATAGGTTTCTACTTTTTGGCTGCTTTGAATAATGCTACCAGAATACATGTGTACCAGTTACTGTGTAGACATTGTTTTCCTTTATTTTGGATATGTACATGGAGACTTTCTTAATTTCAGGATAATCTTTTATCCTATTCCAAGTAACATCTGGCCCTCAGCTACCTTTGACTGAGGCTAAGCTTCAGGTAAGTGCAGCCAAAAGGTCGGGGGGCAGGGGGGAAGCTCGCTTTTTGGACCCAGCTTTAACTGGTGGGGCAGAGACTCTACTTTGAGTAGTGCGCTAATACTGGGGCCCCAATCACCCTTATCCTGGCTTGTAAAGGGCTGCTATCTTACCAGGAGAAGCAAACCTAGATGACCTACTTTCCTTCCTCCTTCCCCCAGCACTAAGCTCCTAAAGCTGGAGTGTTCTCAAAGAAAAGCATGCCATTGTTTCCCCCTCTTCCCACACTTCCAGAGCCATGGCTCAGAGATTTTGCCTGAGGGGAGAAACAAGCCATAAAACAGTTCCTAATCTCTTTCCAAAGGAAATTCTTTTATTTACAACAGAGTATGGAGAAGTTCAGTGGTCAATGGTTTAATCGATCATACCTATGTAATGAAACTCTGTAAAATAGCAGAGAATGCGGTAAATGGTAATTGAAAGGACAAAGGTAAACTTATTAGAGATGCAAGCAAAACTGCAGGTCAGCTAGCTTCCCTGGGTAGGAACAGTGTGTGATACTGGAAGTCCTAGCCAGAGCAATCAGGCAAGAATGAAAAGGACATCAGAATTAGAAAGGAAGAAATAATACTGTTTCTATTTGTGGGTGACATGATTTTATATATAGAAAATCCTAAAGATTCAACAAAAAAGTTCTTAGAACTAATCAATAAATTCAGTATAGTTTTACAAGATACAAAATTAATATACAAAAATTAATAGCATTTATACACACTAACAATGAATTTTATGAAAAAGAAATACATCGATCCCATTTACAACAGCACTGAAAACAATAATATACTTAAAAATCAATTTAACAGGGGAGATGAAAGATCCCTACTCTGAAAACTACGAAGTATTGATGAAAGAAATCAAAAACACAAATACAGTAAACAGAAAGTTATCCCATGTTCATTTATTGGAAGAATTAATATTGTTAACATGCCAATACTAGCAAAAGCCGTCTATAGATTCAATGCAATCCCTATCAAAATTCCAATGCATTTTTTACAGAAAAATAAAACCTCCTAAAATTCATGGTGGTGGAACCACAAAAAGACTCTGAATAGACAAAGAAACCCTAAGCCAGAGTTGTCACACTTCCTGATTGCAAGCTATACTATAAAGTTACAGTAATCAAAACAGTATGGCACTAGCATAAAAACAGAAAAATAGACCAGTAGAACAGAATACAGAGCCCAGAAATAAATCCAAGTATATACAATCAATTAATATTTGACAAGGGAGGTAAGAACACACAATGAAGAACAGACAGTCTTTAATTAGTGGTGCTGGGAAAACTGGATGTTCACATGTTAAAGAAATGAAACTTGACCCCTATCTTATATTACTCAGAAAAATTAACTCAAAATGAATGAAAGACTTAAATGTAAGACCTAAAACCATGAAACTCCTGGAAGAAAATATAGGAAGAAAGCTACTTGGCAACAATCTTGGTAATGATTTTTTAGAAATCACCTAAAGCACAAGCAACAAAATCAAAACAAACAAGTGAGACTACGTCAAACTAAAAAGCTTCTGCACAGCAAAAGAAACCATCAACAAAGTGAGAAGACAACATACAGTATATGCTTATATATAGCAATTGTGTTTGCAATGGGGAAGGGAGATGTCTGAAAGACAGGGAGAGGAGGCAGATTTTCCCCTAAAAATTCTTCAGTACCTCCTGAATTTTGTACATGTATGTACATATACCCAAATTGCCTTATATGTATAGTAGGCACTTTAAAGTAGTAAAAACCAGCATAAAACTACAAGTGAGATTTTTTTTTTTAAATTAGTAAAATGACACTTTGCATTATTGCAAGGTTAATGAAATGACCACAGCAAGTCTGCCTAACTATCCAGCTATGAGTTATGCAGGGAGGTCCCACTGTGACACCAAAATACATCCAGGTCCAAAATGCAGACTGATAGAGGGCATATTCCATTAAGACTTATATTCAAATTAAACCAATCACAAATGGATACATCTAAAGTCACTTCATAAAAAGGCTCACTTGGGTTGGGTTTTATCATATTTATTGATTCTTTTGCTCTGAGAATATTATGTCAGTGACATGATATAAAACACTTGATTACCTATCACTTGATACAAGATTATATATCACTTGATTATATATGCACATTATACCAATATTTTATATCCACTTAATGTAATTTTTTACAAATAACTCCACAGCAATATGACAAAATAGAGGCTAATATGCCATTCACTTTTCTGTTTTAATAAAAAATGTTACAAATAAATTTTATAGTTTTCAAATATGTTCTTAAAAAAATTAAATGCATCAATTGTTATTTAATATAAAATGCAAGTATTTGCTTGAAGTAAATAAAATATTCCATAATTTGAAAATACACTTTCAGGTGACTTCAGGATTGAGAGATTGGCAGTCATTTGATTCTGAATCCTCTCCCTCTACTTTCCCCCCCAAAACATAAAAATCAACAAGGAAAACAAAATCACACAGGAATTACTAAGAGACCAAAAAAAGAAAAACCCAACAAAATGCTATGACCTTTAAACTACTTGTAAGTAGAGATAAAAAATAATTCCAACAAACCTTCTACAGCCTTCCAGGTACTACAAGCTTATAAGAGCAGAAAGTAAGAGGAGGTTTAAAAGACTGCATAAGAAAGATCAGAGAGTAGCACAAGACTTAGAGGAAGCAGACAAAATCAACCCCAGAATGTAAAAGTGCAACAGAAATGCCAAAATATTATACAAGGCTGGGTAATCCATAGCCCTGGCTATATGGAGGGGTTTGAAAATGGGAGGAACCAGAAATGGCAGCCTTGGAGAAGCAAGCAGAATATCTTCAGGGGAGCATTATATTTAGAAGAATGTGGTAGTCCTTGGAGACAAAGCTGTGAAGGGAAAGAATAAAATAAAAAATAAAAATTACAGATCTCACAGAAATGAAAGAGAGACAAGACATGCCCTGCCTTCTACCAACAAAACCACCACCATCCATAAAACAAGGAGCACAAAAGGGGGTAGAAAGAACAGAAAAAACTCTCATAGTAGGAATCCTTTCCAAGTAATAAACAGGAACAGAGAAAAGCAGACCAAATCCATAAAAACCTTGCAAAAAGGTCAGGAAATATAAACAAAAGCTTTTCTGCAGGTGAAAAGCTCCTCCAAACCAATCATGATCCTAAAGAAAACTGTAACACATTTCAAACTAAATTAAATATTGTCAAACAAGTACCTGGGGATATAAAAAAATACCTCAATCAGAAATATAAACACTAAAAATACCTCAATCAGAAGAGCAAATCATAAGTGGACAAAAAACAAGAAATAAAATAAGAGATGACCAAACTCAGGAAAGTAATAGAACAGCAACAACAACAGAAAACATAAAAAATGAAGGCTAAGTTATAAGGTATCCAAAAGAGAACAGAGAATAGATTCAAATGAAATCTTTAAAAAGGGTATTGAAGAAAGGCAGGAAAATAACCAAAAGAATGGAAATGAAATAAAACAAGTCAAGAAAAAAGATCAGAGAAACAGTAGTTGAAATGGAAAACAAGCGAAGGAAGTAAAATATATGTATAATTGGTGTTCCAGAAGAAGAAAAATCAAAACAAGGAAAAAAACCCTAATATTTAACACTACAACCCAAAAAAATTCCCACAAATAAAATAAGATCTGAATATACACATTGAAAGGGTCCACTGGGTACCAGAGCAGAATGACACAGGATAATAAATTCTGAGTTGTAAAAGCAGTAAACTTTAACAATAATGAAACAAAAAATACTCAGGGCCTCCAGGCAAAAAGAGGAAACAAGCTACAAAGCCAAGAAAGCTAGCATCATATTTCTTGAAAACAACATACAAAACCAAACCAACAGTAGAGCTGCATTTTCAAAAAACAAGGAAAGAAAGTGTGACCTAAGAATATCACATCCACTCAAGCTGCCCTGCCAAGTATCAAGGCTGCAGAAAAACAGTTTAGAACATTCTAGAATTCATGGGATATACAACTGTGCCTCTCCTGAGGAATCCAGTAAAGGATGAGCTTTATTTAACCAAAAGATGACTAGTAAAACTACAAAAAGAGAACCGATAATAAGCATTTCATCTTACAGAAAAGGCTAAAAGGGGGTCATGTCTGTTTTTAAAAGTACTTTTAACTATTTTTCAAATGGAAGAGCAAATCATTGTAAGTTACTAGTAAACGCCATACATAGGAAAAGAATGCAAAGCATTTCAAATGCTTTGACTGCTTATTGTAATTTCCATTATATTGATCATGTTAGAGCATTTAAAATGAGAAGCTGCCTGTTAAAAAATTATGAGATTCTTAACACAAAACAAGACAAAAACATTAAACTTAAAGTGGTTAGTCACATGTGGAACTTAGTAGGATAGGACGAAATAGGCTTTTTAATGGTAATGCTTCCAACACTGTCCTCAAATGATTTAACTGCAATAAAAGAAAAATATTTTAAAGCTCATGGAAAAGTTTATGATTCACATTTAAGGTGATTTAGTTCAAAATAGTAGATAAGTTACATTTTATAAAAGAATATGGTTTCACATAAAATTATTTCCTCAATCATGCTGTCTCTTGGCCTATACTATGATGACTCTACATCCACATACATACAGAAATGGAGATTAGGGACCATAAGTATACTTGTAAAGATCATTAATGCCAAAATAATAAAGTCAGAATAGTGATAAATTTAACATTTACTGAGTACTTAGTACAAGTTTATAAACTGCTTAGCATAATCTCATTTCTCACAAAAAGTTTATGAAGATTATCACTTTATTATCCTCATATTACAGCTGAGGACACTGGGCATAGAAAATCACTTAATTTACACCAAGTCACAGAAACATAAGTAGTGAAACTAGAACTGAAATCCAGATCTGACAGATTTCACAGATCACGCCCTTAAATAATTATGGTATTCTGCATGTACGCTTATAATAAAATCTCATTTAAATACAGTGATTTACCCTAGAATATACGTTTTTATACTAATGAGTTTGTCTTCTTTAAATTTACTCAATAATTGACCAGAGGGAGGCAGTCCAGTCTTCTAGATGAAGTCAAAACTATTTAAAAAGGCATAAAGACCACTTTATCTCTCTAACCATCCTATAACCTCTGCCCTTAGACCTGCTACCCACTCCATCCTACAATTAAATCTTATATCCCCATTATACTGAAAAACTTAAAGCTTCATAAAGCAGACATGGTTCTTTCTCACTTCTAAGCCTGTCCACATGCAGTTTTCTCTTCAGGGTAATTCCCTCAACCCTGTCAGAAATTATTTTCTTCTTATCAACCCTCAAGGACCACTTTAGGCATAGCTTCTTTCAGTAAGTTCTCCTAATACCCATTAATGAGAACTTCTGTCTATATTTTCCAGTGTTTATGTCTATCATAGACTTTATTATACTGGTCTATTATTATCTGTGTCCTGAGTGTGCCAGCACAGTACCTAGCAACCAAAATTTTAAAAATGCTAATCAATGGGATTAAAAAAATGTCTGAAGTGGTCACTTGAAAAGGTAATTTATATTTATAAGTTTTAATACCTAATTGTTATTAAGTTAGACATCTGATAGCAAAAAGTTATATACTTTTAGTTAACTTTTAGCTGATGCAATAGTATAAAAAGTTCCAAAATAATAATAGAGAACCATATGATTTAAAGGAATTTAACATTTTATTTTTCTCATTAAAACTGTTCTTTTCTTCCTTAGAAGAGCATACCAATTAGAAATGGAGTAGGAACAAACAAGAAAAACAAACAAAGAAAACCTCAGACATAGGCAGCAACAGTATGGTGGTTACCAGAGGAAAGGGGGTGGGTTATAAAGGATAAAGGGGGTCACTATATGGTGACAGAAGGAGATTTGACTTTGGGTGGTGGGCACACAATGCAATATACAGATCATGTGTCATAGAATTGTACACTTGAAACCTATAAAATTTTATTAACCAAAGTCACCCTAATAAATTTAATTAAAAATATATATTAAAAAATAAAAAATAACAGAGTAAACTTGGGAGATATCTTGACAAAGGTTTGTCACTGGTTGTCATGAAAAAGATCTAAATTATTCCCCTGATCATAACTCAGTAGCTGACCGCTAGCATGTCCCAAGAGACATAATAGTTTGTTTTTCCCCTCCTTGACATTAGTGTCAAAGGTTAGAATTTACCCTAGTTTATTATAATTTGCTTTTATCCATATAAAATACATTTATGCATCTAGTTAAATATTTCCAGGATGTATCTTTTTTTTCAGCTTGTATCACCTTCTTAAGTTAGTAATGAGTTCCTCTGCTAATTTAGAAACCCTGTTTTATCTGATTTCTCTGAAATGGAGTATCCCTCGCTACAATTCTAAGAATTAAAAAATAAGCCCATGTTCACCTTCAATTCACAGTGCCTACATAACAGTTAGCTTGCACAAGAGAAGGGAGATTAGTGGGTTTTTTTTCTGATTGGTACAGTAATTAAATATTTGGAATAAAATAACTACATTCTAATCTACACAGAATCAAGTAGCCTAGCAAAGGCTACTACTTAAGTAGTGAAAAAAATATAAATAAACAGAATTTTAAATTCCGCTTCTTAAACAAAGCAAATAGCAATAACAAAAGATATAATTATAGAAAGACCAGACATTAAAACAACACTTTATCAGTCTTTTCTCCCTAATTATTCAGACATTAAAGCATATAATAATATAAAATGTTAAAGCAAACCATTTTAAGCCTAGCTACTATTTTTCTTATAATATTAAAAACTCTAAAAGAAAAATCAAATAAAACCAAAAAGACCAAGCTGTCTCTAAAACTATAAAAAAGTAAAATGTAAGAGAAAGTTTAATAAGATGTTCTCATAATAAAAATTTTATGAAGTACTAAAGTAATAAAACATTTTAAAAATCACCATCTTTAAATATATATTTCTTTCTTTCAAAGATCTGATATCACAATATCACAGATTTTCACAAAACTGAGCACTAACCTCTATTTTTTCATAATAAATCTGCAGTTATATTTACCTTCAGATCCCATGATGAAGTGATGGATATCAGGGCCTGTTGACATACGAGGTCCTTGACAGCTTTTTTCTATTATACCTCTAGGTGTTACCATTTTTATATGAACCACCTGTTTAATACAATGGAGGATGTAAATTCTAGACATTTGTCAATGAATGTTGTGTGTGTGTGTACACACATCCATATATTTATATAAAACACTACTTTTTAAATATTGGGTTAGGTGATAAATGTTGATGCCCTTCAGAATGCTAATATCTTTTAGTAATTCTTAGACTAAAAATAAACTTTATAAAATTTAAAAGAGGGACAAATCAATTTAAAATTCTTATTGGTTTAGGTATATTCATTACCTTAAGACCACCTTAAGCCTGGCTGGGCATGGCTTAGAGGTTGAGCATCAACCTAGGATCCAAGAGGTCCCCGTTCGATTCCCGGTTAGAGCACATGCCCGGGTTGCAAGCTAGATCCCCAGTCAGGGGTTTGCAGGAGGCAGCCGATCAATGACGACTCTCACATCATTGATGTTTCTATCTCTCTCCCTCTCCCTTCCTCTCTCTGAAATCAATAAAGATATATTTAAAAAAAAAAAAAAAGACCACCTTAAGCACATTTCTTTAAACCAAATTTAGTCTCAGGTTATCTATGTAACAAAGAAATAAAGGACAGAAGAAATAAGCAATGATCATAATATAATAGGTTCATTATTTCACTTATTTAACAATATTTATGAAACTATTATTCATGTCAAACACTGCTTAGAATTCTAAAAAAAAAACATTCTTCTTGCCTTTTTCCCTCCTTCACCTTACCTAACTTGCCTACTTAGTAGTAAAGAGTGAAAAGAATAAAGTATTAATTATGATCAGGTCAAAATTGGGATGAAGAGGAAGATCCAGTGACTGAGTTAAAGAGAGGGAGGGAGACATGTGTATGATAAATCAGTGACATATGTTTCACACAGATGAGAAAGTAAGTGTACAGTGTGTGTGTCAGGGGGAGAAGTGGCAGGGTGGGGGGTCACTCAAAAATTGTTCCTGAGATCTGAATCAAAAATGGTTAGGTAAAAATCCAACACATTTTCAGAATGCTTTTCAGGCAAATAAATAAAAATAGTCTATGTATTGTTGAAGAAAACGAGCAGAGAACATCAATAAGCAACTTACAAAATAAGAAATAAAAATTGCCAAAGAGATCGTTTTAAAAGTTTACATTTATTAGCAATTAAAGAAATTAAAAATTAAGACAAAATATAAAGAGTCCAATAAAATAAAGATTCTCACGCTAGTGGGATGTCAATGACACAAAATTCCTATAGAGCAATTTGGCTGGAAGGATCCAAAGGCTTAAAAATATATAAGTACCTTGGCCAACAATTCAAGCTCTAGGAACTTATTAGCCCCCAAACAAACAATTAAAGATGTACGCTAAAAAAGATTACTTAAGTAGTTATTTTCCCCTTTGTTTTCTATAATTTTGAAGTCAAGAATAACTTAAATATTCACTAATAGGGAGTTACTTTAATAAACTAAGAATTATCAATAAGTGAATTATATGCACTCTATTTAAATGATGGTGCAAAACTACATTCATTTACGTATTAACATGTTGATAATTTAAAAAGCAGAATAAACAGAGTGTGATCTCTTTTTATATTAAAAACCAGATATACACATTTGTGAGCATGCCTAGAAAGTGGTCTGGAAGGATAAAAACAAAAATGTTAAAAGTGTTAAAAATTATTTTATGTAGTTAATATCCATAGCATATCTGAATTTCCTTCTGTGTTTCATAACTGAAAAGTATACTAAGGACTCTTTCACAGAAGCAATGGATTATTGCTAATGGCTAAGAGCTTCAACTTTATAGCATACCATAAGAAATCATAATCATTTAATCAGAAAAGCTCAGGAAATCATTTCACTAAATTAAAAATATTTGAGTTGGACTATAATTAGAACTCCTTAAAATGACCTTGAAAACAAGTAGCAACCAGAATTTAAGATGAAAAGTTTATCCCATCATACACAGAAAGCACTAAGAAATCTCAATTTTCAGATTATAATGTTAAAATTTTATACTATCCAACTATCTTCAGCTTTTTTCAAACAGTTAAATAGGTATTAGTATCATTACTTATTGTACTTCAAAGAAATATGCACCAATATTGATTAGAGAAATATATTAACACATTCAAAGAGTTTAATGTTTTTCATGAGTTCTACTCTAGCCACATAAAGGAATAATATATCAACTTCATTAGAGTTTTCATAAAAGCAACTAATGTAAATTAAGACAGTTTCAGTGGAAATTATATGCTGTAAAGACATTTATGTTAAAAATAAAATATGCTAAGTAATCACTAATGCAAATAAATACATTAGGATGTATGCTTTAAATATCTCTAAAAAGGATTAAAGTAAACTACATGCTTAGCAGTAGTAAATGGAGCAATCTGTCAAATATTTGTTTAATTCTGATAAAGCTCTCAATAATCCAATAGCAAAAGGATCAAATCCTCTCTCTGAAACTGAATTTATTTTAATTGCAAAACAAAAATTTGATTTCTAAAATATCCTCAGTAAAAATAAAATAAACAGGATAATGTAAGCATTTTAAAAGTATTCATAATATAGACACTTAAAGTCTTAAATTGCTTGGTGTTAACTATAAAGAATCACAATTCACTAAAATTTCAAGTAATGAAGATATTGATGAAAATGTTGAATCTTTAGATTTGAAAAGCAAAGATAAATAGCTCTAAGAATAATGTTAAGAATATCATTTTAATAGTCTTATAAAGTTATTTAAAATTGTTATCAAAATATTGGTGATAAGACAACTAATACTTTTGAAGCACCTACTACATACCAGAACTGCTAAGAGTTTTCATTTTATGTCCTTTACTTCTTGTAATTCTATACAGCAATTAACATTACTTGTTCTGTTTCACAGAGGAGAAAATTTCTCTAGAAAGGCGAACCATTTTGCACAAGGTGACATAACTATTAGGTCACACTACTAAAAGCTACAAATGGAACAAGTGATACTTAATTACTAACCAGGATGCGCATAGTTATTACACTATTATCAAAATAACTCTCAGAGCACTGGCACCAGGTCAGCTAAAACAAAATGGTGTGTGCATAAGACATTAGAGGTTATACTGCCACTTACTAGAACATTTTCATTCAGGCTCTTTATATAGAAATTTTTTTTCAGAAAAATAAATATAAAAATCTCCTAAAGCAAAAGAGTAGCAATGACGAGATCACCTAAATAAACTGACTAAAATTTTGGTAGAGATGAAGACTGAAGCTCCATGAGGATTATCAAATAATATTTCTATATTTTATAAGTCAGATACTATGAAACATTTATAAAGCTTAAATGTTAGTCACCTGAAAAAGAACAACCTTAAGTAATGACCATTGTGTCTTTTACCTGCTTCTGTCATATACAGTATTACCATAATCAAAAGAAGCATATTTCTGAGGAGACTCCACTATCCAAATCAATTTTTAAAGGCATTCATCACTTTATAATAATCTCTATATATTAATCAATTATTACATAATAGCTAGAAAAAATTTACCAAGTCTTCAATATTGCCATAGATATTCTTCTTCATGCCTGATGCCCGAGTAGATACCCATCCTCCCACAGTGCTGAATTCCAGGGAATCTGGTTCATGACCTGTACAATAACCACTTTCTTTAAGCTGAAAAACAAAAATGTAATGTTTTACTAGTGAAAATGGTCCCATTTCACACAGCACTCAACACATTAACTCTTTCCACTTTAAAATTCCCATATGTCACTGGAATTTGTACTCATTAAAACCTATGTTAAAAAAAAAAGAAATATTTCTTTCATCATACTTGTCCCAAATTTTTTTTAAGCTTTTCTTTGAGTAAAACTTTATAAAACTAAAAAATGAGGTCCAAAAGATAGTTGCATTTTCCACAAGTTCACTAGCTAGTCTTACTCCTTATATCTTTTAAGGTTAAAGTCAACTAACCTCCCTACTTTTTTTCCCCCCACAAAGAGACCATTTAAATACTTCTGGAGATCAGATTATGTTTAAATAACTGCCAACTTCACCTAAACACTTTCAATAAATAAAGCATTTAATCTCTTGTTCTCCCTACCCTAATATAATATGCAGCAGGCCTGCAGAAAATCCAAGCAAATTGCCTGTACTTAATTCTCTCTAGGAGTCATGTGTTTTAATGTACAGCCATCTGGCTAGGTTTCCTGCATGTAATACTGTCATTTATTTGTGATGCAGATCATGCATTCCTGTACATTAAATAGTCACTTGTTTCTCATTTTTCTATATTAGCTTGGCTTTGCCATCTGCACAGCACCTGAGGTTGAATGGATGCCCTTTACTGTAACAACACCAAAGCCATTCCACTGAAATCATTTTAAAGACTCAGCCATCTCATGTCAAACAGTACAGACACCACCATCTGCATACCCACTGTCTATTGCACTCAAGCCCATCAATCTGTGTTGACCATTTGATAGTCATCCAGTTAAGCAACTGCTTCTATTTTTCAAGTAAGCCATGCACAGATGTAGAATATGTCAGCTATGTTCATATCCGCATATTTAAGTATGGTATGAAAGTTGTAATTCAAAATTTGAGAGCCAATTAGGTTAAATATAATTTGTTAGCTTTCCCACACAAGCAATGCAAATTATTTATTTACCTTTTATAGTTTTGTTGCTAGGAAAACAAGGTTTAAAATATATCAATTGTTACATAATAGGATTTTTCACTAAATATTTAATACATTTATTTAATTTTAAGGTTAATAACCACCCACAAGTAGGTAGCTTAAATTCATGACTGAACAGATTAAAATAAAGATTATCAGACTGCTATATTTCTTCCCTCCCAAACAATTTATAATCATATTATTTACTCTCAAAAGACTACTGTTACTCAAGTTTTCTAAAATTAGGGAAGGAAAAGAAAAGATATTCATGGAGGGTTTAGATGTGCTAGGTACTGAAAAGATAGTTTTCATATATTCTCATGACAAAATCTCCACATTACCTATACAGAAGCAAGTCATTAAATACACATTTAAATTATTTCTATAGGTATATACAGAGTTTGGGACTCTATGTGCTTCCTGGACTTGTATGTCTATTTCCTTCACCAGGTTAGGTAAGTCTTCTGTCATTATTTTTTCGAATAGATTTTCAAGTTCTTGCTCTCTTTCTTCTCCTTCTGTTACCCCCATGATGCGAATGCTGGTACATTTGAAATTGTCCCAGGGGCTCATTACACTATCTTCATTTTTTTGGGTTCTCTCTTCTTTTTGCTGTTCTGGTTGTTTTTTGCTTCCTTCTACTCCAAATTGCTGATTTGATTCTTGGTTTCATCTACTCTACTGTTGCTTCCTGTAAATTATTCTTTATTTCAGTTAGTGTAATCTTCATCTCTGACTGGTTCTTTCCTTATGGTTGCTATGTCCTTTTTCATGCGTTAAAGTTCTAAACTTAAAGTTCCTTGAAGTTCTCAGTAAGTTCCTTGAGCATCTTATAACCACTGTTTTGAACTCTGTATCTGGTAAGTTTGTTTGCTTCCATTTCATTTAGTTCTTTTTCTGGACATTTCTCCTGTTCTTTCATTTGAGATCTGTTTCTTTGTCTCCACATTCTGGCTGCTTCACTATATTTCTCTCTATGTATTAGGTAGAGCTGCGATATCTCTTGAACTTGGTAGAGTGGCCTTGTGTAGTACGTGTCCTGTAGGGTCCAGTGGCACAGCCTCATCAGTCACCCAAGCTGGGTGCTCCAGGTGGGCCCCTGTGTGGGCTGTGTGCACTGTCCTGTTGTAGTTGAGCCTTGATTGCTGTTGGTGTCACTGGGAGAGACTGACCCCAGACTGATCAGCTGCAAGGACCGGCTATGACTATAGTGGAGGAACTGCTGTGCAGGAGCTGACCCTATGGAGCAGGACTTGCTTCAGTGGGGCTTTGGTGTTCACTGAGTCCACCTCTTGAGTGTGTCATTCGTCGAGGTAGTAGGGTTGTAATCTGAGGTGGTCTGAAGCTGTCTACCAGGTGCACTGACTCTGGGGCCTCCTGGGAAGTGCAAAGTCAGCCACAGCGTGTGCCCTGGGGCCACTGGCACAAGCTACAGCATGATTTGCAGATGGCTGCTATTTGTGCTGGGCTTGGAGGTGCCCGGGAGAGGTCAAGCTGTGAACCAAAGGCAGCTTCCACTAGTGCCAAGCCTGGGGCCATTTATCAAGAGGTACAGGGTACACAGAGGCCAGATGCTGCTTGAGATTTTAGGAAAGTCTGAAGCATGAGCCAAGAAAAGCTATTATCACGGAAAAGTCACTGGAAACAGCTTGGGTTGGCCCGCAAGTTGGGTGAGGCAGGGTCTCGGGGAATCACCAGGGCAGAGTGAACAGTGTGAGCCAGGCTGATGGAGACTCAAATATGGTGCCCGCCTGCCGGCTCTGTAGGGGTGGTCTCAGAAAAGGAAAAATGGCTTCTGCCATCACTTTTGTCTGGCATAACACTGCGCGTCCCCAGCTCTTGCCCTGATGCAAGACAATTCAGTTCCTTCCCATATGTTCATGGTTCCATTCAAGCTGCTGCCCCAGTGCTGGAGCTGAGTGAGTAAGTATGAGTAAGTTTACACATGAGCCCTTTAAGAGGACCTGCCTGGGACACCAGGAGCCCTCTGTCTCACTCAGCCACAACCCTCACTTGTTTTTACAGTGAGAAATTATGGGAACTTCTGTTCCTGGCTCTGGAACCCTTGGCTGGGAGGTCTGGTGTGGGGCTGGGACCCCTCAATCCTCAGCAGGGATCTCCACAGCCAAGATACCCTTTCCAATTTTAAACCACCACATAAGGGTATGGGACCAGTGCTTCCATGTCTCCACCCCTCCTATCTGTCTTGATGTAGCTTTTTATTTAAATCCTCGGTTTTAGGGCTTCCATTCAGCTAGATTTCAGGTGGTTTTGCATGATGGTTGTTCTGTAGTTTGTCATTTTGATGTGGTTGTGGAAGAATTCTAGTACCACATTTATCTGTGCCGCCATCATAAGTCTCTCAAGTTGCACATTTTAAATGAGTGCAATTTATTGCATGACAATTATACCTCAATAAAACTTTTATGAAACAACAAAATAAAAATAAATGACTCCAAGGATTTTAGCCTGAGCAGCTGAAAGTACTACATTTTCATCAACTGAGAATGAGAAGGCTACAGAATAAGCTAACTATGGAAAAAAATAGAAATTCAATTTTTAAAATGTTGAGTTAGTTTAAGACATTTTGTCTAAAATGTGTATTAGATATGTAAGTCAAGACCTCAACTAGGAAACTGGATATATAAGTCTGGAATTCATGAAAGAAGTATGAGGTGATGATATAAATTTGGGAGTCTTTGGCATGTAGAAGGAATATTTAAAGTCAGCTGTGCTTGAGTGAAGCAGACAGTGCCCAATAAAAATTAGTGAAATGATAAAAATTCTAAGTACTTTACATTATTAACTTATTTCATTCTAACAAAAACCTTATGAAGTAGGAATTATTATCTTCATTTTATAGATGAAGAAAGACACTGAGGCATAGGGAAATGAGTCTGTAGGTGGGAAAAAACATAAGTCACACCTCCCCAGGATATTAACTAATAAAGTGAAGTAGCCAAAGATTTAATAAGCCTAAAAAACAAATTCCCAAAATTCATAATTGACATGTTAGTGACCTCCCTTAAATTTTATATATATTAACATCAATGTAACCTACAAATTAAGAAGATTAAAATTTGTGCTACCCAACTACTATATATGTGTCATTTTAAAACTTCTAGAAGGAAAAAGCAGGACATTTTAAGCTGGTTACCTCAGCTGAAGTAGAAATTGACAGACACAGAGTTTAATGAGAAAGAACTTGAACTGGGATCAAAACAGATGTAGTCTAGACCATATTATAGTCTAGAAGAGGCAAAAAGAAAGTTCTGTAAGTTCTATATCCATATTTAGAGAAATAAACTAGTAGGTAAAATACCGGAAGTTCCTAGTCTAAGAAAATGTCATTTAAATTGCAAGGAAATATATTCCTTGAATTTTAAATCTAACCTTTTAAAAAAAGAAAACTTGGAATGGTTAAAACACTACATCAAATACCATAATAAAAAATATACACCCAGCCGGGCGTGGATCAGCGGTTGAGCATCAACCTAGGATCCAGGAGATCGGGGTTCGATTCCCGGTCAGGGCACATGCCCGGGTTGCGGGCTGCAGCCGATCAATGACTCCGCCATCATTGATGTTTCTATTTCTCTCTCTCCCTCTCCCTTCCTGTTTGAAATCAATAAAGATATATTAAAAAAAAAAAAAGATTAAAAATATAAAATTGGGAGACATGAAAGGCCATCCTCTGTTATAAAAAAAATTGCTGTGTTAATAATGCCTCAGTCAGGCATAATGGAAGACTAATACAGGACTTTTTACAGGTTGTTTTTTTTCATTAAATACTATTATTCTGCCCACTGACATTCACTGTAAACTATAATAAACAAATCTAATTACCTTGACTTATATAAAACCTTGACTTATTGAAGATCTTTAACACTGCCTCAATAAATATATTCAATTTTATTCCAGTTCTCTGATCTTACTGCATTAAATTAAAAATAAAGACAGTAAATAGTTTAATAATTTCATTCAACTCTTTATTAAGAAAGAAGGAAAAAGACAAGAAAAGTAAGATCAATAAGCATGTCAGATCTCCCTCCATGTCCTGTTAAAAAGAGGAAGGGGGCCTGGTTGGTGTGGATCAGGAGTTGAGCATTGACCTAAGATCCAGAAGATTGCGGTTCAATTCCCGATCAGAGCACATGCCCAGGTTGCAGGCTCAATCCCCAGTGGGGGGCATGCAGGAGGCAGCCGATCAATAACTCCCTCATCATTGATGTTTCTATCTCTCTCTCTCCTCTCCCTTCCTCTCTCGGAAATCAATAAAGACATATCTAGAAAAAAGAAAAAGAAAAAGGGGGTGTCTCTGTAACCCAAGTTGAACAAAGTGGTAAGAACATCACCAACAAATTAGACTTTTTAATTTTTGTTTATAAAAGCTGAATTATAACATCTTACCCATGTTTGAGGAGGTTGAGGGAACCAATATATTTTAATAATTACCTGCACTTAGAAACCATAAAGGGAACCTAAAGTTTTCCAAAAATTCATTAGGGTTCCCCAAAAAGTACATAAGGACTCCCAGAGTTTCACTAACTACATGAGATGACCAGTTTTCAATGAAATTATACATTGAGAAGTTCAATAAATAGCCAATATCAACATCTACCCAGTTAATACAAGTTATCATCAACTTCTGAAACTTCTATGTCCAATTTGTACCATTCTGCTCCATTCTTACTACTTTATTTCAGGTCACTATCAGCAATTGCTTGAATTATTGCAGCATCCTCTGAACCTACCCTTATGTGCCCCATCCAACCTCCAAACAGTAGCCAGAACTATCCAAGTACAAAAATAACATTCAAACTTCTAAAAGGGGCTTTATAAGGCTCTTTATGGTCTCAACTCTTTGCATTTCTCTGCCTTCATCCTTTAACACTACAACATGTTCAGGTACCCAATATACAAACACCAGAATGTGTATTCTCCCATATATACACACTAGAGCTCAGCCATAGTCAGCTATCTGCAGTCCCTCAAAAGCAACAGCTACCTGTAAAGCCTCTGTCCATGTTGCTTCCTAAATGGACTGTTCTCCCCAACTCCATCTCCTTTTTGCTAATTCTCACTCATCCTGAAGTCTCATTTTAAATGCTGCATTGTCTGTGATACATTCTTTGCCCAACTCATTTCCTCCTAACCCCATCTGATGAATCACAATATCCCAAATTTAACCTTCACCCAGAAATTCTCACTCTGAATAATAGTCTATTGACCTTTCTGTTGTAATATAACATAAGCTATCCAAGGGTAAGGGATGGTGTCTTATTCATTACTGTGTCCTCAGCATCCAGCTCAATGCCTGACCCACAACAGAAACTGAACAAACTCATTCAGTCTAATGTATTGTGAAAGGTACTTCATTCAAGGAAGGGATACATACCAGTTTTGAAAATCTTAAAGAAATAACATACCTGTCTTTCCAACTCTTGTCCTGTTATGCCAGCCTCTACGTGAGCTGTCAGATTGTTCTCATCAACCCAGAGGATTCGATTCTGTTGCAAAGGAATAAAAAAGTTTCATCTCTGTGAACTATTGACATTTCCTCAGGAAATATAACTTCCTAACTGGAAGCAGTAAGTGACAAGAGAGTAATTAGGCAAATAGGGTTACCCACACCAGAAAGCTCCACTTATCCCTGAATACACAAGACAGACATATTAACATAGGCTGTATAGTACATAGGAGCAGGTTTAAACACAGACTCTGTCTTTAATTTGAATTAAACTATACCTCTTGTCTTAGGCAAATTAGGTAACTGTCTAAGCTTAGTGTTTCCTTATTTGCAAAGTGTGGATAACAATACCTACTCACAGGGTTGCTAAAAAAATTAAATGAGATACTACTACACATGAAAAGCTTAGCATACACAGTTCCCGTCATTTTATAAATACTTTCTACACTACTGTTAACAGTTAGCAATCATATCTAATTTAAGAATATCAGAAGATGGCCACAGTGAGATTTTAAAAAGATACCTGCAAACACATTTGAATATAGTAAATGACATTCCTACTTTATTTTTTCTCCAAAGCAAAAAGCACATCCCTGCCTCCTGCTGAAAAGAAAAAAACTATCATCTGGCTCAAATTACCAAATGTATGCCTGTCAAAAAAATGTTTTTAACTTTTTTGACCTAATTTATATACATATGAATCTTGATGAATTTACTTCTACTATTAAGAGCAGACTCCATTCCCTTTTTATTTGGCTGAGCAATCAGGTAACATCTTCTTCTGGATTCCACAGAAGCTTTCTATGTACTTTGATATGTTCAACTTCATGGCAATAACTAATGAACATAAGTTTAGTTAAATAATAAAAAGGAAAGAACACAATAGGTAATATGAAAATAACAGTCTCAGGCTGCATATACTCCAAATTTGAATGCATACAAATAACTGCACTACTTAATTCACAGGGTTATGATAAACATTAAATAAGATGATGTATGTGAATATACCTTTTTATGTTATAGAAAACTATCATTATAATTATACTCTCAAAATAAACAATAGTGATTTCAATATAACTATGGCAAAATCAGGCTTTTTAATGCCATGGCAGCTAAACAAAAGTAAGTATTAAACTGTAAAGTTAAAAGACAAAATTTAATAATATGATGGAACCTATTATTATAATAATTTATATACATCTTCTGCCCTAGTAGACTGATTCTTGAAGCAATTACATATTTGTGCTAATTATATACCCTGTATTTACCAGGAGTCCAGACATATTTTAGGTAGAACAAAAAAACTAAAGAGACAAATTTAAAAACCACCTTATAGATACTCATAGAGAAACCTAAAGAGACTGTATTAGCTACCTTATTACCTCCACTATACACTACCCCATACAAGTCAACAATAAAACTAAAACTTTCAAGGTCAATAGGTCTTAGTATTATTATATATATTTAAGTAGAAAACTCATATAACTAATTTTCATTGTATTTTGTACATATTGCATCAGAAGTACATTGTGCAAAACCATGCACAGATATAGCTTACTGACTTCAATGCAAATCACAATTATACGGACCACACATCCATTGTAATATTTGAGAGTCCGATGTTAAAGGCAGTGAGTATAACCAAAATAAGTGGTTAAAAATCCAGCATTTAAAATTCTGTAACAGAATTTTAAGCACCTATTCGATGTTAATATTTTTACATATATTACCTCATTTAATCTTCACAGTAAACTTCCATAGTATTACTATCTCAGTTTTACACATTCAGTAACAGGTTTAGGTAAAAAGCCAGAAATTCAAACATATTCCAAGGCCTATCCCAGAAGAGGCTACTTTTAAGCTGTCTTCACAAAAAATTACCTTTTCTTAAACTCTGGGATAAGGGAAAAAGGTTTTTGGGTAAAATGTAGTAGAATAATTAGGCTGTCACTACCTGAACTTCCTGATCAATTTTAGCAACACTAGAAGTGGGTAACTAGCTATTAAGTACCTCTCTTTGTGACCTGGCATAGAAACACACATCGTCATCTTTGAGATATTTTTGCTTAATAAAATATTTAAAGCTGTGCCTGAATCTAACTGGATTTTATATATAACTTCAGGTTTAGAGGACATACAGAGCCTAAAAGAAGAGTTAAATGACACCAAGAAGAAGCAACAAACTCAAAATATGACATATTCTATACTACAAATAACCTAGTTTCTCTCTCTAAGTCAGTAGCATTCAAAAAGGAAGAAAAGGGCTTCAATTAAAATGAGACTTAAGAAACAGCCAAAGCTAACGTGGGCCTCATATGAATCTCCATTTGAACAAATGAACTTAAAATAAAGACAATTATGGGACAATCAGAACATGTGAATGTTGACTGGATGGACATTAAATGATACAAGGATTTACTTTTAACTTTGCCAGGAGTGATAATAAAATAGTGAGAAAATGTCCTCTGATAAAGAGTTACATATAAATATTTAGGTGCAAAGCAGCAAAATATCAGAATATGCTTTAAAATAGTAAGTAGAGAGAGAAAAAAAGATAAAACCAATATCTCAAAATGTTAATAATTACCTAATCTACAGAATGGATATACTGTTTTCTCTACTTTGGTGCTTAAAAGAATTTCAAATTAAAGTTACAAAAAAATTCTTTTTGCCCTGGCCAGAACACAAGGGTAAAATATAACCATGAAACTAATTTAAAACAAAGTGGACAATATACTCTTTAATGACCAAGAAGACTGAGCCATGAATACAATTTTTTAACCAAATACTATTTTCAAATATATCTTAAGCATATACCATTTGTGAAGTGTCCAAAGAAATAATTGTTCTTGTCTCATCTGCAGGACATTTCAGGCCGTATGAGACACTTGTACCTCCTGCCAAAATAGAAAACAACAACTTTATGTTTAAATATTTTATTTTTAGTTATATATACAAAGTATACAAATAAGCCTCCTATGGAAGTAATACCTGTATCTACTTTGCAAAATGTAATTTGTAAATGCTAGCACACTAAAAGCAAACTCACCTTTATTTTATGCTGCATGCCAAAATGAAGAACTATTATGGAGCTGAAAGCAATGGGCACACTCCATCCCCTGGGCACACTCAAGTGAAGCCCCTAGCAATTTGTGAAACTCCAAAAACATGATTAGAAAAGTTCTAAACTAATGATTACTATGAAAAAATAGTTTAAAATAAAAAATTAAAATACCTAGCCTATAAAACTAGAGACACCATTACCTCTTTTCGGCCGTAATTCTGAGATTCATTTATCACTCAATATCTCATATGCTCATACAAAAAGGCTTTAATAAATTAGAATACAAACAAGTTAAAATTGCCCAGATTATATGATACTCAAAAACAAATTTCTTTGGTGAAAAAGTGATTTTAATATAAAATAAATACACAGAAGTATTTAAACAATATACTCCTGTTTTCCATTAACATTTGTTGTCAAAGGAAAAATGATTTCTTGAACCCAATACAGAATATAGTGTTCTTAGTTCTTAACCATATCTGTATCAACATACATCAGAATAAATTCTTAATTGGTACTTCCATGCGTTTTGGACAGAAAACATGGAGTCACCTTGATACAAGGTAAGAAGTATAAGGGGTGTTGACACATGAGACTCAGCTTAATTTTACAAGGTGAAACCATGAATTGTCAGTTAAAAACATGCCTGTGCTCAATAACCACTATTATGCTTGTCAGTTATTTGAAATCAGAAAAATTGTTCATTAAAAGTAGCACTGTAGTGCCTTTGTTGTATGAATTCAACAGGAAGTATCAGCTGAAGAAGGAATATGAAGCTTCTGATATGTTGGGGTCTTATTTCCATTCCATCACTGCCAATGCAGTCAGTGAAGGCAATTTCCTTTGCCTTGTGAAAGTTGCTAAAATAACGTGGTTGATGAAAGATCAAGAAAGATGAAATCTGTCTTAAGATGCGAAAAGGTATCAGTTCTCATTATTAAAAAGATATTGATTTGGTCACCAATGTCCTTGTAGATCATTTACACACACTGCATTCCTTCTCAAAGGTTTACATTGTGTATATTTACCTTTGAAAAATATTCTCTCCATAAGGATAAAGATTAGAAATTACTAAAGAAGAAATATATTCTTATTTAGGCATTAAAATCACAGCTTCATCAAGAGTCCACATGAAAAAGAAACCATGAATTAAGGCTTCTTAGGTACATCAATCACATCTTAGGTAGATCTACTAGGAATAGAAATGAGGAGCACAACAATTTTTCAGAATAACCTTATCATAATTACAAAAATATTTGTTTTCAGTGGGATGGCACAAGTATTTAAAGTATAAATATTTTAAATCGAAAGAACAAATTTATATCATATTAAAATTCAAAAGGCACAATACCTACCACCAATTGGTATGATACAAAGGTTATATTTGCACGCTAGATTCACAATCTTAACTACATCATCATGACATGCTGTTGAAAGAAGGGAAAATAAATTAATCACAGAAACATGAATAACATCTGGGTAAATCTGAAAAATATGGGTCTATAAAGTAATCTTTCCCTTCATTTATTCACTCATTAACACATGAAATAGCTATATTAAAACAAATTGTTCATGATTTATCTTTTAACTTTTTTGAAATAATTTCATAGTTACAAAATAGTTGCAAAAATGGTACAAAAAATTTCCTTCACCCAGCTGCAAAACTAACATCCAACGTAACTATAGTTCAATGATCACAACCAAGCAATCGACACTGATACAATACTATTAACTAATCTACAGACCTTATGCACATTTGGCCAACTGTTCCTCTATTATCCTCTTTTCTAGACCAGGATCACACACTGCATTTAGTCTTCATGTCTCCCTAATCTTCTTTAATCTGAGACAGTTCTTCAGTCTAACTTTGACATTCATGACCTTGACTCTTTTGAAGAGCACTGGTCAGTTATTTCATAGCATGCCCCTCGATTTGGATTTGTATGATGTTTTCTCGTGATTAAATTCAGGTTATACATTTTGGCAGGAATTCTGCAGAAGTGATGTGCCTTTCTCAGCATGTGATGTCTGGAGGTGCACGATGAAGACAAGTATCATTTCTGGTAATGCTAATTTTCATCTTTTGGTTATGTAGTACCTGCTAGGTTTCTCCTCTCTAAAATTATTATAATTAATATGTATCCTGTGGTGGGATACTTAAACTATATAAATACCATGCTTCTCATCATACTTCCACCCACTAATTTTTGCATCTGTTGATGATTCTTTTTAAACAAATTTTAAAATATTATGTATAATATATTGCATATGAATTCCTTTCTATTGTACATAATTGAAAGGTACACAGTTATTGGTATAAAAGTTATAAATAACAAAAACATGACTGGAGAAGACTTTAAATACCAAGCAAGAGGTGCTAAGAATCAATCTGACTAGCCATAGGGCCTCAAGGAGAGGAACATGACAAAAAGTCTTTTACAAAGATCACTCTTCTTATGGAATATAAAATAACATGAAGGAAAGAGAGACCTGAGGTAAGCAAACCATGCACAAATCAAGTATTACACAAATCAAGTATTACTTGCTAAGGGCCTGAAAGAAAAAAAAAAGGATGCAAAGGAAAATATGCAAAAGAATATCCTTTTATGAATATAAAAATACTGTTCTATAAAAGCTGTAATTATCATTTTTCAAAGTTGCTTAAAGCTAGGAATATATGTCATTTGTATCATTCCAATTTCTAATAAAAATTCATTTTCAAGATTTCGGATTAAGCTCATAGGCTTTACTGTTTGCGGTAAGTTTTTACTAAATATTAATTGTCCACTGATAATTAATAACATACCCAAATATGTCTGTTAAAAACCTTTAACAAGGCAAAACTATTTCTAGGATTGTCACCTAATCAGAAGCTATCCCTTGAGCACGTTATCTGATAGAGCACTCCCTCATCCTACTACCTATCCTATTTTGCTATCTTCTGTCTTGTTTTTCTTTATACCACTCAATATATTACATATTTATCTGTTTATTGTTCTGTTCCCCTCTCCTCCAAATATACTGTATTACACCTGAGACCAGGGATTTTTGTTTTGTTCACTGCTTATCCTCAATACCTAGAACAGTACCTAGGCACATATTTTCACAGACCTTAAAGTTTTGGTATTTAGATTTCAGACCTGAAAGTTTTCATATTTGGTACTTAGAAAATAATACATAAATACTAAATTTAATAAGTGAAATAAATTTTTAAATATGTTATTGCTAAAAAAGACTATTTTTACAAGCATTCTTACCACGGACAACATTGTATAAGTCACTAACTACTTGTCCAAACTAAAAAAAAGAGCGATAACCACACTGTGTAAAGGTCAGAATGGTGACAAATTCTGCTTTAAAGAATACTCTAAATCAGAGAAGTTACATATATTACAAATTCTTACTCTTTGACAAGCCCTAGATATTCTATTAAATCAACATTTAGAAATCAGATTCAGATTACAGCCCAACTTAAAGACATCTACAATGATAGATTTCCTAGATATGTATATATATATTATATATATGGCATATATACATATTCAAACTGAAAGATGAGACAGCCACCTCCACTCTGAAATATCACATTGTCTCAGGTTACCACATTGTGTCAAAACTTGCCTTCATGCAAAGAAAAACTTGAACTTTATCATCAATAGAAAATTTACATTAAACTTAAAGGCCTCAGTGAATTGATAACCTGTTGGGAGATAAACTATTCCCAAGAAGTCCTCATACTGGAAAATTCAACAGAAGAAATTAAAAATATAATCTTGATTCAGGCACCAATACACTTTTCAGAAAGATTCATGTGGTATGGAACAAGATGGCAAAAGGAGTATTTTTTTAAAATTAACCTTTCAAGAGTGTATGGGAAGTTTGGAGGAAAAAGAGACTTGAGGCATGACAACCTTTAAGGCTACAGCAAAATTCCAGATATGCACTGATAAGGGCCTGAATTGGAAATTGGGATGGTAAAAGATAAAATGGAAGGACAAAGTTGTGATGGAAGTATTTTGCAGCATAAAGAAACTTTTATACAGCCCAGCTAGAGTGGCTCAGTTGGTTGAGCATCACCCTGGCGCCAAAAGATGCCGGTTCAATTCCCAATCAGGGCACATGCCTGGGTTGCAGGTTCGATACCTGGTCAGGGCAGATACAGAAGGCAACCAATCAAAGTCTCCCTCTCACCTCAAAGTGTCTCTCTCTCTCTCAGCATGTCCTCGGGTGAGGATTAAAAAAAAAAAAAAAAAAAGAAAGAAACTTTTGTGCAATAACTAACTCCATGTTTCCAAAATCTGATTTTAAAAAATATTTGGATTTCTTAAAGCAAGACATATATTACCATTATGGTAATTATCTTAGTATTTTAATACCCAGATATATAAAGAAAATACCTAAAAGGCACAGTAGAAAGTTCCACTCAAGATATACCTATTAGGTTCTTTGGGAAATAAAAATTGATACATGTCATTCCTTCCAGTAAAAAAATGGAATGAACCTTTCCTAAATCTTGGTAGAGGAGTAGCCTAAAGCTATTAAAACAGGCAGACAAAACAAAAGCATTTCTTCTATTTGAGTATACCTTTTCTTCGTTTCAGGAGATGCTAAATTTCTAAACTACCAGAGACAAAAGACTTATTTCACAGTCTTCTAAATACACAAAAAATATATATCACAAGTATTAGGAAAGTAATTTCATCTCAGCTACATATAATCTTGGACTTTTCTGCTATGTATGTTACCTCCCTCTATCCCCATATTAAAGTACGATTCTTCTCTCAGATACTCCCAGCAAAGTAGAAGGATCACATCTAAGAACTGAGAGTCCATGAATAAGCCATTTTTTTGAAAAATAAGATATTCTGTCTACTTTTACAAAGTGTAAAGAGGAAAAAAGATAAGGAGATCAATGGAACATTTTTTAAAAAGGCAACTACAGACAGTAAGGAACAATATACCTGTTCTGCTTTAAATTTTCTGATAGAAGAGATGGATATAAAAACCATATGTAGAAATACAGTGCATCAGAAGAGCAAAATAACAGAGAGCTCATACATCCTCTGTCTCAAGCCAAATTCCTGAATGAAATTAATTCCTCAAAATTTAACTATTCATGTCCAAGACAATATGTTTATAAAACAACTTGTTTCACCATCTCATCATCAGGCTTTTTTTAACCCACAAGCAGATATCAACAAATTATTATTAGTTTGCAGTAATCAATTATTTTAATTAAGAGTTTAATTATTTTAATTAATGATTTGACTATATCATTATTGATACTAACTTCATTAAGCTTCCAAATTAAACAAAAATACATTTTCTACCAACCTAATATATTTATTTCTACTAATCTCCTAATGATATTTTACTTATTTATTTACTTAAAATGAAGACTTGATCATCAACAAAATCAATTATTAAAATCAATAGCTCAGGATGATCAGATCAAGAAAGAACTTTATGACCTTTACTAAACTCTAAAAAGTTATATTTTTTTATAACTCATATGTTAAAAATTATATATTTCCAATACAAAGTTTACTTAAAATTTAACAATACTAAATTAAGAATACAAGAAAAAGAACAACTTACTTGGCCATAAAACTATATCAGGAATTCGATGAAAAATTCCTTCCCTGAGTAAAAATATCTCATGAAGACAATGACCTGTTTTGTGGTTTAAAAAAGAAAATACCATAAACATCTTACATGACAGAAAATTTTTAAATTAAAAATAAATAGCACTTATATAAAATTGCTTACCATGAGCTCTAAATACTCGATCATCTGCTTCTTGTGAATATGAAATATTAGTTTCTTTAAGTTCATGAAGAAAATCTTCATTTACAACAGAAGGGGGTGTATCACCAGGATTTAAGGATGCCTAGAAAATAAAATTGGTTTTCTTTGGCTTATTTCTAGAAAATAAATTTTGAATACCTCTGTTATGGACAGTGACTATAAAATGTAAAATGTTTATATCCAAACTAAGACAAAAGCATAGAAAAATACCAAATAATATGTATGGAAATCAACTTTGTGACAGTAACAAATTGCAAATGGTCTGGTTAATCACATTCTGTAACATAAGTTATAGAAGCCTTATGTTTCTTCTTTTGCTTCTATGGCAAATCTTTTTCTTCTTTCTAAAGACTGCAATCAAGAACAAGGAAGATAGCCCGGCAGGGCGTGGCTCAGTGGTTGAGCGTTGACCTAGGATGCAGGCGATCAGTGTTCGATTCCCGTTTAGGGCACATGCCCGGGTTGTGGGCTGCAGCGGATCGATGACTCTCTCATCATTGATGTTTCTATCTCCCTCTCTTCCTCTCCTTTCCTCTCTCTGAAATCAATAGATATATTTAAAAAAAAAAAAAGAACAAGGAAGATAGCCCTATCTGGTTTTCTCAGTGGTTAGAGCATTGGCCCACAGACCGAAGGGTCCCGGGTTCGATTCTGGCCAAGGGCACGTAACTCGGTTGCAGGCTCGGCCCCACTCGGGGTGGGTGCAGGAGGCAACCAATCAGTGTGTCTCTTTCTCACATTGATGTTTTTCTCTCTCTATCTCTCTTTCCCTCTCCGCCCCTTCCACTCTCTCTGAAAAGCAATGGGAAAAATATCCTCTGGTGGAGATATAAAAAAAAAAAAGAACAAGAAAGCTAGCAACATTTCAAACCTTCAACTTTACATTAAGGAGACTGGGGGAAAGATACTTGACCTACAGATAAAATGTATCATTTCCTATACTCCAATTATAATTTTAAAATGAATAGCAAAAATCCTCACAATATAAGTAATAAAACTCATTTTATAGACTGCTTTAAAAACTCACAACATAATTATAAACTTGATACTTAATTTCAACTAATAGGTAACTTGAAAAATTAATCTTCAACTTTAAAGCTATGTGACACTGGGCAAGTCAACCAACTTCTGTGAGCTTTGGCTTCTGAATCTGTTAAATGACATTATCACCACCAAATTTATACAGCTGCCAGAAGGTTAGCTGTATAGGATGGAAGGTTAAATGTGATAATTTTTGTGAAAAGCACCTAATATTACCTACCATATAGAAAGAGATGTATAAATGGCTGCCCAAATCAAATTTGCTATGAAAAAACTAACCATCACATAGTATTTGGAAAAAAGAAAATATAAAAATATTAAAGAAAAATACGATATTTATATAGCCCTGTATTTCATTTTTAATTTTACAGTTGGCCCTCTGTATATGTGAGTTTTGCATACACAGATACAACCAATGGTAGATCAAAAATATTTTTTTAAAAATCCCTGGAAGTTCCAAAAAGAAAACTTTGACACAGGTCAAGCACTACACTGAATCCTTGTGAATGAAGTGATACGTAGGCATACGCTGCTGTAGATTATATGCAAAAATAGGTTATATACAAATATTACAGCATTTTATATAAGAGACTTGAGCATCCACAGATTTTGGTATCCACAAGGGTCCTAGAACCAATCTCCTGCAGGATTATTATATATTTAGATAATAAATACTTATTGAGTGTATGGTATAAGTCAGGCATTGTTCTAAGCCCTGGGGAGACAGTGGTGAATTAAACAGAAAAAAAATCTTGACCTCATGGAATCCACCCTGAAGCAAATAACCAAAAACACCCTAACCATACATACAGATTATTATTTTGTAAGTTACTGAAAATTGAAAAGGGCTCAAAAACAGAAGAAAAAGTGCATGTAAATAAAACTAGTGATATTTCTGAATATGGTATGTAGATTGCATCAATGTAAAAAAAGTAATTACAAATAGTCAAGAGAGAATTAAGGTGATGAAAAAAGAGATCTTTTAAGAAAAGTTAAAAGAATTTGGTTTGGGAAGAGAAGGAATTAGTTGTTTAGCCTAATTTAACTACTAAAATAAAATGTATCAGTGGATTTATAAATAAATCAAGTAAGTACTCACTAAATACTTACAGTCCTTAATAACATGGTGGATATAATGGAGAATATAGTGTTAGCCATAGCCCCTGCACTTACAGAACTTATATCCAGTTACAGGGACATGCAGAATACTATGGCATAGCAAATAATAATAAATAATAAAAATCATAATAATATAAAGAAATACAATGTCATTAGTTTGATATGTATACAGTGTAAAGTTTTCTAATCCTACTTCCAGATAAGTGAAACTACACCCTAACAAGGTCAATATAACTAGTAAACTTCTTAACAGAAAAACATGACAAATGCAATTACAAAGATAAGTCTAATTAATTTGGAATTAAACACACACACACACAGAGTTAAGCATATTAGTAATTGTTCTTATTTGCTTACTTTAGAGGTAGTTTTATGCTCCAAATTTACTCCAAGGGTATTTTCAATCCATTCCTTAAAAGATGGTAAACACATGCCACTAAGAGGGTACCTAAGGTACAAAGAAGGTAAAACATTAGAGTAAGGTATCCTCATTTCAATTTAAATCTTAGATTCTGCTTTAGTAATGGTGAAGTAGTTCCAATCAAACCAAACCCCTCACATATAATTATAAACTCTGAACAAAAACAAAACAAAACAAATAAAACTCAACTATCTGAAGGCAAATCAAAAGCAGGAAAAAGAGAGTGTGTTTAGGAGAAGGAAACAGCACTGCATGGTTTCTTTTCTTTTTCTTTTTTTTAAACGGGCTTTAGCTCGAAGGGAAGCACAGCTGGTACCACTAAAAGAAAAAAAAAATGCAGAAGACCTAGTCTTCCTGGCTTGAAGAATTAGAGGATAGTGTTTGAAGTGAGCACAGAATCTGGAAAACGTACAGGGAAACCACAGAAAAGAAGAGTTGGAGAGGAACCTATATATAAACTCTGTTTGCCTGATTTTGAATTACACATCTATGGAGCAGACGCTAAGCAGCCCAACTAAGCTTAAAAGAACTAAACAGATAACTCAGCTGCTCGCCACCACAGAGGAAAACTGAGAATTTGAGATCAGTCAAGTTAATTGCCTGATGCAGAAAAAAAAGTCTTCTCAGAAGAATGTAACAGAATCTAGAGTCTCTACAACATATCATTAACAATGTCCAAGATACACTCCAAAATTACTAGACATGAACAAATTAGAAAGTATGATCCATAATCAAGGGAGAGGGCAAGTAATAGAAACTTACTCAAGATGATTCAAGATTCCAGAAATAGAACACAAGAATTTTTAAACAGCTATAACTATGCTGAAGGACAAAAGGGGAAATATATTCCCAGTGAGTAACAGAAATCTCAGCAGAGAAATAAAAACTACAAAAAGAACAAAACAGAAATTCTATAATTAAAACTCTGAAATAAAAATTCATTGAAGGAACTTAAGAGCAGATTGGAGATGTCTTAACAGAGAGCCATAAAATATATACAATCTGAAGAACAGAGAAAAAGGCTGAAAAAATAAATAGAGCTTCAGGAACCTATGGAACAATAACAAAAAACTACCATACATATAAATGGAGTCCTAAGAAGGAAAGAAAAAAAAGTATTTGAAAAAGTAATGGATGAAAGTTTCCAAATTTGATGAAGAGAAAAAGTTTAGAAATTCAGGGTCAGAAAACTTAAAGAGGATAAATGCAAAGAAACTCGCACTAGGTACAACAGAGCCAATCTGCAATTAGAGAAGGGGAAGGAGAAAGAAAATCTTAAAAGCATCTAGAGAAAAATGATACATTATATATAATGGGATAACAATAAAAATTATGACTGACTTCTCATCACAGACAATAAGATAAGGAAACAACTGAACAACGTTTTTAAGGTGCTAAAAGAAAAAACAGATCAACCTAGAAATCTGTATCTGGTGAAAATATCCTTCAAAAGTAAAATAAAAACATTTTCAGATGAAAACTAAGAGACCTTGAGAACTTGGTGCCAGCAGATCTACACTACAAGAAATGCTAAAGGAATTTCTACAGTCTGAAGGGAAATATAACATGAAATATAAACTCAAATCTTCAAGATGGAATACATAATGCCAGAAAAAGTAAATATGTGGGTAACTATAAGTGACTATTTCTTTATTAATTTCTTTAAAATATATAATTAAAAAAAAAAATCATAATGTTGTATCATGGAGTTTATGGTGTGACAATTATAATAAGAAAAGGGAACAGAAAATAAACCTGTAGATTTGCAAGGTTCTTAGGCTTTCCATGAACTGGCACAACACATTTAAAACACACAAAAGAGCACTATAAAGGGCATATAGTATGAAAAAAACAAAATTTGCTAGTCTGATTTTGTTTCCTACATCTTTTGTCTCAATCTCTATTTAAATAGTTTATATAAAACATCAACATTATTTCACATATGTAAGAAAACCTCAATTTTATATGAGAAAATTGATGCAGAAAACTCAAGTGCTTAGAGATTCAACTTTTCACTTCTCAAAGGTGGCAAAATAAGAACTAGCAATAAATGCTAGAAATAAAGAGATAAAGTAAGTATCCTACCCTAGGTTAGTATAATGAAGAAAGTTGATATGCAAACAGTAATAATCCAATGTGTTATAATAGCAGTAAAAGATCAAAACAAATGTCTAAATGTTTTAAAACAGCACTTTACATTTTTTATTAAGTAAACACATTGCATATCATGTGCCAGGCATTTTTCTAAGTGTTTTATGTATATTAACTTATAATAATAATAATAATAATAATAATAATAATAATATGAGTTTGGTATTATTATCCTCATTTAATAAATGAGGAAGCTAAGGCACAGAGAATTTAAACAACTTAAATAACTTAAATAACTTTAAGGAATAAAGTAATTTATTTACTCAAGGTTCCAGAGCTAGTAAATTACAAAACTGGGATCTGAATCAGACTATGAATAAGGCTTGAGTCAGTCTGTGCTATAACCACTATACAATGCTGCCTCTAGTCTGACTCTTCCCTTGCCACCATTCCTAGTAAGATCATTAAACTAAAATTCTTTATGAGTGACATTTATAAAATCACAGTAGCTCTATTCAGTAAACTTTTTTACTGTAATATTCTTGCATCTTCTTTACTCCTCCCCCTTCCCTCTGCCAAAATCGATGATGGGTCAGCCAAATAAAATTACTATACAGGGTGGGGCAAAAGTAGATTTATAGTTGTGAGTACACAAAACACAGTTTATTCTTGTATTACTGTTTATTAATTATTGTATTATTTTCTATATGAACTGTAAACCTACCTTTGTCCCACCCTGTATTATAGCTGTTCTATTTTTGTTTAACTTTATATTTTACTTATACTGAAGTATAACATACATAAAACAAATAAGTATATATTTGAATGAATTTTTACAAAGTAAACCTTCCATGTAATTAAGACCTAGTAGTTCCAAAGTTGGTCGCTTTGTAGGACATTATTAACATGTAGTAGCACGTGTATTATAACCAACCCCCCAGAATTTACTTTTACCTTAGCTAAAATGAAGAACATTTGCTATGCTGAGTGGCTTCATCTTTAGTTGTTTAATCTATGAGTCCCATACCTTCATTCCAATTTCTTTAGAAATATTATAAGAAAAGTTAAAGAAATGAGAGGTATTTAACTTAAGAAACAGCTATGAAATGACTTGAGTATTATAGTAATATAATTTGGATTGATATCTAGAACTATAAACAAACATTTATCTAACACTAATACGACTATACTATGCACTGTAGGATACAACTGGTCTTATGACTCCTGTTCTTAAGAAACTTACAACCCAGTTCAGTTAAAGCTGCAAAGACATTTAATTTGTAGGGTGAACATATGAGCAGGAAACACATAACTTTTATCAGAAATGTGATAAGAAGAAAGCCAAATGCCTATACCAATTGTTGAAACAGATTACTGAATAGATCTTTACCATGGCTGAAGATTAGTTTGAGAATTTTAAGAAATGGTCTCTGTAAAATACAAAGATCAAATTACCACCTTTCCTTAAAACCAAGGTAGACTATAATGTAGAAGATACAGAATCAGAACAAGCCTTCAAGGCCAATGAAATCAGTATACATAGAAAGAAAACTCTTTGGACATAAATATCCAAGAAGAGAGTGCATGTCAGCATTTATGATGACTTAGACAGGGAGACACTCACTCTGGGGCAGTGCACAGAGGCAGCAAAATAGTACATGCAACCATCGATCAGAGTGAGTTCCACAACTGCTAAGCAATTTAACAGCCTTTTCAGAATTGAAGATAAAACTTTAGTGAAAAAATATGCCACTGAAAATGCAATGTGCAACAAACCCAAACAAATTCCATTTAAACACTAACTTGTGTTCTGTATCAATTAATGTATACAACCTTTAAAGTCAAAGAATGACATTTTTCAAAAATCTTAGTTTACAGAATGTATAGCACTGGTTCTGAAGTATTACCATCTGCTGCTTAAAATCAGGACTAAATTCATCTACATCTAAAAGAAATAAAAATGATAAGATTATAAATCTAGGGATTTATAAACTGGCAAATTACAAATCTGTTCAGAAGACAGACTGTGTTCAGAGAAAAACTAATTTTCCCCAAAGATCTAAAATACCTTATAATAACTGCTTCTAATATAATGGCTAGGTTTTAAATGTCCAAGTTACCCTCCCCCAAAAATATACAATCAACCACATTTCCTACCTTTTCAATGTTTATTGGCTCAGAAATAAGGGAATCTCCATAAATTTTCATTGAGAGTCACTATTAGTTTCTGGCACCTAAGGATTTCCCTTCCTTTCTTTCTGACTCTGTTATATTTCTTTCTTGTGATATTTTATCCATGTTTTCTGTGTAGTTATAGAGGGCAAAGTGTCTATATTTGTTTAGTCCACTACAAAGCCAGAATAAAAAGTCTTAACAAAACATTTCAAAAGTTTTCCTTACAATCTAGTATTAATAACAAAAGGGTGAATTAATACTGTTCAGCCAAATCATTATTTTCTTTTACTCATCCTTTCTAGTCACAGATATCACCTTCTCTTTTAGGAATATCATAATCTTCTTATGCCTTTGCCCTTTGCCTCTTACTGGAACAATAGGAAATTTTTGTCACACAGTAACTTTTTATAAGATGACTAACTCTATTATGCTGGCGTATACTGAGTAAAGGGCTACTGTGAAGTACCCCCAGAGGCTGGAGAGAGAACAAACTCAATACAATGGATGAGTAGGGTGATGTGCAGAAGTACTTCACAAGCATAGCATAATAGAAACAGTCTGAAAGTGAAGCTTAGAAACACTTGGTTTTTAATCCCAATTTCCCACTGAGCAGGAGACCTCAAGTAAGCTATTTAACCTTCTCATCCTCAATCTCCTCATTATTTTAAAGAAAATATGACTACCCATCTTTGGATTATTTTAAGATAACTTAGTAGGCACCAACAAATAATAGCTGTTATTATTTTCAAGAATGTTTATGGCCCGGCTAGGTGTGGCTCAGCAGATGAGCATTGACCTATGATTCATGAGACTGTGGTTCGATTCTCGGTCAGGGCACATGCCCAGGTTGCAGCTCGATCCCCAGGAGAGGGCATGCAGGAGACAGCTGATCAATGACTCTCTCATCACTGATGTTTCTATCTCTCTCTGAAATCAATAAATATATATATATTTTTTAAGTTTATGAATGTTTTCTGATAAAAATCAAAGAAATCTACTTAATCAACCACTATCCCTAGGAACCTAGACTAGATAGAGAACTATGACCCATTTCCAGTTCTTCCTATCTGTGACAAGGTAATAGTACTTCTAGAAGTACCAAAATGAAAACTAAATATTATTTAGCTAATACTTAGTTTTAGTTATTGAATTTTTTTATGTAGTACATATTTAGTATCAGACCATCTAAATTCCATTTCTGTATATGGAGAATTACCCTCTGGATGAGTCTCAGTGGGAACCAAAGGCTGCCTTTCAGTAAGTCAAATGTGCCCCAAATTCACTTTCCTGGTCTCTCTTTGCAGGTTCTGCCGGTTAGATGCAACTGTCCCCTACCATCCCATTCTCTTCCCCCTCCCGCACTAGACTAACTCAAGAGTAAACCATGCACAGAAATGAGGCCTTTATTGAATCCATCCTGGTTAGAGTGGCACCAGCAGCAATCTTCCAATGTCTAATGCCATCTGATCAATTCTCTGCTTTCAATGGCACTTTCCTGGAGTACAAGTTGACTATCTGTCCCCTTCTACAAAACAAAGATGCCATACCTTCAAGGTCCAAAGAGAGAAAGAAAGAAATGAAGACACTGTCTGAGAGTTGGTTTTCTAAGTTCAGAAGATTCACTTTTTCCCCCACAGAAGATTGTGTAAAGCCAATCTCTACATAGATAAGTTTCTACTGTATTAGACATTATTCCATTTAAAACATAAAACAGTCAACATCTAGAACACTGGTAAATTTATATTTTCACCAGAAATTCCTTCCATCTGAATTATATACAATTTCTCAACTAAGCCTCTAATCAGCATGCTGCCCAGTCATAATTAAGGAATGGAAATAAGAATGCAGATAATATTTATTTTTCTTATTAAAAAGTAATGGTGGCCTGGTTGGAATGTCATCCATACAACAAAAAGTTTAGGGATTTGATTTCAGTTCAGGGCACACATGGGGGAAAACTGACTGATATTTCTCTCTCACATTGCCTTCTCTCTATTAAAATTAGTTCCTAATTACTATTCCTGAGGTTTTGTTTCAGGTACAAAGTATATTTAAGTTAGAAATATAGAAGGTTTATGTTGCAAAGAAGAATAATTTCTCCAAAGGAATAAAAGTTTTCTTGCTGATATTTCAATATATTGACATATTAAATAAGTTTAAAATGTATTAAACTAAGTATATTAATACCCAATAGATACTAAGGCGAAGTACAATACTGGAACATATTATAATATAGCTTATCTGCATTCTGAGTCAAACAAACTACCTACAAAAATGGCATTTTGAGACAACTGGGAAAATGTGAATGTGGACTGGATAATCAGATATTATAAAATTTATTATTTTAGGGAGTATGATAATGGTATTACATGACTGGCCTCATTTTTTTAAGGGATATATATGTAAATATTTAGAAGTGCCATGAAAATGTCAAAATTTGAAATACTGCAGAAAACAAAGTAGCAGTTATGGCAAAACACCAGTAACCTTTAAATTGAAGAAAGAGTTGTTATATTATTCTATTGTTATGTATGTCTATTATTGAACATGTTATATTTGCTATGTTTTAAATTTTTCATAGAAAGAGGGGAAAAAAAAGAAAGAATAAACAGAGTTACCTTTTCCCAGTCAACTCAACTTGGCCTTTCTTATTGAAGATGAACTTGGAATCACTATATCCCCAACCATTCCATTTCAAAACTTCTTGCCTAATAAGAAAAAATATATATAAATGATACCGATGCTAAACATCTCAAAACTAAAGAGTGCAACACTGACTATTAACTTTCACAATCATTTAAAAGACTTTATCCCACTATTATATTTGTTTAAATAAAATGGACGCATATCACAATGTTTATGTATTAATGTTTCCAAATATAGGATCACTCTAATGAGCAGCACCTGTTTCACAAAAGGCTAAAACCACTAAATTTAATGCATTCAAAGGAAAAAGAAGGAAGCAAAAACAAAGAAGAAAAGTAGGCTTGAGTAAAATATGCTTTATTTTGTACATTACTAAGCTTACATTACAGGAGGCCTAAAAAAATTTACAATTAAAATAAATTACTTGAATAGGAAACAAATTTTTGCATGTATTAAAAAAATGATAATTATTAACCTTCTGCTTTGATGAAAAAGACCAATTTACAAAGCACATTCACTAATAATGACATTATTAGTAGTAGAAAATTTTAATAAAGTATATTAAAAATCTGAGTGCTGTGTCTATAACCATTCTAAATACTTCAACTTCCATGTAATTACAATCTCTACCTTGACTTATATATTAATGTTAACGTAACAGTCAATAACTATACCAGTTTTCAGTAGTCCAAAACAATATGGTATTTTTAATTTCCAAATGCAGTATTTCATAGTTTTAAAAATCATTTTCATCAAAATAAAGAGTTCACTTATTCAATTTTGCACATTACAGAAGAATATATAGGTCTAGGCCTGTGCAGAACACAACAGGCAACCATATTTCAGTGTTGTGTCAGATTTTATTATGTTTTAGCATGGTGCCCTAGTATATCTGGGCTACTGAAATAAAGTGATGATAATTATCAGTCAGAGATCCAAGGTGACAGCAGAATAGGTGGAAGTTACACTCACCTCCTCCCAAGACCAAACTGAAATTACAACTAAAATATAGAACAATCAACCTGAATAACCAATTGAAGACTAGCTGAACAAGAAGTCTTACAACCAAGGATTTACAGAAGAAGCCACATCCACTAGCCTCACCCACCTGACTCCTACGGGCCCCGTCCTACTGAGCTGGGCTCTACAGGAGGCCCCAGCAGAATCTAAAACAGACTGAGTTGTGTGGCTACATGACAGGGGACATTTTGCCCTAGAAGGCCCAACCGCTGCGAAGCCCTCCCTTAATACAGCCAAATCTTGGTCTGTTTGGGCCTGATAAATTCTGCTGGACCCACCCTGATGACTCCTTCAGACCCTGCCCCAAACAAAGGTCTGCAGGCACCCAGTGGGTGGCAGTTAGACTTGGTATACCCTGGCACTTCTGCTGAGTGGCTTCAGACCCAGAACTGGAAGAGACTTTGAACCTGCATCAATCTGGTGAACACCATTCGCCCCTATCTGGTGACTCACTGAGAACCTACCTCATGCAACTCAAGTACTCCCAAAGTCTCTTTCAGTAAGTAAGCCTAACAGGGAGCTAGCAGGTGGAGGCAGGCAGAGGCCTTGGGCCTTTTGCTGACCTGACCCCTGGCTCAGCTGGCCTTAGTGCACAGTTTGGTCTTTCCCATGTACACCAGGCCCCGCAGAGGCAGCCACAAACTGTGCATCACTTTGTAGCTCCAAACAGGTTGCCCAGAAGCAGTCACAGGCAGCATCTAATATTGACCTGCATCAGAGTCCTGCTCAAGAGGCCCCAAAACCAATACATCCAGTTGCCAGCTTCAGACAACAACAGAGCAGGATCCAACTAGCTTTACAAGTGGCATATCCAAAGGAAGATCTCAGCAGGAACCAGATCCTGCTGAGGTGAATTCCTGTTCATGTGGTCAGCACCTGCATGGTAATCTTGAGAAAGAAGAACAAAGTTGGATGTATAATGCTACCTGATATTAAACTATACTATAAGGCCACAGTAATCCAAACACCATGGTACTGGCATAAAAACAGACACATAGATCATTGGAACAGAATAGAGAGCCCAGAAATAAGCCCATGCCTTTATGATCAATTAATATTTGACAAAGGTGGCAAGAACATACAATGGGGTAAAGATACTCTATTTAATAAACGGTGTTAGGAAGACTGGACAGATACGTGCAAAAAAATGAAACTAGACCCCCTTCTTACACCATACACAAGAATAAACTCAAAATGGATTAAAGACTTAAACATAAGACTCAAAACTATAAAACTCGTAGAAGAAAACATAGGCAATAAAATCTCTGATATTTCTCATAGCAGTATTTTTTTCTGATATATCTCCTTGGGCAAGGAAAACAAAATTAAATTTTTTTTTTAAATGGGACTATATTAAGCCTGCCAGGCGTGGCTCAGCGGTTGAGCGTCGACCTAGGATCCAGGCGATCGGGGTTCGATTCCCGGTGAGGGCACATGCCCGGGTTGTGGGTTTGACCAATGACTCTCTCATCATTGATGTTTCTATCTCTCTCTCTCCCTCTCCTTTCCTCTCTCTGAAATCAATAGATATATATATTTTTTTAAATGGGACTATATCAAACTAAAAGGTTTTTGCACAGCAAAGGAAACCATCAATAAGATGAAAAGACAACCCACTGAACAGGGGAACATATTTGCCAATGATACACATCTAATAAGGGGTTAATATCCAAAATTTATAAAGAATTCACACAACTAAACACCAAAAAACAACAACAATCCAATTAAAAAATGGGCGAAGGACCTGAATAGACACTTCTCCAAAAAGGACATACGGATGGCCAAGAGACATATGAAAAGATTCTCAACGTCACTGTACAATATACAGATGATGTATTATATAATTGTACACTTGAAACCTATATAATATTAACCAATGTCACCTGACTAAATTCAATAAAAAGTTTTTAAGAAGAAATAAAGTGATGATGATCTTCTTAGTGCAAATTGAATTCTGCAGTTTGATGAAAATAATTAAAAGAAAACTTTTCCCTATACAGAAAGTTATTTACTTACTACATTAAATTTCAAAATATATCACGAGAAAAAATATATGTGGTAATGAACTTACTGTGATCATTTCACAATATATACAAATACTGAATCACTACGTTGTACACCTAAACTAGTATGTTACATGTCAATTATATCTCAATTTTTTAATTTCAAAATAAAGATATACATACTCATCGGAATGCATTCTAATTCTTCATATTTCTCAATGAAGAAAATGACAACTTACATGCAAATTTTTTATTACAATCGTAATTCTTCATCCAGTTCAAAGGCTTTTCAAACAAAGGGAACACTAACACAATACAACTGAACCAAATGTAGGTCATTAATTGTGTACTGAAATCTTCATCTATACATAAAATTAAGAAAAAAATTAGGAATACTCTCCTTAAAATTATAGTTTGCTATCAAGAAAAACTAAAGTGCGTATACAAAAATAAACTGTTCAAAAATGTCTCAAGAGTAACAATCCAGCAGTTAGATTTGTAGGTGAGACTGTTACAAACTATTGACCAATATTTTCTTCTAATTTCACATTCCTACTGCACTGTAGATGGAAGTTTTGGAAGAAACCTTTTGAAAAAATCTCTATAGAAAAGTTCATGAATAATGTCACCACTGATACACTTATTTTCTTAATGTTACACCTCCTAGAAAAAGATTAAGTCATCGTCCACTTTGCTTTTTCATGATTATATTCTCTTCACATTTATAAAATGAAGTATAATTTACTTAATATTTTATTTTTATCACATATCCATAACAATTTACATTACAAGACTAATGTGTACATTTTAATTAACATCTTTACTTAATGGTTTATACTATGTGCATAATTTTTTTTAGTGAAATGCATTTGATTAGGTAGTGAATCTGTCATGAAGTCTGTACTCTATAAAACAGTAGTTTGGGCCCTGGCTGGTATGGCTTGATTGGTTGGAGTGTTGCCCCATACACTGAAAGGTTGCCCCATACACAAAAAATAAATGCAAAAATATCTATAGAGTCATTTTGCTTTAATATTATTACCACTAGGCACTGGGAAATTATTTCAATACAGCTACTGAATTTGGCATGTTTATATAGCTTAACAATGAGAATCATCTTCCTTAAAATTATGCCTAGAATTTAAATTAAAAAATTTTCCCCAGATGGTCTCAAAGTGAAAACCTAAACCTGATTACATGTGTTCACTCTTAGCACTTGATGGGAAAAATGAATCAAGATAAGCAGGAAGTATCTGCTGCTGTACACTAAAAAATGAAGAGATTTACATACTGAAGAATCACTGGCCTTAAATTTCCATTTGGTTAACATCCTAAAGAAGCTTCCAAGTTTTTACCTGTAGGCCAAAATCCCTTTTTCACTCTTTTCATCTCAATCTGAAAAACCTGCCTATAGGGACCTTACCATATTTATACCAACTTTTAGAGCCTTCCCAGAAGTTGAAATGTAGGTATTTGGAATGCATTTGTACTCCCCAAAAAGTGTTATATTGCTTGAATAGCATACAATTAATATCTACGTTACTCCAAAACCAATCTTGAAGTACCCAGTGTTAAATAAAAAGTAGGCATATTTCCTAGACTTCAGGTTTTAAACTTTTACACACATGTATCCCCTCAAACTACTAAGATATTCTATGTAATCACAATTGTGTGATTACACTAAACCTTAAATTAACTTCTTATATAGAAGAGTATAATGAGTACATTGAAGGGTACTAGAGCATCAACATTTTAAATTTTTATTATATCTTTATTGATTTCAGAGAGAGGAAGGGAGAGGGAGAGGAAGAGATAGAAGTATCAATGATAAGAGAGTCATTATTGATCGGCTGCCTCCTGCACACCCTCGACTGGGGATCTAGCCCGCAACCCAGGTATGTGCCCTGACTGGGAATGAAACCGAAATCTCCTGGATCCTAGGTCGATGCTCAACCACTGAGCCACGCCTGGCCAGGCTAGCATCAACATTTTAAAAAGAGAGTAAAACTTTACATAATCATAGAATTCTAAAGCCTAAAGAGGTTCTTAGAAACCACCCAGTTCAACTGCTTATTTTTCAGATGGAGACACATGTGCCCAGGGAAGCGCACATGATTACACAACTCAGCTAGTTGGGAGCATCAGAAAGTGAACCTGCAGTCTGGTGATTCTTCCTCTTTAGAAAGGTAATACCTGAAACCCACTAAGTCATTCACCCAGGTAACCAAAATGATTTAAAGAAGCCCTTTTTTCATCACATCAATATTTTTCAAAGCACTATTACATGTCCTTATTACAGCTGTTCTGTACTTGACCTAAAGAAAAACATTTAAATATCGAGAAATATGGTTGTGGCGGTAAGCCCAGTGCCCTGTACTTCCTTTATCTACAGTATAATGAATTCTGTCATTCAAAATAATGATCCCAAAGCACTGCAAGCACTGAACAAAAGAATGATAAAAGAATCACCAACTTTCCATAAGATTCAAATAAAAGGATTCAATTCTCACCCAGCTGGTGTGGTTCAGTGGATATCATGCACCAGAAGGTCACATGCCCGGGATTCAGGCTCAATCCCCAGTAGGGGACATGCAGGAGGCAGCCGATCAATGTTTCACTCTCACATTGATGTTTCCCTCTCCTCTCTCTCTCCCCCCTCCCTTTCTCTCAAAAAAAGGATTAAATTCTCAACTGACCCCAGGTATCAATTAACCAATTAACCAGGCTGATCTCAGATCTTCCAACGGTTAGATCTAACTACACCAAATTCAATGTCTTCAAAATGTAAGATTCCTCCTCCTCGCAAGAAAAAGACATATTTGGCTTGATTTTACTACATGAAAAAAAAACCCCAGTGGGGTTTTTTTGTTGGTGGTGTTGGCTTTGTTTCGTTTTAAACACATTTACACATCTAAACACAGAACCGAATGGTGAAAAAAACTGTATGAGCTGGCATAACAAAAGCCAGCTATTTATTTTATGGAGAAATAAAATAGCATCACATAAACACAAGGTGGCAGTATTCTCCCATGATATATATATTTAGTATTCTGCATTACCCAGCGCTATTTGCACAACTTTTACCTGAAATATTTAGATGTAGCAGCAGCATCATTATTATGAAAACCATAAAAAGTTCCTCTTTATTTTAAAAATGGGAAATTTTCACTTTTACGTCTCTGTACATATACAGAATAGTCAAATATTAAACAGCAAGCACTCTGATAAAATGCATAATTTATTTCCACCATTACTATTTCTAGTCATATTTTTCATTAAAAAATAAGAAAAAAGAAAATATGCTTTAACCAACTTTTATTTTGGGTTAGCAATAAAATGTTTAGCTAATAACTTTAAAAAAGGAATTTCCCCCCAATACAATCCCAATAATTGAAATTCTAATAAACGACACTTCACTATTCAGTTAAGATGAAAACCAAATTTTCGTCTCTCTTTTCCAATTTAAACAATAAGAAAAGATCATATAATGCTCAATGTTGCTAATCATCAGAGAGATGCAAATTAAAACCACAATGAGGTATCACTTCACACCTGTCAGAATGGTTACCATCAACAAATCAACAAACGACTTGTGCTGGCAAGGGTGTGGAGAGGGGAACCCTAGTACACTGCTGGTGGGAATGCAGACTGGTACAACCACTATGGAAAACAGTATGGAGGTTCCTCAAAAAATTAAAAATGGAGCCGCCTTTTGACCCAGTGATCCCACTTCTAGGAATATATCCTAAGAATCCTGAAACACTAATCAGAAAAAATATATGCACCCCAATGTTCATAGCAGCGCAATTTACAATAGCTAAGATCTGGAAACAGCCCAAGTGCCTACCAGTAGATGAGTGGATAAAAAAGCTGTGGGACATTTACACCATGGAATACTACGCAGCTATAAAGAAGAAGGATCTCTTACCCTTTGGGACAGTACGGAATGGGCCTGGAGAATATTATGCTAAGTGAAATAAGCCAGGCAGAGAAAGACAAACATCACATGATCTTGCTTATATATGGAATCTAAAGAACTTAATAAACTGATGAACAGAACAGATTCAATGACACAGAAGCATAGATCAGACTGACGAATATCAGAGGGATGGTGGGTGGAGGGGGAGAGATTAACCAAAGAATTTATATGCATTTATGCACAACCCAAGGACACGGACAATGGTGGGGAGAGGGACTGAGGAGGGGTATGGGACGGGGTGGAACGGGTCATTGGGGAAAAAAAGGGACACCTGTAATATTTTAAACAACAACAACAAAATATCATATAAGCTTAGAACTTTAGAAAAATAAAAACTGAAGTATAAAACTTAAGCCACAAAGCTGAATTTCTAACTGCCATGCTCGGTATCAGTTAAATTCAAATTAATTCCACAAGTAGTATAATATATATAAGTTAAAACTAAAAATATCTTTCAAGGATTTTTTTTACTAATTAAAATCCTTATTATCTGGTTGTGTGCTTAATGATTTTAAGGTCCAGATAACCTAAAGTAAAGTGAAAAATAAGTAATGAGAAAGATACCAAGATAAAAGATATCTCTGAAAAGATCTACTACAAAAAATTCTGTAAATAATATTTCTACTGGCTTTTTTTTTTTTAATTGAAGTTCTCATTAGAAATATAAAGGTTCAATGAGGGGAGAAAACTATAGAATACTGTTTAACTCTAAATTTAATTTAAAGTTAAATTAAATTAAACTTTAAATTAAAGTTTAAAACCAGCTCCTACAAAATTAATTCTAAAAACTCAAAAGCAAAATTCCTATAAAACTATTTACAATGCTTATGGCTCAATCTAACAGTGAAATTAAGTCTCTTTCAAATAGTTTAGTTAATCTAAATAGCTTACTTTTAAGTACAATAATTTATGTGTATTATAAGAGAAAGCCCTTTTATAATAAAGACCAGAAAAAATCAAATAAAAGTCATGGATAGATTATCATGTCATAATTAACACTGCTACAAATCTCATAGTTCCAAGATGTTAAAACATCTGACTTAGAAAATAGATAAATGCCATTAGGCTTTGATAGCTTGATACCATTAATCACCTAGATCATGGAATATTTCCTCCGGTCCTGATTAAAACTCACTCAAGCTACTTCTTCTAATTATACTTTATTCCCTGCAGAGAAAAACCAGCCAACTGAAATGGCCAGGAGGCTTGACAATTTTATTTTTTCATCATGAATTAGTCTATTGGTATTCTAATTAACTGGTAGCTAGTGAGGGTAGTTAACACTGAGTCAGACTACCTAAATATGACTGATGCTGGACCCTGACAAGATCAAGCTTCTGGACAAGACAGGTCAACAAAATAATATCCCTGCCCTCTAGATAGTAAGACTTCTTGCAAAACCTGGACATTACTATGTAACACTTTTGAATTTCAACATGCACTTCAATCTTCCCTCAATATCCCCATTTAAAGTTTTAAAACTCTAGTTGCCATAATAAAAATCTGACCCTTCTGTGTAATAAATTAATCAACTTTCTAATTTTTGCCAATGTTATAGTATAAAATTGATTAATTACAAGATTTAAAATAGAAAGTTGTTAGCAAGAACATGAACAGCCAGCAGTGTGGCTTCATGAAATACTATGCAGCAATCAGAAACACTGAGGTAGATATACAGAAATGAGATTATTAAAACTGGTAAACACAAAAGGAGAAACAAAAATATCTACAGCATAATACCATTTAAGCAAATTAAAAATGCACACACTAAATAACACTGAGTGTTTTACAAAACACATAGATGTATTCAAGAACATTCATGGGGTGCCCATGGGAAGGGGAAAATGGAATGATTAGGAACTGGAGAAGGAGGAAAATAAAAGTAAGCGAGGCCTACCATTTGCTTAGACAAATGCTGTGAACCAATAAGTATGATTACTGCAACTCTAAACCTGAAGCAAATATGCTGCTGAGCCCTTGAATCACAGTGCAGTTTCTCTGTTCCAAGAAAACAATTCTTTCTTTTACACATATACAGTAATTCCATAGTGGTTTGTTGTATACCCATTGTTGGGCTTCTTAGCAATCTCAACAAGTGTAGTTTTTTTTAAAATAACAGAATTCCATTAAGAATGAGTCAGCTTAAAGAGAGAATCTTAAAAGCAGCAAGAGGAAAGCAATTAGTTACCTACAAGGGAGCACGTATACCACTGTCAGCTTATTTCTCAACAGAAACTTTGCAGGCCAGAAGGGAGTGGCAAGAAATATTCAAAGTGATGAAAAGCAAGAACCTACGACCAAGATTATTCTACCCAGCAAAGCTATCATTTAGAATTGAAGGTCAGATAAAGAGCTTCCCAGACAAGAAAAAGCTAAAGGAGTTCATCACCACCAAACCACTATTATATGAAATGTTGAAGGGTCTTCTTTGAGAAGTTAATGCACAAAAGAAACTTACAAACAAAACAGACCCAGAGACATTGAAGCATGCAATAGACTGTTGTATCTCAGAGGGAAGAGGGAAGGGGGCAAGGGGTGGGAAGAGATTAACCAAAGAAGTTATATGCATATAAGCATAACCTATGGACACAGACAATAGGGTGAGGGCCTGGGGAGGGGGTAGGAGCAAGGTGGAGGGGTCAAGGCAGCGAAGAGGAAATGGGACACCTGTAACTTTCAACAAAGATAAATTTAAAAAAAAAAAAAAAAAAGAATGAGTCAGCTTCAATATACAGCAAACCAAATAGATATTTAACTTCCAAAACATTTTTTTATAGTTTGCAAGAAATTGACACTTTAAAGAAACTTTTTAAAACTCGAATTTAAGGATCAAAAATTGTGTCCACAATCAATGTAATACAGCACATTAACAAAACAAAGGCTAAAAATGATAAGCAGTAGCAGCCCCTTCCGCTTTAAATGAGAGGTAGTTGGAATTGTTATCTTTGCTTCTGGCAAACCCACATGCAAAAAAATGAACCCAACAAAGTTTAGGGAGGGAGAGAAAAAAAGAAAAATTAAATCAGGACACAGTCACAACAACAGACATTCCCAAACTTCTTAGGAGTATAATAATTACCTTGGGTACTCATTTTAAAAGCAGAGTTCTGGATGTCACTCTAGACCTAGTGAATATTTAGAATCTCTGATAGCGGGGTATCAGAATCCACATTTTCTTTTTTTTTTAGAATTTTATAGATATCTTTATTGACTTCAGAGAGAGGAAAGGAGGGGGAGAGAGATAGAAACACCAATGATGAGAGAGTCATTAATCAGCTGCAGCCCGCAACCCGGGCATGTGCCCTGACCAGGAATCGAACCCCGATCTCCTGGATCCTAGGTCGATGCTCAACCGCTGAGCCAAGCCCGGCCGGGCCAGAATCCACATTTTCAACAAGCACTCCCAGAAAATTCTGATGTGGTGCATCCACAGACCACAACTGGGTAAGCACTGCCTTAAGACATGAGGAAAAGGTGAGAGTAGAAGCCTCATTTGTTGAATAGCCACAAAGAGATAAAAAGCCTTAATGTAATAAAATCAAGTTACTCTATCAAAATCAGAAGGGATTGGAACTGAATTCCCTCAAGAAAAAAACACCTATAAACTCACTGCACTATAGGAAAGAATGGACTTGAGTTTTTTGCAACATTAACAGGTCAGCAAGAGGGCAAAGTAGGAGCACTCACCCTTTGGAAGATGGGGGAAGAGGTAACAGGAAATAGAGATTTGGTTACATGACAGGGGAGATAGATAGGTCTATTACCCTATTTTACAAAGGATTATCCAGGAAGGGAGAATGAAGGCTATACAAAGATATTTTGGAATCTAAATTTCAGGAAAGTTTATCTGTTATAAAACTTCCCCCATTTATACACGTTAAAAGGGTTACAAAGCATAAAAACAAAGACAATGGTTTATCAAATAACTTGTCTTTAGCAAAATAATATTTATCTAGATTCCAACATATATGGTCACCAAGGCCACATACCAAGTAGAGGGAGAAGTAGCCCATGACTTCTAAGAGCCACCAAGTAGAGCTGCAAATGAAAAATAGCACAACCGTGACCACTGTGTGCATGATATTGGCACTCAGCCAACCAGGAAGTATAAGAAATTGCTAATGCTCTTCATGTTTTGGTTTCTTCCTTTCCTCCCTAATACATAAGGTGATATTTACTAAAAATTTGTTATACTAAAATGCCATGGTAGCCATTGAGTACCTCCTACTTCTTACTGTGCTTTCACCTTCAGAAATATTTCAGCACTAGATTTAAATTACCCCTTTCTACACAGTTTACTGCCATAGTAATAGTTTTGCATAATACTGTAAAAGGGCTTTACAATCATTTCATTTCCTTCTCACATTAATCCAGTGACGTAGGTGTTATTATCCCTATTTAAAACATGAAAAAACAGGTTCAGAAAGATTCAGTAAATTGTCCAGGATCACACCAACAGTACATGATAGAATTAGGATTTAAATCTTGGTCTTTGGCTCCAACACTTCTTAACTAGCAAGCTATGGTTTCTTTTTCTTTTTTCTTCTACGGATGTGAGTTAGAGTTTAAATTGATTTTTTATTACAGTTTACATTCAATAGTATTTTGTATTAGTTTCAGACAATACAAAATAATTCATATTGTGTGTATTGTCAGCACAGTGGTCAGACAATAATACACTTCACAAAGTGCTCCCCCTGATAGTTCCAGTACCCACCTGGTACCATACATAGTTATTACAATATTACAGTGGTACCTCAGTTTTCAAACTGAGTGGTACCTCAGTTCGTCATTACTGGGAAGTAAATGCTTCGGTTTTCGAACAGGCCTCAGAAATCAAACAGCCACACAGCTTCCGCTGAGTGCAAGATCCTGAGTCCTACCTGTCGGCTGTTGATTCCTCTGTTTTCAAACGTTTCAGAACTCGAACGGTCTTCCAGAACGGATTACATTTGAAAACCGAGGTACCGTTGTATTGGCTATATACCCTATGCTGTACTTTACATCCCTGTGACTATTTTAAAACTGCCAATTTGTACATCTTAATCCCTTCACCTTTTTCCCCTCTGGCAACCATCAGTATGCTGTTGTCTTTATCTCTGAGCCTGTTTCTATTTTGTTTATTTTGTTCATTAGGTTCCACATATAAGTGAAATCTTACGGTATTTGTCTTTTTCTGAGGGGCTTATTTCACTTAGCATAATACTCTCCAGGCCCATCCCTACTGTCCCAAAAGGTAAGATTTATTTCTTCTTTATGGCTGAGTAGTATTCCATTGTGTAAATGGAATATATGTACCACAGTTCTTTTATCCACTCATCTACTGATGGGCACTAGGGTTGCTTCCAAATCTTGGCTGTTGTAAGTAACGCTGCAATGAACACAGGGGTGCACATATTCTTTCGAAGTGTTTCGGTTTCTTCGGATATATTTTCATAAGTGGAATTGCTGGGTCATAAGGCAGTTCCATTTTTAGTTTTGTGAGGAACCTCCATACTCTTTTCCACAGGGGCTGCACCAGTCTGCATTCCCACCAACAGTGCAGAAGGTTTTCCTTTTCTCCACATCTTCACCCTCATCAACGCTTGCTGTTTCTTGATTTATTGATGATAGTCATTCTGTTTCTGACAGGTGTGAGGTGATCTCTCATTGTGGTTTAAATATTTGCATTTCTCTGATTAGTGATTTTGAGCATCTTTTCATATGTCTCTTGGCCATCTGTATGTCCTCTTTGGAGAAGTGTCTATTCAGGTCCTTTGCCCATTTTTTAATTGGATTGTTTGGGTTTTTTGGTGTTGAGTTATATGAATTCTTTATAAATTTTGGGTATTAACCCCTTGCCAGATGTATCATTGGTGAATATATTCTCCCAGTCAGTGGGTTGTCTTTTCATCTTCTTGATGGTTTCCTTTGCTGTGCAAAAACTTTTTAGTTTGATATAGTCCCATTTTTTTGTTTCTCTTGCCCAAGGAGATATATCAGAAGAAATACTGCTATGAGAAATGTCAGAGATTTTATTGCCTGTGTTTTCTTCTACAAGTTTTATAGTTTTGAGTCTTATATTTAAGTCTTTAATCCATTTTGAGTTTATTCTTGTGTGGTGTGTGAAGGTGGTCCATTTTTTTTTCACATATCTGTCCAATTTTCCCAATACCATTTATTAAATAGACTGTCTTTACCCCATTGTATGTTCTTGCCTCCTTTGTCAAATATTGACCATAAGGCATGGGTTTATTTCTGGGCTCTCTATTCTGTTCCAATGATCTATGTGTCTGTTTTTATGCCAATACCACACTGTTTTGATTACTATGGCCTTGTGGTATAGTTTGGTATCAGGTAGGATTATATGTCCAACTTTGTTCTTTCTCAAGATTGCTGTGGCTATATGGGGTCTTCTGTGGTTCCATATAAATTTTTGGAATATTTGTTCTAGATCTGTGAAATATGCCACTGGTATCTTGATAGGAATTTTTTTGCTTGACAGGAAATTGTGTTGTTTATAGATTGCTTTGTGTAGTATGGACATTTTAATTATGTTAATTCTTTCTATCCATGAACACAGTATATGCTTCCACTTATTTGTATATTCTTCAGTTTCTTTCTTCAGTGTCTTATAATTTTATGAGCACAGGTCTTTTAAGTCCTTGGTTAAATTTATTCTTACGTATTTTATTCTTTTTCATACAATTGTAAATGGCAATGATTTCTTCCCTTCCCTTCCTGATAGTTCATTTATTGGTGTATAAAAATGTAACCGATTTCTGAACATTTATTTTGTATCCTGCTAACTTTCCTGAATTCTTTTATCGGTTCCAGTAGTTTTCTGGTGGAATCTTTAGGGTTCTCTATGTACAGTATCATACTGTCTGCAAATAATGACAGTTTTAGTTCTTCCTTTCCAATTTGGATGCCTTTTATTTCTTCTTGTCTGATTGCGGTGGCTAGGATTTCCAGTACTATGTTGAATAAGAGTGGTGAAAGTGGAAATCCCTGTCTTGTTCCTGATCTTAAGGGAAGTGCTTTTATTTTTTCCCCACAGAGTATGCTATTGGCTGTGCATTTGTCATATATGACTTTTATTATGTTGAGGCACATTCCCTCTATTCCCACTTTGCTGAGTTTTTATCATGAATGGGTGATGGATTTTGTCAAATGCTTTTTCTGCATCTATTGATATGATCATATGATTCTTATCCTTCATTTTCTTTACATGGTGTATCACATTAATTGACTCGCAAATACTGTACCAACCTTGCAACCCACTTGATAATGGTGTGTGATCTTTTTCATGTATTGCTAGATTCTGTTTACCAATATTTTGTTGAGAATTTTTGCTAATCCTCACCCGAGGATATTTTTTCCATTTTTTATTTAGAGAGAGTGGAAGGGAGAAGGCAGGGGAGAGAGAGGGAGAAACATCAGTGTGAAAGAGACACACTGATTGGTTGCCTCCTGCACATGCCCCGACCTGGGCCAGGGATCGAACCTGCAACCCAGGTACATGCCCTAGACTGGGAATCGAACTCGAGACCATTCAGTGCATAGGCCAACGCTCTAACCACTGAGCAACACTGGCTAGGGCTTTGCATTTCTTTTTGGCTTATAATTTTCTTTCTTTATAGTGTGTTTATCTGGTTTTGGAATTAGAATAATGCTGGCCTCATAAAATGAGCTTGGGAATCTTCCCTCCTCTTACCAAGCAATGATTTCAACATACTCACTGATTGCCACACAAGTCCAAAGTATTCTAAAAAAACAAAAAACATAGTGTTCATCTCTAGTTGTGAGGAGAATGCTTCACAGTGGTGGCAATTAAATTTCAAATTGTTTTTTCAAAGATGGTAGAAATTCAATAATCAAGCATAAACAAAAGAGCAAAAGGATTTTTTCCAATGCTAGTAAACAGCCCAAACTGGCTAGCGCATAGAGCATATGCAAGAAATTTGTGGAGAAAAGCAGAGAGCCTCAAATAATAAAAGGTACTGAACTTTACTACTATAGTAGCCAATAGGGAAAAATAGGATCATAACAGTAGTTTTCATGTTCCATGCTCTCACCAAAAGTAAAAATCTAAGAGTAACTGCACTGAAATTTTGCTGCCCTCCAATGTAGATAAAATCCCAATCCTTTAGCACAGCATACAATGTCCTTTGTAATTTGGCTCCAAAATATATTTTCACTTTCCTTAACAGCTATTCTTGCAGCCACAATAAAAGTTATCACAACTCCTTATATATACCAGGCCCTTTTATGTCCTCCTGTCTTTATACTTGCTATAAGTCCTGTCTGAAATGTGCTTCTCTCTCTAAATTAGAACTCCTATTTATCCATCAAGAACCAGTCTAAAAATCACTTTTCTTATAAAGCCTTTCCTATCTTCCTCAAAAAACTTATGGCTCCTTCTGTATACATTGATTATAGCATTTACAATATCATATCTTCTATATGTCTATATATCTCTATCAGACTGCCAATCAATTTTGCAATGTTAAAATGTAGCACAGCATCAGCAAACAGCACGTACTCACACTTTTTCTGAACAAATTGGTCTGGTAATGCAATGGAGAGGCATCTGAAGAGAGAAAATAAAAGGAGACAAGACTAGACATGATACAATTAAGATTTCATCTAGGTTGGTGTCACTGTGAAGAAAAAAAACACACAAAAGTGTCTTGAGAATCGTAACTAACAGGGAGAATCTCTCTGACTTGTCAACAGACTGGATAAGGAAGAGGGAATGGAGCTCAGCAGGGTGTATAACTGAGACGCTGGGCTTGACTATCCAAGCAATGGTGGAAGTAAATGGAAATAGTGGAATTCTCGAATTGAAGACTGAAATAATGGCATTATACATGCATCCAGGCTGGAGAAACCAGCAAGACATTCAGACAGAAATGCCCAACAATTAAAAATGCAAAAATGGAGGTTGAGTTAGAAATAGTAACTTAAAAATTCCAACAGTGGTAAAAGCTAATACAGTCCAAATAGCTGAGTTTATTAAGGGAGAAAATATAAAAGAACTGAAAATTAATCTTAAGGATTTGTAAATTTAGGAAGCGGAAGGAAGAAAAGTCAGCAAAGGCATGACCCAGAAAAGTAGTAAGGGAAGGAAGAAAACCAGGATAGTGCAATAGCATGGGAAAGAGATAAGAATACCTACCAGGTACTGGAAATTGGTTAAGAGGATGACTACGAATTTTATAATTAGGTTATTAATGGCTTTTAAGAGGGCCATTTCCAGGAATGATTGATATAGGCAGAAAACAATTTCAAAAACTTATATGCACATGCTTTTAAGAAGCAGGAAAAGTCAATAAAGGGGAAAAAAGACTGATGACTCAATAGGAAAATAAACAGGATAACTCATGGAGCAAGATTCTGAGGGAGGAATCATCAAAAAATATGAGCAGATGATCTGGCTGTGACATCTTTCAATGCATGATGGCCAGAGCTAGTTCAGCTCATTTAGCTGCCTGGACAATTTTTATACTAAGAGCACCACCATTTCTTTCCAGGCAATAGCTGATTAGAGAAATGTAGACATGTGACCCAGGTATGGGAACACGAGAGATCAATAATTCTCTGCTACTGGGTGAATATCCTGGAGAAGAGGGGTGGCTATATTTTACCATTTGGACAGAAGAGCAGAAAAGGCTAATCTGCTTAGGGAAACATGCAGCAGATCCTAGCAAGAAGTAATGCTAATAAGAAATCTGATAGCTTTCTCATTCTTAGTTCTAATTCCATATGGAGGCCAGGCTCCACTCCTTAGGTTCTCTGGTGACCCTCTACTCATATAATAAATTCCCCTATTCTGCTTTAACCTAGCTCAAATTAATTAATATTTGTAACTAAATGTCTCAATCAATGCACATACTAAAAAACAAGAAGTCCTTTTTAAAATGGTTACCACTTATATGAAATCTGAAGGCAAGTACAGCAAACTAAAATGTACTTTCTGAAAATAGTGGCAGAGAGCAGGTAAAAATTTGGAAATAAAACCAAAATCAGACTAGCAGTCTAATTGTTATGTTGTGAAGGTACAAATACTCTGTGAAGGCAAAGCAGACAAAATACTATTTGGAAATCAAGCCCAATATAAGAGAATGAAAGAACCTTTTACTTCAAAAATATATAATTTATAGATTTTATTTCAAAGAGAAGGTATTACTATGTGAAAACACCAAGACATTGAGACAGAAATGTCTAATAGTTAAAAATGTGAAAGTGGAGATTAGAGTTAGAGATATTAACCTAAAGTTCTCCCAATAGTGGTGAAAGCTAATATAGGAGATTTTACTTCAAAAATGAAGCTATTGATTTTCTTTAAAATTCATCAAAAATGAAATGAACTAATATTGGATAGAGAAGAGGACAGATTAATAGATAGTTATGTAATAAGCAAGCATAACAAAATGTTAATGGTAGAATTTAGATGGTTGGTATATAGTGTTTATTATAATATTCAACTTTGCAATATGTTTGAATGTTTTCAAAATAGTATGTTGAGGGAAAAGAAAACTGCTGACATTATAATCCTTAAAGTACACCGCCTCATATAGAGGGATTTGCCCAAACAGGAAGTATAAGCCATCAAAGTAAGTGTGGAGTGTACATTATTAACTGATAACAATAAGTGGTTTAAACTGGCACATCTAAACCAGTTGCCTCAGCTCTCCTCATCCTCAAAGGCCCAGGCAAGGTTAAGCACTGTTTCCTAGATGCCCTGTGGTCATGTTTTGGTTTCCCTTTAGCAACTCAGGCCAAAGCATCTAATTTCCTTTTTAATCTGAATTCTAGAAAACTGCTTTCTTAAATTATAAGATATAAACCTGCTCAATCTTTTACCTAGGATTCCAATAATTTCCAATTCTTTGTTCTTGGTCAGAATTAAGTCCAAACAAGCAGTTGTCCTTTATTTCTGCCTCTGCCCAATGAGATAAATGAAGGATGTATTCCAATGCTCTTTGACTCATTAAAACTTGGTTTAAAAATGTGCCTTAAGGAAATTTTTAAGGATTTAATTATAAAAAGCTTATCATAACATTCTTTATAACAGGAAAAAATTGAAAACAATTAAATATAATACAGTACTGATTAAATTTGTAGTACCTACATATAATACTTGCTGAGTCACTGAAGATGACATTGCACATTAATATTTCTTGACATGGAAAGTTATATACAAGATAGTGAGTGAAAAATGAAACCTAAAACAGAAGAGACAGGTAAATTAGAAACTGAAGTTTAAGAGGTACAGACTTTAAACAGTGGTTGGGGGTGGGGGGTTATGAACTGACTCCAGCTACACTTGTTTCCTTGTTACTCTCCTAATACACCACCTTAGGATATTTGCACACACTATTCCTCTGCTCTGATCACTCATTCAACTAGATATCTGCATAACTAAACTCTCTCCTTCAAATATCTGCTCAAATGTCATGTTCTCCAGTGACTTCCTATTTGAAATTTGAACTCAACCTCCTTACTCTGCTCCACTTTTTCTTTTTCCCACAGCACTTAGCACCTTTTAATAAACTTAAATAATTTACTTATTTATTATGTTTGGTTAATTTTTTCGCCAATTAGAATATAAGCTCCATGAGTGCAGAGATCTTTGCCCATTTTGTTCATTGATGCAGCCAAAACACCTAGAACACAAGTAATTGATAAATTCTTATTGCATGCGCAAAATGGATGTGAGAAAGATTGTGAAGAAAAATGAACAGACCTTGGTGATATCAGTACAGTATCAAGGAAAAAGCTCTAGACTTGAGATAAAAGATCTGGACTCCAATCTAAGCTCTACCACTTACTAGCCAGCAAGTGACTATTTGCTGGCAAGTGTCTATGAGCTTCAGTTACTGATCTGTAAAACAGATAGTTAAGATCAGATGAGATAAACATGAGCAGCAGGGTGACTAAGAATTAATTATTAATTTGAATAACTTAATTCAAAAGACAGTTTAATATTAATAGAAAAGAATGAAAAGTAGTTCAGGAGTAAGAGTTGAAGGATGTGACCATAGGATTGGTACTAATACTAAGAGAAGGAAGAAAGCCCAGAAAAGGATAATGAGTTAGGTTTTAATCTACACCTGCGCTGTACAACATGGTATCACTAGCCACATATGCCTATTTAAATTTTAATTAGTTAAAATGGAGTTAAATTTAAAATTCAGCTCCTCTGTCACACTAGCTGTATTTGAAGTACCTAATGGCCACATGTGTTTAGTGACCACCATATTGGACAGCACAGATTAAAGAATATTTCCATCATCACAGAAAGCTCTAGTGGACACTTCTGATTTAGGAAATTTGAGTTGACAGAAGAACAGAATTCAAGCGGGTATCATTTTAATATCTCTGATGCTGGATTCCTGTAAAATTCAAACATCTTTAGAAGAAAGGCAAAATCCAACCACAATCAATCTGAGTGAAAGTTACAAACTGAACATAGCAAATTAAATAATTCATATTATTTGTTTACAAGGGCCTGGGATGAACATTCCCCACTTGGTGTGAAGTCACCAAATGATAGGATGATTCCAAGAGCTCCAAATCCCACTCACTCAAGAGGCAAAAATCCCTTGCCAAAAGTAAGTGCAGTTACCTAGGATGGTAACAGCCTTCCTTAATGAGGAAGCATATTTCAACTACAGAAAGATCCAGAAAGAAATATAAAAATGCTTAAGAGAAAAAAAATCAAAAGGCAGATGTTAATTTTTTAGAAAGCTAAACAAAAATTGATCTTTTATATACTTACAAAATGACTGACTTGTAACAAATTTAAAATGTATAACTGAGTAGTAACTTCAGACGTAACTTTAAGCTGAAATCCTGTAAATTCAGAAATAATCCTGTAAGTTTAGAAATAACATTTGAACACTGCAAAGGCTTTTAGGTCACTGTGCATACAAATTCAAAGGATGTCAACAAGGGATTTTTTTCTTCTCTTTTTTATAATATAACAATAGCTTTAAAAAAAGAAAAAACTAAAAAAATCCAAAACTGAGGCATAAAGGTATCACATACTTAAACTGACATTTACTATGATTTTTAAGAATCTAAAACTGCATTCACTAGCAAGATAAAAAAGAAACTGTTTACAGAATAACATGCACTTAAAGAAAAACAGAGGGTCCAAAAGTAAACCATCATTCTCAAAACTCTGCTCACCAACTTCAAATAATGAAAATACGTGCTCCTGGAGAGTAATTAGAATCAACTCATAGGAAACCATGTGAAAAGTGCAACGGGTTTTCGCCAGTCAGCCCTCTTAAGCGTTCATGCTCCTCGGAACTCTGTTATCCCTTTTCTATTTTCACCAACTCCAAACCCTATGGCATTTAGTGACATAATTTTAAGCATCACTTAAAGCACTACCTTTCAAAACCAAAATCCATCCTTTTCTCTCTGTTCTTATTGCCACCATCTGGTTCAGTCCTTCATTATTTCTCACCTGTTCTGCTACCGCAGCCCACACTGAGTGATCTCCCTGCATTCATCCTCATGCTCCTCCAATCCATTCTTAACACTCAGCTGGAGTGATTTCTCTCAAACTCAAACCCAATTTGATCACATTCCTTCCCAGCTCAAATCCTTCAAGAGTTCTCCATCACCTAGTCCCTTCAGTTATTTCATTTTTCCTTATCACATTTAACACCATCTGACATACAGTACTATATTATTTGTTTGTTCACTACCTCCACTCCAACTAGAATATAAGGCCACGGCAGAGTTTTTGTTCACTGCTATATGCTGCAGTGAACATGCATGCATGACTGAGTGAATGAATAAGTGAATGAATGAATGATTACCTACAGGCCAGAAACCTCCATGACGTGCCAGAGGCCACCTGTTTTACTTTACTCCCACCTTTATCTATACTGAACTGCTTAGTTACCTAAATACAACGTGCACTTTCATGCGCTTTTGCTTTGCTATGTGCCATTTATTTCCTTTACCTGAATACAAACTCTCCTCACCATTCAATCAACTTGCCACACTTATCACCCACATTTTAAAACCATCTCCAGAAAGCTTCCCCAGACCCCCTACATAGAGTATATCACTTTCTTTCCTTTGTGCTACATACATACCTGTATCTACAGTGGCTTTACTCGACCTGTACTGGAATGTGTATCTCCCTTGCTAGACTGTGAATTCTTTGAGGCTAAGGCCTATTATTTATCTCTTTACCTCCACTGCCTAGGGCAATACTTGTCATAAAACAACTACTCTATAAACGTTGAGTTAATTAATATATGCATGACTATTCTGTTAAGAGGAATGAAAACATGGAGTTTCAAGAAGTCACTCCTCCAATTCCATGACGACAATCAGCCATAAAAGAGTTACAGCCAATAACATTATCCAAGGTAATAAAAGAGGAATTATACAAAGAACCCACATCACCAAACAATTCCAAAACAACTGACATACAGTCACACTCACACTTTATTAGATATACATGCTGGCTCCATCATTTGCCTTCCTTAAATGGAAGACCTGGGTTGCACATGAACAATACATTAAGTAGATCACTCCTTGAGGAAACTTTTGATGTTCCATCTAATATAAGATTTTGTGTTCCCTCAGATTTTGATGCAAACTTCAAAACAGTTGTATAGGACTAGATTTTACAACTAACCACACCTAGCCCTAAACCAAAGGCCAGACAGAGCTTTCTACCCTTTGTAATCTATGCCATCAATTGGTTATAGCTGTGACTTCAGACCATGGAGCAGCCACACAGGGGACCCCAGACCAATCACTTTCAGCCATGGAAGCCTCATTCATTATCCCAATGTGCCTTACAAGACTTACTATTCTTCTCCAAGTACTGTAGACTGAGACCTCTAAATCCAACCATAAGAAATACACCTGACCTACCTACTTAGTTCTAAGAGTGTGAACCTGCATAAGTGTACAATCACACACAGTTGCATACAAATGAAAAGACATAAATGTACATGAAACTGTTTAAAAAAACTTAAGTTTTAAACCCACTGACGGCTAATCTAATATCAAGTGAAGCCAGAGGCCAAGATATGATCCTTGATTCCTCTGTCCCCCGCCATTCAGTAACTAAGTCATGGAAAATTTACCTCCTATTATTTGTTTCAATGAGGCTGCCTATTCCCAACTGTATGTAGCATTTCTCATTAGGATAACAGTCTTCTAATTGGTCTCCCTGTCTTTGGACTCAATGAAAATTGCATCTACCATTTGTTGAGGAGTTATGTAACCAGCATTGCACTAAGCACTTGATCACATAACCCTGTATTTTTCAATTCTCACAGCAACACTACCAAGCAGAGGTTATGGTCCTCATTTTCACAGATGGGGGAACAGAAGCTCTGAGAGGCTGTGACTTGCCTAAGTCATGCAGCTGTCAATGTAGTAGAAATTCAAACTCAGGTCTATGTTTCCACATGCTTAACTTTCTTCAATTCAGTCCGCAACGTAACCTTTCCAAAAAGTAAAGGTAATGTTTTACCTCACATAATATGGTGCAAACAAGACCCAGTCTCTCCAGCCCTCATCCTGTCATTCTCACCCTTTTCTGTCACACTTAACTCCCAGCAGTTCCCTAACCTGTCTCACTTTTTCTGCCAAGAACACTTTTCTCCTTTGGCACGCTGATTCCAACACAAACTTCAAGATTTACTCACACAGTCCTTATTCCGGAAAGCCTTTGCCCTAACAAATACATACCCAAAACTGGGTTAAGTGACCATTTGCTATGGTTATTAGCTAGTTTCTTATCACACTGTATTATATAACTTTATCTTACAAGACTATTAGTTCCTCAAATCTCTATATTCCTAGTACAATGAGTATGTAGTAGAGGAAGGACTCAATAAGTGTTGAATTAATGAATTCACCAGAAGCAGTACAGCTTAAGAACTTGACCCTAAAGTTAACTTGATGTGCTTCCAAATTCTAACCCTGCCACACAGTAGTATACCTGCCAAGCCTGCAGCAGCATTGTAAATCTTTTTAATTTCTTCATCTGTAAAATGGGAGAAAACTGCACCTACCTCATTGTTTGGAGAGGAGTAAAAGAAATAATAGGTTTAGCACAATCCCTGGCACACTGAAATGAAAGTACACATTAAACATTAGCAACATTTTTTTTCACTCTCAAAGTTTATCCCAGGCTGACAAAGCCACAGCTCAGAAAATAGCTTCTCCTTCCAGCTTTCATCAGAGATTTAAGATTTCTCCAAAAAGTCAGAAATCAAGATCTTTCAGCTTCAGAGTTCAGTAGCTACCACCACGCCCTAAAATCACTAACTAGTACCCGAAGTTTATTGCTTCTGACCCACCCCTCGGTTTCTTCCCTCAAAGTCGAAGACCCTGTCCCTAAGCAGGAGGAAACCTACCCCACAGAAACCAGTCAGTGCCTTCTTTCAAGAACCACCACTTCTCCCTTGCGCTAGTTAGAAGAGATCCATCATCGAGTACAAGCTTTATCTCCTCAAAGGACCAAAAAAGAACCCCTTCTATGCATTCCAAGATCTTGGCCCCAAAGTATTAATTCAAGATAGAGAATGAATTGCTGGCATTAAGAAGCTAAGAGAAGGGGGCCTCTTAAAGGCTTCCTCAGTAAGACTTGTTCGGGTCTGTTACTCTCCAATAGGGACCCAAACCCACGATCCCATCCCGCCCCCATCCCGACAGGAGTCCCGGGTCCCGTCGGCTATCTCCTGAGCGAGATGGGTCACGGACCCGGACACCTTTCGCCTGCCCGTGGCACCCCCCTTCCAACCTGGCCCGTGCCCTCCAGCAGGGCGCGGCCTGCTCCCTCGCTGCCAGCCTGCTCCCGCGAGCCGCGACTCACCGCTTCTTGGGGATGGTGCCCGACTCCTGCGCGGCGGGAGTGGCAGTGGGCGCCGCCGTGGCAGCCGACGCGGCTCTCCGCGCTCTGCACTCATTGGTACTCAGAGCCTCCCGGGGCTGGCCCAGCAGATGGCCCGAGAGAACCCGCAGCCTCCGCCCCGCGCGGTCCCGGTCCGGGTCCCGGTCCGCCGCAGAGCCCGAGCCCGCGCTGGCGCCCGTCCCGCCGGCCGCAGCCGCCGCCTCCGCCATGGCTTCCGCCTACTGCCGCCGTCCGGGACCGCTGGGCGCGGGTGAAAGGTCACTCAGAACGGCGCCCGGCGCGACCATTCGCTGCGGCGCATCCCGGCAGCCACCGCGGCGACGGGGCTGCGGGTGCCATGCGCCTGGAGCTTTACATTCTCAGCTCCCGCCCACCCGGCCTCCCGCCTCCGCGGGCCCGCCACGGACTGTGCGCACCTGCCAAGCAGGTGAGTTTGCACCGCCCCGGGACTGGCCCAGCTCGGACTGGGCTGGACCAGGACCCCAACCACAGATGCCCCCGAGTTGCCCTAGTGCCCTAGGTGGTGTGGCCTGGGCCTCTGGAATTAGCTTTCGGGGCCAGAAGCCTTGGAGCAGGAGGCGTGGGCGGTGCTTGGAGACCTGACAGAACCAGCCTCATCCGAATAAGCTCCTACTGCCCCACCTCTGCCTTCACTCTCTGCCGCAGCACTAAAGTAACTCAAAACTGACTCGTTGCCCGTAGCCACTATAGCTGTCATCTCCTCGCCTACTTCGCGCCTCCCACTGTGCATGAGGCTAGATCTGAAGTAGGTAATCCCCATTTCACAGATGAAAAAATAAGCTCAGAGACACTTGTCCAACGTCGGTCATGCAGCTAGTAAATGCTAAAGCTGAGTTAGTCTATGTTCTCTTTCCATTCCTGCCAGGCAGTTTTTTATTGCTACAGATAAAATTGCCCAACATTGTTTCCTAAAACTTCTTGCTTATCTACAGATTGACTTCATTTCTGGAGAATGGCACTTGGTGAAATTAGGAGGATCTCATAGGACAGGTCCCCATAACCGTTTTCAGCAGTGGATTAGATTTCAGACCTGACCATCAGAAGTAAAGTTCCTTTCTGCATAATGTGCACAATGTCTTAGGAATGGTAAGAGAAAGGGCTGCCCTGAGGATTACAAGCCCAGTGAAGTCACCTTTCAGAATAACCACCTTCTTTCTAACACTGGCTCTTGTGATGATTTCTATGCCAAATCTTCAGATCTTAAGAGATAGTTCAGCATTAAATGTCTAGTCCAGCTCTAGAACCAATGAGTCCAACTCCTGTTTAGCTACTGCTTCACTGTACTCTTCCTAGAGGAACCCATGGCTATTTCAAATGACTAGGAGTGAAGAAAAGGGACAGCAGGAGGAGTAAATTGTTGAGGACTCTAAGGAGAAAGGTTCCTCAAGTTCAAGAGTTCGGCAACTATAGGAATCAAGGTTCTCATATCCTTTCCATATGTTACTGGAACAGCATTAAAGCACTAGCATCTTTGCTTGTAATTATATAAAATTAGTACCATTCTTGCTAAAATGCTATATAAGCAATATAGAATCTTTTGGGAATGAGATGGATCTGTTCATTTTTGCTTGACTCCCAGAGAGCTCAATCTAATACCATTGACGTGCTTTAAATGTAAATATAGTTAACTGACTTCTTTAGTCTTGTCCAAATGAGGTATGGACAAGCTTCTTGCCAACTCTCAAGAGGCAAATTTATAAATTTTGCAGATATCAACAGAATAACAAGAATCCTTTTCTCCTGGGCAATGAAAAGCTTGATGTAAACCAAAATTACGGACCAGTGGAAATACTACTGATTTATGTTTCAAATATGTGCAGAGTAATGAAAACCATATAGGCAGTAAAAGCATTTGTTTAAGCCTATTTTGTGTACCTAATTCATTACTTTGTGCTATGAGATGCAAAAGTATTTAAGCCAATGTGTCACCTATGTGGTATAATCAGGCTAATTAGGAATTAAGATATATACATGGGGAAAAACTGTTATACTGTTGGGTGGAATAAGTGTAATAAAGCTGACCTTGGTGAAGGGTTTCTTACCCCTTCTTCTTACAAGAGCAAAGCCGAAGCAGAGTGCCCTGAATTTATTTCATGCTACTTAGGAGGAACAAATGTTTACTTGAAGCATGGTCTTTTGCGATGCTGATGATTCCCACAAAAAGCAAAACCTCTGTGACTGTCACATTCAGGAAGGCCTCAACAAATCTGTGTCTTCTGAGTCCTGGAAACACTTGACCCTTGATAATCTGGATCCCAATGGAGAGCTGACCACATGTACAGAAATAAGAGATGAACCACTGACATGTGGGATTGTAAATGGAGTAACCTTTATTTGCATTTATGACCCTTCTTTTGTTTTTTGTTTTTGTTTGTTTGTTTAATTTATCTTTGTTGCAAGTATTACAAATGTTCCCTTTATTTTCCCCATTGCTCCCTCCTCCCCCCCAGGCCTTCAACACACAGTCCAAGTGCCCATCAGTAGATGAGTGGATAAAAAAGCTGTGGTATATTAACACCATGGAATACTATGCAGTTGTAAAATTGAAGGGTCTCTTACTCTTTGAGACAGCATAGAGGGACCTGGAGAATATTATGCTAAGCAAAATGAGCCAGTCAGAGAAAGACAAGTATCACATGACACTTCTCTCTTCTAATATAAAGCACAAAAAAGTCTAAATAGGATAGATTAACTCCTAAAATATGCACTAAATTTTTTTACTGCAGTGATTTTTGTTATTCATCTTCAGAGCTGCTGAGTGATCCATGAATAAAGGAATTCTTGCATTTTCACACATTTTTTATTATAAAATCAAACAAAGTAAAGTGTACCAGATCATAAATTATCACAGATCAAACACCCAGGTAACTTCCGCCTAGGTTGAGAAATAGAACACTGCCAGCACCCTGCAAGTTCCCTTATGCCCTCTCCCAATCATTTAACCCTCCCTTCCTGGCAAAGGTAACCACTGTCCTGAGGTTTATGATATGTATTTTCTTGTTTTTCTTTATGGTTTTAACAATTAGGCATGTGTTCCTTATTTGTTTGTTTGCATTTATACAAATAGAATCATAAAGTATGTTCTTTTGTGTCTGATTTCTTTCACTCAACATTATGTTTATGAGATTCATCCATATTGTTGCATGTAGTTGTTGTACATTCATTTTCTTTGGTGTATAGTATTCCATTTAATGCATATACCAGGGTTTATCTATTCTATGATTAATGAACATTCAAGTTATTTCCATGTTGTGGATGAAGTTGCTGTGAACATTCTTGCATATGTCTCTAGGAAGAATTTTTGTTGAGTACCCACCTAAGAGTGGAATTGCTAGGTCATAGAGTATGCATATGTTTAATAAATAATGAAATGCCAGACTGTTTTCCAAAAGGATTGTACAAAACCCACTATCCCAGTAGCATATGAGAGTGGTCCCATTACTCTAACTTATCATTGCCAATCTAGTTAGTTTTAGCTATTGTATACTATTATCTTATTGTGGATTTAATTTGCATTTTTCTGATTACTAATGAGATCAAGTGCTGTTTTTGTATGTTTGTTGGCCATTTGTATATCCTTATTTGTGAATGTGTAATGAAGATAAATCTCCTGTAATACCTTCTCAAAGCCTTATGTTTTTCCTTTCACATTTATACTTACAGTTCACCTGGATTTGACTTTTGCTTATGGTGTAGATCAGGTTTCTTTTTTTCTTCATATGATTATTCGTTACCTCAGCACTACCTGTTGAAAAGATCTTATCCTACATTGTCACCTTTGTTATAAATCAAGTGTCCATATAGCAATAGTCTATTTCTGGGCTCTTTGTTCTATTCCATTGGTTTATTTATCAACCTTATGCCAGTAAAACACTGTTTTAACTATTGTACACATATTCTTTTAGATCTTCTATAGTTGTGAATAATAACAGCTGATTTCTTTCTCTACAACCCTTGTACTTCTTTTTCTTCATTTACAGACCTGTACAGTACTTTGTTTTCTTGCCTTACCCGGCTGATCAGTACCTCCAGTACAGTGCTAAATAGAAGTTGTGATGATGGCACTCTTATCTTGTTCCTGATTTCAAAGGGAAATTTCTCAACATTTCACCACTGTTTGAAGTGGGTTGCTTTTTTTTTTTTAAATAAACCTTATAGCAGAGTAAGCAACTCCCTTCAAATCCTAATTTACTAAGAGTTTTTATTATAAATGGATTTTTAGTTTTATCCAATATTTTTTCCCCTGCATATGTTGAGATGATTATATGTTTTTCTCCTTTATTTTGTTAGTATGGTAAATTACATGTATTGATTTCCCACTGTTCAGCCAACTTTGCAATGCCGTCATAAACCCAACCTGGTCAGTATATATTGGCCTTTTTATATATTACTGAGTGAAGTGTATTAAATTTTTGTTTAAGAGTTTGTATCTATGTTTATAAGTAGGATTGATTTATTATTTTTCTTTTCTAATAGGAACATGTCAGGTTTTACTCGCCTCATGAAACAAGCTAGTGAGGACTCCTTTGTTTTCTTGTCTCAGGAAGGTTTTATGTAAGACTTATCATTATTTCTTCTTTACATGTTTGTTAGAATTTACCAAAGAAGCAGCCTGAACCTCAAGGTTTTTTTATGGAAAAGTTTTTATTTACACATTAAATAGTTTAATGCTATTCACATTCTCTATTTCTACTTGTTTCAATTTTTTACTTTTTTTTAACATATTGCTTCATTTATATTTTTAATTTATTAACAGTTTTTTATAGTATCTTATCATTTTAATATCTATAGGATTTGTAGTATGTCCCACTTTTTATTTACAACACAGATTATTTTGCTTTCACTCACTCTCTTTTTAATCAGTTTGCCAGACACTAATTAATTTTATTACTTTTTTAAAGAAACAACTTTTTTTTTTAAGATTTCTTTCAGCTTTGTTGAAGTATAATTTACTAATAGGAATTAGTATTTAAGGTACAGTATACAATTTGATGTTTTAATATATGTATAAATTGTGAAATGATTGCCATAATTATGCTAATTAACACATCCATCACCTCACATAGTAACCATTTTCTTTCTCTGTGTGCCTGTGTATTTGTGTGTGTGTGGTAAGAACAATGAAGATCTACCCCCTTAACAAATTTCAAGTATGCACTACAGAACTTACTATGGTCACCATGTTGTACATAGATCTCCAGAACTTATTCATCTTGTATAGCTGAAACTTTGTACCTTTTGCCAATATCTCCCCACTTCCACCTCCCCACAGCCCTTAGTAAGCACCATTCTACTCTGTTTCTGTAAATTTTACTAACTTAGATTCCACATATGTGAGTACTTCTCTTTCTGTGTCTGGCCTATTTCACTTAGTATAATGTCCTCCAGGTTCATTCATATAGTCACAAATAACAGGATGTCCTTTTTAGGCTGAATAATATTCCAGTGTGTGTGTGTGTGTGTGTCACATTTTCTTTATTCATTTATCCATTGATAGACATTTAGGTTGGCTGTTTTCAAATCTTGGCTCGTGTGAATAATGCTGCAGTGAACATGGAGGTGTAGATATCTCTTCAAAATTCAGATTTTATTTTCTTTGGATATATACTCAGAAGTGGAACTGCTGGGTCATAAGGCAATTCTATTTTTAAATCTTTGAGAAACTTCCATACTGTTTTCCATTGTGGCTGCACCAATTTACATTCCTACCAATAGTGTATAAGGATTTCCTTTTTTCCACATTCTCATCAGTATTTATAAAGAATCAGCCTTTGACTTTGTTGATCCTATTATATGTATGCTTTCTTTTTTATTAATTTCTGCTAATATTCTTTCTCATTCCCTATCTGCTACTTTTTTCTAATTTCTTGAATGCTTAGCTCATTGATTACTCAGCCTTTTTTTGGTGTGTTTGCTTTCTGATACCTGTGTTTAGGGCTAGAAATTTCTCTCTAAGTTTATTCAAGTTTTAATAATGGCATTTTCATTATTATTCAGTTCCAAATAGTTTCCATTTGTATTTGAAAAGGATAAGTATTCTCTATTGTTTTGGGGTACAGTGTTTCCCAAATATAAATTTAACGTAATGGTTGTTTTGTTCAAGTTTTTTATATCCTAACTGGTATTTTGTCATATGTTAAACTCTCCCACTCTTATTATGGATTGATTTATTTTTCCCATTCTGCTAATTTTTTCATTCTGTGCTTTAAAGCTATATAGTGGATATCGCAAAATTATTATATTTTCTTGATAAATTGAACCTTTTATAGTTACCAAATATCCCTCTTTGTCCATAAACTTTGTCTTAAAGTTTAGCCACACCAGCTCTGGTCCTATCCTATAACTTTTACGCTTTCTGTATCCATCTATTTTAGATGTGTTTCTTGTAAACAGCATTTAGATGTTTTCTTTTAAGCAGTCTGAGCAATAAGTACTAAATTCATTTAGCCCATTTAAATGTAATTGACTTACCAATATATCCGACTAAGAGACTAGCTTCATTTCCAGACAGACTTGGGTTTGCATATTGACTCTACCAGTAACCAGATATGTTGGCTTGAGCTTGTCACATTAATGTCTCTGGGCTTGGCTCCTTGTCTGTAAATTGGGATAGTAATGACTACTTCCCAGGTGTATTAAAGGTTAATGAGCAAGAATATAGTAAATTCTGTTATTATGGAAGGAGGAGTAAATCTGATGTAAGGAAAACCGCCTTCTTGGAAAAGATAATTCATATTAGTAGGAAGAAAAATAAGGTTAAATGGGTAATTAGGAGACCAAATCATGAGAACATTGAAAACTTAGCAGAAATAAAACCTTGATCTGGTGGGTGCTAATATAAGTTCTTGAGCAGGGGATTAGCATGACAGACCTGGAAAGACTAGTATTTTGGAATACATTCTTAAGTGGAAGTCAGCCTATCAAGTGTATCTGAGAACCTGTTGGCAGTTGTAAAAAGAAACTGTACCAGCAAGTGATGAAGACCTAAAGAACTACAAAGAAGTTAACAATATTTTTGAATAACAGGAAAGCAAGGAGTTATGTATGGTTAGCTCTCCATTCCAGTAAAGGACACTGATTTACCTCAAGAAATAAAGATGTTTAATGTGAAAATGGCTAGAAGTGGTTCCATGTTCTGTCGCAATACTATTCTATTTCAGGATGTCGTGATCACTATATAGGGTAAGGAGCAGTTGCTCCTTAAATTTAATTAGCCAAATCATTGGGGTATATTTGAGAGTATTCTCTTACAGCTCTACTACTAACTTATTATGCAATCTTAAGTTCTTTGATTCTCGATTACTTGAGATTTTAGGTAGGAGTAATTTCTGACAGCCTACCTCTCAGATTTATTGCCAAATGATAAATGTACAATTATTTTGGAAATCAAAGTCAGAAGTCACTTTAAAATAATTCTTTTCTTTGGAACATATAAAATCAATATTTGATAATTACCAATTAATAATCTAAAGCAGTAAACTTTTAAGTAAACGTGTTAAGTTTTAAGTTTTTAAGTAAACTTTTTGGTCTCTAGGATTCCTTTATAATCTTTAAAATTGAAACCTCTGAAGTGCTTTTATGATTATGTCTACTTACCTACCTGTCTATCTATACTATATTAGAAATTAAACTCAAAAAGTACGTAAGATATTTCTTCATCAATTTATTTAAAAATAATAATGATAAACCAATCAATACATATTAACAAATGTTTTTATTAAAAACAATTATATTTTCTATAAAAAAGAGAAGAATGGAATTTCTTTAGTTTTGCAAATATCTTTAATGTCTGTCTTGCTTAATGGAAGACAGCTGGATTTTCATAGCTACTTCTGAATTCAATCTGTTGAGATATCACATGCAATGTAACCACTGTAAAACTCCACTTCACACTCATGAGAGATTGAGAGTAAAAAATACAGACAGCTTCTTAGTCTTATTAAGATAGTTTTGACCTTGCTAACCCCTGAAAGGTTTCCAAGGACTTACAAGATTTTCCAGACATTTTGAGAAATACATGTATTTCTATAGATGTCTGCTAAAACAGTTGCTAGGGAAGCATTAGATAACTAGGTGCTAAAAGTAATTACTGCTATTGCCTCGAAGAAGCAGTGTGCAATGCTACTAAACAAAGTTGTCAAAAATATTTAAGACATAATATTGTATTTTAGTGCATTATTTCTGAAGTATGCATATTTTTAATTTCATACAATCACATTTTGAAAGTGATTCCTACACCTTAAAATCAAATTTCCAAATCCAATTCATGTATTAGCAGAAATATAGTTCATATAAATGGAGTAGATAAATTTAGTGTCACTTTTGTGACATAACATGGTTAAGTTACCTGTACTTTGTTAAATCAGGCTCATTCCCATTTGAAGCTTACAAAGTTATGTTTATCATTGCATTTAGATCAGTGATAAATAGTTAACAAGATGACCTGGGGCCAATTGAAAGCTACTTTGAATCAGATGTTTAAAATGACCTATTAACTACCCATGCAGTGTTTCCACTGTACCCCTAAATTTTCTACTTAAAGGAGCAATATCTGTTTTTGAAACCTACTTTTTAAATTTTTGACATATTAAATGACTATATTTTCAAGCAAAGATAGATGATAGCTTCTTCATGCTCTTCTTGCTTTTTTCCTTATTTTTTAACCCCCCCCCCTTATTTTCTTTCTTTTTTCTGTGTTTCAACTTGGGTCAATGTAATGCAGGGCTAGAGAGGTGAGCAATGGAAGTATTCATGGACAGGAAAATGAACAATAAAATTGGTCCATAAACCAATAGACAGAGTCATGGGAGGACAACTAAGGCTAATGCCAAGAGATCCCCCTTAGGAGAAGCCAAAGCGGGAAACACACCCCAAAATAGAACCCTGTGTAGAATCACTGATAGCCAGACTGCAAGACAGGAATGTGAGGACAGTCATAAGAGGCCATCTAATTCTGTTGATTTCTTGTCTTTTTGAAATATGCTCTTTAAGGATATTGTCTGGCCCTCTAAATATAGTCCCCAAAATATATCCTTGATCCAGCTTGTTTAAGCTTGTGTGCAAAATAATGTTATGTGTGAAAGTGTTAGGTAATTTTTCATTTCTGTTTTGAAGGCATTCAAATATCAGGGACTGTGAACACATTCATTTCTTGCTTCTTAAAATACTGCCAAAGTTACTGGTTTAAAAGCAGAGTTCTGATTTGCTTATATGTGGTGGGGGGTGGAGGGGACAGAGTTGAAATTCACATTACTAAAACTTAATTATAGTCCATTCTAACACTTTATTTTTATGATAAACATATGATCCATAAACAGCTTTAAAACCAATCCGTTTAATCACAGTTCAGGTTTGAAGAAGTTGCCTGTGTAGAGTAGGGTCATAGGATGAGCCCCAGGAGAGCAGGCAGGAGGCTGGTAGAGGGATGAACATCAAGGAATCTCCTACAGGGAAGCAGTGCACCAGCTGGAAAAACATGTCACCAGATGCAATAATAATCAGGAAGAGACCTAGGCCCCACAGCAGCCAGAGGTTCTACAAAAGAGGTGAAATACTTGAATGAGCCACTTTCTATGCTAGTCCTGGGTGGTACTTATAAAGCACTTGGGGTCAGGAAAATCAGCCTTCAGTGGCTACCCACTGACCTGCCCTTTTGTACCTTAGTTACAAGTACGTTTGTAGTCACGGGAAGCACCATCCCAAATTCTAACCATGATTTTCTAAAGACTGCTTCATCATTGAGGGAGTTTGTTTATTATAACCAACCTACAGATCTTCCAGCTACTCAACAAATCTTAAAATGTCAGGAAAAACATTGCAGGAACTGAAAATTCAGGGTGGGAAGACATAAAAATCGCCGTAAGAATGTTTTACCTTATAAAAAAATCATAAAATATAGGTTGATGATCAGTTACGCAACTTGCCTAAAATAAACACATATTTCAGCTAAATCACATTTTTCTTAGAACCAGTTGGTGAGAACAACAGGTAAGCTCCTGCTTCCCACTTTGAAATGAGATTGTTAATACCTTATCTCATGGAAGAATATGATGTTTTTTATTTGCATCCAAATAATCCAATGTATGTGGCAACCAGGGAGGCAGCAAGAAGACTGAAGAATAAATTAAACAAAATTGGCCATGTTAAAGCTGGGTGATGGCTATATGGAGGTTCATATACTCTCTAATTTTGTTTATGTTTCAAATTTTCCATAATAAGTTAAAGAATTATATTTAAAATTTTAACTGTGCCCTGTTTCAAAACAATGCAGATCATAAAAAATCTAGAAAGGATAACAAAGGGTAAAGATGGGGGGGAAATCTTAGTATGCATGTCCTTTCCCAAGACTCAAACATCAAATATTTTAATAATGTCACTCTATAATTGCAAATTTATCAGTGACTTAGCAGCTTCAACTAGTCCTTAACTATAATGCCATGATGTATTTCTCCACCATCGACTGGTATTGCCCCACATTTATAAAACTGAGGGCTGGTAGAAACAGATACAAAACGTACTGTGCTACGTAACCATCCTGCAGTTGTGGTCATTGCAAGGTCAGGTTAACCAATGTGAGTAAGTAAATACCTTAGATGAATGTGTTCATCCTCCACGATTAGAAGGAATTCTGTCAGGGAACCAAGACATCATCAGGTCAATTATTGTCTGCAGGAGCTTTGCAAAGCACCTTGAAAAAGCACTGGCAAGCATTGCACTGCCTCCTGCAGAAACAGCAAGAGAGGTCACGTCTTCAACCTAACAAAGCCAGTATTTCACATTTTAATACAGTTGTGGTGTATTGGTTATCTATTGCTGGCTGACAAGTAACCCCAACATTTAGCAGCTTAAAACAATAAACATTATTTCACACCATTGCTGTGTCAAAACCCAGGAGTGACTTACGTAGGTGGTCTGGCTCAGTATGTCTTAAGAAGTTGCAGTAACCTCACGGCTTAACTGAAGCTGAAATGCCCCCTTCCCGGTTCACTCACAAGATTGTTAGCCAGTCTCAGTTCCTTACTGCAAATGTTTCACCGTAGACTGCCTGAGTGTCCTCATGACATGGCAGCTGGTGTCTCACAGAGAACATGATCAGACAGAGTAAGAGTGAGAAAGACAAGAGACTGAGCAAATGGGAGAGTGCCCAAGGTAGAAGCCATAGTTATTTCAAACCTAGTCTTGGATGTAACGCACCATCCTTTCTGCCTTATTCTGTTGGTCATGCAGACCAAACCTAGTACATCGTGGGAGGGGAACACAAGGATGTGAATACCAGGAGGCAGGGATCATTGAGGACCATTTTAAAGGCTGGCTACTACATGTAGAATAGAAAAGAGAAATAACTTAAATATCAGAAATAAGGCACATAAAAATGGATTTGCCAAGGGTGTCTTTAAGTGAAGTTGAACCCCAATCCATCTGGAATGGTTTTATTACTAAAGTAAAGAGGGAGCCAAATGATAACTTCCAATCATTTAAAACTTTGAAAATACCTTAACACTGTAGATCTCTGTGTATAAAAGCAGACTACCCCATCGAGCACTTAAGCCAAGGGATTACTGAGTTTATTCAGAGCTGAAAGAACAGCAATAACAATTGCTGCTAAATTCTGTTTCATCCCCACCATTCCCAAATGAGGTCATGCGTGCCTCTGCCAAAGTTCAGTTCCTGGTTTCTAGTCCCATTCCTGGTGGGCTTCAATCTGATTTTACACAAATGCTATAGTCTGTTTTTTTTTTGTTGATTTGTAATTTTAACCATCCCAGCCAAAGAATCATGGTAAAAGAGAAAGAAAATACAGCATATGGTTTTTGCCTTCAACAAACTTAAAATCTTTAGAAACTGACAGTCCCTAGCTATCCCTTGGTCTCATTTTATACATTCCAAATTAAAAGTTATGCTACAGTCTCTATGTTCATTACTAATTCGATACTTATGTATTGATTTATATGGTAGTTTTGAAAAATATTTTAGGGTTTTCTACCATATTTTCAGAATGCAAATCATCATTGCAAATAACTCAACCCAACAACATAATATGTGGATAAATCATTGAGATAATAGATAAATTCCACAGTCCACCAGCAAATCACATATTTTTCAACTATAATGCTTATTAGATTATAATAAGGCATGTGGTCTATTGGCAAGTAGATATCTTTTCATTAAAAATAGACTAACACACTCAAAGGTAGCTCTAAAATTGGTAAACTGTGCAAAATAAAGAATGATTATTTAGGTATAGTAGAAGGGAAAGAGAAAGATGAGTGACTTTTTTTCACTTTCATAATAGCTATCATGAAATAATTTATAATAATTTTACTCACTGGTAAAAGAGATAATCATTTGGTAAAAGAGAGATAATCATTTTTATAATTGGTTGAATAATAAATTAGCTCTCCTTAATGGAAAGAGTTTGATGCATATGACCATTCATTCTGAGTCTAATAGTCACTATTTTTTTAATAATCACTATTAATCATTTTCTCCTCCCAACCCAATAGTACTCTCAAAATCCTATAATTCTGAGGTACAGATTCCTTTTTGAGTCCTCTTGATGTTATCAGAACATGTGGATTTAAATTGTTGTCAGGTATTTTCTTCTTGTCAAGATAATTCATTGGTATCTCTTCAAAGGAGATTTTTTTTATACCACTCTAAAGAATAAAGCAGCTATAAAATCTCACCCCCAAAGTTAAAATAAAATATTTGTTACTCAAACAGAGAGCTCATTCTGATTCATTCTCTGTGAGTTACTATGTTTACACAGCCAAATTATGTGGGTTTCTTTTTAGGCTCACTTTAGCAGACACTTTTTCCCAGAGAAAAACTGTTGTTGATCATAGCGGTAGGTCTAATTCCTTTCTCATGTGTTTATTTTTTAAGAACTCCCACAGACTGGCTTGATCTTAACCATAGATAGAAGTTTATTGTGTGTGATGTGCATGTGTGTGTGTGTGTGTGTGTGTTTGTGTGTGTGTGTGAGAGAGAGAGAGAGAGAGCAGTTGGGGGAAAACAAAGGTAGTATAGGAAATAAATACAAACATGTAAGAGAAGCCTCAAATACTCAAAAAAGAATAAATGATTAATGTAAGATTGTTTCCTAAGAGCATGTTTTGATAGTCCAGGAATAGAGATACCACAAGAATATCAGGCACCTAAAAGAGGGTTAGGAGAGGTGGAGAGGTCAGGCAGAACATGCTTACATCCAAGATCAGTCATTTGTCCTTCCATCCATGATCTGCCTAAGGTCAGACCTCCCCCCAATGACTCCCCTAGGAATTAAAATGAATATATGCATATATTAAAAAAGAAACTAATTTCCCAATTACTCTTGTATTTCATGGAATTGTCCCTGATACCTAGACAAGACTTGAGGATGAATTACCTAAGAGTAACATAAAGGATGGTTGTCATTTTTATATAGGGACAAGATAATAGACAGATAAATAAGAAATGAGATGCCCGGCCGGGCGTGGCTCAGCGGTTAAGCGTCGACCTAGGATCCAGGCAATCAGGGTTCGATTCCTGATCAGGGCACATGCCCGGGTTGTGGGCTTGATCAATGACTCTCTCATCATTGATGTTTCTATCTCTCTCTCCCTCTCCTTTCCTCTCACTGAAATCAATAAAGATATATTTAAAAAAAAAGAAAGAAATGAGATGTAATCTAAAATGGATCTAAATGTTATCAGAAAACCATTCTCTAGTTATACATACTAAAGGGGGAGAGGAAAATCTCACACATGCTCCCAAAGAGGGAAGGAAAAGTGATAACAATCATGTAAAGATAATTGTTTTTCTCTATTTTTTTAATGGTTCCTGGGTAGTGGTTGTTTTATTCCCAAATTTTATAAAATACTTTTGTTAGGTACAACAATTGGTCTTGATTCAAGGTAGATTAGAAAGCCAAACTCTGGATCAGGGATGGAAATGGCTGATGTGTATTTTTTTAAAAAAAGATTCCCACAACCAGGGCCAAATAGTGCTGTTCACTTTTTTTTTTTTTTATGTTTTTATTGATTTTTAGAGAGAGAGGAAGAAGAAGGGAAAGGGATAGAGAGATAGAAACATCAATGAGAAAGAAACATCAACGATCAGCTGCCTCCTGCATGACCTCCCCTTGAGGATGGAGCCCACAACCTGGGCATGTGCTGTGGCCAGGAATAGAACTATGAGCTCTTGGTTCCTGGATCCATGCTCAACCACTGAGCACACGGGCCCAGCGGCTGGTGTGTATTTTTTTTTCTTTTTTTTTTTAATCCTTACCCGAGGATATTTTTTCCATTGCTTTTCAGAGAAAGTGGAAGGGAGAGAGAGAGACATCGATTGGTTGCTTCCCACAGGACCCCGACCAGGGCCAGGGATTGAACCTGCACCCAAGGTATGTGCCCTTGGCCAGAATCAAACCTGGGACCCTTCAGCCCACAGGCTGATGCTCTAACCAATGAGCAAAAATGGCTAGGGCTGGTGTGTTATATTTAATTGCTGAATATATTTAGCATCAGGACCTGATGGTATATACCTCAGTAGTAGAGAGGGAGAAAAACCTTCTGCTCTTATAGAAATAATTTAAAGCTGTGAGTCAGGAGACGTGGGTTAAAGTTCTGGTTGTACCACTTAAAAAGTGTATGATCTTACATAAAACTTTTGCTCTCTTTCTTCATTCCTTACCTTTCTTCACCTTATTTATCGTTTGGGTGGGGATCTCGGTTTCATTTCACCTTTTGGGATATTGTTAGGGTCAAATGAAATAATGCGTATAAAAGTACTGTTCAAAGTTATGAGTCCTGCAAAAATATCAGTATTCCTTAGTACATGTTGTTACTTGTCATTCTATTTTACACCTTGGAAGATAAACAAAATTTCCTAAAAATAGAAAAAGGCTAAATGTAATAAGGCTAATGCTGGAAAGAAGGGAAAGGACAGCCCCAATTTAGTTTAGCTTTGATGTTCATAAGAACACTAAAACAGATCAATAAAATCACGTATTAGTCTTTTAAAGTCCAATTCCTGGCTCAGATAGCAATTAATATGGCTTCTTGAAGAGAAATGATACCAAGTAAGTTCATTTTGTGATGTAATAACAGGCTATTCACATAGGGGAAAATAACAGGTAAGCCTGCTTCAGCCATGATTCAAATGCTGATAGATATTTAATATGGTTGGGGAAAAACTAACAAAGCTTTACATTCTGTTTCCCTTTCCCTTTCTCAGTCTGTGACTGATAATTGCTTTTTGATTTAGGCAAAGCTTTTGGCTTTAGCCTTAAGCTAGAATGTTGGGGTATCTAGAGTGATAAGTGGGAAATGAAATTTAAAATATTTTTAAAGTTGATGATTCAATACAATTGTAAACACACACCAAAAAAACAAGTGTAATAGGGACTGGTTACATTAAGAGTGAGGGTCTCTGCATTCCGCCTTAGAACTAGCTGAGTGACCAGACTCTAATTTGGTAGTTGTACATCTGGTTCTGGTGCTCTACCGAGAGTTGGTCCAAACCCAAATAGCAATTGCTTTTTTTCCAGAGACCTGTGGGGTGTTCTGCACTTCTCATTTGGGGAAGAGAAAAGAAGGTGGTTTTGCAGGAATATGCCACTTGGGAAATTTAGCTAGTTCAAACTCTCCCAAAGTAAATTCTGTAGGATGCTAGTTTTTCTGGGGACAGGGCATGTTTCTCTGGTTCTGCTGTCATAAATTTGGGAAACACTACTATAATTCTGCCCCCTTGAAAAGTCCTATTGCCCGTTAGTTTATTAAAGGTCCTGAAAATTCTTTGTAACCTTGTATGATACAGTGTGTTTGCCCACGCTATGGTTTTCCCCCAGCACCTATTTATAGCCCTTTGGGATGCATTGGCTTAAATTATAGCATCCTACAGAGCAAGTGCTCAAGATACAAATAACTAATGCCAGCACCCAAAGGACATTGATCATTGGTGAATCATTCAGTGAATGGTGGCCCAAGGTGGTCAGTCCGAAGTTTAAATTACTAATGCCCTGAATGAAGGTCAAGGGAACGTGTTCTTAACATTTGAATATGATACTTAAACTAAATCTATGTAATAAAAACTTCTTCTCTTAGCTATAAGGTAAGTTCAGCCAAATGGACAGAATTGAGCCTTTTAAACAGACCTAGAAGCTTATTGCACACACAAACCTCACTTGTACACACATAAATTCATTATTTCTAAACATGGAAGCCATAATCTAGATGGGTGACCGAAGTTTGTGAGCTTGTTGATTCCCTGCGTGAAAGAACAAGAATCCAAAATGACACTGAAACATTCAACAAGTGGTAGAGTAGAGAAAGCAAGGACTTAGCACTTCTTAGGATGAGGGAGGGGTGCAGACTTAGAAGAATGTTGTTAAAAGGAAAGGAAGGAATTTAACAATATCTCAGCACCTGGAAAGAATCATAATGCTTCCAGATGTATTCTTATTTTCTTATTTGAGGGGATGATACTCGCTGTGGTAGGAAAGTTGTATACGGCGGAGGGTGAGATTAGCAGCTTGGTCTTTGTCCTTGATATTTAACTTGAGTTGGCAACAGCATTTTAGACAGAATGGGATTCAGAAGTGGAAAAAGTATCCGTTTGTATAAAATGGACAGATTATCTCCTACCCTAAATTTCACAAATAATCTTTATCTCCTCTTTCACCTTTTTAATCCAGAAGAAGAAAAGAATCATCTTTGTGCATTTATCCATTTTTCTAGAAAGTGACCTTCTAAAACTGCATCTTTGGCATGTTCTGAGTGGGTGCAAGCATCCCGGGGGTGTTCAGCTAGTGATGATAAGGAAGCTTAGATGAAGAGCACAAAGTCCAACCAAAAGTTAACAAGGTCCAGTTCAGGATTCTTAATGCCTGGGTTTCAGGCAAAGCCAGATCTCACGTGCATCATTTTTAAACTTTGGCTTGTTTTTTTTTTTTACATATTGATTTTGTTTCCTTAAAGTAATTTACTGAAATAGTTCTGTTAAGTATTGACTTGCAGTGCCAGCAAGTCTCATTGTGCTGAGTTATCATGGCAATACTAAGTATTTTGAAGACATTCGTAGTCAAAGACTGTTATCTCTCCTCTGGCTGGGAAAAGGAAGACTTGCTACAAATAACAGGATTAGTGGGTCACAAAATAATTTACAACTCATGTGAAATCATGAACTTCTCACTGCTGTTTTCATGGTTTGTCATGCATAAAAATTTTAGCAAGCCTGGCCTGAGATTTGCACAAGTCATTATCCATAGGCCTTACCAAGTCAATGACTCTTGGATATATTCTTGTGCAGAAACAAGGTTCACTTCTTGCACTAGCTTGCCTGGATCCAGCTTTGCAGGAGATTATAGTAAGGTCAAGATGACTGGGCAAGGCCCTGAGGCACCAGTGCTCTTTTTCATATAACCTCTTTTGCTGTATTTACTGCACTTCACATACAGCACTCTCCTAGTCCCACTGGCATTGCTTCACATATTCCTTTTTGCCCTGAAAGTCTATTTTAAATGTAAAGAAATCCAAAAGTTTCACATTTTTAAAAGAAATTCACTGTTTTGTAGTAAGCCCCAAGGTCTGTGCATGTTTGTGTCTGGTGAAATCCTAGGCTTACATCTTAACATTCAAATATGCAGAGGCAACCAAAGAGCACTTTAGGAATGTTCCCTGGAAGTAAGACCAGGCAAAAGCCACCTCGACCACACCTGCGAAAGGTAGAAAGCATTGCTGGTTAGGCACCGCTTCCTTTACCTGCATTTGCATTTATCCAGCCCACAAACCTTTTTTATTGAACACCACTTGCCATAACTTAAAATTAGATAGGATGAGACAACTTCAACTCCATGTAAGAGAACACAGCTATCAGAACTCTTACATTCTAGTCCCAAATCCATTACTAACTACCTGTGCTATTATAGGCAGGTCGACCCCTTGGAGCCTTGTTTTTTCATCTGAAAAACAGATACTAGCTGCTCCCCTTCTTCACATGGTGGCAGGAGAATCAAGCCAGATAGAAGATGGGAGTGTCCTTTTCTCATGAGATGACTATCATGATACAAAAGTAAGGTACTGTTATAATGCTTTTAGTAGTAGTAATAATAATTGTTATTAATAACAGTAATAAGTATGAGAAAGTTTATTTTCGCGCTTCTCATGACAAAATCCCCAAATGCTATGTACTGGGATCTTACTGAGCATTAGTAGGTTCATCCATCTGCTGTATCACTAAGTTCAATAACAGGCAGGGAAGGAGACAGGAAGAAAGAGGTAGCAAGGAAAGGAGAAGGGCGAGAGGGGAAGGGGAGGAGGAAGGGGGAAGGAGGCGAGCAGGCCGAGGGGCAGGCGAAGGACAGCGAGGGAAGTAGGGAGGGTGAGAGGAGGGCGGCCTTCACCACCTGCCTCTGGCCTCTCGAAACCACCTTCATTAGAGTTACTAAGCGGCAGCCTTCAGAAGGGATTTTTCCATACGAGGTCATTGAAATCATTAACCAAGCTGGATAATCGTGTTTGGGATAGATCTGGTCTTCACCCCTGGAGAAGGGGGTACCAAAGAAGGCAGTTTTAATGGCAAAAAAAAAAAATTTTTTAAATGAGCAAGGAAATCATCTGGCTCAGTGGTTAGCCACTATTTTGCATGAGACCCAATTTAGGGGGAAGTGTTTATGGCTTCATTTTTTTAATACTCTAAATGAAATATATTTTATTAAGTTCCTTGGGGAAAATGTGTACATTTTTATAATATGTATTACCTATCTGTTAAACAGGAAAATGTCAGTGAGCAAATGGACACAGCTTCTTAGGCACTTAATTGTTAATGTCTGGGCATAGCTGAAAAGTAGCAAAGCAGATGCAGTTTCTGGGTTTTTTACTTTGATTAGCAGCACTGGGGAACTGGGATGGTGAGGGTAGTTGGGGTTCAGAAAAGGGGATAAGGGGATAGGAACAAATGCATCAAATAGTTATTGAAAGATTCAGATTCTCCATATTTCCTCTCTGTGAAAGAAACTCAAAGTTTAACTTTTGTGGGATATCATAGATGGGTTTTTTCTCAGTAGTACTGAATGCAGAAAAAACTCTTAAAACATATCTAGGCTGACCCATAAAGGAGTAAGCAAGACCCATTCCTTTCTCACCACCACCCCCCACGCACACACACACATGCACACATACACATTCATACATCTTTAATAGTTTTTTTAGGCTTATGTTTATTTTTATTTCTCATGTACAAAAGCCTAGGATTATACCCCTCTTTATGTGTAATGGGTGAAGGTTTAGGGGCAAGATTAAGGGAATTAATTCAATAACCTTTTATGTGCCAAAATAAGTAAAAAGTCTACCCCATAGGATTAATAGTTTGTGCTTTCTTTTTGTCTTGAATTGTGTAGGTGAAGGGCTTTTTTAAAACTATTTTTTCACATGTAGATGAAATGCAATAGATTGGTGAGAACTGAAGCAAGGCTGCATATTTACAAAGAGCCGAGACACATGCCCCAAATTAAAAAGGGGACTGAGCTGGTTTCAGCTGAAAGAACAGCAATCATTTAAGACAACAGTCTGCCCTTTCAGCTGAAAATATGGGAAATGGAGTGGCACAAATGAGGGTCTTCCTTGACTGTCCCAAATATCTGTAGGATAATTAATGTGCCCTTCACCCTGCTTAATGGGAGCCCACCGCTCCACTTCATCTAAATGAAGGCAGGACCTACTCAAACAGTAGAAATAGGGGAAGAAGGAGATTATATATATATATGTGCATGTTATTTTTTGTTTATAAAGTAATTCATGAGAAAAATTAATAAAATATTTTAAATTAATGTTCATTGCAGAAAAATTACAATGTACCAAAAAAGATAAGAAAGAAAAGAAAATAGTTTATAATTCCACCACCCAGAGAGATGTGCTGATAATATTTTGTTGTATTTCTTCCTAGTATTTTTTTCTTTAATTCTAGACTGTCTTTGCTTAGTACAAGAAGAAAACTGTCATTTGATGTTTTATGCTTTCAGCACTGCTAGGCAAGAAATGAATTAAAAAATGCAAAAATAAAAGAGAAATAATAATTGTACCCATTTGAACTGTGGGAAGCTTTATTAGCCTCCAGAACCAAGCATCCAAAGAAAGAAAGCAGTTGTGAGAAATCAGCAGAGTGGGATGGAAAGAACACAGAGAACATTCTGTCCTAATTGCTGTCTTACTGGTTCCACACCCCATGACCTTAGGAAAATCATTTTCTTTCTCTAGCCTTCATTTTCTTCATCTGTAAAATAGGGGACTGCAGTTTAGCAGTTCCACAAACATTATATGGTATTTTGCCCTGTGCTGGAGACCAGAGATACGGGGAGGAAACTTCTAGTCTAATCTAGTGGGCTTTGCAACTTAGAAATGAAATGTAGGTAAAAATTCATAATATTCCTGAAGTTCCCCTGAGATTTAAAAGAAGATAATTTGCTAAAGATACTGCCCAAGGTTCCTCAGGTCCTGAAATTCAATAATATAGTGTCACCAACAGTCAAGTGCCTCTTTAAGATACCACCATACTGAGTGTAGAAGGGTGGTGATACCTGCAGCAAGGGCAGCGAGAAGGGTCACCGAAGTTCTTGGATTCTTGCAGCTGTGCAGGGATCTGACCGCCATCGTGTTGAGCAAAAGGGCAAAGATTAAGACCACCACGAAGCCCCCACCGCCGCCACGTGCAACATCCAATACGTTTGCCGCGTATGACCAGTCAAGATTCAGGAGTTCAAAGAGGCCTTCAACATGATTGATAAGAACAGAGATGGTTTCATTGACAAGGAAGATTTACATGACCTGTTTGCCTCCCTGGGGAAAAATCCAACTGATGAGTATCTAGATGCCATGATGAATGAGGCTCCAGGTTTCATAAATTTCACCATGTTCGTCATGATGTTTGTGAAAACTTAAATGCCACAGATCCAGAAGATGTCATCAGAATTGCTTTTGTTCGCTTTAATGAAGAAGCAGCTGGCACCATTCAGGAAGACTACCTGAGAGAGCAGCTGACAACGGGAGATCGGTTCATAGTGGAAGAAGTGGAGGAGCTGTACAGAGAAGCGCCTATTGACAAAAAGAGAAATTTCAATTACATTGAGTTCACGTGCATTTTTAAACATGGAACAAAAGACAAACATGTCTGAAAAGAACTCCATATTGCAGCCAAATGTTCCTTGTCACCATTTTGGGTATTTCTGAGACTTTCCCTTAGAGCCTATAGCGTGCCCTTAGCCTTACAGCTTTTACCTTTCTTGTATTTATTCTCAGCCATTTTAGGCACATGCACCTTTATAATCAGACTGGAAATGGACTTTTTGTCATTTCCAGAATAGGAAATAGGGTAATTTAACTTACCAGCCATCCCCAATATAACTGCAGTCTGTACAAAGTCAGTACAGGGTGGGGCAAAAGTAGGTTTCCAGTTGTGAGTACATGAGACAGAGAGTTTATTCTTGTATTATTGCTTATTAATTATTGTATTATTTTCCACAGGAACAACTATAGACCTACTTTTGCTTCACCCTGTATATTTTTTCAGAGAAAATTATTCACTGAATTTTTTCTGAACAGTAATTAAACTTTATGATAAAAACTTAAAAAAAAAAAAGATACCACCCTAAATCAATATTAATCATTCTCATGCTAAGAGCTATCAGTAAACTTGTTGAGGGTCTTGGAGAATCCCACTTTCAAAGCAAATGGAAACCAGAACTGAATATCCTGTCAGTTCAATGATATATTCCCTGAATGTTAAAGGTCAAGCTTCACAAAACTGGACAGTAAAAGTCTACCCTTACTCCAAAGCCTTTTCCTGATCCTTTCCTCCTCAGCCAGTTCCACCTTGATCTAGGAATTCAGCAACTTTAAATTTTCTCTTCCATTTTCTATGAAAACCTACTGGAAAGTAGTAGAGGTAAATCATTTACAGCTTAGTGTGTTTCTCCTAAGAATATTTGTACTAAATTTTTTATGTAATTATTTAGAAAAAAAGTTTTTCTTCCTGTTGAAGGAATTTCCTATGTCAGTAACTAGGTAGATAAATGTATATTTAGAGACAAGACAAAAGGACCTTCTTCAGATCCTTAAGTTTATGCCAGATATGAGAAGCCTTTGTCCAAGAGTCTTTCAAATTCTAGAACAGTGTGGATTATGTCTCTAACATGAGTCATTCCCCAAACTTCATTAATAAGGACTTCTTCTTTCCTCCTGCCTCACTTGGAGCTACATTTGAACATAGTTTTAACCTTCAAACAACTTACAGAAAGACTACCCAGTTACAACAAGTCCTAAAAGAAATGTCCTATCAAAGGACCATTTCAAGAGTTGGAGAGGAGATTGTTTGCTTGTCTTCTGTTTTTGTAGTGAGAATTTAGGGAAGGTGTCTCGATTTAAATGAATTACAAATTGAATTAGTAATTTATATATTTACAAAGAAGTGATTCTTCTAGATCACTGCTGTCCGATAGAACTTCTAAGATAATGGAAATGCTCTATAACTACATTGTCTAATAGTTAGCCACCAGCCCCATGTGGTTATTGAGCACTTGAAATATAACATTTGAAATTCAGAAACTGAATTTTAAATTTTTATTTCATTTTTAATTAATTAAAATTTAAGTAGCCACATGTGTCTAGTGGATACTGCATTCGCACAGTTCCAGATGATTCTTTGTGGAAGCTGGTGGGGTGCCAAATACACTCTTCTGACCATGATAAGGAAATATCATCCAAGTAGGGTATATTTGTCTTTAGAATTTCAGGTCTGTTGTAATTACATTAGTTGCCAAGTCAAAGGCAGTTGGTATTGACAAACCAGAAGATCTATAGGATTGCCATGGAATCCCTATTGGAGAAGCACAGGGCAAACCAGTATAGCTATACTCAGGCCTGAGCCTACCCTTCAAAGTGATCCAGATAAAGCCAACTTAATGCTCTTTACATTTCCTTAAACTTGTGTCTACTGGAGTTTTTCATGTTCCTATGTCAATCCTGTTACAAGGTACCTTGAAAAGATATCCTATGACCAAAATTGTGATTTCGACAATTCTTTCTGACTAATGGAACTAGAGGACTATGACTATTGTTTGTTGTTCTTAAACAAAACCTTTGGGGCCCTTTCGAGAAACCACTTGAGTGCTCTTCCTCTCAGGAGCACACCAGCACCCCACACCCCCAGGAGAGTTATCTTTGCCTGTCTCTCTCCTAAGCTCCATGGGCCCTTCTTCTGTCTCTGTAACTTGTTTCCTGAGCCTACAGAGCCCAGCTGGCTCACTTCTACTACCTCTGTAACTTTCTAGATAAACTTTCTCTTATAATTTGAAAAATAAAAGAAGCTTGAATATCTGTTATGAGAAAGGAGCATTATACAGAATCTAAAGGCCCTTTGTTGAAAAAATTTTTTTAATTATATTTTTATCTAAAAGCTCCGTCAAAAATCCTTCCTTGAGAATTATGCTTGCTGACTTCTCTCATATGAGTTTCTATTAAAAAAAGAAAAGATGAAAGAAAAGCTTGCAGTGTTTCAAATAAGTTTACAAGGTTATGATGAGGTATTAACATTGACTCTTAATTTCTACCCTGATTGAAACATTAAGGGGTTCAACCATTGCCCCTGCCTCTTTGGAATGTTAAGGTTGCTGGGACCTCAGTTACCTGTTTCTTGTAGCCAAAAGTCCTATGAGCTCCAGTAGCTGTAGAGGACACTGTATGCAACAGCAACTATGCATGGAGATCCCTGGCCAGCTATACCTACCCTCATTGCCACGTAGAAAGAATAGAATTCATTAGAAGGTGTAAAATTCTATTTATTTCAAGGATTTAAAATATATTCGTTTTCCCCTTGGTTATAAAAGACTAAGGAGCCTAGAAAGGAGGCCTGAGGCTTGACCAGGGCCTTGGGTTAAGGACCCTAGGAGGCTCAGGTTGAAATTTAGGTGATCTCAAGTCTTTGGCAAGACTGCTGGGTTTCCTGTGTTGTGAGAAATTTATCGGGAAACTGAGGCTTTAGTGATGGAAGAATACTGTTTTAGACAATAATAGCTCTTGGTATGAATAAAAACAGGTGATGGGAATCACTTCCTAATCAGGATCCTGGGGAGGGGAATCCACATTTGAATCCTGTCCCAGTTTAAGATTGAAATCAGCAGAGAAGTCTCCCTAATTGCCTTCAATAGCTGGCTTCCTTGCTTTTCTTTCCTCACTCAAATCTATATAAGGTTCTGAGCCTTGCTTTTCATACTACGTCAGACTAAAATCTTATTAAAGCCCATGTCATATAATCCCCTTACTTTAAAACTGAGACACAGCCCAGCCGGTGTTGCTCAGTGGTTGAGCGTCTACCTGTGAACCAGGAAGTCCCTGTTTGATTCCCCAGTCTGGGCACATGCCCGAGTTTCAGGCTCAGTCCCTAGTAGGGGGCATATCTCCCTCTCCCTCTCCCTTCCTCTCTCTGAAATAAATGAAAAACTTTAAAAAAAAACAATAAACTGAGACCCAGACTTGTCAAAGGTCAGCTAGCTATTGCTAGAACTCCTGACCCAGAGCTTGCTTCATATGCCACAAAGTTCCTGTTTCCACAGCAGTGACCAAGCCCCTATCTGTTTCCTGTTTCCTTCTCCTTTCTACAGTGAAATGACAAGGAGTTGGGAACGCCAAATTGTGCTGAGAATATGTAGCCCTAAGGATCTTAGGACAGCCCTGTCTTACACTATGTTGTACTTAAGCTTCAATTCAGCAAATATTTACTAAGCAACTGCCAAGTCCAAGCCCTAGGACTGGGCATTGCACCAACAAAGAGGAGCCTCCAGCACGGTTGCAGCTGCAGTGGCTGCCAAGAGCGCTTTCATCTCCACCAGAACAGGAAGGCCTGCGGAACTTGTACCACTACATATTTTTAATTCAGTACAGTTAACCCATATTTACTCATCTGTTTTTTAAATAGCCGATCACAAGTTTCCTCTTATATCTTCCTAACATCCTTGCATCTTATCTCTTTTTAAAGTTGAGCACAAGAGTCTGGGACAGGAGTGAAAAAGCCTAGGGTGTGACTCCCATAAGCAGATCTTGCAGTTTCTGGATGGAGATTAGGATGACCGATTCTTGGCGGTCTGGTCTGACTTCGGGCCTGGTTTGGGAGTGTGGAAATCCTGTCAGGAAGGTAAAGAGAGTACAACTAAAAACAATGCAGAATTGTTTATATAAAATCTGGTCCCCGCTCACAGAGATAATCTGACCCCTCTCACAGCTATGGAACACACATGCCCGCGCACAGGCGCACCAGCACTGGAGCAATCAGGCCACACTGTCTCTTCAGATCCCGCCCTCCTCCCAGCCTTTCATCTGGACTTCACTGTCCACCCTAGTCCAAGTCCCCCTCATTTCTTTGCCTGGACTCTAGGCAGGCCTCAATAGCCCAATGACTGGCCTTTCCACACCTACATTTGTCTCACATTGATTCTTTCTCTATTCTGCACCCAGAATAACCTTTCGAAAATGTGTTGCTTCCTATAGGCAAGGTGTGCAAGGAAAATGACCCAGATCATGAATGGGGCCTGCAAGGCCATGCCCAAAGAGGCTTTCCCCCACCTCCTTAGCCTTCTCACTCTTTGCGGGCCACCCACACTGCTGTTACCACCAGCCTTGTTTCCCCTGCCCTCAACCCTAACCCCAGGCCCTACACCCCTGCTTTTCCTTCAGAGCTCAGCTCAAATGTCACTTCCTCAAGGACAACTTCCCTAACGTGCCAGACTAAGTGAGAGTCCCCACCAGAAGTTCCCCTAGCATCATGCGCTTCTTCACAATGCTTATTATGGCTGCAATCGTGTGATTAGTTATTTAAAGACCGTCTCCTTAGTCAGAATATAAAGTTGGTGAAGTCAGAGACCGTGGCTATCTTGTTCAGTGGCCCAGCTCCAGCACTATCACAATGCCCACCCAAGGGGGGGACTCATTAAATATTCACTGAGTGAGTGGGCACACTCAGGTTTAGAGGTGCACACAGCCCCTCCCCTGACACACCGGCTCTGGAGCAGAGAGGGCCTGCCCTGTTCTGATTATACCCCCTGTATGTTAGTCTTTGAACTTTGGTTTGGTTTGATTATTTTTACCCTCTATGCTTTTATGTTTTATTTCCAAAAGGCGAGGAAGAACTCAGGGGGAATTGTAGCTGGCAGTTGCAGCCACACTAGTGTTCTTAGAACATACCCTATCCTTTCCCATTTCCTTTCTATACTGAGACCACCGACACTTTCAGGTAACAAATCTTGAATCCTGATCCTCAGTCAGCTGAAGTATAATTAATTATACAATTTTCAGCTGTTTTGAATTAATCTCACTAAAATTTCTTAGGAATTACTTACTGTAGTGGATATTAGTGAGCTTTCCCTGAAAGCTCTTTCCTAAGAACTGGTATTCCCCTCCCCTGTGTCGTCCACATGACCACAGGCAGAGCTTTTCTGTGCTTACATAACCCCCCTCCCCTGGTCACACTGGGTGGGTTCAGAGGTAGACATCTGGCATAAACCAGTACGATCAGAGACTTTCCTCTGGGTTTTTCAGACTGGAGTCAAGAAAGGGAGTCAGCCACATAGTTGTTAAAGGACATTGCCCCAAATTCTGTTGATGTCCATGTTTCTACTTTGTGGAGAAATCCTGTCTGCAGTGAGAGCAGAGGAAGCTGATGTGCAGAGAGCAGCCTAGCCAACTGTCAAGGGAAATTTTGGTGGAAGTGGAGTTCCTGCAGCTGTTCGGAGACCTCACTGCAACCTTGCCCATCTCTTAAGTTGGTTTTTTAACTCTTCCTAGGAATCCATAAGTCAATCATTTCTAATTTTGCCAGAGCTAATTCAAATTAGATTTCTGTCTCTTGCTGTTAAAAAAATTCCCATGTCATTGACAAAAGGAAATATGCAGAATACATTTTCCATAAGTAATAGATTTATATTTTAGTAATATCTATTTTATCATACTATACATAAATTCTCTCAGTTCCCTCACTATTAGCAATAGAACATTCAGAATGTTAATGGAGTTTTGATTGCATGATTTTTTTTAAACTTAGATATTCATAGGCTAGTATTGGTGCTGGGAGAGGCAGGACAAATCTAGAAAAGTAAATTGAGATGAGAACGTGAAGGGCCTTAAATATCATGTTAAGGAGTGTGGACATTATTCTGTGCATAGAGGGCATCCAATTGGAAAGTTTCAAGCAGGGAGCTAATAAGTTTGGATTTTCAGGATATTTGAATAGGTAATTCTGGTGGCAATGTGGAACTTGAATTAAAATGGGGGAAATTGTAAACACTTTCATAGGTGCTCATTCTAGAAACCCAATCACTTAAAGGTTATTCCAGTTATCCAAGACTGAGTTGATGAGGGACTCACCTAAGAAAGTCACCCTGAAAATGTTGGGAGAGAGAAGGGTTCAAGAGACATTTCAAAGGTAGACTTGGCGCTACATAATGACCACATGGACATAGGGAATGAAAGCGAGGACATACAGAACAACTGTGAATAGATGGTGTACCGTCAAAACAGGAGAAAGAGGAGAAACAGGAATGAGAAGGCACTAATCTACCTGAGCATCACCGTTGATGTTTATGGTTCATTTTAGCAAGTATGGGTGCTGTGTCCCCATGTAGTACTCACAGTCTCGCATTTCAAAAACAACCGTAATATGATTATATTTTGGCAGGTTATTTGTACTTTATTGAAATTCCCCCACAATCTAGGAGGCCAAGGAGATTATTAAATTCTGGAAACAAGATTCCTACTTGGTCTCAATAAGAAAACATTACTATGGTTTTGTTATGCTGGTATGCTTTGGTCTGGTAGATACCTTTGACTTAATGAATATAACTAAAAGAATAATTATATCCAAACCTAAAATGTTGTATATCACACATCAGAAAGAATACCACTCATTGTCTACTCTGCTTTCCTCTGCCTTCATAGTTAGAGGTAGAGGAATTAAAATTTTATAGTGAAATGAAATGAAAAGAATGTGGTAAAGTGATATGAGGCTTAGATTTTCAAAGTAAATTTTCTATGTTCAAAACAATTAACCAGAAGGCCCATTTTCACCATACCTTTTCTGGAGAACTAATGAACTCTTATTTACCTGATTTCTAAAACAAAATTATCAAATGCTATCAATGTAACTTGTCCTGTGTTAAAAATAGAATTAGACACAACTCTGATTGCTTGCTGCCATTCCAGTATTTTTTGAAAACTGCAAAATTCCAATTTGTGGATGGTGATTTTGCCCAAAATTAAAGCTTAGCAGCTCAAAGGCTTGTGAAATAACTGACATTTTATGATTCTGACAGCTCTAATGAACTACAGGAAACTTTGGTTTGATTTGGTTTCCTTACATTAGCACTGATCAAGAGAAATATAAATTACATATGTAATTTAAAATTTTTCTCGTAGCCACATTAAAAAAAGTAAAACAAACATGAAATTAACTTATTTTATTAATTTATGTAATGTCTTGTAATAAGGAAATAAACATATTTTCTGCTTGATTGTGGTTCAGAGTCTTAAAGATGATATACAATCCAGTGGCAAGAAGGTGAAGCTGTATTGTTGTTCATACCAGGTGAAAGGAAACTATTTCTGCCTTGTTGTTCACAAATATCCTAATAAATGTCTATATGTCTCTTTGCATGACAGAAGGAAGATTCAAGTAGGCACTTCCTCAAGAGTACCCAGATTTCCTTAAACTATGTCTGAGAACTGATTCGTATATGGAAATTGGATAATGCCTCTCTTTTCTAGACCTAATGGGGTTTTTTTGTTTGTTTGATACATAAATCAAGTAGCACTGTAGTGGACCTATCTATTTTGTTCTTAGGGACTCTGTGACCAACTAGTCACTTCAAAGAACCTATGGGTCAAACTATTCTGATTTTCACACTTACCCTACAAGCTTTCAACCTACCCACATGTGAATGTTAGATGGTGCTATTTGGACCTTGCCACTCTGGGATCCTCCTACCCACTTGCAACTCTAGAAACCAAATTCAACTTTAGATTCTTTCACCATCATCCTGGATCAGAGAACATTCTCCAAAGTGCTTTCAAATATACTGACCCTCTCCTTATAGATTTGTTTCTCAAGGTCTTTGTGAAGGATGTATTCTGGACCTTTGGGGAAGATACAGTTGAGGTGGGTGGTTGGGTCAGAAATGGTAAGTCCACTCCAGCATTCCTGTCTCCTGAATTTTAAAAATTTGTTCTTTTACGTTTTACCAAAGAGATTTGCATTGCAGCCATTTTGCTTGAGTCACTATTGTGTCTCAGTCAATCTTTAGCAGAACAAATAGAATTATCCCCGGCTTCTCAAGCTAAAACAGTTAATCTAGACTCTCTTGTAAGCTCTATTTGTAGAATCAGCCCAACCTAAAATTGTGTTCTCCTCATTCAACATTTCTAAAATCTTTTCTAATCCACAATCCACAGGTTAATTATAAAGTTCTTCAATTCCTTTGATGCTTGAACCTTCTCTTCCTGAATTTTACTTTGTAATTGACTCTTGAAGCATAGTATAATTTGACTCTAATTAAAGATCTGGAGATAGTGCAAGGTAAGAATATGGCATAAGAGAACTGGCATCCTCTTATAAGACAACTCCCTCAAACAATGGTACTTCAGTATCTTCAAACAAAGGAGAAATTGCCTCAGAAGCAAAAGGAGCTACTGCTTCAGCTGGTGAGAAAGGCTCAGTGGAGTTGGGGGTGGGAGTTCTTTAAATTCTTCAAATTCTCTTAGCATTTTCATTTAAAAGATGTAACTCTTTTGGGATCAATGCCTTAACATATGTTCATATAAGACACTAGGTAAAGAGGTCAATTCAACTGATTTATAAGTCAGTAGTTGGCAAGTAGATATATTAATTATAGCTATCTCAATTCTAGGGCTATAAGTGGTTTGTGTTTTTTCTTTTTAACAAATTCACAGTTTGTGTTTCAGTTCACATTTAAAATGAGAATCTAGAAATTTCCACATGTCAATCTCTTCAAGTGAAGCAGGTAACCTCATCACACAGCTCTTGAATTCCTTATACCATTTTTACTGTTCTGTGGCAACAACAATTAAGTCCTTCAAGGTCTTGTCTTCAATGCCTACCTTAACCCTAATGTTCACAGGCACAAATTTCTTCAGCTGTTTTGCTGTAATAGTCCATGACCTTCCCATCTCTAAATATTAATCGAGTCTTTATTATCTTCAAACAGAATGCGTCTGAATAACTAAAGTCTCCTCATTTCCTTAAGATTCTGTTGTTTGTAACCAACTCCCCATTACCTGCTTTTGTACAAGTCAGGATCAGTAGTTGCAAGCATTGGACTGTAAGTAGCTTACACAGAATGGAATTTGTTAGAAAGACACCGAGTAGCTCACAAAATCCATGGGAAAGTTAAAAACCAGGCTCAGGAAACAGGAGGCAAAATAGGGTAGCAACAGAAAACTCAGCCAAGGACCTCTTTAGGAAGTCTGGTTAGAACAGAACTTGGACAAGAGCTGTTATAGGAAGAGCCTAGGCGGCATGCTTCCAGTGACACTGCCATCACCTGACATTCTCTTCTCCTGGATTATTGACATCACCACTATCTCTGTAAATAACTTGCTGGACCTTGTGCCTTTGCATCACTCCTTCTGGATTCAATGTCAGAATCCCCCTGAATAAACAGTTATATGCTGATGCCCTTGCTGTCTAGAGGGAAGATCTCATCTTCTTCAGTTTCTATGCTGAGGAAAAGTGCTGGGATGCTAGGTAACCAAAACACACACACACATACACACTTGCATGCACATGTGCACATATGACTAGGCCACCATGCTTGTGTTTGTTTCTGGACTTGCTATTCTGTTTTATTGGTCTGTTTGTTTATTTTGCTGCCACTATGTTTTCATTTCAGCCATTTTATAATTTCTTTTAAAATCTGATAGTTCAAATCCTCTTCCTCCTCAAAGGTTAAATTTTTTTTCCTGGCTTTTCTCAGCTTAATTTTTCTCGTGAATTTCAGAACTCCTTCATCAAGCTTCCAAGAATATCCCATTGGGGTTTTGATTGAAATTGTATTACACTTATGAATACATTTGGAGAATAATTTAAAATGTTTACAGTGTTGAGTCTTCTTATCCAAGAACATGGTATATCTCTCTACTTAAGCCTTCTTTTATACTCCTGGGTAGTCATATAGTTGTCTCAACATAGATTTAGCACACTTCTTAAGTTTATGTTTTTGTTGTTAGGGTAGAGGGAATTTGTTCCATTTTATTTTTCTTCAGAAGAGTTTCAAGGCCCTCCTTTTGACCCAAGCAAAACCTTAACATCTCATAACTTTATTCTGCCAATAACTCTATGATTCTAATTTTCCTACTCAGCTATATGAATCATTAAGCTAATTATTCCTAGGTTTATTTAGCTTTCATTACTGAATTAAATTTTATACTTTATAGTATAAATTTGAGCTTGAGGCCCTGGCCGGGTTACTCAGTGGGTTAGAGCATCGTTCTGATATACCAAGGTTGTGGGTTCGATCCCCTGTCAGGGCACATACAAGAATCAACGAATGAATGCATAAATAAGTGAAACAACAAATCAATGTTTCTCTTTCCCCTTCTATTTCTCTCTAAAATCAATAAATAAAAATTTGGGGGAAAAACGGAGCTTGAAAGTTAAAAGTAGAAATGTTTTTCAAGGGAGTAAATTCAGGTGGAGGAAATCAACAGAATTGGATAAATTGGAAGATGGTAGCCATTGCACTAGTACTACAGTACCCCCTAGTGGACACAAAGAAACATGGTCTTTATACCAAGAATGACCCCAGTCTCTCCCACAGGCAGTTAGAATCTGGAGGGGCCTTAGAGATCAACTAGGTCAACATCTCTAGCTTCCAGGTAAGGAAAATGAGGAACAAAAATGAGAAATGATTGGCCCAAGTTCACATAGCCAACCCAAGGGTAAAATCTGATTCCTAACTCCCATTTCCTTCCTTCCTTCCTTCCTTCCTTCCTTCCTTCCTTCCTTCCTTCCTTCCTTCCTTCCTTCCTTCCTTCCTTCCTTCCTTCCTTCCTTCTGTTTCCACATGTACTATGCATCTGTTATGAAGCAGGGTGCTAAGAATACATACATAAAAAATATTTAGTCTTTGCCTTCAAGTCTAGTTTTCTTTCAAACCTACTTCTTTTATCCATTTTCAGGGAATTAATTTGTTAGAGAATGACCAAACAACTCTATAGGGAAAAGTTCTCAATCATCCACAAATCGACTCACAATGTGATTAATTAATTACTGAGGTTTAAAAATATATATATATCTTTATTGATTTCAGAGAGAGGAAGGGAGAGGGAGAGGGGCAGGGAGAGGGAAAGGGAGAGATAGAAACATCAATGATGACAGAGATTCACCATTGATTGGCTGCCTCCTGCATGCCCCCCACTAGGGATAGAGCCCTGCAACCCAGATATGTGCCCTGACCAGGAATCGAACCATGATCTCCCGGATCCTAGGTCGATGCTCAACCTGCTGAACCACGTCTGGCCAGGCTAATTATTGAGATTTAACGGGAAAACACATTTGCAAATGTGGAAACTTCCCAGAACCAGGTTCAGACCGTTTTGTGAGAGAAAAGACCTTACAGATTCACAACTGTGAATTGTACTGCAAAAAAACTTCAACAGGATTGAAGATGTTCATGAATGCCCACCACCTATTCCCAAACATTATAACTTATGTGTACTTCATTGAGCAAATCTTTATTAAGGATCAACATACCAGGCATGTACTGAGCGCTGGGTTTAGTATAGTGAAGAGATCAACTATGGTCCCATGGTTTCTGCTCTGACAAAGCTTATAGTCTCCTATGTATGTGTGTAATTCTCTAAATCCCGGATAAACTGTTTTCCCATTTCACTTCAGCAAATCATATTTTTAGGTTATTGAAATCAGGGAGCATGCAAACATTTTCTGAAATTACTCTCTCCCACCATAAGGGAAATAAAAAATAAGTATTTGGAGCTAGATAGGACTGGAATTGAATCCCAACCCCACTATTTACAAAACATTAAACAAACTGATTCAATTCTCTGAGCCCCAGTTGCTTCTAAAATGAAAATAATATGTGTCCCTTTTGAAGGAGGATGTTTTATCATTATCTGTGCTAACCTAAACAGAGACCTTACTTCTTGAGTCAAAAGTATGAATTATGTAGTTTTTTTCCTAAAGTGCAAAAAAATCAAAACATATTGTTCACTTCGTTTCACTAAGAATGTCATTTTCTAGAATTAATACAGAAAAATATTCATGGCTATTGACACTTTAATTTTTTAAAAAAATAAAGTGAAATCCTCTAATAATGGGTACTACAACAGCATTACTTTATGGCTATTTTCTTCCATGAGTGAACATGGCCTTGTTCCACAGAAACAAAGTTCTGTTATTTCACTTATAATGAAAAAATTTCATATGACCATTATTTATCTATATAAGGGATTGTTTAAAAAGAGACAACAGCCCTAGCCAGTTTGGCTCAGTGGTTAGAGCGTCAGTCTGCAGACTGAAGGGTCCTGCATTCAATTACTGCCAAGGGCACATGTGTCTCTCACATCAATGTTTCTCTCTCACATCACTGTTTCCCCCTCCCCCCCACTTCCACTCTCTCTGAAAAGCAATGCAAAAAATATCCTCCAGTGAGGATTAAAAAAATAATAATGATAAAAAATAAAAAGAGACAACAGATCCAAAATAGAGTCCCTTGTGCTAAGGCCCACATCAGCAAACTAAGACTTAATACCTAATTTCATTGCAGTGTCAGCCTCTCACAGGAATGTAATCTTAATAGATCAGTCTGTAATTTTTCTTCCTGACAGACCCTTTATCCCTTAAAGGAAAGCGACCCCACCTGAAACAATTCGCTCTTCCCTTGCTCTTCCCCTTTTCTATGGGAAGGCCTATAGAAGCCTTCCGTTTTGTACAGCTCCTGGGAGCATCTCTCTGTTTGCTAGGTGGGATGCTGACCAATTCATGAATCATTGAATAAAACCTATTTTACCTTTAAATTTATGTAGTTGAATTTTGTTTTTTAAAAGGATCTTATAGTAAATTGTATATAAACTTATTCCTCCACCCAGTTAATGGTGTGACAAAGGTGAGAGTCGTGTTTTCCTCAGCTGGGCCTGTTCCCACGCAGTGGTGTCTTGCATAGAGTTGGAGCACTCCGAATGTGTGCTAAGTAGAAAGCCCCCGATTGCTGTTGGACGTGTAAGTCGAGGGAGAAAATCTAGCCTAAGTTATAGGTAAAATTATTTTGTTTTACTTTGAAGTAAAAATTATCAAACAAATCCTGTAACATTCCTGCTAGGGAAAAAAAGTAGTTAAATCCCCCAATCTTTACTCAAGCCAAAGCAAAGCTTCAAAAATATTTAGACACAGAGAAGAGAAATAGGGTTGGGGGGAGATGACTGGTACGTCTGCACACGCAGCAGCCCAGCTTCCTTTTCCTGTTGTAGTATTTTTTAAAGTTCGCTCCACACAACACTGGTTCTAAGGTTTCAAGGTCAAGTTGGGGAAACTTTGCCTAGCATTTTCCTCTCTTGCAAGTTTACAGTGTACATTGGTAAATTAAAGGCTACTGGAAGTCTTGCCTGTACTAAAGGAAACTGTTTAAAATTGTTTTACCTCACATTCCCCAAATTTATTTGACCAATGTTTCACCTATAAACATCCTGCAAAACTAGTAGGTTCTTCGGGACACACACTGACTTCAGGAAAGTGTCCCACTGTGTTCTGAGGATCCCTTGTTAAATCTCACACACACACACACACACACACACACACACACACACACACACCCATTAGCCCTGTTATTTTATCTCCAAATCCTGCAGGACAGAATGTGAGCATTTCCAGCAATGTTTTACTATGGAAAAATGACACCACTTTGGAGGTCCCAGAATGTTAACACAATTGAATTTAACTTATGTAAGAAGAGGTCAATTTGAGTCCAGGAAATGGCTCCCCAGCAATGCCTGGAATGTTGTCATAAACACCGATAAACAGCCAAATCCTGTTTTGTGTATAGGAAGGATAGAGAGGGGGGCAGGGAAACAAAATTATCACCACCAATCTCACTGATGTTTCTTACAGTTTTCTACAAATCAATATACAGTATCCATTTTCCTTCAACTCCATCTTGGGATTTCCAGTTTATTTTGTGTGTTTCTAATTCTTCTCTCTAGATGGCAGCACAGATGAAAAAATGCCAGAACACTTCAGCAGCAGCAAATACCTATCAACAGCCTGTCCCCAATTCACCTTTCCTTTTTGAAAAAAATGAACAGAACCTAAGGTATGATGGTTGACTATTTTTTTTTTAATGATTTAATCAGTTATATGCAGATAAAAAGAATGACAAACTGGAATCAGTGAATGAGGAAACTGAACACTTAGTGTCTCTCCCATGCTAGATGTGTTTTCTGTATCTTAAAGATAATGCCATCAATATTGTTATGTCATGCAGAGTGGCATATAACATGATCGGCTGCATCATTACGCTGGGCATCTGATACAGCCAAACACCAAACCACCTGGTTTTCTGTAAGTATTGGATTCTTTTAAGATATATAATGATGCTATTTAGTGACCCTTTTGTCAAACGATGCTTTGAACCTGATATAAAATGATCACTATGTCACCAGGTGCTGCACTGAAGGTTAGGAAGTTAGCATGAAGATAACACTTCATTAAAAGCATGTAACTTTTGGTTGAGTTAATAATGCAAGAGAAAAGGAATGGAACACACTTAGATCTTTATAGTTTACATCAAAGCCCCAATAAGGATTTTTTAAAAGCCTTTACTTTTCCTGGTATCACTGAATCTCTTCATTAAACAATAAAATGGGGTTTACCAGCAAGATGTTCACAACAAAATCTGCTGACAGAGAGAAAGAACGTAGGAAACTGGCCCCTTCAACGTGTGGAATTTCAAGGGCTCCAGAGTACTCCAAAGAACACGAAATTGTTCATGTGTAATGAACTAGACAGAGCTAAAATGTGACTTCTGCCCTTTGAACAAACAAAAAGATTCACCATTGGGGGGGGTGAAAATAAATATAGTACAAAGATAAACCAATCCAAGGCCAAGTGGATTGTGGTTCACATTAAAGAAAAAAAATCAATTTGTGATGTATCAAAGTCCTTTTTGTTTTATTTATTTATTTTTCAACTACAGTCTACATTCAATATTATTTTGTATTCGTTTCAGGTATGCAGCCTAATGGTTAGGCAAGCACATACTTCACAAAGCAGTCCCCCTGATATTTTGAGTACATAGTTATTACAATATTATTGACTATATTCCCTATGCTGCACTTTACATGCCCATGACTATTTTGTGGCTACCAATTTGTATTTAATTCCTTCCCCTTTTTCACCCAGCCCCCCCAACCTCCTCTCCCCTGGCAACCATAAATCTGGAATCTATCAGAGTCCCTTTTAATTTCTCTCTCCTTTTCTTTTTTACTTTCTTTCTTTTTTCTTTTTCTTTTTATGAAAGCAAACATTCCAGGAAATTGCTCTAAACACCCCATCTTTCCTTGAAGGAGTACCTTGTGGAATTCCTTATGTTAAAAATTAGTTTATACTATGATGAGTCTGGCTATCTACATTTTCCGAAACACCTCCTGGTGACTGATTTTCCCTGGACTTTAAGTTTAGATACAAAACCAAGCCCTAAAATGAACAAGCAGAGAGGCGTTGAGACAGTGCAGAATATGAGGGAGTGAAGGAAGCTGGGATGTTGAGTATCACCCAGCCACTGGCCTGTGTGAGTCTCAAAGGCCATCCCATCCCACACCATCCAGAGCTGCAGGCCAGCGGCCAGCCCTCGGCTTGGAGCCTTTCCTTAGAGTCAAGACTCTACTCCTTCCTTCCTGAGACCCAGGACTCTTGGAGGTGTGACACACCTAGAACAATGCGGAATCTTAATTACTTAATTCTCCTGCAACTTTCAGCTGTCAAGCCTACCACCCCTCAAACCCTTAATATCCTCGATGTGTGCCCAGGGGAGAAGCCCTTTCAATGAGTTACCCTGTTATACCTCTCACCCTCATCCTTGACTCAGCCTCTCACTCCACCCTGTGCTAAACTTTTCCTCTGTGACCTCAAGAATCCCCTTCCATCGTCAACTGATAACCCTAGCCTCTTCACCAAACATTCTTTAGCTTTCTAGCCCTAAGAAACCTGGTTTTCCCCACAAATACATTGCTTCCTCTGCAGCCCACGCAAGTGGAGGCTACTGGGTCAGATTCTGTCACACGCTGCCACTTCCGTGAGTCTCGGTTCTCTGCCCTCTGAGACTCAGGCTATGTGGTCATTATGTCACACTCTCTTCCCCAGCTGGCTTCTACTGACTGCCTGGCCATACCCTTTACTTATTGAAGACATTGGCAATGGACCCACAGTATTTCAAATTTTGCCAACAACCTGGCACATTTGGTGTATCCGTGAAGCATGCTTGACCTCTCTGCTCATTGATTCCATCTCTGATTACCTTCTCTATTCTGTTTCAACCACCCAATCCCATAGCCACTCCCAGACTTTGTCATCAAGAAACCACAGCACCTCTGAACCCACAACTTTCTGTTCCTCTAGTTCTTATTTGGTTTTCACTCTGTTAATTTTCCAAACTTATTAAGACCTCTGCTCTTTCTTCTTTCTCCTTACCTACCATCCGTTTGCTGTCTCTTTTCCTTCTCTACCCAGGAAGGATTTCATGGTTCATGACATTAGCCTCTGACCTGTGTCCTCGACTCCATTTCTTTTTTATTTTATTTATTTTATTTGATTGATTGATTGATTGATTGATTGATTGATTGATTGAGGGGGGAGAAACATCGACTTGTTGCTCTACTCATCCATGCATTCATTGGTTGCTTCTTGTTTGTGCCCTGATCGGAGATCCAGTCCACAACCTTGGCATAGTGGGACGATGCTCTAACCAGCTGAGCTACCTGGCCAGGGCCTCAACTCCATTTCTCCAGCATTCTTCTATTTCATCATTCTTCTACCTGACAAAACTTGAATCCTGTTGTCTGCCTTGGCCATTTCTTTACCTGAACTGCTGGAAACTGCTGGAGAAAACCACACAGGCACACAGATTGAGCTGCCCTGAAGTCATGCTTAGCAACCTCAAGTATGACTTCAGTGCCGCCTGCAGTCCTACCACATGGCCCTGCCCTGCTTGCTCTTTCTTTCAAATCTGCAGAGCGGCTCTTTCAAGGATTCTCCTCCCCCTAGCTGGTTTGGCTCGGTGGCTAGAGCATCAGCCTGTGGACTGAAGGGTCCCAGGTTTGATTTCAGCCTAAGGGCAGGCTCGATCCCCAGCCCTGGTCGGGAGGCAACCACCAATGTGTCTCTCTCACATCAGTGATTCTCTCTCTCTCTTTCTCCCTTCCACTCTCTCTGAAAAGCAATGGAAAAAATATCCTCAGGTGAGGATTAAAAAAGAAAGAATTCTCGTTTTCTAAACCTCCATGCTTGCTCTCTTTCATTCTCTGTAGGTTGATTTTATTTCCCACTTATCAAGGGTGGGGAATAGAAATTATGGGATGGGAGCGGTCTCAGTTTTCCATGCCAACCTATAAATTTGCATCTTAACCACTTTGCCTCTTCATGCAACCTTGCCTCTTATTATAAAAAGTGTTACCCTCCCCCAACTAAGTAAGGCAGAACTCTTGGCCCGTGCTCTGAATCCCATCTCTTCCCACCTTGACATTGACCTCACGCTCAGTAATTCTTTCTCACTCTTAACTATCTATTCAACCTCTTCCTCTCTACTATCTCCTTCCTTCTCAGGTTAAAAAAGCCACACTCCCCTCCATCTACAGCCCTTTCTCCCCTTCCCAGCTAAACTTCTTGAAAAAATTATCTCCATTCACTGTTTCAACTGCCTCACTTCCCATTCATTCTCCAAAATTTCTTTCTCCAAGATAACCAGTGATCTCCGTGTAGCTAAATTCAAGACTCTTTTCAGTTCTCTCTATTTGACCTTAGCATTTGACATGTCATTCTTGATACTTTCGCCTTCCTGGACATTTATGACACCATCTACATGCTCCCAGATATTTCTCTCTAGTCCAGACCTTTCTCTTGAGCTTCAGACCCAGATAGCTGCATTTTAGCCAGTTCTGCCTATATGTTCCATTGCCATCTTAAACTAAAACTGAACTCAGGTTCTCTTTAAACCTGTACCTCATCCTGAATTCCCCCTAATGAGTAGCGGGCACTACCATGGACTTATTGATGCAGCCAGAAACTTGTGTGTCATCCCTGACTCTTTCTTTTTACTATCTCTCACGGCCAATGGCATCACCATGAGCTCTTGATTCCATTTCTCCTATCCTTTTGCTTATATCCTTCCTCTCTGCCACCATCACACCTTACTGAAACCCCTGGTCTTCCTATTTCCATTCCTTCTCTCAAACCATTCCCCACGCAATAACCATGTGAATATAACAAGCAAGGCACCTCACAAGAACACGAATCCCCAAACACACAGGTATACAAAAATGGAATATTTTTTCTTAGAGTAAATTAATGCCTGAATCTGAATCCCAGCCTTCTTTTTGGCAGACAATGTATTCTAGATGCTCTAAAGTGAATTCAATAACTTGTCTGAAGCTGAGATTGCATAAGTATTTCAGTTCAGTTCAGAATTCAATTTGAGACCTTCCTCCCCTCTCCCTGCCTCTTACTCTGAGTGTCCTTGGGCTGGCTGCCCAAGGGGTGTGGAGAAGGGATGGAGGTGCATGTGTGATTGGCTGCGTGCTGTGATGGAGTGGCAGCTCTCCACCTAGGCTCCTGTGGGGCGGTCCTAATGCTGGCAAGACCTGCTAATGCCATGTTTGTCTATCTTTGCAGCACAGGCAGGGCCCAATGTGCCCTCTAGATTTTTGGACACTGCTGGCTCTGACAGGTAGTGATGGCTTGCCTAGGTGCACATGCAGGTGGGTTTCATGTAGCTTCACCTCTCAGAAGGGCAGCCGTGTCCCCCTAAACCCCAGTAAGCAATTCAAGAACATCTCTTCCTTTTGTCCAGCATATCTTCTTCCAAGTCAGGGCATCTCTTCTCCCTTCCCAGCACAGAGGGGACAAAACAATTCACATTTACACATTTGTGTGAATTGTTTAATCTCACTGATTTAATCTCTGAGTTAACATGCAGAGCCCTTTGTATTTGAATTTGGTAATGTAAAATCTGGGGCTCTCTCCACAGCAGACTGTCTCCACAATAATTAATGTGCTTTCCACTCTATTCACAAAAGGGTTTTATGGAGTGTGTGTGTGTGTGTGTGTGTGTGTGTGTGTGTGTGTGTGTGTGTTGGTGGGGTGGCAGGGTGCAGGTTGGCAGCCCAGAGCCCAAGAAGAGAAGAGTACATTCCACTTATACTTTACTTTTCATCCTGACACATGTTCTCTCAAAATCATAAATCTTATTAGGTCATTCATTGCTTAAAGCCTTCCTGTAGCTTCCCATTGCCTTTAGGATAAAGTCTAAACTTTTAAACTTACAAGATCTGTCTCCAGTTTCCTTCTACTACCTCATTCCCTACAATTCCCCCTCTTCTTTCAGTTCCATGGGCTCACCATGCTCTCTCTTGCCTCTGGACTTTCTCATATTCCTAGATTTTTTCCGACTTTTCCCTATACCTGGCTAACTCCTGCACATTCCTCTGGTCTCAGGTTAAGTGCCACCTCCCCAGGGAAGTCCTCTTTGACCTCCCTCCTGCTCCCAACTTCGCTGTGCCTTTTTGTGCACTGCCTTAACCTTCTCATGTCATAGCACTTACCATATTTTAACTTGCTTTACTTGTCTGCTCTCCCACTAGACTGGAAATGCTTTTAAGGCAAGACTATGTCTCTCTTGATCACTGTTCACCCTCCAGCACCTAGAATGTGCCTGATACATGCTAAGTGTTCAATAAATATTTGTTAAATTAAAAATAAATGAATGAGCCCTGGCTGGGTGGCTCAGTTGGTTAGAGTGTCGTCCCGATACGCCAAGGTTGCAGGTTCCATCTGCGGTCAGAGCACATACAGGAAGCAACCAGTGAATGCATAAGTAAGTGGAACAACAAATTTATGTTTCTCTCTAAAAATTAATTAACTAATTAATTAATTAATTTAAAATAAATGAATGAAGAATAAATTGAACATGCATGCCAGATATTAGCTCACTTCATGTGTGTACTGTTTTTTTGCCTTAAAGCAGAACGTGATACTTTATTTTATTTTTCCAAAAGCAAATCAAATCCACAAGGCAGAGGCAAGCAATGTAGATTTGACTGAAAATTTCATAAAGACACAGAGGGGAGGGTTTAAGTGGCAGGGATTTCTATTCTCCCCTTAATATACCTCTTTGGTTTCCAAACTTTGGTTCTTTCTCTCTTTTGACTCTCCCTTCTCCCCTGTTCCCCCACCTCCAACTCACCCTCTACTTCCCTTTCCTAAGGACGGATCCCTCTGAAAGGACTACCCAGGATGAATTGCAGATAGATAAAGCTAGTATCAGTGAATACCACTTAGGAGACCCTTGAATGAGACCAGGCAGAGATGAAGGCCTGAATTATGAAAATGACAAAATGAAGAGGAGACGGTAGGTTTAGAAGATGTTTGGGAGGGAAGATCAACAGGATGTGGTTACTGATTGAATTTGAGTAGAAAAGAAAGGAAAGAAAAATATAGGATGCATCACAGGTATTGGTGAGTGTGAAAGAAAGAGAGAAAGGGGGGAGGACGGAGGGAGGGAGGAAGGAAGGAAGGAGGAAGGAAAGAAAGAAAGGAGGAAGGAAGGAAGGAAGGAAAGAAGATGGTAGGAAGGTAATGAATGGGAGGGTAAGGATTGAGAATGCCATAGGATTAGAATCATTACCAAGGGAAGTAAGAGAGGTTATTAAGCAAGGAAGGACAAGTATAAGAATTATTACCTCTTGATAGTCTAACTGAGGTTAGAAGCCAAAATTAGTATTGGCACTAGTCTACATAATTGTGCAATTTTCTTTAATAACTTGGGTTATGAATTAAGAGCTGATAAAATGGGTGGTGGATTGATCCAAGACTTGGGATTTGCCAGGAAGATGGGCAGAAGAGCCAAGGGGCAAGGGGATTGATGATGCTATAAAAACATTCAAAGTGATGGAGAATTACATCTCAGCTCAGTAGTGAGAGACGTGAGCCAGGACGGTGCTGATAGATTGCAGAGGAAGGGGAGTAGAAAGGGGGTCAAGAAATTGGATATTTTGATGTGAAGAGTATGTAAGAAAACTGGCATCCTAGGAAACAGATGTAGGTCAGAGAAGGGACTATGCACGATGCCATGTTTACAGGGTGTAGGACCCAAAGGGAAAACAAACACTGGAAAAGAGAGGGTTATCTTCTTAGTAGAAAAGAAGCAGAAAGAGGGGTTCACATTGTAGAATTTTTATTTCTTCTGTTAAGCAAGATGGGAAAGTGACATGCCGGAGGTGGGATTGGGGTTTTAGAGAAGTAGGAAAGATTTAGAAAAGAGGCAGCAAGGAAGGTGGTAGGAAAGCACCTACCTTGACTGAAAAATCAGAGAATTGCCTTTGAGTAGTAAGGACTCAGCTGGAACCAGTCAGCTGACATTGGCTTGGATCAGAATTCTGATCTCCAGAAATATCCTCTGCTTTGGAGCAGAACAGAAAGTACTACATGGTGAATTTCATTCAGGGCTGGGGATTAGGAAGACAGGAATGGATGGACGACAAGGGAATGAGGGCGCCTATCAGGACTATTGCTGAAGTTGTCAACACTAGCAACAGGCTAAGAGGATACTATGTGAGGCCTGATGGGTCCTTGGCGCTGTGAGAATGGTGGTGAGTGAAGGAGCGGGGTTACAATAAGAACAAACACCAGAATCTTCCAGACTTTTTCTCCATAAAGTGAAAAGGTGAATGCCCCTTTAAATCATTAACTAAACTGGAATTTAAATCTGGGCAGACTGTCCCAAGTTGGGCTGTTCTGCTTTGCTAAGCACTGATAAGCTTCTGTGAACCCTTCAGGGTGAGCGAGGCATGATCCATCTTCCCTGTCTGGACAAGCTTGGTCTGCCCTCCCTTCTCCTGCCGGAGCACGCCTGAGGTATGCACCACGATTACACATCCCAGGCTACTTATCACATCCCGGAATGTAGGGCTCCTGCTGATTCCACCTTTTGGCTTTTAGAGGGCTCTTCTCTGACTCTTTCTGGCTGTGCCCCTCACCACTGGGTGAGGAGACTGTGGGGTCAAGGGGATGTACCCACTCAGAATCCACATCAATCCCTTCTAGACCATATTCTGGATACGCTGGGCCACCTCAGAATCCCTTGCCTAAATGCCAAAAGCCCACTTCCAAGGACCCTACAGTTTTTCCCAGTCCCATCCTCCCAAGGGCAGAGCATGCCACTATTGTACGCACTCCTCAGCCTGAAAGTGGCCACGGGAGCTTCAGAGATGTGCACAGAGCATGAATGTGTGGGCTGGGGCATCCACCTCATGCATAGAGGCCCTTCTCAGTCAGAGCCAGGGATGGGAAGAGAAGGGGGCAGCTTCAGTCTGGGGTCCAGCTCCCCCCCGGGCCTCCATGTCCTGGTGCAGAACTCTAAGGAGTCCAAGAATTACACATTCAAATTTGGCCTTCAGGTCATTAGGAAGCTAGAGTGATCAAGTTAGGAAAATAGGACATATTTTATTTATAACTTTTTACACAGTTAGACATGTGAAACACAGACCTCTGTACTCTTGCCCTTGGTCCCACAAACGTTAGGGGCAATCCAGGCTCCTGCAATGTCTCATTTACCTATTGTGAAGAAAACCTCTTCAAAATTATTATTCTAAGTTTATTTGACACATAGTTAGGTCTAAATTGCATCCCAAGATGGTAAAAAATCTTGTTTGGACTTTTAAAAAGTTTTGGTAGCCTAAACCATTTCTCCAATTTTTAATATCATGAGATGGAGTATGTTTTCCTGTTTTACTAATGTCCATATTTAAGCTGCATTTTCTAAAGGAATCTGTGGACATTTTTAGCCTACTGTGATATTCAAAGCACTCAGCTTGGCCTTGAGTACAAGCCCCATCAGATAAACATTGGGACATATCTGCAGTACATCCTTTTTGATGTTGAAGATGTTATCACCTTTTTCTTGTGTTCCAGATGCTTACTGATACATTACATTTGACTAATGCTACATCTGAGACCTGCCTTGCAAACCCATGCATAATATCTTCATTCCTTCATTATCAGATCTTAATTAAAGGAATAGAATCAGATAAAGCTGAACCTGTTTAGTCATTAAACTGCAGAAAAGAGAAGGAAGATAGCCTCCAGGTTGCCTGACACTACCCACTGCTATCATTCCATTTGCCCCTTGACATGCCTTCTATTTTATCTTGCATCTCAGAATGACAGGTGACCTCTTAAGAGGGTCTGTGCTAGCACCCTTCTAATAGTAGTTTACAAACTGCCAATAAATCTCAGAGTCTTATTTGGCAGAGATCCAGTTCAGAGATGAAAGGCTCGGTTTCTAAAAGAGTCAAAAGAGAACATTATCTAGGCTGGAGAAAACTCAAGTTCTTTACTCCAGAGCTATGATTAAGTTGTTGCTAAAGTGACACAAGGCAAGTCATTTCACTTTTCTGTTCAGGTACTAATACTGATGTAAGATGTGGGGGTGGGGAAGAGAAAGAATTCATTTAGCTTACTGATTTCCAAACTTACTAAACTGTGAAACCCTTTTTTTGCAGCAATGTGAAAAAGGAATGATCGAAGGAACACTCTTTGGGAAATGCTAGACCATCTCAGTGGTTCTCAGCAGGCAGGGGGAGCAGGGATTTTGATCCCCACCCCCACCGCAGGGGACATTTGGCAATATCTACTGACATTTTTGGTTGTCACAACTGGAGGTGGCCAAGCATTCTGCTAAGCATCCTACAGTGCATAGGACAGTTCTCCAAAACAAAGAATTATCCAACCCAGAATATCAATAATGCTAAGGAATTGAGAAACCCTAGACTAGGATCTCTAAATACTCTTTCAACTCTAAAATCTAAATGAAGTGGGGCTTGTTTTTTTTAAACACACCGAATTTTATTTCTCAGTTGGCTGTAGGTCTGGGTGAATCTCCATTTTGCCTCCATATTTAAGCCACTATAATATTTTAGCACCTTCCTATCAATATGTGTTTCTATGAGTCTGTGATTGCCTTGGCAGAGAATCAAGGTTCATGCATGTTTCAGCATGTATCAGTACTTTGTATTGCTGAATAATACTCCATTGTATGGATGTAACACATTTTATTTATCCATTCATCAGTTGATGAAATTTGGGCTGTTTCACTTTTTAGATGTTATGAATGATGCTGCTATGAACATCTGTATACAAGTTTTTGTGTGGACATACGTTTTCGTTTATCTTGGGTTATCTACCTAAAATGGGAATAGCTGGATCATCTATGTTTAGCCTTTTGAGAAACTGCCAGACTGTTTTCCTAAACGGCTGCATCATTTTACATTCCCACTAGCAATGAATGAAAATTTCCATTTCTCCACTTCCTCACCAACACTTATTATTTGTGCTTTTTATTGTAGTCATCCTAGTGGTGTGAGGTGGTATCTCATGGTGATTTTGGTTGACGTTTTCCTGAAGGCTAATGATGCTATGCATCTTTTCATGTGCTTATATAGCCATTGGTATATCTTCTGTGGAGAAATGTCTATTCAAATCCTATGTCCATTTTTAAATTGGGTTATTTGTCTTTTCATTATCGAGTTGTAAAAGTTCTTTATGTGTTCTAGGTACAATCTCATATTTGATTTGCAAGTATTTTCTCTCATTCTGTAGGTTTCTTGCTGGTGTCCTTTGAAGCACAAAATTTTAATTTTGGTGATGCCAAATTTATTTCTGTTTTCTTTTGTTGCTTGTGCTTTTGGTGTCATATCAAAGCAACCACCGACCAATCTAAGGTCATAAAAGTTTATGCCTATGTTTTCTTCTAAACTTTTTTAGTTTTAGCTCCTATATTTAGGCCTTTGTCCCATTTTGTGTTGATTTTTATATTTGGTGTGAAGTAAAGTTTCAGCTTTATCCTTTTGCATGTGATATACAGTTGTCCCAAACCATTTGTTGAAAAGACTATTTTCCCCCTTTGGATTATCCTGGAACCCTAAATCAATTGACCATAAGTGTGAGAGTGTGGGAGTTTTTTAAATACCTCTTTTCTTATATCTATAATTTATTTTCTAATAGGTTAAGTAATAGGTCATATCTCAGGTTACTGTGACTGTTTTAAATAAAAAACTCCAAAATAAAAACTACTTTTACAATTGTTTTGTTCCCCTAGAGCCATTTAGAAAAATTCTACTTGCAGCTAAAAGCATTCTTTTCTGTTGGAGGCATTTCACCCACACAGGAAACACAATTCTAAATTTGGGGACACAAAGGGTCTCCTTAATCTCCAGATATGTGTCCCAATTTCCTCTTTTTGTCCTCATTTTTCTCTTTTTATCCAGAATAATAATATTAACTTTCTATAAAATTCATGGAGGTTGATTATCTCTCCAGTGTTTGGGCCCAGGATGTATTTCTTGGCTAAAAGATCTCTTTAGCCACTTCCACATGTAGAAAGAACTAAAACATGGGACTCTGATCTCACAAAGGAGGCACAAGGGTTGTTTCCTCAAATGAGACAAAGGCTTAGGCTAAGAACATGTTTGGGATTGAGCTGGTTTTTGAAAACTGGATTAGCTTGAATTCTAGGCTTATTTTATTGCCCACTATATTTTGTCCCTATATATACTGATGAATAATAGATTTGTGTTCTATCATTTATATCATTAATATTTCCTCTAGGTTTGAGTGCTGTGAGGTTCTCTTTTAAACTTGTATGAGGATTAAACTTGGCAGTGATTTAAGGTAATTAATTCACTTGTCAGTTGTTAGCAAGATCCAGTAATTAAAGTCTCCTTTAGAGTAAATTATTAACTCTTCAATAAAAACAAAGCATTTTATCAACTTATCAGTTTTAGCTATTTGTTCTAGCTGACAGATGAGATAGGGACGTTATTGACTGTACATAATCACCTCTGTACTTTCATCACTAAACAACGAGGTCAAATGGAAGTTTGGGTTGTTCAAGGTCGTAGTTTATATCTAGAATAAACCAGTTCAGGTTGATGGGGGTGGGGTAGGGTGCCCTTGAATCTTGTTACCTTTGTAATACTGTCTCCTTAAATTTTGCAAAATGCATTTTCTCTCTGTTCAAAACTTTCAAACTTCTAAACTAAAAACAGCCTGCATCAAGGATTTCAGATGTAGATTTGAGATATTAAATCACTTTACTGTTTATTTTTTTTAATAATATGTTTAACAAATAACCTTTTAGATGTTCTGCTTGTGAATAGGCTAGAGGAAGAAACTCTAGTAAAGTGTAATGCCCAGGACGCAACAGGTGCAGGCCTTTTATTTGCAGGCCTCAACTAGTCACAAGTGTCCATCTCATGAGAGCCGGGGTCCTTTGATTCTGCTCTATAGCTTCATCTGACATCTGGTTACGTGTATTCAGTTGAGGGCACGTCACAGTGGGCCCTTCACTTTAACCTTGCTGGCTTGTAATGAACTATGACCAACATTAAATCCAGATCTGACTCTTTTGTGTGGTCAGGGTATCTACAGTAGGGGTCCCCAAATCCAGCTAATCATTAGAATTACCTGGGGTGATTTTTAAAGAGCTTCTCAGGCCTCACTCCAAATGTATTGAATCTGGATCTTGAGGGTGGAGCCAGTGGATCTGTATGTTTCAAACCTTCCCAGGATGATAGTGACATTCAACCAAGTTTGGCACATGGACTCTCTCCAGGTGCTTGGAGGTCCCATGGGTTCAGCCTTAGGGCATTGCCACTGAGAAAATGCTATCTATTTGCCAGAAGAGGCTGAAAAGACCAGGGGTGCCTATTTGCAATCTGCATTTAACGGCTACTACCTTAGCAAAGAGTCTTGTGTTCCTTCTCTGTCCTCTCTCACTCCTTGGGCTGTTCTTGTGACTTACTTGCTTTGTCAGCACTGGCACTAGTAAAAATAGGATAGTCTTTGGTCCTGAGAGACCCGACATGGCCTCAGCTCAGCCTCCTCTATGGATGCCGTTTGCCTCAACTGTAAAATGGAGGTAATATTGTCCTCCCAAGGGGGACCACTTTGTAAGGTATATAAATGTCTAACTACTATGATGTACACCTGAAACTAATATAATATGGAATGTCAACTGTAATTTAAAAATAAGAAAATTAAAATTTAAAAATACATTTTCTTTCCTCCCAAGGATGTTATGAAGACCAGCGGAATGTATTTGTATAGCACCTAGAACACAGTGCACCCTGCATTAGGCACTATTACCTGTTTGGTGTTTACTTGTCCACCTCTATGACTATGGTGGGTTAATGAAGCTTGCGCATCAATTTTTCCTTGTTGTAGTTTTCTGGATTGCTCTGGGCAGTGTTTCTCAGTGTAAAGGACACAGACCACCTGCATCTGAATGGGAGGAAGAGAGGACAGAAATCTGCTCTTATGTAACTCTAGCATTCTGCACTTTTTTTTATTGTAGTATAACATACACATAGAAAAGTGTGTTTATCATAAGTGAACAGCTCAGTGAATTTTCATAAACTGAACACACCCATGTAACCAGCACCTAGATCAAGAAACAGAGCATTCCCAGCCCCGAAGCCCTCCTCTGCATGAGAGCTTTTAGAACCACTGTTAAAGGAAGAGCCCAGCTGTGGAGCACTCCCACGCCCAGCCTCGCCCTTCTCTAATGGGCCAAATCTGCATGACATGTGAGTCCTCCTCAGTCTGAGAGATTGGGCCTGTGGCTTTACATGCATCCTTAATAGTGATGCTACTTCCTTTGTGAGAAGGATCACAAAGGGTGTTTCCATCATCTATATTCCTAGCATACACCCTAAACTGCTAAAAGTAAATGAATTCAGGTCCTGGCCAACAAGGAGTGGAGATCAGTCATTGCCTAAAAGCATCGACAACTCTAGGATTTTCTCACAGAAGGGTGAATGAGGTGGATTCTAGGGTAATTACCTTCGTGTAATTGAAAACTAAATCACTGATGACTGTGTAGTTTAAATATCCACTTAAATACTTTCACTTTATTGCATTTATTTTTACAGGGCATGCTACCACCAAATAGGTTATTAATTTTTCTAGTGGATTAAAATATGAATGGGTACATTAAAAACTAGCACAGCTCAAATTAGGTGCTCTTTTTCCAGAGATCAATAGAGTTTTTCTTTTTTCTTTAATCCAACTATTCAAACAATCTGTAGGCCAGGACCTGTAATAATACAGATTTTGCCCAAAAGAGATCAGGTTTTCTATGTAATATAGTTTAGGCAAGATTTTATATAGTAGACCAAGAACCTGGATGCTTTTGCCTCTATCTTCTCAAATTTTAACATGCATACAAGTCACAGGAGGGATGGTCAAAATGCAGGCTCTGATACAGTGGGTCCTAGAGAGCCCTGAGATCCTGCATGTCTAGGTGATGCTGATGCTGCTGGTCTGAGGACCACACCTTGAATAGCAAGAATATTCAGAATAAGCACTGACTACAAACCTGTATAAATACCTGAGCTTTAGTTTCCTGGTATATAGAGACTATTTCTAAGGTCCCTTTAACTGTACCATTTCACAATTCAGTAATCCCTCTTCAACTATTAACTAATTTTTCTTTAGGCTGGTGATTCTCATTGCTTATAAACTGTTATATTAGATATTGTTCTGTACTAGAAAGCCAGCTAAAAATCTCTTGCTTATGGCTGACAAGTTTTATTTTTTAGCCTTATACAAGTCTACCTCAATCCATGGGAAGTTGTGGCTAATAATTGCGTGATACTGGGCTTGGACCGTAAGCTAAACTTGAGTCAGCACAGTTGGGCTTTGGTTAGATAAGCAAGTGTAAACCTGGGCGTGTACCCAAAAGAAGGGAACAGTTAATCCTACCAGACTTGGCACTCCTTATATGAATACAGGGTGGGGCAAAAGTAGATTTATAGCTATGATTATATGAAGCACAGAGTTTATTCTTGTATTACTATTTATTAATTATTGTATTATTTTCAATATGAACAACTGTAAACCTACTTTTGCCACACCCTTCACTCAAATAGCCGCAACTGGAAAGAGCTGAAGAACATGTAAAGAAAAATTCAAGGAACTGGCATTATTATTATTTTTTTAAATATATCTTTATTGATTTCAGAGAGAGGAAAGGAGAGGGAGAGAGAGATAGAAACATCAATGATGAGAGAGTCATTGATCGAGCCCACAACCCGGGCATGTGCCCTGACCAGGAATTAAACCCCAATCGCCTGGATCCTAGGTCCACGCTCAACCGCTGAGCCACACCCAGCCGGGCAGAACTGGCATTATTTAGCTTGTGAAAGCAAAGGATGCCTTAAAAATCATTTTTATTTATTTATTATTTTTAATAGTTTATTGATATTTTAGAGAGAGAGGAAGGGAGAGGGAGAGAAACATCGATGTGAGAACATAATATTGATGGGCTGCCCCCTGCATGCCCCCTACAGGAGATTGAGCCAGCAATCCAGGCATGTGCCCTGACTGGGAAATGAACCAGCAACCTTTTGGTGCAAAGGACACCCAACCAACTGAGCCACACCAGCTAGGGCAACAATCATTTTTAAGCGGCAGCATAAATTAGCATATCTTCTGAAGTAAATGGCTTTACAGTGCATCAGAATAAATTTAGGTTAGCTCTAAGGCAGAACTTTCTTGTGATAATGACGACCCTAGGTGATTGGATTGCCAATGGTAATTTTTTTTAAAGATTCAAACCAACCATAATCCTACTCCATTGCCTATCGGCTGTATTATTAGTTGTTATATCAACTGGAGCTCAGTGAAGACATCATTCTAGGTATTGAATAGAAGGAATTATAGGGATACAAAGCTATTAGGAGGACTTAAAGGATCGAAGTAGAGGACTGTCCCTAGGCTTCCCGGTCAGACCATACAGCAATAATCTAGAGGTCAAGAAGCTATGGAGACTACTGCCGACGTCACAGCTGCTTCTCACCAATGGAGCTGGTAGCAATACAGAGGCGCAAAAAGTCTTGCGGTGGAAAATCACATCTAACATAGCACGCACATCAACACCCAACAGGGAAAACTGACAGGCAGTGACAATAGCCTCCATCTACCTTTTACCTTTCAAATGTCACATCATTGTGTCTGATTGGCAGAATTTATACAGAATCCTATTAACATGGAAGTCTAAGAATTACAGTTGTTGGGTTTTGTTTTTAACTATAAGTCCATTTTTATTGAAGTATAACATACAGAAAAAATACACAAATCATAATCAGACAGCTTGATGGATTTTCATAAAGTGACCACACCCATGTAACCAGCACCCAGATTGGGAGCCAAAAATGACCGGCACACCAGAAGGCCCCCTCCTGCTCTTTTCTAGGCATTCTCCTCCCTGAAAGTAACTGCAATCTTGCCTTCAAATACAATAGAGCACATTTGCCTATTTTCAAACTTTATATAAAGTGGACTGATACTATGTACTTTTTTGTGACTGGCTTTTCTCACTCAACATTGTATTTGTGAGAATTATCCATGTAGGGTGTAGCAATACCGTCGTTATTTTCATTGCTGTCTAGAATTCCATTGGATGAGGAACTCAACTTCTGCAATCTACCTCAGGGACATTTGGGTTGTCTCTGGTTTGGGATTATTACAGATAGTGTTGCTATTAACATTGGTGAACATATGTATGCATTTCCATTGGGTATGTAAGAATGGAATTTGTGGGTTATAGGGGATGAATATGTTTAGCTCAAGTAGATACTGCCCAACAGTTTTCCAAAGTGGTGAATGTGCCAAAACCTAGGGTTTTCCATCATTAATACATATATATTTTTAATATATCTTTATTGATTTCAGAGAGAGGAAAGGGAAGGGAGAGAGAGAGATAGAAACATCAATGATGAGAGAGTCATTGATCGGCTGCCTCCTGCACACCCCCAACTGGGGATCGAGCCCGCAACCTGGGCATGTGCCCTGGCTAGGAATCGAACCCCAATCACCTGGATCCTAGGTCGATGCTCAAACGCTGAACCATGCCCGGCCAGGCTTTCATCATTAATATTTTAGCCATGAAATGCCTGTTCAATTCTTTCTCCCAATTTTCTATTGGCTTGCTTGACTTTGTTCTTGTTCTTTGTAGTTCTTTATGGTGAATGAAGAGGCCTTTGTTGGGTATATATATTGAGAATATCTTTTGCCACTCTGTGGCTTTTCCCCCCACTCATTTAACAGTTCCTTTTAATGAAGATGTTCAAAATTTTGATGTACTTCAGTTCACAGGAGCTTTTCCTTTATGGTTTGCTTAGTTTGTGTATGTTCAGTTTAAGAGATCTCTGCTGACTCCAAGGTCATAAAGATATTCTCTTGTGTTTCTTGTGAAAGCTTTATTTTCTTACTGTTCATATCTGGCTTTATAATTTGCATCATATTGATTTTTGTGCATGGTGAAATGGAGGAAATACAGCTTTGAGCCTTCCAACTTTCATAGTACTATGGAGTGGGGATGGGTATCTATAGAAGGTGGTGAGAAAGAACACTGAGTGCCAAGAGGCCATATCTAACAGTTAACTTAGGTGAGTTAACAGCCCCAAACTGTGAGTTTTTCTGAATCCCTTTTCAAATGTGATGGTCTGTGATAGCTATTTTCCACATTCCACACTTCCCTAACGGCAGCAGTCCACCTCAGGCAGTTGCTTTGCCTCTTCTTTCTTACCCTGCCTCTTGGAATGTCATCATTGTTGCAAGAGCACCGTGTTCTTTTCCAGAAATAACAGTGAGAATAGATCTGCTTTCAAATAAATGAAAAGAAGATCAGGGTTAGACTTGGTGGATAAATATGAATGTTAGAATATTTTTAAAGAAATTTAATTTTACTACCTAATCTAAGAAAATATGGTCAAGTACAGGGCATTGTTCTAAAAAGCTTGAGGAAAAGTGAGTTCTCCTAAGTGAGTTAAACAAGCTCCCTCACCCTACCTCTCCCCCACTTATAGGTACAACCACCCCCTACAATTTATTTTTCATGTGGAATAATTGATGTCTCAATTCTATGTAATGTATTGTATAAAGGAGGTTTGGAAACAAGTTCCGTAGCTTCCCTACACCAGACTTCACCCCCAATAGAGTCCTCTTTCAGAAATCACAGGATGGCCAATGGAGCAATAGGTATCTAGGGCAAAATTCTTCTCAGCCATCTTGTATATGAGTCCCTGCTCTTTCTTTTGACATTTGGATATATCCTTTGGTTCCCTAATAATAATAGCTGAAGTGGGGTTTTTTAATTCAACTTGATTTCTTGTCCCCATGTGTCTGGGCTATTAGGAAAAGTAGCACTGCTCATTTCAGGTCATACTGAAATGGTCATCCAAGCCATATTGCAGTTTCAGGATCTTACACAGTGCCGAGGCTTTTACAATGGTGTGGGATTCTTAGCTGGTCCTTAAAACATTCAAAATGATATGCCAAGATTGATATGTGCTGTAGGGGGGGTCCCATGACTCTTTTATGTCTAAGAGTCTTCTGTTGTTTCTGAGTCCCCTAGAGGTCTGACCCTCTGCATAGATGAACCTGATAGCCATTGCCCCTAGGTCCTTCCAGTTCGTATTTGTCAAACACTCTTCTAATCACTCTATATGCGTTTTCTTATTTAACCCTCATAATAACCTAGATTACAGTTTCTATTATTATCCATATTTTTTAGATGAGGACACTGAGGTTAGGTAATATGCCCCACGCCCTTGTATCTTGTTAGTGGTGAAGCTTTTGCTGTGGATTGATTTTCTTTACTCTTTTGCGTAAATGCCCATCAATAATGACTGACCCACCCTTACCCTCCCCCTCAGATCTTAGACAATACTCTCAATATCATTTCCTCTTGCCTCCAGAATTTATTTTTGCAAACACCCATCACACCTAGGATTGTCAGTGATCTGAGTTAATCACTATTCAATTCATGAAGCAAGTATTTCTAGGCATCAGCTATAGGTCCCAAACAAGTCCTGACACTGAATGGGACAGGGAGCAAAGGAAGTACAAGAGTCCCTCTCATAAGAAACACAACTGTGATTTAACTTAATCCAAAAGAAATGTAAATTCTTCAATCTCTAACCCATTGATTTAACATTTTGGACTCAGATATATGAACAGCTATTGTTGTTTTTGATGGCCCTTTATTCTGGGCCATCTCCTAGAAATAGCAAAAGTTTCCTCTTCTGCTCATTTGAGAGCTACTGACGCCTAAAAAGCCTACCTCCACCCATAGTCCCCCTCAGGGTTCAGTGGGTCTCAAGTCTCAATTTCCCAATTCTCTAGTATGCTCAAGGCTTCCTCAGGGATTAGGATGGAATGGAATCTTGGGGGAATTGAAAGTGTCATTGCAGAATCAGTATAGTTTTCACAGGTTTTAGGGATGAGCCTGGTACCTAACCACTGTATATAATATTTTTATAGAAAAATATGTACATGTATCCTCCCCCCTCCCCCCCATCCCATAATACTCTTGGAACTCAATCTGGTGACACTCCTTGATTACCATGTAACCATGTTACAGTCTTTGCATTTCTTAAGTACTTTAACTTATAAACCTGGCAACTTTGGTATTTTCTCTAATTTTTACTCTCTCTGACTGAAGAATAAGGCTCTTCCTGATGCCAGTTCTCGACTTGAGCAAATTGGTGCCCCTCACCATTTCAGGGAGAAAACAGAGCTCTCTGGTGGGGATCATTTAAGACTTTACAGCATTGTTGTTCAAAGTTCTAATGACCTTTGTTTATCTGGAATCTCCTGAAAATGAATCCCTCATTAGCTGAATGTAAGATGACCTACTGTGGGAACTAGTGGTACTGGAACATTCCATCTTAGAGTTCCGTGAGCAAGACTTTGGTTCTAGAGAAGAGAAAATCAGAACCATTTTCTCCACTCTGTCATGTAGGTCAGGTGCAGGAGTTGAGTCAACAAACAGTTCATGGTCCCAATGGAAAGCAGAATGTTAGTTTTATAAGAAGAAATATAAAATCCCTAACCCCAGAGAGTGATCAGTTCATTTTAGTGCTTCCTCTTCAGATTAAGAGCAATCTCAGTAGCACGAGACCCCTGGGCATAGCACCTGCAGGAAGGGGAGAGCGCTGAAATGGGAGATAACCCTAACTTGTCTTGAGAAATTTTTAAACCTCCATACTCTCAGGTTTGTTATCTGTGAAATGGGGTCATGATACCTATTTAATAGGAATATTATAAGATCACATGAGATATATGGAAATGCTTTATACATTTTAAAGCAGATTTTGAAATTTTATTTTTATATTTCCTTTGCTTTTTAACCTAGAAACTGCCCTGACCGGCCATATGATCACATTACACATTTTAAAACCATTGCTAGACTTTGGCGGTGGTGATAGTATGGTAGTAAAAGAAAGAAAAACAGGAAGAGGAGTGTAGGTGGGAGGTATATGTGTGCACAAGCCCATATGCTGGGTTTTCCTCATTTCCCAAGAAAATCTGCAAAAACCGTTAGTGTTCAAATGGCAAGGAACACAAATCAGATGCAGAATCACCCTGACAAAATAACTGTCCATCCCATTTTTATTTCATTACTTTTTTAAAAACAATAGCCATTTTCATTGCTAATAGTTTTCAAAGACTGTGGAGATTTTATTTTACTTTGTTAAATTGGTTAAGGTTTCTTAAATTAGCGCTTAAGGTAAGAGCCCATCTTAAAATAGCTGTTTTAAGAGTTGAGGTAGATTCTAACCTGGAAGCAAAAATGACTTAGAACAGTTTTTCTAACTCCACTCCTGTAGAATCCTAAGACTGAATTCCACCTCTTAAAAAAAAGGTCAGGGATGTGTATGGACTCAGTAAGGGTGGAGAAAGGAAAACTGATAGTGACTCATGACAGTTTTTGGAATAAGGATTATGCTTCCACCCCCACATGCCTGATGCTGAGAAGTTCCACTTTGGAAGACAAGGCAGATCTTGACATGAAAGCAGGTTGAAGTAGTGACCCACCCAAGAAAAGAAGCTAAATTCATTGTTAGGTTCTAGACTGTACAGTTAAAAATGTAAGAGAGCAGTTCACTGCATGGTATACTCAAAGGTCTTAAAAATGCACATTTTTTTGGTGAGCATTTCAGTTTTATGACTCTATGCTTAGGAAGTAATTATACATATATGAAAAGACTGAGCTGCTAGGTAGATCATCCAAGCTATGTTCATCATACGGAAATAATAAGAGCAACCTAAATATCCAACTATAAGAATTTCGTTAAATATGCCCCGGCTGGTTTGGCTCAGTGGTTGGAGTGTCAGCCCTTGAACTGAAGGATCTCGGGTTCAATTATGGTCAAGGGCACTTACCTTGGTTACAGGCTCCATCCCCGGCCCCGGTCCCTGGCACACGCGGGAGGCAACCAAATGATGTATCTCTCTCACATCAATGTTTATCTCTCTCTCCCTTCCACTCTCTCTGAAAAGCAATGGAAAAAATGTCCTCGGGTGAGGGTTAAAAAAAAAAAAGAGTTTAGTTAAATAAATACATCCATATACAGAGTGGGGCAAAAGCAGGTTTATAGGTGTTCATGTGGAAAATAATATAATAATTAATAAGTAGCAATACAAGAATAAACTCTGATTTGTGGTGTATTCACAACTGTAAACCTACTTTTGCCCCACCTTGTATTATGTACTATTTATCTTTAAAGTAATGGTATAGATAAATATTTATTAATGTGATAAGATGGCTAAAAGTTATTAAGGACAAACACAGGGAACCAACCGATATGTACTCCATGATTCAATTTTTGTAAAATAAATAAATGTGAATGTAAGTGTGGTTTTAAAAGCTCTTCAAGGACTTCTGGTTCAAGGTGGTGGACTGAGCACATGCATTTAATCTCCTCTTGCTCTCCAAATGTCACTAAAATGAAGAGCACAATTTATAAAGATGCAGAAAGAAGCTCTGCCTGGCTTTACCCCCAACCCAACTCTGGGTCTTGCTTCCACTTCTCCAGATGGAAGAATGCTGAAGAATGAGACAAAAGGATGGGAAAAGGAGATTCCCCCCCCCTTTTTGTTTTATACTTTCTGTACTATTTTAATTTTTACTTTAGTATGTATGTATGTGTTTTGGTAACTAAAAGTTATTGAAGAGTAAATACACGTGTTGTTATAGTAGCATCACACTATTTTGCAGTTAGTTTCACTGGGATTCCCTTTAACTTGGTAAGGGCAGAAGGCAAAAGAGAAAGAATAGGGAAGAGGGGGAAGGGAAGAAAGAGAGAACATTTTAAATGGAGTGGTGATTTCTGCCTGGCCTTCCTTTGGCTTGAACTTAACCCAAAGTAAATTTAAAAGAGATGGAATGAATGTGACCCATTTCTGGTCGTGCGTGCTTTTCATACTTTGAGTAACTGGTCATGAGGAGTGTGCTTCTAGTGTTAACAGATCCTTTTACTTTTGTTTGTTTACATTTAAGTAACATGGCTTTTAAATACAACTACTTCAATAGGTGCTCAGTTTTATTCCAACACTGAGTGACTTAAGGCACTTTCAAAGGTGATTCTCATTCCTCCCTTCCTTAATTTAAACATTAATTCCCAAAACTATGGAAAGCCAGTGCAGAAATTAGTAATCAGTGAAAGTACTAAGGTGTTTTTATTTTCTCCCCCTTTCTGTTTGCATAACGAGGAAGTGTTCTTTTTGTAATATAGAAAACTACATTTTAAAAATGTGTTAACCAGACCACCTGGTGTAGCTCAGTGGTTGAGCGTTGACCCATGAACCAGGTGGTCATTGTTCGATTCCTGGTCAGGGCACATGCTGGGGTTTCCGGCTCATCCCCAGTAGGGGGCGTGCAGGAGGCAGCTGATGGATGATTCTCTCTCATCGATGTTTCTATCTCTCTTTCCCTCTCCCTTCCTCTCTCTGAAATCAGTAAAAAACAACAACAACAAAAAACATTTTTTTAAAAAGTGTTAACCATTTCCATAGCTCTCATTCCACCTTCAACTGGCCAGTGGACACCCAGTGGCTCATTCTCTTTTCCAAATGCAGTAAGATTTCATGACTCAACTCTATTCTTAGAGCCATCTCATTTCCTCCAGCTGCCCCAAATGGAGCACCCTGTAATAATGACACCGCATCACAGTTTTGAATCTTACAAAATCACCCAATCCCAATCAGAAGGAAAGGGTTGGGGGGAGGTAGAAGAGGGTAAGGGAGGGATAAAAGGTAATGGAAGGAGACTTGACTTGGGGTGATGAACACACAATACAATATATGGATGATGTATTATAGAATTGTATACCTGAAACCTATATAATTTTTTTAACCTATATCCCCAATAAACTCAAAGTGTAAAAATAAATACATAAATTTCTTCTGGGTCAAAAGGAAATCAAAACTAAAATAGAAGAATATCTCTAAAGTAGCAATAACAAAAATACTAAAACTATGGGAAAATAAAACTTTACTTGCAAACAAATGTATACCTTAAACACTTTTATTACTAGAATAGGAAGAAATTAATATGAAGTAGTTATGCATTCAAAGCAAAAGTTAGAAAAAGAAAAACAAAATCAATCAGCCTGAAAAAATAAAAGAATTTTTTTAAAAACACAAAAATCAGTAAACAATATCATAAAATTGATACAGAAAAAATAAAGCTTTCTTAAAAGTTAAAAAAAAAACAGAAAAAACCTCACCCAGTCCCAGCCTGTGTCTGATGATACTCATAACTAGCCCCTCAGTAGTTTTTTTCTCCTTGTGTAAGATGCTTTTTGAAATGTTAAGAAACTCAAATTTATATTCATCAGTAAGAATATTTTTTCAGAATTTGAAATATACTTGGAAAATGTCATTTGTAGCAGAAACATTAAATAGGCTACTATTTTATTATATAGATTTAAAATGTCATTCAAGAAACCGAAAGTACCATAGCAAAGGAACTCACTAATGATTAATCCACGCTTCTGCCTGCAGAGCTGAGCGATCAGGATTGGGCTGTCTGCAAAGAACAATCCTGAAATCGTGAAAGGACTAGCAAGCAACCATTTATCTCCGGCCTGTGGGATAACCAAATCCTTTGACTACTTTAGGAGTCAGAGAGTAAGACGCAGCTGAAGGCTGCCTGCTCTTTAAGGGGGCCCAGCCCTGTGGCAATCTGTCCCAGCTGGTCTCCTGACCAGCTTTCAGGGCGAATGGTCCTGGCCTGTAGAGAGTGACACTCCAGGACTGTATGCGCTCTGTGGATGATGGATGTGTGGATAGGTGCCTCATTACAAGGGATCCTGTTTTAATATCTCATTATGTGATGAAGGACAGTTTATTTCATCTCCTCGACTCCTTTGTTTTTGTAGATTTAAAATGGGAATCCTACTCTTTGTTTATTCTGCAAATTAAATGACAGACTCCCTATGGGTGTACAATGCTGTGATTCTAAAGTATAAGAATAAGCTTTAAAATATTTATTAAGAAAAATGGATAAAACACACTATGTATAGTGGCGTTGTTGGGGCTTTAAGTGTGGGAAGCAGATAAGCAGCTCCTGATAAGCCCGGAGGGAAGCCTGGAAACATCTTCATGTTCCCCTTTAGCATTTTGCAAACTTGTTTATTTGTTAAATTAATGCCTTGGCAACAAGAATTGCATTTTTCTTGCATGGAATCCGTCTCTAAGGAAACACACACCTGGAAGCTGTCAACAACAATTTGCTGGCCAAGCTAGAGTGAGCCCATTGACGGGGTTGGCATGGATCGGCCTTAATCCTTTCTCAGGGCGCAGAAAAGCAAAGGACACAGGAGAGTACCTGTTAGGGGCGTTCATGTGAATCCCCTTCTGCCTGACCATCCACAGGAGGCCGGCACCACTGTGCCTCCCCTGTCATCTGATGTTAGGACTGCTCAGGTGCGTTACAGGAAGCTCGGCTGGACCATATTTGGTGAAATTTCAAACAGCTACAAGTCCCAATACAAGTTTTGAAAATCGTTCTTGAGACAAAGCTCTGTTTCCTTAACTCCACTAAGATGCCTGACAACACCCCTACCTGGGCCTCTTCGTTTATCACCTCCAAGCTCTCAGACTTGCTGCTAAGCCACTTACCTGATACCCACCTGCATCCCCAAACTCACCACAGCTTTTCTAGGATATTCTGTCCATTGCACTATTTACTCAGAACTTTTAGGTATCTAACATTTCCCTCCAGTTTTGACTGCTCAGCAACTCCAATGCCTTTCTAATGATTATTCCCATGCCTGCCCCACCAGCCTGCTGGGTTGGGCCTATCCTACATCTCCACGCCACCTTCCCCCACTCCACCCTACCCCACTGTCTTCCTCGTCGGGTCACTGCCCTCTTGCAGAAGACCAAAGTGTAAACCCTACTAGTCTGTACCACTCTTTTTTGGCCCTTGATCACATATGATAGACCTTGGACATTCCCTTAGAGTCTACAATGCTTGATAATAAAAGAGACGGTGACGGCACATTTTTCTGCTCCTGCTTTTTTGTTGTAGTTCTTTTGTGTCTGGTTTACTTAACTTAACCTAATGTTTTTGAGGTTTATTTGTACTCTAGCATGTATTAGAAGTCCATTCCTTTTTCCTCCTGCTTTTTAATTCCTCCTTAGTTCCCTACTTCTGAGGAGGGCATTGAACAGAGAGGTATCGAAATGATCTGGAGAAGATGAACTAGATGCACTTAGATTATGGAGTTCAGACTCAATGGGGAAGAATTGGAATCCTCACCTACCAGTTCGACCATGATATCTCTATTTATTTATTTATTTATTTATTTATTTATTTATTTATTTATTTGTTTGTTTGTTTGTTTTCAGAGAGAGTGGAAGAGAGAGAGAGAAACATTGATGTAAGAGAGACACATCAGTTGGTTGCCCGGCCAGGGCCAGGGATAGAGCCTGCAACCGAGGTATGTGCCCTTGGTGGGAATCAAACCCGGGCCCCTTCAGTCCACAGGCCAATGTTCTAACCACTGAGCAAAACTAGCTTGGCCCATCATACCTAATTTTAAGCTTTAAACATCTAAAATAAGAACAGCTATGAAAATACCAAACTTCTTGTGAGAGTGAAATCAAATGAGGTAGAAGATATGAAAGCACTTCGCCAGCTATAAACTACTTAAAACAAATAAGCCATATTAGCAATCATAGTGATTCTTTGCCAAGGCAAACAGCCAAGGCCTTGAGTGGAAAAGTCAGTGCATCTCCCACCTCCTGCCTTCTCCCTGGCCCCACCCATAATGTTCCAATGTTCACCGTCCCCTATCAGACCCAAATCTCCCACTCCCTTTTCCTCACCCCATATTGCCTTACGTTCTTCAGCACCAATGGCAACATCTCACTATCAGGTTATAGAAAATCACAGTAAGGCATAAACAAGGCTTAATTCTTCTGGAATACATTTAGATTTTTTTCAAGTTTTATTTTATTTTTTAAATCTTTATTATTGAAAGTATTACAGATGTTCCCTTTCTTCCCCATTGACCCCTTCTACCCTGCACCTACCCCCCCACACACCCATTTTAATCAAAAGGATTTTATATTGATGGAATGAACTGTAGAGAAAATGGGGAACTTTCAAAATGTACTTCAGGCTTATTTTTCAGATTTTAAATTAATACCTATAATAGTCTGCAGAAATGTATTCTTATTTTCACCAAAATATATTTACAGAAATATTCATAGGCACACTATTTGTAATAGCCCAAAACCAGAAACAAGCTAAATGCCCATCAGCCATAGAATAGATAAATTACAATCTATTCACATAATGGAATACTACACAACAACGAGAATGAATGAACTAAAACCTTATGCAACAACATGGATAAATCTCACAAACATGATGAAGAATGATGTGAGTAAAGGAAGCCAGGCACGAGTGAGTAGACACCATGAGACTCCATGTGCAGAAAATTCAATAAAAGTCAGACAAAATGAACCCCTGATATTAGATGCCAGGATAGTGTTTACCTATTTGGTGGGGAGATAATAGTGACTAGGTAGGAGGCACTGGGGAAACTTCTGGGTTGGTAATAATGTTGTGTTCCATGACCTGAGGACTGGTTACATAGGTGTATTGATTCTGTAAAAATTCATTGAGCTATAAACTTATGTATGCATGCATGGTTTACTTAAATTTAAATTTAAGTATGCATACATATTGTGCTTAAATTAAAAGTTTACTAAAAAAGTTAGCAACACATGTGTACTGTAGAAAATCTAGAATATAGGAAAGATATAGTGTTAAAGGATAACTTTCAAAAAAGGTAAAATTATGACACATTTAAATAGCAAGTGAAAACATATCAAAGATTTTATTTAACTCGTTAATTAATGAGGGAACCAATAAGATCTTATACCTAGTTCAAATGGATTTGAATTATGGAGATTTATATGATCTACCAAGTAAAGTTCATTTGTGTTGTATTAATAGGAATCATTTATTATAGCTATAGACAGTAAACATTTGCATTACTATCAATTTTCTATATGCTAACTTTTTTCTCTACAAAGTTGTAAAATAGTGTAGTCAAAAACAATGAAAGGAGAAATACTTGAATGGATAAGCTAAATTTCACCCACTGAATTTCAAAGACTTTCTTACACTAGAATCAAATCAATCCATAATCCTTCTATTTAGGCATAACCTACATACACACATTTGTTCTATATTTTTAAATAGCATGTGAGAATTGTCTTATATCTCTAGCAAAAAAAAAAGTTTCCTTTTTTTTTCTACAGATGCTCCTCGAAGGCAAAACACTTAACAGTTTCCATATTGAGCCCAGATTTCTCTTTGTCCCAGAAAGCATTTGTGTACATTTCTGATTATTTCCTTAACATACTTTCTTAGAAAGAAAAGTACTAGATCAAGATATGACTATTCTAAGACTTGCTACATATTGACAAATATTATAAGAATACTTTGGAGTATATAGCTTATTTGGGTGAAGTGAGGAAGGAAAAACTTTTCTAGGCCACTTTCATACTCCAGGAATTAATCCTGTGCATAGGACTTTAGGAGTGAAATGTATGTTTACAGTCTTGCAAGTACCCACTACCGCCACCTTCTTTGACTTTGCTTTTGGACTTCACCAGGATTGAGTAAAAACTCAGTCACTGACTAAAGAAACAGTGTGGGTTGACACAGCACATCACAAAAACTCCAAGTTCAAAGCCAAACCCAACGCTAGAAGAGGTCTCCCTACACTGATGGCTTCATCTCTATTGTTATAAATCCCTTGAGGGATTTTCCAGAACAGAACTCAAACCCCACTTCCTCTGTAGCACTTCCTGAGTTCACACATATTTTCTGATCTGTTTTGCCTGTCTAGTTTTTAAATTCTATAAGCTACATGTATCTAACCAAGACCTCAATTATTCGATAGTTTTTATCAGTTGCCTACTACATGCCAGGCACTGTGGTATGTTTCTGCCCTATGAGTCCAAAAAGTATGGTTACTATATAATATATAAAATATACCACATATATGGAATGAGCATCATGCATTATAATGACAGACTATTTATTGTGTCATTGCATTTGTTGATTGTTTTCAGGAGGTAGGTCTTCTCTTTCCACCCAGATAATATGCTCCTTGAAGGCAGAGGTTATGTCTTCACATCTCGAGCATCTTCCAAAATACTGTGCACTTAAAAGGCCCCCAGTAGAGCCCGGCAAGTGTGGCTCGGTGAAATGAGCACTGTCCCATGCAACAAGAGGTCGCTGGTTCGAGTCCCGTTCAGGGCACATGCCTGGGTTTCAGGCTGGATCCCAGTAGATGGAGTGCAGGAGGCAGCTGATCGATGTTTCTCTCTCATCAGTGTTTCTACCTCTCTCTCCATCTCCCTTCCTCTATCTCTAAAAAAATCAGTAAAAACATTTTTTTTTTAAAGGCACCCAGTAGAGAACAACTGAATCGAAAACATTAGTGTCTCATGTGTGCATGGACCAAGCAAGCTATCTGTTCCTCCCAGCTCCTCAAATTACTCTTAGAATCTCTGCAGGAATGATTGGGAAACATGAAGTACCATATTACATAAGCGATCATTTTACATTTTATATCTTCACCAATAGGTGGCACCATTAATTTTGAAATTATATTTTATATTGTTATAGCCTCAAAATCTAAGTATGGGGTTCATTCAATAAATATTTATTGGGCACCTTCTATGTGGAAGCTGCTCAGCTGGTGACCACTAAGAGTAAAAATTAAAATTCTACGGGTGTGCTTTATCATACTTCCTCTTCCAGGAATGCCCTAAAGGACATTCCACTTTTATCCTTGTTTTATAAAATAACATCTAAATCTTGGGTAACGAGTCAAAAACAACAGTTTTATGTGTGTGTGCATGTGTGTGTGTGTATATTCCTATCCAACCTAATATCTTATTTTAAAAGGGAGAGGGAGATGCAAAGTTAAATAGAAAGCAAACCAGAAAAATCTGGGTGGGGAGAGGTTCATTCTTCAGAATTTAGTCCAAGTTGGCTTTTTAATGAACACAAGTTACCACTTCTCAGTGCAAGGAGCTTTCTTTCTCTTTGGAAGACAACAGAAGGGAGATCCAGGCATACCAGAATTATTTCTGCATCTTCCAAGGCTGCGCAATCCATCTGGAGATAATAAAAGGTCCATTCCTCTGTGTTTATTTCAAAAGGTTTATTCTCTGGAATGACCTGAGGTTACAAGCTGTGGAGCGTTTGCCAGCTGAAGGAGGCTGCTGCCTGAATGCTACGCAGGAAGCCTCTGGTCCCCAGGAGAACCCCTCTCAAGTCTCGTTAGAGTAGAAAGAGGCCCTTCGGCCCTTCCTGATAACAGTCGCCTTCTCCACAAGCTGGGGGCAAAAAAATGGGGCAAAAAGAAACAGGGACGAGGAGCGGTAGGAAAAAGGAACCACAGTAGTTGCAGCAAACACCATAGAAGAGTCACTAATTTACCCACCAACAGAGGAGACAAAGGGAACTTTTGACCAAGTCTGTGCCTCTTCTTACTGAGCCTCTTTAAAATGTAATGAATGGCATTGTGTACTTTGGGAGCTGCAAAGACGGAGCATGCAAGGGTTTTCGCCATCTAGGAGCTCCTTATCCAGTGTCTTGTGTAGTAGTGGTTAGAAGTGTCGGCTCTGGGGCTCTTCGTTTGAACCCTGGCTTCACCACTTCAGCATTCTTGGGTAAGTTATTTAACCTCCTCACGCCTCAGTTTCCTAACCTGCGAAATGGGGATAATAGTAGTTACCTCATAGTCATTAAGGGGATTAAATGAAAATAATATTAACATTTTAACAAAGGATGTCTATTGTTATTAAACCAAACTAATACACAAAGGAAATGTTTGGTATTGCAGGAGAAGTCTAGATAAAGAGCTATGAAAACTCAGGCTGGAGCAGCAGCTTCCAGTTAAGGGGCAGGGCAGAGCAGAGCATTCGTTGGTAGCTTTGTGAAAGGGGCCTGGAAATTGAGCTTTGAAGAACAAAGAGGCCTTGGAAATGCAGAGCTGGGGAGTGGAGGGTACTCAGGAAGATGGGCTGTGGACAAGGGCTATGGCAAAGGCGGTGAGAAGGTGGGGAGCGTTTGCAGCAGAAACAGTGATTCAGTTTAGCTGGTGTGAAGGGCACCTGAAGGAAAGGAAGGGCGAAAAGTCTACTGTAACAATAGGTGGGAGCCACGTGCAGGGCATACGTCAGGCAATGGAGTTTGGAAGCCGCGGGAGGTTTCTGAGCAGGAGAGTGCCATGCTCACAACCGTGCTTCCATAACTGAGTCAGCAGCCGTGCGTGCCACCCATCAGGAGGAGAGATGGGTGTGATGGCAACAGCTGCCATCTGCTATGTGATAAAGTACTAACTCATTTATACGGTGGGGGTAACAAAGGCAAGGCGGTGGGAACCGAGAGAGAAAAGAGATGTGAAATACTGGGTGGTTAGAATGTATCGATGCTGACCTGCGGAGTAGAAGACAAGACAAAGGGAGGGTCTCTGTCTTGGGTGAGTGAGAAGATAAGGACCCTGCCTGGGGGGAGGGGGAGAGACGTCCGTTTGTTGAGTTTAGAGCAATGAGGCTTCAGGCAGTGGTGTCCAGGAGGCAGCTAGAAATGTGGACCTTGAGAGAAAAGAGCAGGGTTAGAAAGATTTTCAGATGCCCTGCAAGGTTATGACAGTAGGTGGCAAAACAGGAGATTGGATGAAATTACCTAGAGAGAGCACAGAAAGGGGCAGAAGATGGTCAAGGGTAAGACCATGGGACACACTCATACTGGGGAAAGTGAGAAGGAAGTGGAACCAGAATGAGAAACAGCCTGTGAGAGCAAAGGCCAGAAGAGCCGCAAAAGAGCAATTGGTGAGCCTTGAAAGAGCAATTTTATTGGGGTGAAGGGAGGGGAAACTGGGTTGTGGAACAGGAAGGAGAGAGCAGTTTCTGGAATCAAATCCAAGTTTTCCTACTTACTAACCTCAGGCAGGTGACACTGCACAAAGGGGAATGTGATGGACCTTCACACGCCTTTGCAGAGCATAAAAGTTCCCTGTCCTCCTCTACTTTTTTTAGGAATTCTAAAAATACATTTTAAATAAAGTAAAGCAATTAGGCAAAGTTTTGATTTCAAACCATGATCCCTTCTCTCCCCACACCCCCTTCCTCCCTTAGTTAAGAATCTCTATGATGAGTTCAGTGTGATGAAAGATTGCTCAGGCTCAGAGAGGGGCAAGTATGGTTGGAGACAGTGACTTTGCAGCATAACCAGTTTATCAAATGTAACTATCACCTTGATAACGTGTGGACAGGAGCAGAGAAATTAGACAGTGTGTCCTGTCCAGAGTTGGGATCAGCGGGATTGGCCGCACAGGGGGGCGGGAGTGGTGGAACCAGGGATGCTGGGCAAAGCCTGCTAAAACGTCTCCCTGCGGAGCCCAGGCTCTGTGAGGGCTGTGCAGCCTTGCATCGTGGCCCCCCGCTGTCCACTGTTTCACTTTCCACAGTTTCAGTTATGCGAGGTCAATCACAATCCAAAAATATTAAATGGAAATTTCAGAAATAACAACCAATAAATTTAAATTAGCTCTGCTCCATTCCACCCAGCCAGTGTATCCACGCTGTGTATGTTACCTCTCCCATTGTCATTTAGTAGCAGTCTGTGTGTTATCAGATCAGCCGTCCCCAGATCATAGTGCTGCTGTTCAGGTCACCCTTACTTTACTTAATAATGGCCCCAAAGCACAGGAGTGGTGATGCTGGCAATTTGGATAAGCCAACGAGAAGCCACAAAGTGCTTTCTTTAAGTGAAAATGTGAAAGTTCTCAACTTAAAGAGGAAAGAAAGAGAAATTCATGCCAGTTTGGCTGTGGGCCTCAAACTGCAAAAGTTATGGCCACAGTGCGTGATTAAATTTGTGGGGGACATGAACAGAAAACATGTTCTGATTGACAGCAACATGTTGAGGCAGAAAGCATTGAGCCTATAGAAGACTTCAGCAAGGGATCCCCTGAAATGAGTGACACCAAACTATTTACTGTAGTAAGGGATGGTTAGAGATTCAGGAATAGTTTTGGGCTGAAACATATAAAAATTGGAGAGAGACAACATTTACATAATTATTACAGTAGATTGTTATAATTGCTCTATTTTATTAAATAGTTTTATAAATTAAACTTATAATTTATAAATCATAGGTATATATGTATAGGAAAAAACATACCATATTTAGGGTTCAGTGCTATCTGAGGTTTCAGGCATCCACAGGGAGCCTTATCTCTCATGGATATGGGGGGACTGCTATAGTAGTTTTATAGGGTTGCCATAACCAAGTACCACACACTCAGTAGCTTTAGACATTAGAGGTTTATACTCTTCCAGTTCTGGAGGCTGGAGTCCAGTCAGGACTCTGATTTGGTTCCTTCTGAGGCCTGTGTGGGAGAATCTGTTTCATGTCTCTTTCATGGCTTCTGACATTTCTAGGTGTCCCCGGTTTGTAGGTGCATTACTCCAATTTCTGCCTCTATCTTCACGTGGCATTCTCTTGTGTCTTGATATCTTCCCACGGCCTTCTCCTTACAAGGACACCAGTCATGTTGGATTAAGGGCCCATCGTACTCCAGTATAACCTCATCTTAACTGATCTGCAATGACCCTACTTACCTATAAGGTCACATTCTGAGGTACTAGGAGTTAGGACTTGAACCTGTCTTTTGGTGGGGACACAATTCAACCAATAATATGCCTGATGGCCCGAGCCGGTTTGGTTCAGTGGTTAGAGCATCAGCCCATGGACTGAAGGGTCCCTGGTTCAATTCGGGTCAAGGGCATATACCTCGGTTGCAGGCTCGATCGCTGGCCCGGTTGGGGCGAGTTCGGGAGGCAACCAATCAATGTGTTTCTGTCACATTGATGTCTCTCTCTCTCTCTCTGAAAAGCAATGGGAAAAATATCCTTGGGTGAAGATTAAAAAATATATAATAATAATAATAATTAATAATAGACCTGATGGCAGGAAAGAGAGTAGGGTGAGGAAAGGGGGAGAAGGGGAGAGAAATGGGGACTGGTCAGCATGGCAGGGGTGCAGGTTGAATTTCTGAAGACTAGGAAATGGTGGAGGTACTTTTGGCCTCAATGAGTCTGAGTTTGGGATGACTATATTGGTTTATACAGATTTAATTACACCTCTAGCTTTAAAACATTTTTTTTTTAATCCTCTCCCAAGGATATTTTTTCCATTGCTTTTCAGAGAGTGGAAGGGAGAGAGAGAGGGAAAGAAACATTGGTATGAGAGAGACATATCCATTGGCTGCCTCCCACATGTGCCCCGACTGACTGGGGCCGAGCCTGCAACAGAAATAAATGCCCTTGGCCGCAATCGAACCCGGGGCCTTCAGTCCGCAGGCCGGGGCTCTAACCACTGAGAAAAGCTGACTAGGGCATAACATTCTTTTCTTAGCCATCAGGAATTGACCTGGACATGTGAGTTAGGTGCTTTGCTAAAACCAGTGCTGATGGACCCAGCCCTCTGCAGAGGCCTGGGGTGCTAATCTGGTTGGAAGTGGACGTCGAGGGGAGTTTTCTTAAAGCCATGTTTTATGGCAAACCCATCATGTTTACATGGTTTGTTATTATTTGGGGTGACCTGGGTCTAGAACAGATGAATGTAAGGCCAGACCTCCAACTAACCCTTGGGCTCCCATTGGTCTCTAGCTTGTCCTTTCATCATGCTGACCTTTCAAGATCTATTGTAACTGTATTAATGTGTTGGTTGTAAATGGAAGACCACATGATTTCCATACCCTCAGACTTACTTGCTGGCTCCATGCACATCCAGAGTGAGGGTAGTAGGAACGTTAACTTCTCTAGTATAGTAGTTCAAGCATTTTAGGGCAGCCAGTAGCAGCAGCAGTCTTAACCCAGGCCTTGGCTACCCTTGGAAGAGTGGATAAGAAATGGCACACAACAGAACACAACCTGTTACAGCACAGAATTTACCACTCACAGAAACAAGATATACATTAAATTAAGCACAGGAGAATGGTAAATTAGAGAGGGATCAGAATGGGAGGAGATAATAGATGACAGGTCGGTAGACAAACAGATGATGATAGACGATAGATGATAGATAGATGATGATGATGATAGATAGATAGATAGATAGATAGATAGATAGATAGATAGATAGATGATAGATAGATAGATAGATAGATAGATAGATAGATAGATAGATAGATAGATAGATGATAGATAGATAGATGATAGATAGATAGATAGATAGATAGATGATAGATAGATGATAGATATAGATGATAGATAGATAGATAGATAGATAGATAGATAGATAGATAGATAGATAGATAGATAGATAGATATAGATAGAACCAAAGAAGAGCCTTGCAGAGACCAATGAGGACAGGGTACTATGGACTAAAAAGAGTGTGATTAGTACAACCTCCTCCACCTAAACCAGCAAAAGGTGACTCTCTTTCTGGAGGACGCCCTTCCCCCAGGAGTGTTTCCCTTGCCTCTCTCTTTCTCCTAAGCTCCAAAGGTTCTCCCTTCTTTTGCCTGTAACTTGTTTCCTGTGCCCATTTCTCCTATAGCTCACTTCTTCTACCTCTGTGACTTTCTAAATAAACTTTCTTTTATAGTTTAAAAAAAAAAATTCTTTTTAATTATAAAATAATTTTTAAAATAAAAATTAAAAATCCAACAACAAACAGCCAGAATATCTGGGTCAGAACTGTGAATCCACTACTCACTAATTTTTTGTAAGTTAGCTAACCTCTCTATTCCTCGTTCATCATCTGTACAATGGAGATACTATTAGTACCTATCTCACAGGATTGTGAGAATGAAATGAACCTGAGTGTGTAAAGTGCCTAGAAGAGCAGCTGGCACACAGTGAGCACTCAATCATACAGTCATGAGAATTAAGTAAAATAATCCATGTAAAAGGCTAAGTACAGCAACTGATCCATGGTGTTCAAGTGAAGTTAATTAGCCAGTCGTGTCATAGTCCATCATCATCATCACTATTTCTTTACATGGCCAACACCATTCCTTTAAGCAGAGAGAGACCTGGAGACTCTTTTGCACAATGGAAAGACAATGCTTTCTCCTGTACTAATTCTACCTCCATTGTTTCCTTTTGTGTAATCTTAGGCAAGTCTTTCAGCTTCGGTTTCTCCAGGTAAGCCTCCTATACCTGTAGTCAGCATGAAAGCTCACTCTTGGCACATCACTCCTTTGAAGGCTCAAGTGTTAGAACCCCACACTTAGTGTGTGTTAGTTATTGTGACAGAACCCAAAGCAAAGGCAAGGGCCTGAGCTTCAGGGAAGTCACATCAGTCCTAGTGAAATTGCCAGACCCCTTAGGCATACCATACCTGTAGCACAAGTCCCATCGGTGCAGCCTACCGGTGTAGCCTAAATTTGGGGCCATTGGCAGAGACCCAAACCCAGATGGGATCATTGGGGTCACCCACCCTCGTCTCAAGAGTTCTACTTGCTTGGTTCTGTCTTTTTGTTTTTTGTTTTGTGTCAGTTACCAAGGACTTGCTTTGTGTCAGGCGTTGTACTGTTTCATATGTAGTCTCTTATTTGGTCCTCATAACAACCTGGTGAGGAAAGAACTGCTACTCTCACCATTTTACGGGTGAGAAAACCAAGTGAGGCACCGGGAGGTAGAATATAATTTGCCCCAGGTTACACGACTAGTGAGTGGCTAAGCCACTAGCTGACCCCAGGCAGCCTGGCAGCAGAACCCTTGCTACTGTGCTGCCTCTTGGAAGTTCCCAGGGAGTTTGGCAGTTTGGATCAAAACGGAAATTGGAAATAATCTTGACCCAAAAATTTTACCTTAATGACTTTATCTGATAGAGCTGTTTGTCTTACTGTTTGAATGCTTGTAATGGCAAAAGAAAGGAAGTAAACATCCATTTGTAGGAGACGAGTTAAACAATTTATGCTACATAGTTGCAATGGGGTGATGCAGACTCATGAAAAAGAATAGTGCAAGTTTATATGCACGCACAGGAGGTGCATATAATCTTAAGTAAAAAATACAGCCTTAAGATACAGTCTTAAGTAAAAAAAACAGAACACAACAGCTTGCACAGCTATGTATATATTTTTAAAAGACTGCAAAACATTATATAGCATGCTTTCATACTATACACTCCTCCAGAGGTAATCAAAATATAGAATAGCCCTCCCTGCCACTATCCTATCCCACCCCCATTCCGTTCAGTTTTCAAGGATACAGAGGGCCTCCTAGACCAGTGGTTCTCCAAATGTGATCTCCAGACCAGCAGCAACATTATAATCTGAGAACTTGTTAGAAATGTACATTCTTAGGCCCTACTGAATCAAAAACTCTCTGGGGTGGAACCCAGATGATCTGTGGTTTGTTCTTTTCTAAATATTTTTATTAATTTTTAAAGAGAAAGAAAGGGAGGAGAGAGAGAGAAACATCAATGTGAGAGTGAAACATCTGTCCGCTGCCTCCTGCATATTGCCTACTGGGGAATCTGCCCTGCAACCCTGGCATGTGCCCTGACCAGGAATTGAACCAGCGACCTCTCAATGCATAGGACAACGCCCAAACACCTGAGCCACACCAGCCAGGGCCAGAGATCTGTGTTTTAACAAGCCATCCATGTGATTCTGGTGCATGTTAAAATGTGAGAACCAGTGGCTCCACCTGGGAAACATTAAAAAAATAATGCCTGAGTCTCACCCCACCCCAGAGACTCTGATTTAATTTGCTGAGGAAGTGGCCTGGGCATGAGTTTTCTGATGGCCCACAGATGACTGAGACATTGTGACGTAGATCTTTGGAAGCAGCCACTCGCACCTGGGAATGGCTAATGGCACACTCACAGCATAAAATCAAACTGCAGGAACCAGCAAATACATAAGAGCACCACCGCTTCCCAGTTTTAAGTCCTATTCTGTTCCCCGAACCCAGCAGTGCCCTTGGGCTAAACAGGCATGAGCAAATTAGTTTGAGCGCTTTAATAATATTACTTACTTAAGCCTCTAAATTCAGTCTTTAGTGAATGTTGAGAAGAGGCAGGAGAGAAAATATAAGATAATATAATACAGGAAATTAGATCTACATATGGCACAGTAAAAGCCTAATATGACCAGCTCACTATTTCTTGGGCTTGTATATTTAATATGGAAGACTATATCATATCACATAGCATATCTCCAGCCAACAGGGGTTTGATCAGCGTTTGTCTAATAAATGAATCCACTAATCGATAAATGAACGAATGGATATCATTGAAGGAGAAGCTGATTCTGCCTTCAGCATCCACTTTCCAGCTCACTACCAGTGCTGTTCTTAGAGTGGAGCAGGGGGAACAGAAGTCCATTAACGATAAATATGCTAGGATCAGGTGTAGAGTTGAGTGTCACCCGAAGGACTATAAACCTAGATGGGGGCAGGAAGAGGAAAGTAGGTGTGGTGGTCATTACAGCTGGCAACCAAATATTTCCAGGTCTCCTCCCCTGGGATGACATGTCCCCACTTCTTGGGAGTTCTCTGTGGCCGTGCAACTTGCTTGAGTCACTTAAACGAGTAGAAGTGTTTTGTTTTGCTTCCAAACAGAAGTTTCAAGAGCCAGTGGTGATTTGTCCCACTTCTCAGTAGGGTGACCAGACTTCCTGGTTTGCCTGAGACTGAGGAGTTTCCCACGGTGTGGAATTTTCAGTGCTAAAACTGCAACAGTCCCAGGCATCCACCTTTCAGGTAGCGGTCACTCCATCAGCTTGGGTCCAGCAGCAAGGGCAATTTGAGGCAGAGCCTCCCACCCTACCCCCACCCCGGAGACTCCGAGCATTGAAATAACCTGCCTGTGTCCACACCACTAACAAGATCAGAGACAAGTCCTAGACCACATCTGCCTTACTTCAGAGTCCATGGTCACGCACCACTCCTACCAGGTGTAGGTAATCTTTATTGCAGGTATCTTTTCTAATTTTGTTTTCAACCTTGGAGACTCTGGTCCACAAAGGTGGGTGAAAACACCAACTTTCCTAAATTAGTTGAACAGCATTCATTTCACAAGCATTTACTGTGCTCTACTGTATTAAAGGCTCTGTGTCTGGGTGTTATGGGCTACACAAAAGTAATGAAATGCTGATTTCTTTCCTCAAGAAACATATAAGATAGAGGAGAGATAGGCAGGTACATGGCTAATTATATCACAAGGCAGAAGCTGACAGATGTTATTAAAACATTTTATATACCTTTCTGTAGTTGACAAGTTTACTGCAATAAGCACATAGTGGTAATATTTTTTAAGCTTTTATTTTAGAAAGCAACAATTAGAAACAAGTTACCGATTCGAAGGAGAAGAAGAAGAAGAAAAAGAAGAAGAAGAAGAAAGTATATTAATGTTTTCTTTTTCTGAAGGTCAGCACCATTTAATTCAAAGTACAATTGCACTTATCAGTAGGAGGAAGCTTTAAGATTTTATTCAATTTTACTGACAGATTTCCCACTGTATTCATGGTTCTTCCTTTGCCCTGTGTGACCAATGCCCAAGTCGGCAGGCCCACTGGGCAGGATTCTCCACCGTGGATCAAAGCCAGCTAACTGGTCCGAGGGAGGCAGTTCTTGTTAAGGAAAGAAGCGGTCAGCCCTCCCTAGGGATCCTTCCCACAGGTCCGAAGGCCTTAGAATAAAGCCTTGCCCACAGAAGGTGGTGACCAGGCATGCTGCAGAGGAAATTCGAAGCCCAGGGCCTCAAAGATAACGGCACCTTCTTGCCAGCCCTAGACAAAGAAAGTGTGGTTTCTGGGGAAAGCATCACGGTCCTGCTGTCTGCAGCTGGACAGCCTCCAGGGCTGCAGCGAGGTTTTGGTCTCTGAGTGCGGTCACTAGGACCAGCTGCTCTGGTGACTGGAACAGAAGTTAAGCCGCAGGTGTGTGCGTGTTGAAACTGCTTGGGGAATGAAGGGAGCAGTCAGCAAGCCTGAAACAGTACAGCTTTGAGATGTTTTGGAATAGCGGTGCTCCCTACAGTATGGGTTCCCCCGTTGCCTAAACCCAAGAGCATCTCCCGGGTGCTCCCTGTGAGAACGCTGAGTGTCCGTGGGGAGTTTGCGTGGAGGGGGGAGGGGCTGTCCCCCGGCCAAGACAGTCACGCAAGGTAAAGCCTCAGTAGCTGCCATGAGGTATGCAGAGGGCCTGGGGTCTGTCCACCCCAGGTGAGAGATTTCCCCCAGGTTTCTAGGTAAATGAGCTTCCAATGCGCAAGCCATAGACTTGAATGCCATTGTAACTCGTGTTTGTGTCATCTTTGCCCAAAAACAACACAAACTGAGCATTTATGTTCTTTGTGCTTTGGAAAGAAAGCTATAGGCTGAACCACTTCTTCATGTGTTGAGACACCTCATAGGATACATACACATACATGGTATGTGTATATCATATTATAATAATATGTTGTTACCCTACTATGCTAGTCAGGATAGACTAGATAACACATAAACCCCAAATATTATTGACTTAATGTGATACAAGTTTACATCTTATTTCACGATCCACCGTAGGTCGGGGACTCCCCTAGCAACTCCTTCAAGAGGTGACTTTGGAATTCATTCTCCTTTCATCTTAAAATGCCATCATCTTCATCATTTGGCCTTAAGACTTGTCACGGGGGGAGACGAGAGTATAGTACGTTTAAGAACACACAGTGGGGTTTGTGGCAAGGTCTACAGGCACTGTCCATTACTTCTGCCACATCCCACTGACAAAACCTGATGGTATGGCCCCATCCTAACTGCAGGGGAGGTGGGAAATGTTGCCTTTGTGTGTCAGGAAGAGAAAATGAAATTGAGTATCTAACCAGTCTTTCCTCCAAGTTCATATAAGCTGGAGTTACTACATAGTATTTTTCTTCTAATTATGCTTTGCATTTGATACTATTGTAGTTTGTCTCCTTGCCTTGCACTATGTTCTCTGACATCCACGTGCAGTTTTCCATTTCTCAAAACAGCGATGTGAGTTGTCAGGACAGATATTATTACACACATTTTATAGATCAAGGACCCTGAGATCCAGAGTAGTCACATGACCTGTCCAAAGTCAAGCACTATTAAGTGACAACTCTTTCTCAGATTAGTAGATACTGTCTTCCCCAGAAGCTCAAACAAAATTAGGCACAGATCTCAGTATACAAACTCAAGTACACAATAAGTATCTTTATTCCACTACAAATCAACCTAATCTATCTTTTAAGCCCCAGCTCTATGTTGAAAGATATCAGCAATGACTTCCATCATTTTCATTTTTCCCCACCTTTGGGGGTGAGTCTAAGTTTGGGGTGGGGCTAAGTGGGGTGCAGGGTTAGTACCAAGGTATTGGGAGATCCATTTGTTTTTCAAGTCAGCTCTCTGAGGAGGCACCAAACAAGATGTCTAAAGTTCCTTCTAGTCTTCCTTCACGGATGCTGATACATCCGTTCCTCCTTCCTGCTCACATGGCCCATTTGTGTCCAGCAGCTCCCTGATACTTTGGGGCCACTGCAAGGCCTGGAAAGTTCTGTAGGCCCACACCACACAGCCACCCTTCTCCCCAGGCTTGCGGCCTTCCTGAGGTAGAGGGGCAGGGTAAGAGGGAGGGACCCACCCGAGGGACCCACACACACCTTTGCTCTCTCGACTTTCTCTCCTCCGACCACAACGGAAACAAGTTTCCCGTCTTCCAGGGAAGCCCCTCTGCTCAGACCTTTTCCTTCCAAACCCTTTGGCTGCGCCCTAATTCCTCCCAGTCCTCTGAGGGCTTTCATAACACAAGGCACAACCCGCAGAAGTGTTCCAGTTCTCGTTTTGCGGTTTATCCCGTCACATTATTCCCCTACCTAAGGCAATGAGACAAAGGCCTGCTGTCCACAGCATGGAGCCACAGACAGGGGAATGCTAAGAAAAAAGCCATTTCTCCATCACATGCGTATCACATTTAACTTCATCGGGTCCTTATGAGGTGAACTCTGTCATTTTCCTGAAACTAACAGTGAGGGGAAGATGCATTGATGGGAGTGTTTATATTCAGGAACCAGTAGGTTAAGCCCCCTTCTGCCTGACTGGCCTTTAAATGTACCATTGCCACCCAGCCAGTGTGGCTCAGTGGTTGAGCGTCGACCTAGGATCCAAGAGATCGAGGTTCAATTCCCAGTTGGGGCACATGCCCGGGTTGCGAGCTCGATCACCAGTAGGGGGTGTGCAGGAGGCAGCTGATCAATGACTCTCTTCATTGATGTTTCTCTCTCCCTCTCCTTTCCTCTCTCTGAAATCAATAAATATATATAGTAAATAATAAATAAATAAATGTGCCATTCCCCTCCCCCGCCTCAGCCTCTATGGCTCCACCCCTCATGACTTGATTTTACAATCTTGGTGATCAAGTTTTCACTTAAGAATTGGGGACCTGGTCTTCTCTGAGGAAGACCCACAGCTGTGAAAGCCTGTCCATAGATGATTTACTAGATTTTTAAGTATGGAAAAGGTGATTTGTGTCTTTGAGTGTTTTAAGCGTTTATCACTTTCCCTGCCTCAGTTATGAGCACCCCCCTCAGAGTACATCTCTGGGGGGGGCACATGTTATCGTATGGTACACCCACAGCGATGAAGGGAAAGGGAAGCGTTAGGATGGCTTGAGTGAAAGGTCACACACTGCTTGTAAGAGCTGAAGGAACTCAGACCAAGTGGCAGGCAAAGAGATGCTGCACTAAAGCAAAACATGGCTTACAAGAAAAATCTGGCTTGTACCAAATCCTATTTGCAAAGTGGATTTTAAATTCATTTCAAAGCACAGTAATCTTTTAAAAGATGTTTGTTTTAAAGAGTACAGTTGGCCTTTGGTCAAAAAATGAAGTTTCGGTAATGCAAGTAACAATTGTAATATAATTACTGGCCACAAAATACCAGGTGCCTAACCAAGCCTTTTCTACCCATTTAAGAGAGCCAAGCCAAACAAAAATGCCCTGCCTAGCCATACCCAGTAGTTTATGAGCTCAGTCTTTGTCACCAGGAAGGAATTAATTCAAAGAGCAAAGCCATTATTAGGCACAACCAGGCATTTCTCTTGTAAATACCTTTTGTTAATACATGTTGAGAGCTGAACTTTCTCACATTTGAAAGAGGCAGACCTAAGAGAGAATTTAAACCAAGCCAGTTTCAAGGTAATTTTCTTTTCTTTTCTCTTTTCTTTTCTTTTTTAGATTTCTGACATCATATCTTTGGGATCTACACAGTAGGGAAATGCTGGCCTTGGAGTCCAGACTTTCCCAGCAATCATTTGAACTAAGGATTGTGTTTTCTTCTGTGAACAGATTGCTTTAACGCCAAGGAAATGAACTAGAAAAGAACAGACAAGACACAGGAGTGTTATAGGGAAAAACGTATTAAAAGACTTAAAGATGCACTTCCTCATTATGTGCAAGAAAGCTATTCCCTAGACTCCTTGAGATACAAAAATCCAAGTGAACTTGCTTAAGTTATTGAATTTTATTTAGTTATGATGATGATACCACAGCAAAATGTTTTTACATTTCCTCTCTTTTTATTGCTTCCTGTTTGTTATTGAGAGAAAAAAAATCCAATGTAACTTTTTTGTTCTCTGATCATGATGAGGCTGTCTAATTTGTTTTGTATATGCTTCGTGCCTGTGTGGGTATATGATTAAATTGAATAAGACAGTGGCATTGTGTGGTTGCTGTAAACACAGATGTAAGGCTGACGATGGGGCCCAATTTTGTTAGAGCAAAACCCCATCATAAAAGCCCTCTGCCATGCTTTGCAACTGATTGCTCTATACTGAGAGGAAAGACAAAATTTTCAGTTCTCAGAACAATCTGAAAAAAATCTGTGGCATGTACCTTTCTCTCCTTTCCTAACAGGGATTAGGAGGTTCTACACTCAGCTAAGGTAACCGACCCACCTTGGTTTGTCAGTGTCCCAAGTCCCGGCAGCAGTCTGGCCCCCTAGGTTCCACTGATGGAGCCTCTGGGCCCGGCCTGCCGTGGCGGAGGAGGCAGCGATGGCATAAATGGGCACCACTGAGCAAGGAGTGTGAGTCAGGGTCTGTTCTGAGCTCCCACGGTCTTCAGTCTTCTCTCTGTCCTCTCAAGGTTGGTGCCTGTGTGCATTTCAGGGAAAAGAGAGAGTGAGTTATCAGGCTTCACCATGGGGCGTTCCTGTTTTTGCAGGTCTAATATCAGTAAGTCCATGTGATACCACCTAACACTTGCCCAATATCACAGTTAGTAGGTGCTAATTCCAGAGTTTGGACTCTCAACTACCTCAAAATAACTGTGTATCTGTATTTCAGATGACAGACTGGGGCTTGGAGCAAATGCACCTAAAATAAATAAATAGTGCTATCAGTAGACTACTTCCTTTCTCCTGCAGTCTCTGGTTTCAACTACTGACTTTATTCACATCATAGCGTGAAAGTTGGCTCAAGTCAGACAAGACTGCCCTGCCTGTGGCTACGGTTCCTGCTGTGCAGCTGAAACCAGCCCATCAAACCAGCTCTCTCAGGCCAGCTGCCTCACAGTGCACCTGCCCCAAAATATCTTCCTCTCTGGATGGCACACAGCCACGCACCCCTTCTCCCCAGCTGAATTCCCACCGTCGGAGCCACTGGGCTACGGCCACATGCCTTCCTCCCAGAGCCATTGTTAAAATTCTGTTGCCAGCCTATCAACCTTTCCTATTAACACACCAATGGTTAGTTTATCATCAGATTAAGTGAACTCAGGACTTGGATCAAATGAATTTTGTCTGGGAGCTGAATGATAGGATTTGGAGCATGAGGGTAAATCATGGACTGTTCGAAGTGGCAGTAACATGAGAAGCTGTGTTAGCCAAACCCAGCATTGTACAGCTCAGGAAACTGACATTCAAGTGCCCATGCCTTGGCATCTTGAGTTTAGGTTGACCAATTGCGCCGTTTTGCCTGGGACTGAGGGGGTTCCGGAGTGTGGACTCTCAGTGCTGAAACCAGGAAAGTCCTGGACAAAGAAAGATGAGTTGACCACTCTACCAGACTGGAGCCCAAAACTCTTCTGTTTCTCTTCATAGGTTGGACTTGAGCAGGGCCTTGCAGCAGGGCCTCAAGAAATACTTGATACAGCTCGAAACCCTCGGTAGGGCAATGACAGGAAACACAAATCTACGCCTCACAGCTTAATCAAGGCTGGCTCCCTTGAATGGCCCGTCTCCAGGCATGAGCAGGATGGCAGCCTGGAAGCAGCCATGCGAGGCGAAGCTTCGTCCGCCTCATGACTCACTGCGCTCTTGGCCTCTTGGGCCGCAGCAGCTGGGAAAGCTGATTAGGTGAAGTCAGTCCAGGAAATCAGGCTGCGGTCTGGCTTCTTCCCTTCATGGAGACGGGGCCACCACGTCAGCCTCAGCCCTGCTGCTCCGAGCCTCCAGGAGACGTTGCTGCTGCCGTCTCTGCTCCCTGTAGCTGCGCAGAGGACTGAAGGGAGAAGTTACTCGGCCGCAGGAAGGGTCAGCAGGGTGCCCCGTGCGGCCATCACTTCCTCTTCTAGAAGTTTTGTCATCCAGAGGTTTTGAATCCTGCAATAAGCAGTCATTCTTGGCTAACTGTGGACTTTTTTTCTTAAATGTCAGGCACCTAATTTTAAAATATTTCTTGGTTTTCTTTCTCCCCCTGGCCGATTTTGCCCCAGCCGTCAGTTGCTTGGCAGTGTCTCCTCCACCAGGCCTCTTGCTTTCTGTCCTGCTGGGGCCCGGCCTGGAGCTCAGGCCCTGGGCTGGGGCTGAGTATGCGTTGAATAAAGAACAGAAGATGCAGGGGAAGCGGGGAGGGAGGAATGCAAGGGTGCCAATCAGGAAAACTGTCAGACGTACAAGTTCTCTTCAACATCCCTTTCCTGCCTGCACTCCTCTCAGCTACACCCACACTCCTGCGCCGGCCCCTCCCCTGCACACACACGCTGGAATCTAAATTTTTCATGATCCACCCTTGCTCTCAACCACCACTGAAATGTCCTTCTTAGTGCCCAAATCAATGTACTGATCAGATAAATTCATCACTGTTAATGGGAGTTAAAAGGCAGAAGCAAAAGCCTCAACATTGAATCTTAACTGTGACCTGCGTAGGTTGTGCCCCTCCTAGATTGTCCTAACACTTTGGTGAACCTAATTCCAGTGGAGAGCTTTTGAAATTGGGGGAGGGGCAGGAAGCATAGTGGAGGGTTATTTTGGGAACAGCTCTGTGATGAGGGTAGCCAGATTTAGCAAAGAAAAATATGGGATGACCAGTTGAATTTGAACTTCACATAAACAATAAATAATTTTTTTGGTATAAGGATGTCCCTTGCAATATTTGTGAAATAATTATACTAAAAAATATTCGTTGCTTATCTGAAATTCAAATTTAACTGGATGTCCTGTATTTTGTCTGGCAACCCCGTGACCTACAATGTCTTCCAAATATACAGCCTATATTTGGTGCAGTAGAAGGCCAATCTTGCTGTAGAGTTTGGAACAGTTTCCAAATGTTTGACAGAAGAGAGTCAGCCTGTCCAAGAGGGCACCGTGTGGTACAGCCACGTGAAATCCCTGACCTCCAAGCTGGGGCTGCTGAGGTGTGGGGCATCTGAGGTAGGCCTGAACAGGACACCCCTGGAAACTGGCCGAGGTGCCAGTAACAAGGGCATATTCTGCTGGATCCTTCCCCGAAGATACAGTGTCTGGTTCTGGTGCTGACAACTGACCCGTCTGATACCCATCATACTAGTACATTATTTTTAGGTCTGAGGAAGGAGTGGCAAGTTTTTAAAAATAAGGTACTAGATACAGGGGGAAACTATGTTTGAAAAGCTCAGTACTGACCAGGAAATGCAATCCATAGGCCTGTTAACATTAAAAGTAAAAAGGTTGGTATGAGCAGCTTTCCAAAAATGTAAAAATGCCTAAGACTGAGGCCTCACACTTTTTTCATATTTTTAAAATAAGTAAAGGTGATGCTACCAGCTTCCAGAAAATTGCTTTTGCCACCTATAATAATCTTTTTGTTTTCAACTAATGAGGAGAGAGGCTGTTTTGTTGTCTGTTATTGGCTTCTACATTGGACATGTCATGTCTGCTCTTCCAGATGTACACTCTGTCTTCTCTCCTGCTCTGTGCTCTGGAAGCCGACCCTTGGGGACTCTCTTCTCTTCGGTCTTCTGGCTTGTTCCAGCCAATGGGAGACATCAGCAAGAGACTGGAGGTTGAGAAGACAGATACATAGGTCAGAGGATAGTTTCATTGTGGTTGGTGTTTATTAAAATGTTTACAGTTTCACAGTCTTATAAAAGCATTCAAAATAGAAATAGACGACTACCTTTTTAAAATAAATTTTTAGTTGATTTTAGAGGAGGAGAGAGAGAGAAACATCGATTTGCTGTTCCACTTATTTGTGCATTCATTGGTTGATTCTTGCATGTGCCCTGACTCGAAATCGAACCCTCACCCTTGGCATATGGAGATGACTCTCCAACCAACTGAGCCACCCAACCAGGCAGATGAGTACTTCTTCAACATGATAAAATACATGTAGGTTATCTTAAAAATTGATGCACCCCCAGCCGGGCGGGGCTCAGAGGTTGAGCATCGACCTAGGATCTAGGCGATCGGGGTTCGATTCCCGGTCAGGGCACATGCCCGGGTTGCGGGCTCGATCAATGACTCTCTCATCATTGATGTTTCTATCTCTGTCTCTCCCTCTCCTTTCCTCTCTCTGAAATCAATAAAGATATATTTAAAAAAAGAAAAAAAAAGAAAAATTGATAGACTCAGTTATGTAAAAAAAAAAAAATTTAAGTGCTGTATGGCAAAAAAAAAAAAATCACCATAATTAAAGTAAAAAATGGCTTGAAACTAATATAAAATAATATTGAATATCAACTTTATTTTATTTTATTATTATTATTTTTTAAAAATATATCTTTATTGATTTCAGAGAGAGGAAAGGAGAGGGAGAGAGAGATAGAACATCAATGATGAGAGTCATTGATCGAGCCCACAACCCGGGCATGTGTCCTGACCGGGAATCGAACCCCGATTGCCTGGATCCCAGGTAGATGCTCAACCGCTGAGCCACGCCCATCCGGGCCAACTTTATTTTAAAAAAATAAATGAAAAAGGCAAACTGGGATAAAATATTTTCAACTCATTACAAAGTATTAATATCACATACAAAACACTACTAGAAATAAATAAGACCAAAAAAATTGACAACATGATAGAAAAATGATCAATGGAAATGAATAAACAAAGGGCTCTGCTACCAATTCCAACGTGTGGGTCGGGGAGTTTTCCCCCCACAAGCGATTCTTAGACACTAGGTGGGCGGCCTACAATTCAACTCGATTCATTCATCTACCTGAGATAGTGTCAGATCCCACAGGTTAAGGGGTCAGTCCTACAAGACTGCCCACCCTCCACCTCAGATGCCAATCGTAAGTCCAGGTTGTCACCTGTGCTTCTAATGAGGGGCTATAGATCAGAAGTTCCAATGGGTTTGATTAATTTGCTAGAGTGGCTCACAGAACTCAGAGAAACGTTTTATTTGCTACATTACCAGTTTGTTATAAAAATATTAACTCAGGGCACAGCCAGATGGAAGAGACTCATAGGACAAAGATCTTGAAGCTTCCATGCCCTCTTCAGGTGCATTGCTCTCTCCAAATCTCCACCTTTCCACCAACCAGAAGTTCTCTAAACCCTCTCCTTTTGGGTGTTATGGAGGCCTCATTACATGGGCATAATTGATTAAATCATTGGCCATTGTTGATTGAGCTCAATCCTCAGTTCTTCTTCCTTCCCAGGAGGTTGGGGAGTGGGACTGAAAGTTCCAACCTTCTAATCGTACAGCTGGCTCCCCTGGCAACCAACCCCCATCCTTGAGTGTTTTCCAAAAGTCCCCTCATTAATATAACAAAAGATACTTTTACTGCTTCTCCTCGGAAAAGAAATTCCAAGGGTTTTAGGAGCTCTGTGTCAGAAATGTGACAAAGACCAAATATATATTTCTTATTGTCAACCTAAAAAACCAAGAATCCATTTTGTAGCAAAGCGTTTATTTGGGATCAAAGAATTGCAATTTGGAGTATACAGATTTAGGTGGAAACACAAATAGTCTCAATTACAGGATGAAGTAAGAGGGTTTTATGAGATAAAGAAGAGGAATATTTACATGGAAAAAAGAAAAAAAATTCCTATTCGTTCTGATACACTGAGTTGTTCTTAGCTATACGTGATTGGTTACTGATTCTGTTTTCAGAAAGAAGGTCCATAATCATCCTCCTTTGTGATCAGAATGTCTGCTTTCCTGCTAACTTTACAAACAATAGGAGACTTTTTAAAAAAAATCTTTGGTCCACCCGGGCGTGGCTCAGCATTTGAGCATCGACCTAGGGTCCAGGCGCTCCGGGTTAGGTTCCCAGTTAGGGCACATGCCTGGGGTTGCAGGCTCGATCCCCAGTGGGGGGGCTGCAGCTGATCAATGACTCTCTCATCATTGATGTTTCTATTTCTCTCTCTCTACCTCTTCCTTCCTCTATCTGAAATCAGTAAAGATATATTTTTAAAAATAAAATAATTAAATTAAATTAAAAAAACTTTGTATTAGGCAAGGAAAGAACTATTTTCTGAGTCCCTGAAATTACCTTGTTGCAGGAATGCCAAATTTGCTTAGACTGGTGATTTTCAACCTCTTTTATCTCCTGGCACACATAAACTAATTACTAAAGTTCTATGGCACACCAAAAAATATATTTTTTGTCAACCTGACCAAAAAAAAAATAGGTATACTTTTGATCCATTCACACCAGATGGCTGTTGTTTTGCTGGCTGCTGTCATTTTTTTATTTGATAATCTATGGGGAAAGAGGACAGTGCCCCTGACTAAATAGTCAGGTGTTGCATGTTTTAAACATTCTTGCAGCATACCAGTTGAAACCCTGCAATGGGCTAACATAGCACACCAATCCTATGTGAGTTTGGGTATATGTAAAAGTGGAATTGAAAAATAATTCTGAGTTAAGTCACAATGTAAAATTGAATGGCAGCCCGGCTGGCATGGCTCAGTGGTTGAGCATCGACCTATGATCCAAGACATTGCGGTTCGATTCCCAGTCAGGGCACATGCCCAGGTTGCGGGCTTGATCCCCAGTGAAAGCTCTCTCATCATTGATGTTTTTATCTCTCTCTCTCCCTCTCCCTTCCTCTCTCAATAAAGATATATTTTTAAAAAGATAGAGAGATAATTTGGGTAAAGTCGCATGTTCAACTCTGGCACCGGTTGGCAATTAGCTTTGAAGACCATAGACCATAGAATCATAAAATCTGAGTCATGTTTCTTGGAGTAATGTTCTTCAAATTTACCCATGAGCTACTAGCAATCAGATCTCTAGGAGCCATTAAAATTGCTTTTTTATGAATTTACATATTTAAATCAATAGTAGAGGGTTGGTAAGCAGTGATCAAGAAAGAAAAAAAAATATATGGAAATCTTAAATTGAATTTCAACACAAAAATTATGGCACAGTTTATATTGCTTCACTCTTCAAAGATTGCCATTCACTTAAATAAGGTCCATGGCAAAAATTATAGTATAGATCAGTGATTTTCAACTGGTGTGCCATGGCATACCTGTGTGCTGCAAGAATGTTTAAAACATGCAGCACCTGACTATTTAGTCAGGGGCACTGACCTCTTTTCCCTTAGGTTGTCAAATAAAAAAATGACAGCAACCAACACAGCAATAGCCATCTGGTGTGAATGAATCAAAGTTACACCTTTTTTTTTGGTCAGATCAGCAAAAAATATATATTTTGGTGTGCCACAGAGTTTTAGTAATTAGTTTATGTGTGCCATGAGATGAAAGAGGTTGAAAATCGCTGGTACAGATCAGAGTCCCTACATTATTTAATTATTTACAAAGCACTGGGTAGTATCTTGGGACCTAGCTTGGCCCAGTGAATAGGGCAAAGGTGACGGGAATGAGTTAAACCTAGGATTTCACATGAACTCTGCCATGAAACCTTAGCCAAGTTACTGAATCATGGAACTGTGTGACCTTGGCCAAGTTACTGTATCAGATTGAACTCAGCTTTATCTCCTGTAAAGTAGCTGTTTTGAAGATTAGTAGTGACTTTTATAAAGTGCCTGGAAGTAAAGCCTCATATATAGTAGGTGCTCAATAAACTCAAGTCTCACATAGGGCACTACACACAGTACACAATGATTTTAGTATATTGAATTGATTAAAAGGAGATTAAGTGTTGGTATTATATGGCCTTTTTCCAGGAGTGCACAATTGAAATTGAAAGGACATATTTCTTGCTGCTAAGAATACAGTTCTTACTTCCTCAAGAGACTAGGACAGGCAAAACATTAGCAAGAAATGTCTACATGGTATTCCTTTATGGAGAAGTCTATACTGTACAATAAAAACGTCCTCTGTCTTATAAATCACTGTTGTCACAAAATATCTATCCAATGTTTACGGCCTTTAAAAAAAACTGTAGTGACCTTGTCAGGGTAGTTAATAGATGATTTTAACCAAGTTGATTAAAATTGTTTTCAGTAATAACTAGGATTTCAAAGGAAGAGGAACCAAGGAGGAAAAAAAACAGGTAATAGTTGTTGTTTCTCAATGCAGTTCAGGAAACACCAGTGCGTCCATCAAAACATGATGCGTGGAAGAAATTCTGAGGCACCAGTTCAAAGTAAAAGCTTAGTATTTTATAGTTTCTTTTTTTCAGAATTCAAGTATGCATTAGGTACAAATTTTATATTTTCTGTAATTTTTATGTTTTTTAAATCAATAGTTAATGATATTTTCTTACCATAACCCCTCTTTGATTATCTAACAGCATTGTTTCTAACAATGAAGCAATTTGTAGGGATGTATCCCTTCCTCTCAGTCAACATATAGAAAACATCACATTACACATTAAAACTGCTGTGCAATGAAAAGACATTCAACATCTTTAGTTATTAGGGACATAAAAATTAAATGCAAATCAAAACCACAATGACATACATTTGTGTGTGTGTATCTATATTTTAGAATGAATATACCAAGTAGTCTTGGCAAGGATATGGAGAAACTGGAACTCTGATAGATTGCTTGTGGGAATGTAAATGGTATAACCACTAGGGAAATGTCTAGCAGATTCTTATGAAGTTAAACATACTCCTACCATAGGACCCAGTCATTCTGCTCCTAGGTATTTACCTAAGAGAAATTAAATGTATATCTGTATAAAGGCTTGTATGTGAACGTTCAGAAGCTTTACTTGTAAGAGCTAAAAAATGGAAGCAATACAATGTCTATCAGTATATGAACAGATAAATTGTGGTATATCCACACAATGAATATTACTCAACATAAAAAAGAATTAACTATTGACCCATGCCAGCAAATATATGAATCTCAATTACGCAGTGAAACAAGCGAGATTATTAAAAAAAAAAAAAGAGTACATAACATATGATTCCATTTATAATATTCTAGAACATGCAAATTAATTCATAGTACTGCCTGTGGATCAGTGGTTGCCTGGAGATGAAATGGGGGACAGGGAGAAGCAGGATTAAAATGAGGCACAAGCAGCCCTGGCCTGGTGGCTCAGTTGGTTGGAGTGTCTCCTGTAAACTGAAAGGTTGCAGGTTCAATTCCCTGTCAGGGTGGGCACTGAAGGCAACCAATCAGTCTCTCTCTTCCTCTCTCTCTCAAAATCAGTAAAACAGATCCTGGGGTAAGGATAAAAAAATGAGACACAAGCAAACTTTTGGAAGTGATGGATATGTTTATTACCTTGATTGTGTTGATGGCTTCACACATATATATCAAAACTTATCGAATTGTATACTTTCAATATGTGCTATTTATTGTATGTCAATTATACCTCCATAGGGCTGTTTGAAAAAAACAAAACACATTGTGTCAAGTTTCATAAAAATGGAGACAATTCTGACCCTCTACCATTAGATTGGATAGATCAAGTGCCCGCTTTATCTGTGGCATTCACCACTTCTTGCATATGGGTTTTTGTAATCTTTTTTTTACTGGACCACAAGGACTTTAAGAGTAGAATTCATTTTGGTTTTCCCCCAGCATGATACCCCTCATCAGCTGTTGTTTTTTAAATGAATAAATTGCCTGGAAAATTTTTGGCAAAACATTTCTATCCAAATTCCCTAATTAATCCTTGTCATCTTTTTTAATTTATTTTTTGTTACTCCTCACCAGAGGATGGTTTTTCCATTGATTTTAGAGCGAGTGGAAGGGAGGTGAGAGAGAGACACCAATTAGTTGCCTCCTGCACATACCCCCATCATGGTCCGGGGATCGAACCTACAATCCAGGTAGGTGCCCTTGACCGGGAATTGAACCGGTGGCCCTTCGGTGCTCAGGCCGATGCTCTACCACTGAGCCATGTCAGTCAGAGCAACTTCTGCCATTTTTTAAAGTATCCATGGGAGGCAGCAAATCTTCATGCTTAAGAACTTTAAAGCCAGAGTGGCCTGCTCAGCTGTTTACTCACTGCTTGACCGTACATAAAATTAGCTAACCTCTCCAAGCTTCAGTTTCCTCATTCTAAAAGCATAATAATATACTTACGACATTGGCTTTCTGAGAAGATTAAATGAAATAATCCATATAAAGTGCATGGCTCATAGTCAAAACTCAATTTTAAAAAGGCAAGTGAATTAATACACATACCATCACAAACTTTTGACAGTTTATGAAGCCCAAAGACTGAAATATTTTATTTTCTATCAGGAGAATGAAAATGTGATGAACGGTTACCTGAATCTTATGAGAACTCTAAACCGGCATTCAAGTTACTTGTATCTTAGGCCTTTTAGAAGCATACAGCCAGAGGACTTTAATTATTGGGAGAAGTGCAAAGGTTACAACAGCTTATGGTCTTGTCAGTACATTTTATACCTTGTTCTTAGACCTCGTCGTTAAAGTGGAAAGATTAAAAACCCTGCCATTAGGTAGAGAGGCTGAAGTTCTAAGTGACACATTTAGTTTCTCCCTGCGCTTTGCTTTGAGGTTCTTAAATGTAGAAACCTGTTCTCATGTGTGTTTGCAAGTTTCTATCTAGTGAAAAATACTTTATCATTCTGTCCACGGGGAATTAATTAAACAGAATGTGGAAAAATGTAATCTTCAGGGAGCTTGGCTGTGAGTACGCTCAGTAAATACTGCACAGACAAGGGACTCTATAGAGCCCTAACCTAGAATGGACTGGCCTGGGTTTTAGAACCAGCCAGTTTCAGCTCATAATTTTTTTGAGCTTTGAGCAACTCAGTTGTTTTGTAGCCTTCTGATTTATAATGTTGGGCCTAGTCACATCTCCATTATTGAAAGACATGCAAGGGTTACAATAGTTTACAGTCTTGTGGGGATTTTTGAAATAACATACATGAAATAATTATCATCATTAATAAATTGGGTCATTAATCTCCAAAAATAAGGTTCTGACATGTAAATAAAATTTACACCTGACCCTTTAGGTGTGGCCCAGTACTAGATCTGCCTTCAACAGTCCAAGTCAATTTGTTGTATGGTAAGAACATAATATTAGGGGTCAGGAAATATTATTCTGCTCCTGGCTCTACCAATAGCTAGTTCTGTGATCATTAGTAACCACTTTGCCCCTCAGTTTCCTCCAATATAAAAGAAGAGAGTTGGACTAGATCAGGGAGGGAAAAGACCTGCTGTGTGCCACCACTCCTGTCATTCTGTGCCCATGGCAGACATTGTGCATCAATCACTGAATATTTTCTACCAAATCAGGAAGCTGCATCTGAATTCTTCTCAGCAAAGCAATGTAGGCAGCCAGTACCAAATCAACTGGAGTTGGCAAAGTAAAACCCACTTGCCATCTTTGAGCAAGAAGATCTTTCAGGGTTGTTTTAATTTTAATATTCCTCAAAAGCCAAAATGAGAGTCCATGGTATAGCAAATGCTGGAAGACAAATATCTTGGCAAATATTACTTATCTTTTTCACATTCCAGCTTCCTAGAGTGTTAAAGGCTTTGTCTGCAAGGCCTGTCTGTCCATGGGGATGCTCTGTTCTTCCATCAGTGCATCTCATTCTTTGCCCAAAATGAAAAGAATTTAACTAATTTTCCCCCCTAGTTCTAAAAATGCGTACTGTAAAACTTTGAACAATGCAGAAAAATACAAAGAGGGAAGTGAAAATTGTCTGATATTTGATGCCCATTATTAATATTTGGTAACTGGCTTTGCAGACATAGCTCTAGGCATAAGGGTTTTCTATTCTGTTTATTTTCCCCATGCAGCAGTGTTATGTATGGGCAACTTTGCATATCACTCTGAAGCTGCAGTTCTTAGTTTCTGCTCAATGTCTTCACAAAATTCCATCTTTGTCTGGGGACTACTATTCTGCTGAGGGAAGCTTTGCAAATATAACAGCAGATTGAAAGGGCAAAGGATTTTTAGACCCTTATCAGAACCACACTTAAAGATATGGTCAAATTCTCCACGCTCCACTCTGGTAGATAGAGAATGGAAAGATTTGCAAAGCTTGTAATTAAAATTCAGTTTGAAAATGACGTGGATCCAGTACCTTGGGAAAAAGCTGGTTTTCTTTCAATAACCCCCCTATACCCAACCCCCAGATTTTTTTCTTCTTATTATAAAAGTAATATATGTTATTTAGGAAAATGCAGATAGGTAAAATGAGAAAAATAAAAGTATCACTAATCAGAATAATTATGGTTAACATTTTGAGCATATATGTTCAGTCTTTTTTTTCCTGTGCGTATATATTTATATATGTATCACCATATATAATTCAAAAGCACTCTTTTAAACTTCTGGGTTTTTCTCCTTATGCACTGCACTGCGGTTCCTATAGAGCACTGTTTGTATTATGAGCAGGAAACGACAAGTTTAAACTGGCTTTGGAGATTTAAAGCTCTTTGTATCAGTAGTTTGCATAGTGAGGTATGCACACCAAGGAACCAAGGTTATGGGTGTGTTTTGAAATTAATACACCAATTATTTTGAACACTGTGGTACCAGAGTTCAGCTTATCCACTGGGCATGCTGCTCCTGAAGTTCAAATTCCCTCAGCAGATATTCAGAAAGTATCTTACATAACTGGTATAAATAAGGTCATGTCAGGTCCAGAATTTTTGTATGCATTTAACCTCCATTTACTTGATTGATGAAATGTCTGAGTTCCTTAAATGCCTTTGATAAGGAGAATATGTCACCATCACTTATCTAATGGTATGATACTGATGCATGCTGTAATGAGGTAATTTACCTTGTAGGTAGCAACAAGCATATATTATAGGGAAGATAACTTCCTTATTCATAGGGAAGTCAGTTTGCTTCTAAGGGTTTGAGACTCTATTAAATTATAAGGTACCATCCCTATATGTGCTCCCAAAGATGGTTAACAAACAAAAAGCAGCCAGGAGAAAACTTGCCCTTGATATTCAATATGTGCTATTTTGGTTATCTATTGATAATGAACATAATGCCGTTTTGGTTAGCCACACCAAAACTTAGTGGCTAAAAACAATTTAGCATAATCTCTCTCACCTCTTTATTCTGACTAGGCTCGGCCAGGCAGGCTTCTGCTGGTCTTGTTGGAATTGTCATATGTGGTCAGATAGCAGCTGGGGCTGGAGTCCCCTGGGGCATGACTAGGTGGGCTGGGAGGGCCAAGATGGTTTCTTCACTCACACGTCTGGTGACTTTGTTCACATAGCTTCTCTCTCCACTTGGAGTCTCATCCCCCAGGGCTTCTCTCCATGGCCTCTCTTCCCATGAAGATTTTAGACTTCTTACATGATGGCTGACTTCTAAGAGTGTAAAATTAAAAGCAGTCAGACCTTTTTAAGGGAGAGGCCTGACATCATGTCACTTCCAGTCTCCATCCATAAGTTAAAGCAAGTTACCTGCTGCCCTTGATTCAATGTCAGGGAACTACATGATATTACGGGGCGTGGGGGAGTGATTCATTGGATGCCATCTTTAAACACTAGCTACCTGATGTGCTCCAACTGTAAACTAGACAAATTTAGAACTTTAACCATAATTCCAACAGAGTCTGGATATTTTCTGGCTCAAAGATAGAGTACAATTAAGGGGAAATGAAAAGAGGAAAGAAACCTCAAGGTGATAAAGGATTTTGAAACAGTAGGTACTTTCTTGGGCCTTGCAAACTTGGCAGCTTAGATCACAAAGAAGGTGAAATAAATGGGTGACTGCATTACCATTATCCAAACTCTGAGTGCTCAGAAGGCTTACTTGATAATGCTTATTTAAACTCTAGAGCAAATATTACAGTTCTGACACATTTCAAGCATATAAGGAGGGTTTCTTTTCAAAGACAGCAAAGAATTCAGACATCAATGGAAATGTAGAAGGGTTAGTAGAATGTGAAACCAATTAGGGGGAAAAATAAAATAGTAGCTAGGAGAGCCTGGCAGTAAAAAGAACTCCCATGGCACCAGGACAGGAGAGAAAAACCAGCATTACCTTTCCTGTTTCTCTGGAGCTTCTCAACGTGTAGTTGCTGCGCCCTCACAGCACAGTATGTAAGTTTAGAGGGCAAGGCCTAAGGTCTCACACGGAGACAGTCTCATTTCAGTGTGTACCAAGACTGGAAATCTGCTTGACATGAGCAGTTTGAGACCAGGGTTCCCTCTTTTGTGTGTGTGCTGAACCACCATTCAATGCAAAATAGCTTTTCCTTAGTGTTTATGTTTCTTAAACATGTTCAGACTCTTCTGATATTGTTCTACTCCCTTTGAAAATATGTACTCTGCAGGTGCCTGAAATAATATACTCAGCAATTGCAGTTTTGTAAGAGTAATTTCATTCAGTCTAAACTCAATGGAAATTGGTTGCTTAACAAGGAAATACCAAACACTTTATAAACTCCTTGAGGGGAGCAGCAATGTCATATATGACTTTGGTATCTCCTACCTCCTAGGCTCATTGTCTACCTTCTGGGATGTAGTAGTTTTAATAAGTAACTCGAATTGTTGACAATATATTCTTTGCCCTTCTTTGAGGCAGAAATGTCATTTCATTATGTCTCTGCAAGTATGATGTCAGGTTCATTGTAAATAATTTCTCCTAAGGCTTCTTTTTCAGTGTGCAGATCATTTTACAGGCTTTTCACATAACAGCTGAAAGGGTTTAATTTAAGTCGAAGAAGCTTGCTTCAATTACAAGCGATTAATTTAGGCTTGACTTACCTCAAGGAATATTTGAACATATAAATTTACAGATAAATCCTGGGAGTGTTCAAATTATGCAACCAAAAGAAAGTAAGTTCTTTGGGTGTTGACCTGCTATAGTCAGGTGTGTGTGTGTGTGGGGGGGCGTTGAATGAAATAATAAAACCACTGCTGGCACTACACCTGGTTTTACATAATATCAAGGAGCTAGAAACTGAAAACCAGGCTTGTTAATTCAGAAGAGAAAAAAACACACCCACAAATTTATTCTTTTTAAAATCTTTCAGATGTCACAATAACCTTGTTTCCAAGAACTTGGGAGTTTTCTGTGGGCAATGATTAATTTTTAAGTGTTTTTCATGTAAAACGTAGTGTATATTCATTTTAGATTGACAACATGCTCAAACAGGGAGATAAAAATCATTCATGATCCCACAACTATATTTGGTGAACAATTCCATTTTTTCCTAGGCACATGTTGTTACATGGTGGATCCGTACTACACAAACTATTTTATGACTGGTTTTTTCCATTTTCATTTTTAAAATTATATAGTGAGTACGTACAAAGAAACTCGGAGGATTATGGCGTGTCGTAGGTGCGCACCGCGTTCAAGGGCGCCCCCCGAGGTAGGGCGTGTGCGCCCGGGTGGGGAACGGAAGGTCGCGGCGGGCAGTCCCGCCTGGTCTGCGACCGACACTTCCTCTGCCCTTGGCGCCCGGAGCCGCGCCAGACGGCCAGCGCGTGGGAGTACGCGGAGGGCGCTCGGGCGACTGCGCCGCGCGGCCCACGCTTCCCCTGGGCAAGTCCCGCCGGCCGCAGCCCGGAGGGGACGGAGGGCGAGGGGGCAGCTCGCGGCGCGCGCAGCCGGGTCCGGGCCGGCGCCGCTCTCGGGCGGTGGGGCGAGATAAAGCGGGCGAGGTTCCGCGGCTCCACTTCAGGGAGGCGCGGCTGCGATACCAGCGCCGGCGCCCGGTGGGCAGCCGTGTTTGTTCCAACTGTTTAAACTGCTTCACAGCGCCTGAGCCCGAGACCTTCGGCAAACAACTCCTAATCTCTCGGGCGGAGAGCGTTCGTCTCATTGGCGAGAGGGCGGCTCGAGCGCGGGAGCCTAGTGGCTCACGCGGCCCTCCTCCCGGCCCCGCGGCCGCCCACTGGGACCCCGGCCCGGGGCCCTTTCCCACTCCCGGCCCACGAGCTCCTTGCGTCAGCCGGGCGGGGGTGGGGGATTTTCGGAAGCCCTGCCGGCGCGGCCAGTCGGGCTAGGAAAGGCCGGGGCTCTCGCCCCGCCCTTGGGGGGCGGGAGGCGTGGCGCGGCTGGAGCCCGGCAGGCGACTAGGGCCTCGCAGCCGAGGAGCGAGTGCCCCGGAGCCCGCGGGAGCTGCCGTCGTCAGTGCGGCCTGGTGCGCGCCGCGCCTAGCCGGCCGGGACAGGACAGCCGTCGGGGAGCCTCAGAGCACGGGTCCCAGCTCAGCATGATGGACTTGGAGCTGCCGCCGCCGGGGCTGCCGTCCCAGCAGGTGCTGCCCCCTCGGCCCCACAGTTGTACCAGGATGGGGGCGTGGGCGCGGGGGAGCCGCGGGCCGGGAGCGACGGCAGCCACCGGCGTCTCCTCCCGTCTGTGGCCGGAGCCTGGGCTGCAGTGGCCGCGCACTGGGGTCGCAGCGTCTGCCCCGGGCCGGGGCGGGAGAGCGGGGACCCAAGGGGCCGCGAGGGAAGTTGGGGGCGCCGCTGGGTGGACCCACCGACCAGGTGCCCGCCGCCCCAGAAGGCGAGTGGGTGGGGGTTTGGGGGACATGCCTGCGCGCGTGGGGCGAGTGAGGCGTCTCTCGTTGCGTCCCCGGCCGCGGGGTTGGGACGCCGGAGCCCCAGCCGGGCCCCCAAGTTTGAGCGGCCCCATGGCTGCTGGGCAGGAGGGGGCGGACGCTGGCGGTCTGAGCCGGCGCGGCCCGGCACTTCCGGGGCTGCGCCGCTCCCCCGCCTGGGAGCCGGCAAAAATGTGCCTAGTCACGGGGCCGCTCTTGGGGGAGCTGAGGTCTCCTGGCTGGGACCCGGAGCCCCTTCTCTGCCGCCGCTGTCCCCGGCCCCACAATTCGCGAGCATTAGCGTAGTTTGCTCACCCCGCTGGGCCTGTTACAGATACTAGATTCCTGTGCCCGATACTGCAAAAGAAAGGCCAGTATTCAGTACATCAGAGCCTGGCGTAGGGAAAGGTTTATTGCTCAAGAAGGTCTAGCTTGAGAAGATGGGAGAACTAGTTTTCAGGTCCATTCAGACGTCTTTTACTGTCAAGAGTAGGGTGGAGGGGCGAGGCAAGAGCTAAGGGTGGGGGGTGGGGGTGTAAACAGGCGTCCAAAGGTGCCCTAGGAAGAGCACGACATTTCTAAATACCTTTTTTCTGGTGGACCCCTGCCAGTTAATGAGTCTGGTTCTGGAATCATCTGTACATATTTCCCCGCCTTTTCTGCTGATAAAGGGAAGGGGTTCCTTGAGTAGAACTCTAGTTAATTATCAAAACTATATGGCAGGAGCTATTCGCCTGAAGGCCACCAGAGAGAGTGGAAGCTTTTCGCTCAGTTACAGGCCGTCCAAGGGTGCTCCTTTGCCCGTCCATGGGGTCGGTCTCTTAGGCAGCCTGGCCAGAAAACGCAGACCCCAGGTAGGGGACGAGGAGGTCCCCAAGTGCCCAGTGGGATAGTATGCCACGACGTGCGGCTGCTACACCAGGCCTCGCACAGCGGGAAAGTTTCAACCTGGTCGGATCCCAACTCGTGGGGAAGAGCGGGCGGGGCAGGGACTCGGGTTGGAGTAGCCGCGCCCCAGCGTCTCCATCCTCTCACGGTCCCTCCTAGTGGCCCTCGCCCCGTGCGTGGCCTCGGCCTCCTTGACCGTGGCCGGTTGGCTGTCACGGCAGCCCTCAGTTGGCCCTTTCCTGCCTTAAAGCTTGCAAACCTTGCCGCGCTGGAGCCAAGGGACAAGTTGGAGCTGTTGATCTGTTGCGCAATTGTTATTTTTCCCCACGGCGGCTTTGTCTTTGGATTTAGCGTTTCAGAATTGCAATTCCAAAATGTATAAGGCAGGATATTCTGTTTTGTGCTGTCAAGGGTAAGAGTTGCGAGAGTAGATTAGAATTTCTGTTGCTTTTAGGCTTTCCTATATTATTTCTCCCTTGGGTGTTTTATGTAGTTTTCCTTTTCTCTGAGAATTTGCCTAAATTTCTTAGCATGCTGCCTCTTTTGATGGGACACCGATGTTTAATAATGCTTTTCTCTAAAGTTCTGTAAATTGTTAAAAAAGTGAAAATGAGTTTCTCTTTATACTTTGTAGGGACTTTTAAGAAGTAGATATTTATATTTCCTTTTTTTTTTTTTAATTGGGTTCTTAGGAAAAAAATATTTGGTTCAGGGAAAGGTGTAACTTAATAAGTACAGCAAATACCTAATGTTTTAGACTGATCCTGAATATCTAAAGTGAGGTTTTAAGTTATTGACAATGTATTGTGCTTTTTTTCTTTGAAACTGTTTGTCTTGAACTTTCCCCCGGTAATAATTGGGATTGTATTCCCCTGGTTCCCACTGGTATGAAGTATGCTTTCAGACTTAGCTGCTGTTCAGGAGTAATCTGTATGGCCACATATACAGTTATCTATATGACAAAGGGATATATGATGCTAATGGACTTTAGTTTTCCTAAATTCAGGAATTGTGGTCTAGAACTCTCCATTTTTAAATTTTTCTCTTTACTGTGTAATTTAACGTTTTATATACAGACATGCATAAAGCTTATATACTGCTTTCTCATTTAAATGTGAAATTTCTAGTTACGTATGATAACTCCTTCATCTTTGTAATCAGACATCAGTTAGCTTATTTGAAGACTATAAAAAAAGAAAATGGATTAAAATTTAGAATCAATTTCATGCCTATAACTGATTCATATTAAATCACTGTAGTCCAGAAAGATTTGAAGAGTCAAAGTGGATTCTGACCTTTTGTCAGCCTCCAGGTATGATGTGGTATTAGGGTATGGTTTTTCACCCTCTGTGCAAAGGAGGTGTTGATGAACAGGTCGGTAAGGAGAGCTTTAGATTCTTTATCTCCAGTAGGTGGAAGGAACCATCCGTTATTCTTTCCAAGGGTGTCTTGGAGAGATAAAAGTACTGTTGTGTGTGAGGGATGAAATTGATCTTGGACTAGACCGATAAGATTATTTTTAAAAGAAAAATAGGACAGGCCTCTCATCTCCTGAATGAATGTTAATCACAGAACAACTTGACTTTTTAGATGTGAAAAATCTCTTGAGAGATTGTGGAAGTGGCCTGTAGGAACAAGTACACAACTCACATCAGTCTTCTCTGCATTTAGAATAACTTGGGCCATTTTGGAATCTTTCTTTTTTGACTTGGGTTTTTATAAACAATGCTGGGGGAAACAAACACCTTGTCTGTGTTTAGGATTACTAGGAAGGGTTGGAAGCCAAATACGTTATTTTTTGTAATGTTTTTTATTTAGGATGAATTATACTTAAAGAACTGCATGAGATAAAGAAGCGCTCTGTAAACTATAAGCACTTTTTCCCCCCTGGGAATTTCTTCTCTATTGGCTGAACGCATTTAAAGGGGCTTTTGCATAAACAGCATTTCCTTTTTAATTTTTCCTTTATCTGGGGTTAACTGTTCAGTGTAAACTAGGATGCAGGAAGAATTTGCCACTAAGATGATAATAGATGTGTTATTGGCCACTTCCTTTCATGCCAGGCAGTGTGATAATTGCTTCATATGCATAATTTCACCGTAACCCCATAGGAAATACTATTATCTCCAGTTCCCAGATGAGAAAAGAGGCATAGAGTGGCCAAGAATTCTGCTTAAAAGTGACCCAAACTATTGAGCAGTACAGGTGGGATTCAAATCTAAGTAGTCTGACTCCCATAGCTCTTAATCATGACTTCCAAACTGGACCAGCACTAGTTAAGCTTTGAACAGGAAGAAAAGCTTACATTTTAAGAAAAACTGGGGAAACAAGAGGCAGGAATTAAAGACGTTATTAACCTTTTCCACTTACTGAGAAATTCAGTAACTGTGTATGTGAGGGGGGAGGTGGACCTTTTTCCATCCAGTGAGAATAAATAAATCTGTCAATGGATTTATCACATGGGGGCCTTTTAAGGAAAACACAGAGTAGGGGTTTTAATTTAATATAATAATAGTTTTTAAAATTTCTGGGATTTCAGCATTGTCCGAGATTCTGCCTCATATTTTTCAGGGACAGTTTTCCTTTTTCTTAATGAAATCTCTTAGCTACTGGAGTCTTTGTTCACCTTTGTTTGCCTTGTTAGTTAGAACATTCTTCTGTTCCAGTGGCTCTTTCCCTTTTGAAGGAGTGGTCCAAAGTAAGTTTGGTAGTAAAGATGTATATGTGGTGAAGAGTGGGACAGACAGGATTAAACCAGGTTGAAGGAAAGTGGGAGGAATGGAAAGAATTTGAACTGAAAACAGCTGGTAGAATTAAACACTAACCTCGTGTTTTAGCATTTACGAATCGAAGCTTACTTGGAATTTTGAGAATAGTACATTTCAAAATTAAATTCTTTATTTCTTAGTCCTTAGTAAGTTGAACAGATTGTTTTGAGAATTATTGTCTTATTTGTCAGAGTTAAGGATACTGCAGGATTTTTAGTATCCAATGGGTGATTTGCCTAAAAGTTGGTCTGAGTAAACCCAGGGTGTTTAAATGCCTGGCCTAATCACTTACAAAAGTTTGTTGGAAAATCTGTTGCATACCAGGGTATAGGAGAACAAGTTTACTAAAAGTAATATTTAACCTCCTTTCTTCATCTATAGCTGTGTGTTTAAGTTTACCGTAAAATGGAGAATAGAGTTTATATTTTGATAATATGATTTCTAGGAGTTATTCAGATTTCATTGCTACCTGCTTTTAAATATGCTCCAACAAACATTTATTAAAAGGGCTCTAGCCCTGGCCGTTGTGGTTCAGTTGGTTGGGCATCTTCCTGTCACAGAAAGGTTGCTGGTTCGATCCCCAGTCAGGGCACATACTAGGGTTGTGGGCTCGATCCCCAGTAGGGGGTAGGAGGCAGCGGGTCCATGTTATGCTCTCATATGGATGTTTCTCTCTTCTTCCTTACTCTCTCTCTAAAAATCAGTAAACTATTAGAAAAAAATGGGGGGAGAGGCTCTAAGCTATAGGCCAAGGCTGCTTCAATTGATAATGGTATCTTCTCTGGAAATGAGCACAAAAATATGTTCAGCTGTATAATTCCTGAATGGTATTAGAAAAATACAAATGGTGTTAATACACCATTTCCATTCTCCCCCTCAAAACAAAACAAGACTGCTAAACAAAATCCCACCCTTCCTAAAGTTGGCGTTTTCTCTGTGTCACCCTGCCACAATAAATGCTTAAAAACTATTAGTATTAGGAATTTTAGGAACTCTGAGGGTGGAGAGCACTTTTAACCAATTGTTTTTACAACACTTATTCTACAATACTCATTTGTCACAAAGCCTCATACATGAAAGTATTTTTGTGTATGAGAGTGTGTAAGTTTATTTGACCCAAACTCTGTTAATACGAAAGACAAATCCAGGACATAGGAAAGATTTAAAGCACCAAGTCTGCCTTTCAAAGGCCCTGCTGATAATTGACTCTTGAGAGTCATTATAATCCATCAACAGCCTGTATTCTGAAGGATTAAAAATATACATATAATTTTATTTGGCAATTCTAAGCAGTCATTCTTCTCTCAACACGCTTGGAAATTGAGACTTTGGGGCCTGTGGTACCTGCAGCATACTGAGGAGATCCAAACTTTCTCTTTTTTTTTTTTCCTCTTTCTAATTAGAAAAGAAAAATATCAGGTCATTTTGGCTTTGAAGCCTCCTTCTGAATTTAATAGTTTTTACTTTCTGTTTTAGACATTTCTCTTCATTGGGCTTTAAAAATCTCTGATGCTTGTCTTATCTGTGCATCTTTTTTTTCTCTTTCTACAACTAAATTGTAAGTTCCTCGAGAGCTAGGCATAGAATTTATGTTTCTCTTTTTTTAACAGCTTTATAAGATATAATTAAAATACAGTTCCCCCCGCTTATAGTGGACAGTTCAATGATTTAGTATATTCAGAGTTGTAGAGCCATCACCACACTCAAGTTTAGAACATTTTCATTATCCGAAAAGGAACCTATATCCACTGCAGTCATTCCGCAATTCTCTTTCTTAGTCCTTGGTCACCACTGATCTGTTTTCTATCTCTATGAAGTTGTCTGTTTTGGATATTTCATGTAAATGGAATCACAACATATGTGGTTTTGTGTGACTGGCTTCTTCCACTTAACATAACGCGCACAGGGTTTGACCATGTCGTAGCGTTTCCATTCCTTTTTGTTGCTGAATGCTGTTCCATTGTACGGATACACAAAATTTTACCCACTCATTAGTTGATGAATATTTGGGTTTCTATTTTATATATTTTTTTATTGCCTATAGCAGTGTTTTGCTGTTTATTATAATCACCATCAGTATTTTAAAATACTGCTGCTCACACCATAGCCCTCACTAAATCAAAGTCTCTGGCGGTAGGACCCAGGCAACCGTATTTTTTCAAGCTTCTGAAGGGATTTCAATGTGCAGTCAGGTTTGAGAACCAGTGCCCTAGAGAGCCTAGCTCAGTGCTTTGTAGCCATTGATATTTAAATTTTTTAAAATAGGTTAGATTTTAGAAAGAGAGGAAGGAAGAAGAGAGAAACACCCATGTGAAAGCATTACATTGATTAACATTGATTGGCTGCCTCCTGCATGCTTCCTACTGGGAATCAACTTGGCAATCCAGGCTTGTGTCCTGATCGGGAATGGAACCAGCAACCTCTTGGTGCACCAGAGAATGCCCAGCCAACTGAGCCACACCTGTCAGGGCAGCCACTGATATTTATATAGTGACTTAGCAAATGTGGTTAGGATGTCTTACTGAAATCATAAAAGGAAGTGTTTTTGTATTTGTTCACTGACCTTCACAGCCTTAAGATCAACACCTAAGTCTGAGAACTGTGTTTAAGGTGCCTGGTGAATGAAATTCAGTAAATGCAACTTGAGCTCTTTAATCCCTCGTGGAAATTTGGATGATAACTTTTTTATCAAAGGTTTTCCCCAAGTGGTTCAGAATTTTTTCATGTTTTGTCAGGAATGTTGCCTGTGATAACCTGCAGTCTAGGTAATTTGGGAATAGCATAGAAAAGACAGTGAGGACAGGTGCTTGGGATAGTTGTAGAGCCTGGAGGCCCAGATGAACTTAATCTTACCCTAGGGAGCTCTGTGCTCTGTATTCTTGAAACTCATAAAAAAAAAAAAAAAAAAAAAAATTAAATCTACAAGGCATCTTTTAGCAGCTCAATTTTTTGATTCTCTGTATCTGCTTGGTAAAGGCGACTTTATATTCTGACCACGATGGCTACCATATGTACTTAACCTGAATGGCTTTCTGGTTTACATATTTGGAAATGGGGGGCTAACTTCTGAGTTGTTTTTGAGAGAGAAGGAGAGGGAGGGAGTGGGGAGAGGGGGAATGAGGGGGAGAGAGAGATGAAGATGAACAGCACAGCAGTCCCATTAGAGAGACTTGAGGGTGTGGTTCTAGGCCTTCTGGAGCTGGCTTAGTCCCACCTTGCAGACAGGGTGGGAACAGGCCCAGAAGGGAGTGGCATCCTGTGCCAGCCAGCCAGACCTCTCTCCAGTGTTGCCAAGCAGAGCTTGTGCAGCCCAACTCCAGTTTTGCCCCCATTGGAGGGGTATATTTAGTCTCCCCAGGGAAGCTGCCTGCTTTTCTAACTAGTCATCACTTGTTTGGAATTCTTGTTAACCCATCCTCTCCTACTGCTTTAAGATTTAAAAAACAGTATTCTAGTCTTTCACTTGTTCTTACACATTTTGTGCTGAATGATGTACATGATTGGTGTTTACCTCAAAACAGAAGAATTTCAGGGTTAACATTTAGGCTCTATGCAATGCATACTTGTTTTTCCCTTTTTAAAGGCTTTATTTTATTATTTATTGATTTTAGAGAGAGAGGAAGGGAGAGAGAGAAAAACATCGATGTGAGAAAGAAACATTGATCGTCTGTCTCCGGCATGCGCCCTGACTAGGGGATTGAACCCGTAACTTGGGTGTGTGTCCTGACTGAGAATTGAATTCGCCATGTTCTGGTGTACGGGAGGGCGCTCCAACCAACTGAGCCCCATCTGCCAGGGCTGTACTTGCATTTTAATGAATCATTTTTCTTATTAAATGCCCTTCCCTTTTTTGCTGGAATGTAACCAACATTCAGGGTGGGTTAGTACCATCTCTGCCCTCACCTTCCAAAGTCTGTGTGAGAAGCAGCGTTGACAATATTGACTGGGTATGTAGGTGGCCTACTGATGAAGAGTATGGAATTTTGCTTTACTCCAGACTTGACAATATTTTGTCTGCTCTGCTTCAGCATAACATTATAATATCACACATGGATGCACACAAAATTATAGTATCACACATGGACCCCAACTTATCCCCAGCCTAAGGGAGTAGAGTACAGGGGGAAATGATCATCATACTTTCTTTGCCTAGTGTAACCAGAGTAGGAACAGAGGTCTGACATGGAACTGTAATCCTTCAGGTGCTTGAGGGCTGACTAAGAACCTGTGCTTCTTGCTGGTTTGTTTTACAGTACTTGGGTCTTGCTGTTGTGTGTAGAGGGTGTTGAGGAACCATCAATTTTTTTGACCTAGCAAAAATAAGCTTTTCTTAATCATTAAAACCTTGGTAATGAAAACCACCAAAAAATAAAACGATTTTTTTTTTTTTACTTGCAATAGGGGGGGGAAATGCAAGAAGTTGTTTTTGTTCTTGGCAATTCTCAGTGAAACATAATTAAAATCTACATTGAGAAATCAACCCAAAGGACAGGGCAGCTTTACTTTGTTCTAATTGGGTCCTCCCCTCAGCCCAGCCCATGTGCTCTTTTCTACTGGTTCCCAAGCTGATACCAGGCCAAGAATGAAAACTGTCCTCTGGGTTCTTTCCACTCCCCCAGAGACTCACCCTCTGCTAGAAACTTCTTTACCAGCTGCATGTTGGGGAGAATCCTTGCTGCAGTCATTGAGAGTGACGATGGTGATTCTGAAATGGGAGAGTCCAGGTTATATCTCACTTGGAAAATGGGTTCTGCAATGAAAAGGAGAAGGACTGGGGAAAAGAAAATTAGCTCACAGGATTCCTTTTAATGAATCCAGGAGGAACGCAGCCTTTTGGACTCTTCCTGAATGCTAAAGAATAAGGGACTTCTTTACAAAAATTAATTAAGACAGTATCCCAGCCTCAAAGAGCTCATTCTATGTTTACTCAAAGAGGGGGCTGCTGGCACATGGGCTGGATGGACTTCTCTCTGGAGTGGAGTACAGTCCCACATTACAAGATACTTTGCAACAATCAGAAACTGGACCCATCTACCCCCATACAACGATTCCCAGTGGAATCATTGTGGTGCATTGACTTCTAGAGTATTACTGCTTGTTCTCAGGAAATCTTCCTTGGTTTTTGTGGAGAGGCCTACCATCTCCTCAGGTAACATCCTCCTCACACCTTGTATTCTAAACTAAAAGGGGGTAATGAGAGAGAGATCATAGCACTGATGAAGGCTCTAGAAACCAGAGGGACCATGTGCATTTCACTTACTCAGGTAGAGTAGTCTAGTTCCCTAACAAAGAGCAATGTTATTTAGTGGTAGTTACCACGATTTACCATTTCTTGGGCCTCTAGCTGGGAAGAATTGGTCTGAAAAAGATAGACATTATTTTTAATTTTCAAGATGAAGTTAAAAATAATAAGCCATATCTCTTTGGGTCTTTACTGCCTTTTCTACTGGGTACTTTTTGAAGACATCTGATAAGTGAGGTAAGAAAGTAGGGGAAGCTGTAGAATAGCTGAAAAGGTTGAGATGTAATCATTTGATGCTTTAGGACAAAAGTCTAGAATATGGGGGCAAAATGATGTTGCCCATTTCTTGGCCTTTTTCTGAGGGAAATAACTAGTGTTTTCTAAGAATATATACTTAATCAACATTTGTATTGATTGATTAATTGTTATATTATCCAAATTACAAAATTCTTTAATGGATATTTGGAGATACTATCATTTGTGTTCTCTCAAAAAATCAACTTTATTGTTAACTTGGAGTGTGCATTTATAGTTCTTAAGATGTAATAATTTGTTTTTAGTAGAGTACCCAAAGAATAATTTGAAGTATCATTACTGTGAATAAAGTTAAATAATTTTTCTATGACTAATAGTTGGGTCATAAATGATATTAAACATACCTTTGTTACTTTGTTACTTAGAACTCTTTAGCCCCAGATATCTTAGGTATACAATGAAAATACTATATTCTAGGCGTAAATGTACACTTATTCATTCCACAAATATTTATTAGGTATTTTCACCCCCTGGGGAACTATGAGGGCATGAAGTTATTTTACTCTTCCAAGATAATGCAGCAAATGTGTTGCCCTCCTTGAAGGACATTTGCTTTTCAAACTGCCCCTCATTAATCAATCCCTTTGCTCTTTGTACACCTGGATTATAGGTCATGCTTCATACCATAATGAGTATAAATTACATCTCTATCTCCTCTGCTTAAGGTACAGCTTCCTCTAGGATAGGGACTGTTTTTTACTCATATTTGTAACGCTGTCTGGCACCATGCTTGGTACTTAATTAATAGTAATTGCTCAGTAAACATGAGAGTGAGTCTGTTACTATGCTATAGGAACTTGGTGTTTATATAAGCTCCTCTGTGATATATGACAGCTCCATGACAGTACAGGGGAGAGGTAGCGTTTTAACTAGACTCCTTTTTAAGGGTTTCATTTGACTCATGCTTTAGTTGGAAGCTGAAGGGAAGATGCAGGCATGAGCTGGATGGATTGTCTGCATATTGGGCCGCTAGGGCTGAAGAGGTTAATTTGGGGTCTGTAGAGGACCTTCAAGTGCCTGTGTATGACTTTGCAAGTATGCAAGGCAGCTGGAAATCATGGGTTTTAGAAAGGGCAAAACACACGAGCTAGATGTGGACAACAAGCTGCTTTGGCCTGTGAATAAGGGGATGAACAGGTTGGAGGCAGAGATGGTGAGGGGCTCTTCTGTGGGTGAGTGTGAGTGCGGTGAGGTGGGCTGGCATTAGCCTGAGTATTGGGGAATCTGTAATTATAACTCTAAACTCTGCCTTTGTTAACTATTTAAAAGAATTTTTTTAATGTTTGGAGGGGAGATTTTGGCCCTGTGACGCAACCATGTGTGCTCAAGTTTGCATGCCCGTTGTCCTGGTGGTTTAACAGAAGCCCACTCGCCGGTGTACTATTCCCATTGGTGTCAGAAGGGGAGGGTGAGCCGGAAGCTGCTGCTCTGCTGTGAGGATTGTTGGCTTCAGGTGGCACAAGGGGTTTCTCTCTTTACATCCTTTTGTAAGATCGATGTACTCTTACCGTCTTCAGTCGTATCTGTCAGTCTCATCCTTGGCTGCTAGTCACAGTGATGGGCAAGAAAAAACAGACCGCATCCTCTCCTTTCCCTCCCATGGGCTTTGCTTGTGAGGACGGAGCTAGCAGAAGTGGCCACCTGACAGTGCTGGTGGTGGCAGCTGCTGGCAGCTGCCCTCTCAGGCTCTTCCCAAGGCTGGGCAGGGTGCTGAGTACTTTAACAGACTGGCTGTGTCCTGCACACTCCTTGCAGTGCCCTGTGAGATAAGGGGCACTGTCCCTGTTTTGTCCGCAGAGAACTCAGGCCTTGAGAGGTTAGGTTGATGGTTTTACAGTGGAGTGTGTCTCAGTTTCAGCCTCATTAAGATGAGGCTGGTATCTACATCAGAGCATTCCTAAATTAAGAAAAGAACTGGGCACAAGATGGCGTACATGGTACACGTTCAGCAAGTGGTGGCTATGATTATTATCATACTTATGTTTCTTATTTGTCAGGGATATTTGAATGTGTGGGAATCTAAGATGCTGCACTTGAAAATTACCTCCTTGCATTCTAGCCGTGTAACAGCGTAAAATCCATGCCTCTTCTTGCTCTATAAACTTCTCACTCACCTGTGGGCTTTCATATGCATGTCCCTGGTCGCGTGAGAGGGCCTGATTGTTGTGGCAACTGAAGCTTCCTAAACAGAAAACCCATCCATAGCCAGGCCTTAACTGCCCTAGGACAGCAGAGGGCCATGTACTGCCCAGCTTCCCTGTCGGACCCTCCCCCTGCCTGCTGCATCCCCTGAACTTATGTGGATTGATAAGCCATCTCACTGAACTCCTCATTCCCAGAAACACTCTTCACTTGTGGCAGAGCTTCTTGCTCTGGGGCTCTGGGCCTAGAAACGGAGCAGTGTCCACAGAAAGAGTTTGGGGAGTGGAAGTGTGTTAGTGGAAGGCTAAATCCAAACATGAACCCAGCTGACCCCTGTGGCCTTGTCTTCTTCTGAACTCCACACCCTTCTTTAGAAAAAGAAAAAAGGCAGAGTGGTGAAGGAAAAGAAACTTCTAAGACCCTCGGGGAGATGACACGGCTGAAAACTTTTTACACTTACCACACACACTCTCGTTGCCGTGCAGATGTCTGATTCACAAGCAAGTTAGGACCTCAGGTGGTTAGACTCAGAAGTGTGAAAATCAGATGCTTCTCATGTTCATTTGACATCTGCAATAGGAGTTGCATTTATTAATAGTATTAATACCTCACCCCTGAGTTGTCTTGTATTTTTATGAAGTATTCACATACTATTTTTCATATAAGAAACACATTTGTGAGAACAGGTATTCTGCCTGGGGTTTCCCTTATAGTTACAGCACAGTGAGGTTAGATGGATAGGCCAAAGCTACCCCACGCACCTGATTAGCAGCGGAGCCCCAGCTGGCACCCTGCAGGTCTTCCTAAGCCAGCGTTCTTTGAGCAGCCTCCCTTAAAGAGGCCTAGGCTATTCTGAAGTAAGAGCCTGTGTTATTTGAGTACTTCTGTAATAGAAACCTGGGTTGGGTCTCGTTGTTATCCTTTACCTTTATTGGATGGAGGTCTTCAGACAAAATTACTTAATCTTTCCATCCTTCAGTGTCCTTGCTCCAAAAGGGTGATGATAATACTACTACCCACCTTACAGATTGGTATGAGCATAAACAGATACTGAATACACGTGCCTGGAGTAGTGTTGCGCACATAGAAAGTACACAGTAAGTGGTGGCCATTATTACAACTTAGATTGTGTCATACCCGTCTTTATTCTGGACTTAAAATATTGGCACTCGCCCGGCTGGGCGTGGCTCAGCGGTTGAGCGTCGACCTAGGATCCAGGCGATTGGGGTTCGATTCCCAGTCAGGGCACATGCCCGGGTTGTGGGCTCGATCAATGACTCTCTCATCATTGATGTTTCTGTCTCTCCCTCTCCTTTCCTCTCTCTGAAATCAATAAAGATATATTTAAAAAAAAAAATTAAAAAAAAAATATACATATATGTTGGCACTGATTGTTCATTCTCAAGTCTTAATGTGAAGGCTCACCAAGTAACCATTGTTCTTACATACTTAGTGGGTTAATTGAAAAGATTTGCAACAAGGGAAAACTAGATTCTGTATTGATTTGAAGAGAATGTAGTATGATATATACACTAATTATAATTTCCTTTTTAAGAGGTCCAAATTGCCATCAGGCAATTGGCAACAGGTGGGCACTGTGCATTTTCAAATGTGCACATCTGAAAGCAGGTGAAATATCATTTCCAAACTCAGGGTTATTCATATCCTTAGTTGGGACAGATAATACTTTTCCATCAATAAGGCCCCTTATTTCTACCCAGTTTTCAGATGACCTTTGCAGTAATCATGGTATTGTGTGGCATCTGGACCATATCTTTGCTGAATAATGTCAGGATGATACATTTAGTCATTTTGAGCCCTCTTAGTAGTTCAGATTCACACTATCACTTTCAGGCCATTGAGGTGGCTTTTTACAAATAATTGCTAAAAGTATAAATACTACCGTTTGGAAGGGTTAATGTTCCCAATGTATCCTCAGGAAGTAGTTCACAAAACAGAAGAGTTTGGTTCAATAGAATTCCCCACTAAGGAGTGTGGAGGGCTCACTCCTTAGGCTCCTGCAGAGCTGCACTGTCCAGCGACTTTGTCACTAGCCACTTGTCACTTTTGAGTGCTTGAAACAAACGGGCCAGTGCAACTGAGGAACTAAATTTTCTGAATTTAATGATTTTTGATTTAAATGTAAAAAGTTTAGGCCTGTTTTATGCTATTGTTTTCTTAGGAGTATAGCAAAATGGATTTAAAGGAAACAGCCACCAAGAGCTACAGTGAACTCCCTTAGAGTAAACCAGGATCTTACTTACATTTTGAGGAGTAGAGGAGGAAAGGGTGGCATTACAACTTACTAAGTGGTGGTTTGATTTATGGGTTTGCTCATCAGATTTAGAGGATGGCTGATTCTGCTGCAACTGCTGCATCATGATGCAAATGCAAGTGGTTTGTGTTCATAAAGCACTACAGATGTAAGGGCTGGTGTCTCCAAGGAGTTTCTCTCTCCAAGGAGACGTAGAACTATTTATTTCTTGAGTTGTACTTGGTCTTAGTTAGCCTTTGGATGCGTCAATTTGGAATGTGCATTTACTGGGTACGTGGCCTTGATCCCATGATTTGGAAGTTCTTAGAGCTCCACATTAATTTTGAGCCATTTTTGCTCTTTGTAGCAGAGATGATCTGCCTGAAGGGGCTTAGAACCAGGAGGCTCTTAGATTGTATTGAGCTTGGAGGTGGGAGAAGGAAAGTCTTCTACAGAAAAATGAGGGTCAAACATTGGTCATTTTCTCCAGGTAACAGTTTCATAGGCCGTTAATTTGGCTGCAGGATTGAATCCTATACAACAGTTTTGTAGAGGTCTGTTTTCAAAGTAATTCCTAATAGTTCATGAATCTTTACTTAATAGAAATTGCAATAGGAAAGTCTAGTTTAAAATCTAATTTGTATTGGGTTGACCAGATGACCCCTCCTGGGTTCTGCTCAGTCAAATGAGACTCAGGGCTGGTTTACCCATTTAGCATTTCTGGGCCTCGGGGTCCGCATTTATAAACCTGGGATTTGGACTATGATCTCCAAGGTCACTCTCAGCTCTCCTTAGTCAGCTATGCATTGTAAATGTAATTTAATGGCCAACAAACATCTGTTCCCGAGAGACACATCCTTGGAAAGAGTGCCTCTTTAAGGAGGTGGTAAATAGGTCAGCCTGGCTGGACTTTTTCCGTGAAGTTTACCTCATCTGTTAGAAGGGCTGAGGTTGCTGATTTTGCCTGTTACGATTGAGTGTTTCACCTGTTGAGACTTTGCCCAACCTCTGTCTTATCTGTGTACGCCATGGCCTCTACGTTTCTTGCCCCGCCACTGTTCTCCAGCTCCAAAGGCACCAACCAAGCTTAGCTTGACTGGAGCAAGGCTGGGCATCAACTGGTGGTTAAAGAATGCTGTCCTCCAGCCAACTGACATTTCTGTATGTGCGGTTTATTCTCTTCGTTAGCCTTAATTTTATTGTTAAAAGTTAGTGGGAAGGGCCGATTTTGAAATGATTCTGGAAATAACATAGGAGACCTTTATGAACAGTTAATACGTATTTATTGACATGGGTACCATGGGTACCATGTACCAGTATGATGCAGGGTGTGAAGGACACATAAATTGGGAAAAGAGTGGGGCAAAGGGTACTCTCACAAGTGGCTGGTGGGAGTGTAAAAGGTACAACCTCTGTGTAGAGCTATTTGGCAATACCTGTCTTAATTTAAAATGCATATACTCTTGACCCAGCAATTCCACTTCTACGTATTTATCCTACAGATATCCTTACACATTTATGAAATGATTTATGTACAGGATACTCATTATAGCATTATTTGTAATAGCAAAAGATTAGAAATGATGTAAAAGCCCAACAGGGGACTGATTACATAATTATATTATTAAATAATAATATTACAGTACATCTGTATAATGAAATACTGCTCGGCCATTAAAAATATTGGGACAACTCTATGCCCTGATGTAAAACAATCTCTGAAATATATTAAATAGGGAAGAGTACATGTGGAACACTGTGATTATGTGCTACTTTGTATGTATCTGTTTGTGTATTTAATAGAATATCTTCCTAGGAAAACGCAAGAAACTGATGCCAGTGGGTGCCTTGGGGTAGGGTAACTGGGAGATTACTTTTGCAATTTTTAAATGTTCTACCACATACATGTCTTGTCTGTTTATGGAAGACATAGTCAGGAGTTTACAGTTTAGTCAGACCATTGTAAGAAAACCCAGATAAGACATGTAAAGTATAAAATACTGGCTTTGTGGAAGGATTGATTTAAATGCTATGCTCTTGTGCAGGTATGTTGACCTGATTTACCCATGAGTCTTCAGGGCAGGCAGGTCTGAGTGTCAAGAGGGCAGCTTTCCAAGTCTCAGTATCCTGCCTGGGGAGAAGGTACTGGGGCTAAAGCAGTTTCTAGACCTTGTCCTGTTGTGTGAATATCAAGCAGCTGCACCACAGCATGGAAGAGCCTGCCAGGCTCAGAAGCAGTTTTGGGTCGAATCCTGGCTCTGCTAGGTGCTAGACATGTGATTTTGGACAGGGTTGCTCAGTGCCCAAAGGCTAAATGTGTTCATCCATAAAGATAAAGCACCTTTGCTCATGCTACTGCAGTGAGGCTCAAATGAGATAGGGGCTGCAGAGAACACTCCTGTAAACCATGCAAACATCAGCTGTGGTAGAAGCTGTTAGGTACCTGGAGACTGGCAAGCTGGAGCAAGGGATGCTAATTCAAAAATTAAAGTGAAACAAATACATATTTTTTCTCCTCTGCCAAGTAACTCGGCACGTGTTGTAAAAATAGGAAAGTAGACCAAAGGTAGTTTTGAAACCCTTGACCTCAGACCTTGGGCCAAGTCACTTTACCCTGTAGACCTGTTTCACGATTTGAAAAATGAAAGGGGCTGTCTATACGGATCCTCTGGTCCCTTCCAGTTATAGCATTCCGTGACAGTGTAGCATTAGCAGTAATTCCCACCTCGGCTGAGATGAGTCACACTGACAGAGGAAGTCTCTTTAGATAAGAGAATTTTCCTTGCACTGGAAATCTGAGCCTCTATGGGGAAAATATTCCCACCCCCAGGAGGGGAGACCAAGAATGCATAGAGTGGAGATGTATATTGTTTTCTGTTCTTTCTACCTCTGTAACCTCCTTTGCTCTCAGGTGTTAGCTAGCCCTAGACCTTTGGAAAACCAGGTTTAATGCTTGATTTACTGGGTAAGATGCTCATATATTTGTGATTGGTATACTTTATGCCAGTTGTCACTACTATGCGAGGTCTTTCTGTGTAGTTTAGTGATGCCTTAGGTCCTACAGTTTCTCATCACATCTCAAAACTAAGATCAGAGACTGGTTTTTATTTTTGTGTCCCCAGCACCTAGCATAGTCCCTGGCACCTGAGAGGTGATTTCTGTGTATGTATTAGATGGGTAGATGGATTAATGATCCATTTAGGGTAGTATGTACACTAATCTTGTTGATCTTGACCACTACCTTTATTATAACTACCACCTTTCTGATAAAGTGGAGTTTTAGCCATTAGTTGCTTATTACTCCAAGAAATAGTTTATACTTTAGAAAGTTCACACTAAGAAAATTAGACACTTTGGGATATATTTTAACAGGATCTGCAGTTTTAAAAAAGGAAGCTACGTATTTTAAATAGGCTCTCTATATATTACAGTATATAATACACATATCTAAAAATCATCACCAGCGTTCACCACCACAGCACACAAGCCTTTGGCAACAGCAACAAATAGCATATAGTACTTATTTGGCCCCAAGCCTGGATGACTGTCTTGTTTCTTACTTTTTAGAGCTAATTGTAGGCAGTTAAGTCTGAAAAAGGAGCTTTAAAATTGAAATAAAGAATTGCTTTTTACAAATGCAGGACCCAAATTGAGTAAAGGATCACTCGGAGTTTTGAAAAATGTGTTTGAGCATGCTAGAACACTGCCCTCCCTCACAGGGGTGCCCTGTAGGAGGAGGGCACACAGGATGGGCAGGCAGGGCTGATTGGCCTGAAGGTGGATATCTGAGCCACCTCGTTAGTCCACACCCAGTTAATTTTTGTGTACGTAAGGTAAAGTAGGTTAGGGAGTTAGATCCCATGCTTATAAAGGTTGTGTGTGTGTGTTTCCCTGGAGGATCATTCTAATAGCAATGGAAAACCTACTCACAAAGGTGAGAAGTTTTTTTCATCTGTAGAGGACAACATCCAGAACTGAATACATATATGGCTTGTTCAAAAATGGGGAAGAGATTAGAAAAATGTATCCTCAAGTTTGCTTATCAAGCCAAGTCATTCTCTTGGCAAAGTAGTGATAACCCTAGATACAAACCACCAAGAAATAACTCTATTGCAGGGTTTCAACAGGTGTGCTGCAAGAATTTTTAAAATCAATACCTCTTTAGTCAGGGGCATTGACCTCTTTCACCTTAAATTGTCAAATTAAAAATTGACAACAGCTAACACAACAATAGCTGTCCGGTGTGAATGAATAAAAATTATACCTATTTTTTTTGTCAGATTGGCAAAAAATATATTTTTTGGTGTGCAGCAGAATTTTAGTAATTAGTTTATATGTGCCATGAGATGAAAAAGGTTGAAAATCGCTGCTCTATTGGCATCCAGGTGTGAAACTTCTCTTGGAAAAGTCAGATCCATGCACTTTTGGTAGCAGGTGGGATCACCTACTATTTTGGAAAGTAACTTTTTTATTTCTTTTTGGCCCAATATCTATGTGTCTCTTGAGAAGATAATCCAAATTCCTGTTCCAAGTCACTTTCCAGTCTTGCTTTATCTTTGCATCATGCTTTGCAGTTTGTAGACAAACGTAATGGGTGAGTTCCAGTCAACTGGTGGTATCATATTTCTTAGATTGAGTCATTGCTAAGAAACTTGTTTGTGAACAGGCAGCAGCCCGTGAAAGTGCCTGTACAGAGTAACATGTCAGATTGAGGAAACTGGACCACTTTCTTGTTGAAAAATAAAAGGGCAGAAGGATGGTTCTGCAACCAGGGAATAGCAAATTTGAGATCAAGGGTTTTCACTTGTTGAATGATTTATCTCTTGGTGTGTGTTTGAGAATTTTTATGCTGTTAAAAATCGCTAATTGTTGAAGATTAGGGAAGTAATCCTTTGTGAGATTCTCTAGAAGGAAAACTTGGATTAACGGTAACTTTTACTACCATTAGGAGTCTCTACTGACATATAATTAGTTGTCGGGTCAGTTTTTTTAAAAAAATGGAGCTGGAATTACACAGAAACTAACCGTGTGACATTTACATTTGGGCTAAATGGCTGGAAGGCCCTTCCATCCATAACATTTGTGATTCTGTATTGAGGGGGGTGGGAGATTTCTTAGTGGGCTTTTTTGGTTGTTTGCTTGTTTGTTTTAATTTATTGGGATGCATTGGTTAACAAAATTATACATGTTTCAGTTGCACAGTTCCACAACACCTCATCTGTACACTGTATTGTATTCACCACCTCAAGTCAAGTCTCCTTCCAGCACCATTTATCTCCCTATACCCTCCTCCACCTCCCCTGCCCCATGATTTCTTTGTTTTTAATCACCTGCTTCACAGTTATTGTAGCAATATGTGCAGAAGTTAGCAAATCAATCCAGTAGAACCAAAAGTACTTGAATGTGGGAAAACTATGAATAGTAACTTGTCATCTGCCTTCTCTAGAAATCACACTGAGAAAACAGTTGGCATTATGTTGGTTATCTTTGCAATGGGAGGGAAGCAAAGAGAAGTAAACTGATAGATAAATACAGGGGTGGGCAAAAGTAGGTTTACAGTTCATATGGAAAAATACAATAATTAATAAATAATAATACAGCCCTGGCCGGTGTTGCTCAGTGGTTAGAGCATCAGCCCACATACGGAAGGATCGTGGGTTCAATTCCTGGTTAACGGCACGTACCTGGGTTGCAGGTTCACTCCCAGCCCTGGGTTGGGGAGCATGTGGGAGGCAGCCAGTTGATGTACCCCCCCCCATTCCACTTTCTCTGAAAAGCAATGGAAAAAAATATTTTCTGGTAAGGATTAACAAATAAATAGTAATACAAGAATAAACTTTCGTGTACTCAAAACAGTAAACCTACTTTTGCCCACCCCTGTATTTATGAAACGTAATTTCATCAGTGAGATATATTTTAAAAATACACTTGCTGCCCTAGCTGGTTTGGCTCAGTGCTTAGAGCATTTGCCCTTGAACTGAAGGGTCCTGGGTTTGATTCCGGCCAAGGGCATATACCTTGGTTACAGGCTCAATCACCAGCCCCAGGTTTCTCTATTTCTCTCTCCCTTCCACTCCCTATGAAAAGCAAAGGAAAAAATATCCTCGGGTGAGGATTAAAAAAAAAAAAGAACACTTGCTTGGTGTCATTTTACTTTATTTAGTAAGGATTGTAACTGCAAAGAACAGCCTTGTGAAGCAAGGAGATCCTTTTTGTTGTTTTATCAGTTCTTCAAAATTCAAGCATGCCCTCAGCTGTTTTTATAGTCTATAGCTTTTCATTTGGTTTATACCCTAACATGGTAGGATGTGATTCATGTTCCATTTGGTTTTGCTCAAAAATATTTGAGCAGCTTCTATGGAAAAAGTATTAAATCAGATTTAGCTTTTAGGTAAATAATAGAACTACCTGGGCATAATATAAAGACTGAAATGTATGAAAGAAGAACATTACCAGGTGCAACTTAGACTCTGAATGCTAGTAATTAATATCTGGATGACGAAATCATAGAGGATTAACTTTAAGATTTATTATTATTTTCTTCATGAAAATATATGATTTTAAGAAGGAATAACTTGAAGTATTGTCTTAACCCTTAGACTGTAAAATTGGAAGTGAGGATCAGTTTTCATTTTCCGTTTACTAAATTAGTTATCTGCAATTTATTTTTTCTAGCAGTTTATTGGTGAAATTTACTTTTAGAATGAAACTTCCTACCACCTTCCTGTCATTCTTAGGACAAAATAGAGGATGGGAGAGGGAAGGGAGGAAAGGGTATTGGGGGTTTGCAGGCCTCATTTACACATTTGAATGTACGATAGTAACCATTTTATTTTTCATTTCAAATACTTTTCCAAAGCCTCAGTTTACTGAATTGGTTTAATTTAGGAGAAGGCTGTGATATCTTCTCTGGTGTTTTCACTTTTGCTTTATCTTTCTACTTTTGGGGGGATTTTTGGAGCATGCTAAATGTTCAGGGCACTAAAATTGGCTTGCAGAAAAGACATATTTAATGTGGGATTCTGTGTTCAAGGCCTTTCTTCTTTGTTTATCCTGGAACAAAGATGTTTGTTTTAAAATGGTATGAGTTAATTGTCCAACTTCAGATTTTCCCATAAAACATGTAACAGATTACCCAGATGGCAAATGATGATATATACGTTTTAAATATGAGTATTTCCATTAGGCCAGATGGTGATTTCATGTGAATTGTCGAACATTTGTGTTTCTTATTAAATTGTCTTTTGTCTAAGCCAAGCTAGTAACATAATTTGGAACACAGTCAGGAGTCACTAAAGGGCAACAAGAAGAAAAATTCAGACACTAAGTGGCTGCGGCATTTGCTCCATGTGGCATGTGAAGGCTCATAGCCAGTGCCTGCCGTGCCCTCGGAAAGCTTTCATCTTAAAGAAGTATCTGATGCGATGCTGGACAAACCACCCCCCTGCTTTCCCCTCCCTCTCCAAGCCCTTATCTGCCATTTTGCATGGCACTTGGAGGGGATATGGCAGCTGTACTTTCTCGGTGCCTGAGATTTACGTGCAGAAGAGCAGTTTCAGTTCTTCCTTAGCACTTCCTTTCCCCCTGACCAGTGTCATGGTGTTTGCTGCGGGCTCTGCCCCAACTGTTTCCTCTTAGATGTGCTCAGCTTTGCAGGAATGGGTCATTTGTGGAAGAAGTCATGTGCCCAGTCACAGGACTCCTTACAGGAAGCGCTCATTGCCTGTTAGGTGAGTGCAGGACAAACATAGTCCTGAGCCTGGGGGGCTCCCCGGCACTGAGTCTTGGGTGGACAAACTGTTTGCATTTTCAACATAAAGCTTTGAGACTTCATACAGTATCAAATCAGGTTTTGTTCTTCTGAAATTTAGGCGAAAATCTGAGTAGCACAGAGTATTACATATTAAGGCCATGATAAGAAACCCATAGTTGCTGCAATCTAAATTTGATCAGAATGACTTTATATATATATATGTGTAAAAGTTTTCTTTTAGAGACCTCTCATAGCAAGAATAAACATTACATAACAATAAGCAAACACAGGAAGCCTCTGAGGACACTTTGAAACCTGTTTGAGGCCTTCAGGATCTCAGTGAAGGCTGCCCAGCCTGCATTAAGAACAATAGATGTCACCGTCTTTTGGTGGCATTCTTGGTGGACACAGTAAACTAGAGCTGTACAAGTCCTTTGTCTTCTAGAGTCCCCATTGTTTTAGATCAGTTAATAACAGGTGCTCAAGAGCTGATCCAAATGATGTTTCATGGTTTATTTTTCCTGTTCATTGATAAGGATTCATCAGGATGTCCTTTCCTGATCATGCTATGGGGAATTTTAAAAAATTGAATTGGTTTGTAGCTGTGCACTGAAGGGTAGTCATGTCAGGAATTGAGTGGCATTTGAATGGGTGTGTATGTGTACATAAAAGTTTACATTAAAATGTATGTTTATTTACCACACACGCTGGACATGTGGTTCCTTCCGTGAGGAACCAAACAGCTTCATTGCTTTGTTATTTCATGCTCCCACTAGTTAGGTCCATGACTTCATTATTAGCCAGTGGCCTGGAGTTTGGTCTCACTTATAGCTAGTAGTAGGGCCCACCACTGTCAGCATGCATAACAATATTTGTATATGCTTTACATTCATAGAGAGTTCTTTCACATGTCTCATTTGATCCAACATCTGTATGATTAGGGGTGGGATGGAATAATTATCTTAAATATGTAGCTAACCCATATGAACCCACTTAAGACATCTCTTTTGGTGGGGAGGAAAGGGAGAAAAAAGAGTGATGTCAACTCTTGGTGTGATTGCCACTGATAATTTTAGAATAAATTACATTTGAAATTTTTCCTCCAGTCCTAGTTAGAGGGATACTTTGGAATAGTCAGATTTGTGAGCAGTTGTTTCCAACATATGTTGTTTCTGTGCTCTTTCAGTTTTTATGAAAAAGTCAAAATGGATATTGGTTCTTATCCTGGGATCCTTTTTTTAATCCTCACCCGAGGAGATATATATTTTTTAAATACAACTTTATTGATTTCAGAGAGAGGAAAGGAGGGGGGGTAGAAAGAGAGAGAGATAGAGAGAGAGAGAAACATCAATGATGAGAGAGTCATTGATCGGCTGCCTCCTGCACGCCTCCCACTGGGGATCGAGCCCGCAATCCAGGCATGTGCCCAGACGGGGAATTGAACCGCGATCTCCTGGATCCTAAGTCGATGCTCAACCACTGAGCCATGCCCGGCTGGGCATTTTTATTGATTTTCTTGAGTGAGATCCAGAGAGAGAGAGATTGATGTGAGAAACATCTATCGGTTGCCTCCCTTATGTGCTCCAACAGGGGATCGAACGTGCAACCTGGGTATTTGCCCTGAGAATTGAACCCATGACCCTTTGGTATACTGACAATACTCTGACCAACTGAGCCACACTGGCCAGCATCTGCAATCTCTTAAGAAGCACCAGGCATATGCAATCTGGGGAAAGTGAGGGAGGGATATGTCAGAGTGGTCCCCAGGTGTTAGGACAAGTATTTGGGTTTCTCTTTTATTGATCTTCTGAATAGCTTAGTGCATGTTCTGCATCAGTTTTTGAGATGGGTAGGAAAGGTACTGCCTATTTTTAGAGAGATTAGAGTTCAGTTGAGATTGTGAGATCATGCATTTTAGTGCATTTAGTTGATGTAAAAGTCTAGATAAGCTGTTATGCTGTATCTAGATTCACCAAGAAGGTATGACCCAACCTAATCACAATTTTAAAGTAGATTTCTCTATACCTGGGCCTTTGTCTTTCACATGACCTTTGGGTAAAAATGCTCATTAAAATGGAAACATTATTTAAAAATGGAAATTATTCTCATGATTTAATGGGGAGCCTCCTGATACCATGAATGTTTCTTTCTACGTTGTTTATTTTGTTGCTTGTGACCAGGAAGATGATCCAAGGGACATGTGCTTAATCCAGCCTTCTGTAAACTGGCCACTACACCCCATCAAGATGTCAAGGCAAAGTATCTGAGACAATGGATTGATTTTATATCCTGTCCAATTTAGGAACCACTGGCCAGTGATCAGGTTTGGTTTTTTTTAGTGCAGGCTAGTGGTTTAAAAAGCATGAGTCAGCCCCTGGCTGGTGTGGCTCAGTTGGATAGACATCACCCTGGGCACCAAAAGGTTGCTGGTTTGATTCCTGATCAGGGCACATGCCTGGGTTGCAGGCTTGATCCCCAGTAGGAGGTGTACAGGAGGCAGCCCATTGATGTTCTGCTCTCACATCAATGTTTCTCTTTCTCCCTCTCCTTTCCCTTCTCTCTGAAAATCAATAAAAAAGAAAAAGAAAAAAAAGGCATGAGTCAGTCCATGATTCAGGCTGCCCAGGTACATGTCCCTGTTCAGCCACTTTCTAATAGTCTCCTCTCTCTCAACCTCATTCTTATCTGTAAAGCAGGGATAGGTTTGATTGTCACATGGTTGTTTTGAGGACTGGCTTGTATATGCAGAGGACTTAGAACAATGCCTGACATATAGAAAGCCCTTAATAGATGTTGCTTTAAACACAGATTTATGCTAGCCAGTTCTGAAGACTGCAGGTGTTGCTTTAACTCTACCTATGCTGTGTGCTTTATGGTACACATTATACTGTTCAAGGCTAGGATGATGATGAACCCCCCTGAGCAGGGTTTCATAGCATTTAAGTTTCCAACACCAACTTTCAGTCAAGGCTAGAGGTGGCCTCTGCTGTCTGGCTAGTCGTGCTGCCTCTAGGCTGGGTGGCCTGCTCCTCCTCTGTTGGGTAAAAATACCCTGACTACTCACGGAAGCAACCACCATGTTATTTTTTCCTTGGAAGGCTAGACACACTGAGCCAGCCTGGTGCTTCCAGCCATCAGCACAACTGAAATACAGAGTTTGATGCTCTGCACAACTTTAAATCAGAAAAAGCGCTTTTGACACATTTTTGGGTTTATGAAAATGTAGACATGGCACCTGGTCTAGCCTTGTTATATAAATCAAAATAACCTCATTGTAGGATTTGCCCATTATCTTAAAACTTAATACTATCTATCCTTCCTTGGAGCCATGTTTTGTTTTTTGTTTGTTTTGTTTTTAAAGAGGGTTATTTATGATTTCTCACGAGTAAACCTGGTGGGCCTTATCCCTTTCCCAACTTTTTTGGTAGACAATAGGCAACCCCTTGCTTCACGTATCACAAGATAGCTAAAGACTACCAATTTCTTCATGCCTCAGGACATAAAACTCAAGGGGAAATTGTTTTAATGAGTGAGCCAGGGACAGAGTAGGCAAGAAATGATGGGGGAAAGATAAACCAATGTAGGAAAGACCAGAGGAATGCTAGTATTTCACAACTGTTAGAGTGATGATTTAACTCGGGTTTTTTTTCCTCCCTCCCCTGTAAACTGGTATTTGCTGAGCAAGTTTAGAAAAAAAATTCTGTGTATTCAGTCATGTTTTTCAAATCTCATTTCTCGTAATAAACCAGTGGCTTGGAGTGCTTGCTCTAATTTCTGTATTCCATTAAACAAGTGAGGGATTTCTTTTAATTCAGGAACATGCAACACTTGTTAACTGCTCTTTCATGACCTCTACCATCACCCAGTCATTAATAATCCAAGTAATAAAGATTACAGTGGATGGCTGTGTTTATAGATTGTTTTTTATATGAATGGATTTACTGAGTGGAATTAACTGTACCCTTCCAGAACATTGGATCTGGGTTCCCATTCAGATTTTGTTTGTAATCTCCCCACCACCCACCATCAACAACAGCATAAGGTGAATTTTGTGGTACCTGCCATTTTAAAACCACCTTAACCATGGTCTCTGTCCTTGCTTTTTTGTTTTGAACATAGGACATGGATTTGATTGACATACTCTGGAGGCAAGATATAGATCTTGGGGTGAGTCGAGAAGTATTTGACTTCAGTCAACGACGGAAGGAGCATGAGCTGGAAAAACAGAAAAAACTTGAAAAGGAAAGACAAGAACAACTCGAAAAGGAGCAAGAGAAAGCCTTTTTTGCTCAGTTACAACTAGATGAAGAGACAGGTGAATTCCTCCCAATTCAGCCAGCCCAACACATCCCGTCAGAAACCAGCGGATCTGCCAGCTACTCCCAGGTATGACTCAGTTCTTGGGTAGATGTATGGCAGGGTTTAAGGAAAGAATATTGACCCGGGAGTTAAAACATCTGGATTTGAGGTCCAGCTTTGCCTTTTACTATGTCTTCATAACCTTGTCACATCATTCCCAACCTCGGCCTCCTAATGAGTTCAATACCTGACAGACTTATCTCACAGAGTTATAAGGGTTAGGAGGACATCAATTACATGAAAAAGCTTTGTAAGTTATAGAAACATCATGGGAGGATCCAGCAGCAGCATGGTGGTGGCAGTAGTGGAACCAGTGGTAGGCATTACTTTGGCACCAGCTATGACAGGAACTGTGACTGACTGTTCTAAAGCACCTGACATACCGATTGATTTCATCAGTATGATCATTATCGGAATTAGGTACCATTATCCCCATTTTATCTATTGAGCAATTGAAGTTCAAAGAGGTTAAATAACTTTCCCAGAGGACTCAAGAAATTGGGGGAGCCAATTTGAACCCAGACAGTCTGGTTCAATTCTGTGCTCTTAACTATGACACTGAACTGATTTCTGAACTAAAATATTTGATTGACCAGGTTGTAAGCATTTTAAGAACATCAGTCATGAACCTTTAGCTTGGGAATGGAACGGTCAACAAGTTTTTTTCCCTTTTTGTCTTTCCCTTTTATCCAGGTTCCCCACATTCCCAAACCAGATGCTTTGTACTTCGATGACTGCATGCAGCTTTTGGCCGAGACATTCCCGTTTGTAGAGGACAATGAGGTATACATTTGGTTCACAGCAGAACTCCAGAGCTGCATCTAATATATGCTATATGGGGGTCCCTTTAACATCTCTCCGTTAAAAAAAAAAAAAAAAAATTTAGGAGGAAATTTGTCAATGAAACCTTATTAGCCTCTCTGTAATTTTACAGAGCCCCATACAGTACAAAACTCAAAATGTTGACTACTGCACAGCCAGAAGCATGGGTCAGCATAATCATGGGAACAAGTAATGCATTTGTTACAGGCACTAAAAAATAAATTTTGATGAGTAGAGCAAGCAAGCAGTGTAGTACACCAAAACTTGTTCAAATAACAATTTTTATAAACCCATTGTGTTTGAAGCACTATATATAGTATTTAAAATGATAGCTTCTTCCTCTTCCTGAAAGCAGCCTGAGGTGACCTCTTAAAATGGCTTGATATTCCCTTGACCCAGAAATCATGCAAATCAAGAGGTACAAATCTTCGTGTTCACTTTAAGAACACTCATGAAGCTGCCCAGGCCATCAAGGGTAAGCATATTTGAAAAGCCACCAAGTATCCGAAGGGTGTCACTTTACAGAAGCAACATGTGCCATTCCGTCATTACAATGATGGAGTTGTGTACCCAGGCCAAACGGGCTGGACATGGTTGGTGGCCCAAAAGGAGTGAATTGTTGCACATGCTTAAAAATGCTGGTGTGGCTCGGTTGGGTGTCATCCCGTGTACCAAAAGGGTTGCTGGTTCAATTTCTGGTCAGGGCACATGTCCGGGGTTGCAGGCTCAATCCCCGGTGGGGGTGGTGCTGGAGGCAGCCCATCAATTTTACATTCCTACTTTGATGTTTCTCTTTCTCTCCCTCCCCCTTCCTCTCTAAAAATCAATAAAAATATTTTTTTTAAATGCAGAGAGTAATGCTGAACTTAAGGGTTTAGATGTAGACTCTCTCGCAATTGAGCACATCCAGGTAAACAAAGCTCCCAAGATGCGGTGTAGAACTTAAAGAGTTCATGGGTGGATTAACCCACACACGAGCTCTCCCTGTCACACTGAGAGGATACTACTGAAAAAGAGCAGATTGTTCCTAAAACAGAGAGGAGGCTGCTCAGAGGAAAAAGATATCCCAGAGGAAACTGAAGAAACAAAAACATATGGCCCGGGAGTAAACTCAACATAAAATAAATACTAATAAAAAAGCAGGGGGGAAAAAGATACAAATTAAATCCTAAAGATTCTTACCCATTTTTCAAGTTTACCTTCAAATGCAAAGGATAAAGCAAACCAGTAAATAAGTAAATTTGGAGGCAGTTGGGTAAAAATGTTTCCTTGTATAGAAACAGAGTTCATAAGTAGAATACCGAACTGCAGCCAGTTCCAGCTTGAGGTGCTGTGCTGGTGCCTTGGAGGGCACTCACCACTGCCGGCAGCAGAGTCATGTAGATAAATGCCTTGTCGATTTTAGGTTTCTTCGGCTACCTTTCAATCACTTGTTCCTGATGTTCCCAGCCATATCGAGAGCCCAGTGTTTATTGCTCCTAATCAGACTCAGTCACCTGAATCGCTTGTCCTTCAGCTAACCAGTGACATAGATAATATGCAGCAGGACATTGAGCAAGTTTGGGAGGAACTACTGTCCATTCCAGAATTACAGGTAACTAAGATCTAATATATACCAAAGATGCTATTTTATATTCAGTGCCTTTAAATTAGTCATTCTGGTTATTTATTATTTATATGCCACCTATTTATAGGAAGTAGTAGAAGGTGATTTTAAATTAGTTATGAGAGCTGCCCATTCTCAATGCAGTTTTGTTTGAGAGACTGGGTGTCTTGAGGATAAGTAAGTTATAAACCTGAAGTCTGATCTAGAAACTGAAAGTAGTACAGATGTTTTGGCATTAAGTATCTGTTGGAAATGGGAATTATCCAAGATACTTGTAGAAGAAAACAGCTTGGAGAGAATGGGGGTGGGGAGTTTTTACTTGGAGATGATCAGGTATTGAAGATATTTAACCTTGATTTACATAGTATAATCTTTCCCTTGCAGTGTCTTAATATTCAAAATGACAAGCTGGTTGAGACTAGCACAGTTCCAAGTCCAGAAACCAAACAGGCAGACACTGACAATAGTTACCATTTCTACTCATCGATCCCTTCACTGGAAAAAGTAGGTAACTGCAGTCCACCTTTTCTTGGTGCTTTTGAGGACTCCTTCAGCAGCATCCTCACCACAGAAGACCCCAGCCAGTTGACAGGGAACTCATTAAATTCAAATGCCACAATAAACACAGATTTTGGCGATGAATTTTACTCTGCTTTTGTAGCAGAGCCCAGTATTGAGCCCAGTATCAGCAACAGCATGCCCTCCTCAGCTACTTTCAACCAGTCACTCTCTGAACTTCTAAACGGGCCCATTGATATTTCTGATCTTTCACTTTGTAAAGCCTTCAATCAAAATCACTCTGAAAGTACAGGAGAATTCAATGATTCTGACTCTGGAATTTCACTGAACACAAGTCCCAGTATGGCATCACCAGAACATTCGGTGGAATCTTCCGTCTATGGAGACACACAGCTTGTCTTCAGTGATTCTGAAATGGAAGAGACAGATAGTGCCCTTGGAAGTGTCAAACACAGTGGTCCTAAAACACAGCCAATACAGCCTTCTGGGGATACAGTTCAACCCCCGTCACCGTCTCGGGGGCACACTGCTCCAGTGTGTGATGTCCAGTGTGAAAACACACAAAAGAGAGAATTGCCTGTAAGTCCTGGTCATCGCAAAACCCCATTCACAAAAGACAAACATTCAAGCCGCTTGGAGGCTCATCTCACAAGAGATGAGCTAAGGGCAAAAGCTCTCCATATCCCATTCCCTGTAGAAAAAATCATTAACCTCCCCGTGGATGACTTCAATGAAATGATGTCGAAGGAACAATTCAACGAGGCTCAACTTGCATTAATTCGAGATATACGTAGGAGGGGGAAGAATAAAGTGGCTGCTCAGAATTGCAGAAAAAGAAAACTGGAAAATATAGTGGAACTGGAGCAAGACTTGGATCATTTAAAAGATGAAAAAGAAAAATTGCTCAAAGAAAAAGGAGAAAATGACAAAAACCTCCATCTACTGAAAAAGCAACTCAGCACCTTGTATCTCGAAGTCTTCAGCATGCTACGAGATGAAGAGGGAAGACCTTACTCTCCTAGTGAGTACTCCCTACAGCAAACGAGAGACGGCAATGTCTTCCTCGTTCCCAAGAGTAAGAGACCAGATAAGAAAAACTAGACATGGAAAAATCTGATCTTTTCTGAGCTAGTGTTTCTTTTTGTTTTTTGTACTGTTATATATACTAAAAGCTCCTACTGTGATGTGAAATGCAGAAATATACTTTATAATTCTATGCAAAATTATAGTCAAAACTAGTGTAGAAAATAATAGACATTAAAAGCATTAAAATGTTCTCAGTATGCGGAAATCAGTTTCACTTTAACTGCAAACTTAATTTCTTAGAACACCATTTGGGCTAGTTTTCTGTATACGTGTAAATACTACAAAAACTTATTTATACTGTTCTTATCTCATTTTGTTACATTCATAGATTTATATGTTTTGACATCTGGCTAAAAGCAAATTGTTGCAAAACTAACCACTATGTACTTTTTTATAAATGTTGTATGAAAAAAAGGCATTTTTTTTATATTGTTTAGCTCTGGCAAAATAAAAAACAATTTAGTTGAAAAGCTGGTACTAATAAAGGAATGATTGTTAAATGACTTGTAATTCACTTGAGTTTATTCACAGTATTTTCAATGCCATTACAATGAACACATTTAGAGGTGTTTTTCATTTTTTAGAATTCTTTCTTTGAAAATATGCGCCTTATACTAAACTTCTGGTGCCAGAGATAAAAACGAAGTGTATCAAGAAGCTATTTTATCACTTCCATAGCAGGTACAACTCAACCAAAGGAAAGTGTTCCGCTTTGCCATGCATACTGCTCAGCATTGTTTGAAGTACAGAGGACGAAACGGAAACCCGCCCTTGAACTAGGGAAAGACAGCAAATGTACTGCACTGCGCCAGAAAGAGGACTGGGAAGGCCAGTACAAAGGCACTGCAATTTGAAACATGGTTGTAAATAGGAAAAGCCGTGAGGTGGCATATCGGAAGGCGTGGGAAACCCATTCTGTTGAATAAAAAGCATCTTTCAGACAGGACACAGGAAGTCCAGAGGCTCTGAAGCCTGCCCGTTTGAGGAAAACAAGGACTATATGGCTGAAAATGGAGGGGAAAGAAGAGTAGAGTGGGTAGGGGAGGCAACGTGGCAGCCTTGTTAAGCCTTCATAAGGACTTCTACCCAGCAAAGTGGGGAGCTTTGGGAGGTGTCAGGTAAGAGTAACATCCGATTTTTAGGTCTCCCCTGCCTTGTGTGTTGAGAGTAAAGGTGGGAGCAGGGAGACCAATGGGGTGGCTCTGCAGTATTCACATGGAATACAGCATCTTGGTCTAGGATGGGTGGGGAACGTCCAGCCCTCAGGCCACACATACAGCCCAAGAAACCATTTTGTCTGGCCCTGCCAAGGCAACTGCAGACGGGACTCAAAACTCAATAAATCAGTTTTCATAATTTTGTATGGCCTGAAAGTGATGTAAATGTCCAAATGGCCCTTGGCAGAAAAAAGTTTCCCCACCCCTGGTGTAGGGTGCTAGAAGGGTGTTGGGTTTGTTCCAAAGGTGAAACTAAATGGATTTTCTGACAGAATGGATGTGGGTTGGAGGAGTCAAGGACTTGAACATTTTTAAGAACTGAGTTGCCCAGACATACAGAAGACTAGTTTACTTAAAATCAGTTTCCTCTCATATTGAGATTAAATGGAAAAATCAAGGCCCTTCATAAACTCTGAAAACCTGCTGCCCAGTAAACCATTCACAGCACTGATTCACTATTTCCTCACATAATTATCTCGTTTGGTTGTTTTAAAGTGGGGAAATGTAGATTCACCTGAGGGTTAAGTGTATTTAAAATAAGCACTACGTGCAAATTATTCACCAAGTCTTAATAACCCATTAGGAGTATACAGTGCATAAGTCCACAGGCCCTAGAGCCAGACTGCCTGGGCTTCCTGCTGCCGTTCTAGAATGGCCTCCAGTAACTCAAAGCGATCAGGCTTGTTTCCTCATGTCAGATGAAGATAATACCAAGTTACTCCACAAAAGGTACTCTACCTACACACACTATCAACGGACATTTTTTTCATTTTGAGCCTTATATTAGGGTGCCTCTTGGTTGCAAGTGAAACTAAAGTCAAATTAGCTTAAAAGAAGTTGACTGATCACTAGGAAGCTCAGGTTGAAAATGGCTTAATGGTAATAGATTTAGGCATTCAAATGTGAAGATTCTGCTTGACCTTCCTTGTGTGGTCAAGAATTTCCTCTTGTAGTGGTGATGAGATCCCTGGAGACAGGACTTGTCCAACCGTGGAAGAAAAAAAATGACTTTAAACTCCTTACACATACGGCATATATATTAGGAACTAAACTTTTTAAGTACAGGCACACCTCAGTTTATTGTGCTTCCCTTTATTTCACTTCAGGTATTTTACAAATTGAAGGCAAGACCCTCCAGCACTAAAGATTACAGCTCATTACTGCGGTGCTGTGGAATTGACCCACAATCTGAAGTCCGCCTGTGTCAAACAAATCCTAACTCACCTATGACTAAAAAAAAAAAAAAGCCAAGTGTTCTCTTGATCTGGATTTGAATTATACAGAGCTTTGTGTCCTGATTAAATTTGGCAGTTAAGCCTTTGTAAGTTGACTTTAGAGGCAGAAAGATCAACTTGTTGTCCCACTCCCCCATGCATTCACTGGTTGATTCTCATATGTGCCCTGGGTGGGGAATGAAGAAACCTTGGTGTATGGGGACTGCTCTAACTGAACTATCCAGCCAGGGCTGAACTCGGTTTCTAACTTTAAAATATGTACCTATGCCTTTTACATCAAGGTGTATCAAGCATTTTATATTAGAAACTTTAATTTCTGGTATATAAAAAAACCCCTCAGGCCCATGCTTTTAAGGGATGGGATGGCATGGCTGTTCAAATGTATCTTAACAGTACTTTTCATACCCATACTTTTAAGCCTACAACATATACAACTCATTACTCTGTTAATACATCAGGCCAGTTTCAGCTTTCAGCTGCCTTTTAATACTTTTTGAGAACTGGAAAAATTTAAAGACCATAAAAACTTTAATCACTTGTGGAGAGACACTGGCATAATTAACTCACCCATTAAAACTAGATTTGCTTGAGGACAGTCTTAAGACAGTACCCAAAATTACTATTTTGAGCAGGAATTAGGTTTAGCTCTTCAAAGTCGTTTTACATTTAACCATCACACTCAATGAAGGTGGGTATTATCTCCACTTTACACCCCCCCTCCCCCCAAAGGAGTTAGGTAAAAAGTCTTTAATCTGGACAGAAAGGGCAGAGAATTTTGATTGGAAGTTACTTTATTTTCAGTAACAGTAAAATTTAACACTCCATTATAGGCAGCAAACCACCAATAGTATACACAGTACTTGCAATGTCACTAAAAAAATCACAACTTTAACATCAGATTACTGTTACCAAGTATCTTAAAATACCATCTATGTTTATCACTTCAAATTAGATGTCAGGCCCACCACTAGCCTCCTCTGATGTTTAAGGCACATTTATGAAATCAGATTTAGTATTTTGATATTTTCAATGTACTGTTTAATACTACATATTTAATGCATATGAAAACATTCTAAGGGGGTCAGGATAGCATGGCATAAAAACAAGTTTAAGCCCCAAATAACTTGCCCAAGCTCACAAAACTAAATTTTAAATTTTACTGACAGGCAAAACTTGCTAATTGCATTTCTCCCAGTACCTATTAAAGTTGTAATAGAAGATAACATCAAATCAAAATAGAAAATTCATCAGTTCCTCTGACATCAGTATCTTAAAGGCTGTTTGCTCGACATTTGATAGAATGCATGGACCAATACAATGTATTTTTTAGAATTACCTTGCAACCCTCAGAATTACCCTTTGTAGAATTCTTTCCTGATTATAAACCCTTTAACTTCAACGGCTATAGTGAAATTTACCAATTAACTACCTTTTCAAAGTATTTTAAAGCTGTCAGCACCCTTGTATATATTACTTATCCATTATTTACCAATAAAGCTTAGAAGGGTAAATTCCTGTTTCCTAGCTGGTTTTCAGAACTGTGCCCAGTTCTACCACATGAAGACAGTTCTCAATACACCTGTCATTAACTGTCTTTGAAAAGGTGATGGACAAAGACAACGTATCTTACCTCAGTCTTACCTAATCCTTGGTACTTCCTTTTCGATTCTAAGTCAGTCTAATATATTAACAGGACCCCATTTCTGCAAAACTAACACTAATCTTCAAATATTTAATTGGTCTGTGGTGAGTACATGTAGGATTCTAAGTTTTTCTTCTTGCCTAAGTATTTCAGTCTCAGTTAATGTATTTTCTTTTTGAGAAAGCGTATATACTTATTTTGGTGGAAATGAAATCCTGAGTTGTTCTGGGACTCAAGTATTCACTGGAATTATAGGATACTTATAGCTGCAGGATATAAAACCACTGCATATACTATGAAACCAGTGTTGAATACAAACAAAATGTCATTCCTGTTAACAGCTAAAAGTCCCCACATGGCTTCAATTCACAAATTATTTCACTTACCATGCTCTTAACAGCTGTTAATGCTAAGAATCCACGTAGCCGTTTTATTTTTATGTCACACTTATCAAAGCCCTAACCCACAAATTCTTCAGATGACTACCATCTTTATTTGGTTTAAATTGTAATACTGTGATTTTAGACTTGATTTCATGAAAGGTTTTGCCCAATCCACCCCTCACAGCATAAACTGTTCAACTAATCAACTGAACATTTTAAGAAACCCAACCCTTCCAACGTCTGAAAGGAATCCCTTCATCCTTCCCCCAAATTCTCACTTGCTCAATTATCCTTAACTACATTTTCCAAAATAAAAGTCACTGATTCCTCACCTATTACCCAAGTATCTCATACATTGTCTTTCAAGGTTTAAATCTGTAAGTGGCAGTAAGCTTTAAGATATTTTTCCATGCCTACTTCCCAGGCCAATTTTTCCACGGAAAAGAACCCACTTTTAAAATTAACTGACAGGTATAGGCTCATTCCTTCCAAGTTTCCTGTTACTACTTACTAGTAAAGTATGTCATACTCACATATGGCATTTAAGTCACATGAACACTGTGAAGTGAGAAAACCACACACACGTTTCTAAAAATATTTTAATGAAAAAGTTATCTTTCTGTAAACATTTCATTATCCTACAAATGAAACATTTGAATCCATTACACACCACCTCTTAAGTCTTAAAAATCAGAAAACATTGAAATTTAAAATTTTGAATACTCACAGAGGCTAACAATCCTTACATTACCCCTGCACATTAGCATGCTTATGCCCTACTTTGAGACATCAATTACTGGAACTCCAAGAGATACTGTTATTAACTAGAAATGTTTCAAATTGTGACTTCTACATTGGAACTCTTCAAACCAAACTTATCTCAATTGTTTAGTTCCTTAGCAAGTGGTCTTTAATTACCAAATTTTCTTCATTAGGACATGAGTGTAAATGGAAGGTTGTTTTTCCTTTTGGTTTAAAATATAATGTGGAAAGCAGTAACCTGTGAACTGCTTTGACAAAGCCTGCCTTGACCATTTCCCTCATGAACTTACTTTGTTTATTGGTGCTATGACTTAACAGCATCACATTTTTCAGTAATGACAGTGTAACTACATTTACGTTAAACCACTTTATTTCATAAACGAGATGGACTGAAAAGAACAATGCCTTTAAAGAAAGAAAATGTCTTCTATCTTAGGAAATCTGCTTCACTAAAACCATGATGTAAAGAAAATCCATCAATAAAAGAATTACCTTGTCAACACACTTCATTCTAGTGATATGTAGAAATTTAGTCCTGGTTTAGAGGAGAACTAACCAGTCATTTTGTGAGAATAAACTCTGGCAAACTTACTATTTATGTAAGAATTTGATTTACTTACAATTTAGAAACGAGTTTCATTTTAAGCATCTATTCCCCAAGTGTTTTGTGGTTTGTTTTTTTAAAGTGAATTAACATCAAATCTCAACTTTTAACAAGCCCTTTTGGGCCAGCAATAATACACCTTATGAAATCAGCAACTGACTTGCACAGTAATAGTTTAATTATTCTTTGATAAGTTGTCTTTTAAAAAGGAATATTAGCAATAATTAGGCCCCCACTGCTTCAGGTAACAGGTTAAACAACACATACCAAAAAAAAAAACAAAAGCAAAAAACCCCCCTAAAAAAAAAACCCCCCAAAAACAAAAAACCAAATACTTATCCTATCAATCCAAAGAATTCCCTGATTTTGTATGCAAGAAAATTTATGAGGCCACTTGAATGAAGACTATTTTTGTATTTGTATCATCTGGCAATTTAGAGTTCATCCCAAGGTTCTTCCTAGAGTAAGGATTGGCAGCTTAACGTTTGTTAGAACTAAGTCATGCTTGTTACAAAACTCTTCGCAAAATTTGAGATCACTCCCTTTCTCATAAAAAAACTGACTTTATCCTAAAGACACCAGCAATTGTGTACATGGGGCCACATGTCACTCAACATGAACACTCATGGTTATTGCAGAAAGTTTTAAAACCTGTTTAAAACATTTGGATGTGGTTCCAAAGTTTCAGCTGAACAATTTTGCTAATGTACCTAATGGTTTTAAATGTGTAATATAAATTTGTAGGGAAACAAATGGTGTCATCAGGTTTTACTGTGAGCTACAAACCTTACCCAGCCAGAAACCTTCGTATTTAAGATGGTAGGAAAGACATTCCTCATTTAGGCAAGAAGGGTTCTCATTCAACCTGCAAATCAAAAAGATTACTCTTACCTTGCTTTACAAAAAAATACTCTTTAATTAGTGAAAAAATTCAAATTCAAGCCTTACCTAATGCTTATTGCCCTTCCTTGCAGGTCTAAATGCTAGACCTAGTGACTGTGGCAACTATCTCTCATTGATGTTCCAAAAGGCGAAGAGCTCCTTCCTGCTAGACTTTCTTCGATATTTCAGTTGTAATAAGCAGATTTAACTAGCCTTTGAAAAGTTGCTCACTATCACCATAGTATCTTATGCTTTCACTTCTCTGTAGTTGAAGCTCTTGCTGCTGCCTTGTCATTCTTTATTTATGCTGACTTGTCCATACTCAAAAGGCTTCTGAAGTCCTGTCTTAGTGAGTCTCCTTTGATCCACACTGTGCTTAAAAAGCACATCTTAGGTCCTTTAAAGCTGGTTAAATCGCTCTCCTCATGGCTTACTTTTCCACACTGTTCACAAGAACTAAGCTAAACACAACTTATAAACAGGTCACATACACAGATTTCACCTGCTTATAGGTTGCAAACATCAACTTACTGAAAATATTTTCACTATTAAACTAGTTCCAGAACAGAAAGTTTGTTAACAGTACAATTAACTTCATAATATGCCGTTAAAGGATACTGTCAAGGTTGTCTCAAACAATTTCACAAACATAGAAACAGGAAATGTTAATCTCCCCCATTCCTTCAACCTTTATTATATGAATAAAAGAACTTTAAACATTTTAGCTCAATTTTAATAAAATGTTTCCCAAGCATTATTTTGACCAGGTACCCAGATTTAAGTCATAAACATTGACAGTGTCCATTTATATAACCACACTTGAAGTTAAAAACTTAATCATTTTCTAATATTTGCCTATTTTCTACGCTGCTTATTCACATATGTCCATTAACAAATGGTATGTTGTCTGTTACATTTATTGGTTTGTGAGTGTTTTCTGGAAAACTGCGGTTATCTGTGAAGATCGATTTCCATGCTGGCATTGCATGCATCCAAATATTAATGCACAGAGGCACAGAATTAGAGCAACAAGAGAGCATACGCAAACACTAGCACGCCCCACTCCCCTTTTTATTGCTTGTTTTGCTTAGTACTTCTTAAAACAAAAATAAAAACCTTGAATTCAATGTTCAACTGCCAAAGAAACAGTAACAGCAGGGCACATATTTAGGGCTTGAATGAAATTGTAAGCACTAGGGCTGGCGCAAAACAGTAGACATCAGTTTATATATATGACCTTATCATCTAAAAATCTTCTCACCCAGGGTCTTCCAAACAAATTAGCTCATACCAACATGATTTAGGTTCAAGCACACACATAAGAGTAACAGTGTTCTTTGGGACTTTGAATAAGAACTCAGACAATTCAAATTTGAATTCAGGTCTTTGGGAAGTGGGAAGCTTATACTAAGCAACTGTGGTACACTTCTACTGCATTAAGTCATTTGGGTCAATTATATCTAGACTGTCCTTGGTTTCATCCCATAAAATGTAGAGGGTACAAACAGGAAAGCATGCCAGCCAGTTAAGGGTTCAACAATGCATGATTTTTATTCTCTTGCTTTGAGAGCTTCTTATATCAAATAAAAAATGTTAAACCAAGGAAAATAACGGAAGATTTATGGGCCTCTTGTGCTTTAAAAAGGAAAAAAAAGGTAGCCACCAATTTGCTCAGATAAGCAGGCTTAGTGGTCCTGTATTCTGAAGTTATTAAGAATGTTTTTTAATGGAGGAGGAAAGGAAAAACATCCACTACCCCTTTCCAGGATTTAATCAGAGGGCAGCAGACATTCTTTACACCCAAATAAAACTATGGCAGCAGTTCACATGTGACCAAGGTGAATGTAGAATGGAGATGTTCTAAACACAGCTAGGACTCTCAGCAAAGCTAACACACTAAAATCATGATTACATTTTGAAAGAAAATGCACAAAAACCAAATAGGAATTTTGAGATTTTTCATTTGAAGGTAAATCTTAATGTCATTAAAGTCACAAATATGCTAATTTAAATACCCAATTCTATTTATCTAAAACACACATTGCAAACATACAAATATCTATTCTCTCCACATGTCAGAGCCCATTCATTTCATGGTTTGGAAATGGGGAGAATAGATTCCCCTTAAATTGCAAGTCAGCAGGTGTTTCTTTACAGTTAACTTTAGCAAAATTCATACAAAATAGTGATTAACAATGATCTTCTTTACTTGTTAACTCACAAGGAAACACCTTCAAAACTGCATTTTGTTAAAGTTTCTGTACTAAAATGTAGAAAAACTGAACTACACAAATATTGAAAAGTTAAAAATTCCTTAATTTTTTATTCCTGGTACCACTACCACAATTTACAGGGCAATATACCTGATGTAATGAAAAGAAAAAGAAAAAGACAAAGCTACAACAGATAAAAGACCTCAGGAATGTACATCTAATTGACACTACATTGCATTAATCAATAGCTGCACTTTTTGCAAACTGTGGCTATGACAGTCCTGAACAAGAAGGGTTTCCTGTTTAAGCTGCAGTAACTTTTCTGACTATGGATCATCGTTCCTTCTGTGGCAGATTTTTACAGTTCCTCTAATGCATTTGGGACGACTGTCTCAAAGTAACCTGCAGCTTTCCTGACAACTCCTCGCTCTCTCTCCTGCTAAGAACTGTAGCCTGTTGAATAATACAGGATAAAAAAATTATTACACTCAGTGAACAGTTCCACATATGCTTTATCATCATGATAAAAACTTAAAAGATACCTACCCTTTTCTGCTGAGTTTTTAGAACCTTCTGCTACCATATCCACCACTTCCACCACCAGATCCATAACCACCTGGAAATATACATGTAGGGAGTTTTAAAAGAAATATACATGAGTTTCTAAATTAAAAAGGTTATAAAAATTTTTAATGAATAACAGTATTTACCACCATAGGGGCTGCCCGAGCTTCTTCCACCAAAACTGCCCCCTTTCATGGGTCCGTAATTTGATTGTTGTTGTCCGCTGTAATTTCCAAAATCATTATAGTTCCCACCACCACCATAGTTACCTGAAATTACAAAGGTTTTATTTGTGGTTGACTTACACAATTATATATGTACATATTAACTATCGTGGCAGCATACTCTACAACTCCTACATGCAACCCCTTGAAGAGATTTTACAGAGCTACTAAACTCTCTCCACAACAAACTGAGGCCCACTAGCAGACCTCAGACATAGGTTAGAAAAGAAAACGAGTGGAAGATGGTCCCAAGAGCATGTATCTAGATAGCTGTCATATTTTGATATTTGATGTTTGTATTTGATGCTGTACTCTAGCACGTTCTTGCCTTCATACCACTAACACCATCGAAGTTGTCAGTTTGATTCACTCTAACTCTGATGCAGTACAACTTTTAAACCAATGTCAGAAGGTACTCTAACAAGAAAAACCTTCTGTTGTTGATACATTAATACAATCCAAAACTCAGTGCATTCATAACAAAGCTCTTTAGAGTGTCAAAGTAGTAACACAGTCTTGCTTATAGTATGCGATGTGTCTGTGACATTCAGATTCAAAATGCTTGTCATTTAGACTCCAGATGACACCCTAATCACTTTAACTTACAGTTCCCATTTGTCCAGTTTAAAAGTGCATAGAGTTAAAAGTAAAATTCTGGCAATAAATACATTACTGCTAAATGCCCATTTCGAGTACAAAATAAAAGAGTTGAATACATTTTGCCAATTTACTAACAAGCACAGTAAGAAAATTCAGTTCAATTACCCATCAATTGAGTAATTTCTAATTTTAAAAAACATGAAATTTGACCAAATGCTATGTTTTAACACTTTAAAACATCTGTAACGGAACTATAAATAACGAATATTTAAAACAACTGAAAACTTACCAAAATTTCCCCCTTCATTGTAACCATCATATCCTCCACCGCCACCATATCCACCACCTTGGTTTCCATATCCTGGCCCTCCACCACCACCATAGCCTCCTCTACTACTGTAACCAGGACCACCGCCATAGTTGCCTAAAAGAAAAAATTGAGCCATACAAAAGCAAATGTACAATTGAACTCTAGTTTATATTACATTTAAGCCAGTGGAAAATAAACCAATGAATTGATTTAGCACTAAAGCCTGGTTAATAGAACCAAGAATGTGGGCCAGTAAGAATTTAAGATAAATGCTTAAATATATTTTAACATTATAAGTTTTTAATTCTTTAAATTTCACTAAGGAAAATACTGAAGTCTCCTGAGATGTTAACACAGCTCAACTAACTAGTACAATAAACCTAATTGGCTAAAAATAATTAGCTAATGTTAAATCTTTAGAGGGGAATAAGTTTACTCTTCTATTTTAGTTTAGAAGTATATTTTAACCATCAAAAGCCATTCAAGTTTTGACTGAAATTATAAAAAAATAAAAATATTTTCTATAAAGCACAGGAAACAAAGTCAAAATATCAAATAATTTTTTTAAAAACTTACCATCACCTCCAAATCCATTATATCCGCCATCACCTCCTCCATAACTACCTCTGCTGCCACCTCCACCACCATAGCCGCCTGAGGAAAAGCATGGTATGAATTAAAAGTGTAACATTCAACATACCAATTAATTTTAGGAAGACGTACTTAGAAATAAGATAACCATCCTACCTCTTCCACCAAAGTTTCCACCACGACCAAAGTTACCTCCGCCACCTCCAAAGTTTCCTCCACGACCCATGAAGTTACCAGATCCACCTCCACGGCCTTTAACATAGGCAAGGGAGATCTTTAAGAACCTTACAAACACCACTGATGTTTACTGTTTAAGTATATATGGTACTACTGACCTCTTTGCGATCCAGCAGACTGCATTTCTTGTTTAGAAAGGGCCTTTTTCACTTCACAATTATGCCCATTAATAGTGTGGTATTTCTGAACTAAATTTTTTTTAAATCAAACAAACAAGAGTTATTTGATGTTTGAAAAAGCACATATAAATGATATCTTTTAGCACTACACAACATTAAAATACCATCAAGGTAATGACTTCTGAGCAGGGATGAGGGAATGCTCTGGGATGTTACCGTTTATTTCTTGATCCAGATGCTGGTTACACAGGTGTAGTCACTTTATGAAAACTGAACCATATACTTTATGCACAATACAGTATTCTAAGTAATTTAGCAACTTTAGTGTGGAATGAAAAAGCCATTTCTTTCTTATTCAAGTTGCTACTTACCAACAATTTTATCAACCGTATCATGATCATCAAAAGTTACAAAAGCAAATCCTCTTTTTTTCCCACTCTGCCGGTCTTCCATGACTTCTATGGTTTCAATCTTGCCATACTTTTCAAAGTAGTCTCTCAAATTATATTCTTCTGTATCTTCTTTAATACCACCAACAAAAATTTTCTTCACTGTTAGATGGGCACCAGGCTTTACAGAATCCTACAAATAAAAAATATGTAAGGAAAAAAACCCCCAAATTCTTACGACTTGGTATTATACAACGTGGTATTAAAATACCTCTCTAGAAACAGCTCTCTTTGGTTCTACTACACGCCCATCAACCTTGTGCGGTCGAGCACACATTGCTGCATCCACCTCTTCAACACAAGAATAAGTCACAAAACCAAAGCCCCGGGAACGCTTTGTTTGGGGGTCTCTCATCACCTACAAAATAAAGAGTTTTAAACCACTGAAACACAGCTCCACAAGTCCTCTACCCCTAAGAATCTTCTTTTTGTTCCTTTAGTAACTTACCACACAATCTGTGAGTGTGCCCCATTTCTCAAAATGTTCTCTTAAACTGTCATCTGTAGTTTCAAAGCTCAGACCACCAATAAACAGTTTTCTCAACTGCTCTGGTTCCTTAGGATCATGGCCCTGAAAAAACAAACCAATACATTTTAATTATTTCTTTTAGTAGTGAACTGCTAAGATGTACAAGCCTTTACTCTGCTACAAATAAACTCAGCATCAAATTCTGTACCATTAACACTTTGTCTAGTTAAAAATTAAAGTAGAATCATACAAATCACATCACTTAATAAAGGAACCAGAATACCAAGAAAACCTAGAACCTGCCTTTCGAATGCCAACATCACTTAAACTACATTTTAGTCAAAGGGAATCCCAGAAACAAAAGTCCCTGAATTTTAAGCTACAAAACGGCCTGGGGACAGATTATTTCAGGTGTTGCTACTAAGAAACCATTTTCTAAGAAACCAAAATGTTGTAGATGCAGTGTTTCATCCGTGCCATTTCTTTTCATGTCAAGCATTTCATTTTAAACCAAAGCTGTGAGATAATAAAGTCTTAAGTACCAAACTTAAATTCACCAATATGTAAGGAATGTAAAAATCTTTACATTCCCTCCTTAATTCCAAATACATAAAAGAAACTGTAAAACTATCATTATCTGGAACATTTAAGATCTTGCTTCCTGATGTGAGTTTGGCTCAAATAAATTATTTAAAAAATCTCTTAAAAACATTCACCGGTTACAAGCAAGTCAAGATTAATAATATAGGTATTCCTTCATAAAAGGCTAATTCACCCCCCCACAAAACTAAAAAAATTCCATCATGTATCTTGACAACTTTCTGTAACCAGTACGTTATAGGTTACATGCTGCAAAAATGACCTATGGCAAAATTTTCAAATACATCTTGTAGGGTCACAAAAAGGGCAAGCTGAACTTAAAGTATAAAATTTACTGCTTGAAAATGAAATTTTTCTTAAAAATGTGGACTGAACTGTTTTACAATTTAACCAGCTCGTTAACAAATTACATGAATTGACATTTAATCCATGCATTACGATATCGTCCATCCAAACTGGTTACAATAAAGGGGCTCACATTTACATTCTAATGTCTTCCAGTGTCTTCTAAAGGTACAGACGTTAAGGCATTTTATACGAAGAAACTGTCACATGCTAGAAAAAAATGTTAAATGATTAATAGCCTAAAGCATTAATTCAAAATTATGAAAAGCAATTTTCAAGTCCTCGTTAAATGCACTTAATCATCAACATCAAATTGACTAAACACAAAAACAAAAAACAAAACCAACTATACCCCACAGAAATTTATCTCAAGCACGTGAAAAATTCAACTGTGGTTGCAGTCCTCTAAAACGAAAATCCAAAAACTATAGCCATAACCATGAAAAAAAAGGGAGATAAGAAAATTTTAAAGTTCCTATTTTATAATGGCGCGAAGATGCGTATAATACCAAGTACTTTAGCAAGACTAAATCAATAAGTATTATAAAGCAGCAAACTTTAAAATTTTATTTTCAACTAGATGCTGCGAAGAAAACAAGAAATTAAAATCTCGTCGCCTTCAAGAGGTCTGTACGGCCTAGAAATGCGCCAGCAGAAGTTCAGAAAAAGCACTGCGCCCCAAGCTTCGAGGCCATTTGCAGCATGTTCTGCCGGGCCGCCTCCTGTCTCTTCCTTCCAATCCCGCGCTCTCTTTCCCGGTGGTGGAATTAGGCGGCGGCCATTGCGGGCCAATGCGCCATTTCGTAACGCGGCGGCGGATCAATGTCAATGTGGCCGCCGCCCGCCAGCTCGCTCTCCCGGATGTGCCTGCTCGTCCTCTCCCCTCCCCCACTACCTCCTCCCAACCGCTCCCGCCCAGGCCCGCCATGCCTCCCTCGGCCTCAATTCCCAGGCCAAGCGGCTGGCGGGCCGGGTCCCTTTCCGAGGTCTCCCCAGCCACGCCGCGCCTCCAAAGAGCCACCTGTGCAGCCGAAGAAAGCGAGAGGAGCGAGACGCCCCGAGGAGGCCTCCGAGGCCCGCTCCCTTCCCCCTCCCACCGCCCGTCTCAACGTAGAGCGCGGGACCGCCGACCGGTCCACCCGGCCTCCCCACTCCCACCGAGCCAGGCCCCCCACGCCGGCCACGACCCATCAACCCCCCGCTCTCCCCCTAATACCTCCTCCCCCCGGCGGCGGCGGCGACGGCCGGAGTCGGGCTGGGGGCGACCGGGCGGCGGTTTTACCTCCATTTTGAGACCGGACTCGCCTCTTCCAACTCGAGTTCAATATGGGACCGAGAGGAAGAGGCGGGGCCAGCCGTCACGTGACGCGCTTTCCGCGCGCCGCCGGCCTGGTGGAGGAGGGGGCGAGTTATGAAAGGGGCGTGGCCAACTGGGCGCGAAGACGGACTGGACCAGCGGGTTGGCGGGCAGAGGCCGGGGGCGTGACAGGCCGCGGGAGCGCGCGCGCCTCGCTAATTTCCAGTGCGGCACCGCCCTTGCCGCGGTTCGCGCCTGGGAGGCTGCGGGGACGTCTGCTTGTGCTCGGCCAATGGCGTGCGCCCACGTCGGGAGAACTCCTCGTGACCGCGCGTCACTGGAGAAGAAGGCCTTTCCCTTTCTTCTCGCGCTTTTTTCCCCTCCCCCATGTAGGCCTCTTGGTCTCAATTTCAGAGTTCATTCCACTGCGCGTGCCTGCGTAAGCCCCCACTGTTTTCTCCTGTGCTTTAAGGTCGCAGAAAAGACCTCTGGGCCCCTCGCCTTCTCTCGCCTGTTTCCAAATGCAGCGGCGCCCACCGTAAGGGCCGGTACTAAAAATCTCTTTCACACCGACATGTATGAATCTTGAGCCCCTTGGAAAGGCCTCAAAACGCGGCTAACACTGAAATTTTACCCTTAAGGAGCTGCGGCAGGACTGGTCGAGGTCAGTTCCTTAGGTACTCGGTCTCAAATCTGTCAGCACTCGCTTCTAACACTTTACTAGTTACTGTGCAAAGAACTGAAGCAACTTTCCTCGGGGATGGAATTTAGGGAACTGAATGAGTTACAAGACTTTAAGAGTAGGGTTTCCAGGTACGCTACATAATGGATCATGATATTTTACCTTAATGGTTCTAATTGTGTTGTGAAACATAATAAACGAGATCAGTTAAAGAGTTAAAACCAGACGTTAATCTTTTCTCGGCCTAAGTGAGTTTAAATCATTGGACCATACTGAGCTTCAGTTTTAGTATTTTTTAATGAAAATGGGGATGATTTGGTAGTCTACCAACACCCAAGATAGCCATCAATTAAACTACGGATCCATGTTTAAACTTAATCTGTGGATCCAGGTTTAAACAAAGATACTGATGAAAGTGACCACAATTAACATGTCTCCCTACCCTGCTAAGACATGGTCAGTATTTTAATGTAGCAATCCATACAAAGCTCCTTTAAAATTGATCAGTCCTTCCCTTGGACAGATTAAAAATTTAATCAATTATATTGTCAATTGTTTAAAAAACAGTCTGTGTTAACAAATGGGGAATGCTCTGCTTGGAGCTTGGAAAAGGCACAAAAAATAAGAATTTGTTAATGTTTATCCAGCATTGCCCAAGCAGAACAGGTGTTTTATTTGGCAGACATGAACAAAAGGTACTTTGTTCCAGTCTAGAAACCAGTCACCAGTCCTTAATGTAACTTGGATGAAATAACCCTCCAAACTAGCCTCCTCATGTTGCTCGGATTCCAGTATCACAAGCAAACTGTTATGTACTCTGCTTTTCAGGCACTCCTGATACCCAATAACAGTACTTGAGAGGTTGGGAAAATTTATACCCTTAGGGTCTTGTTAATATATCAAGGCTACTTGAGTTTACTGTGAATAGTCATGAATAACTTGATTTCTGATTCAATTCTGAGTCTGTAGAAAAACAAAGTTAAAGACCTTAGGAAGATGGTACTCACACCAAAGTATCTGTGAGAAATTGCATGGGTGATCATGAAAACTGATCACTTGGTTTCACTTTATGGCATGTTGTCTAGGTGTTTTCTAACCAATTTTTAAAAAATTTTTTCTAGCCCGACCAGGCGTGGCTAAGCGGTTGAGCATCGACCTAGGATGCAGGCGATTCGGGTCGATTCCTTGTCAGGGCACATGCCCAGGTTGCGGCTTGATCCCCAGTCGGGGCATGCAGGAGGCAACCGATCAATGACTCTCTCATCATTGAAGTTTCTCTCTCTCTCTCTCTCCCTCTCCTTTCCTCTCTCTCTGAAATCAATAAAGATATCTTTTTAAATTAAAAAAAAAATAATTTTTTTTCTAATCAATTTTTTAATCCTCACCTGAGGATATTTTTTCTATTGCTTTTCAGGGAGAATGGAAGGGAGAGAGAGAGAAGCATCAATTAGTTGCCTCCCTCATGAGCCCAGAACGGGGCTAGGGATCGAGCCTGCAACCTAGGTACATGCCCTTGGCCAGAATCAAACAAGGGATCCTTCAGTCCTCAGGCTGACACTCTAGCCACTGAGCCAAACCAGTTAGGGCTCTAATCAATTATTTTTAATCAATAACTTCTGTTATTATTCTTTCTTCTTTGAATTACATTAAATTCTTATATTAATTTGAGAAATGATGGAGGATTGGAATACTAAGTACCTCCATCCAGGAACATGGTATGTCAGTCCATTTATTCAGATCTTTTGTCCTTCATTAAAATGTGGATTCCTCCCTTTGGATTCATCCAGATTTGTTGTTCATCCAGACTGTGGTGTTTAGACATTGGCTATTTTTTATGCTTTTGTCTAAGTTTATCCCCAGCTCTGTGGCCACATGATATCTCATGCAAATATCCCTGCTTGAGTTCTTTACCCTATTGGACACAAACTTGATCCTTGGCTGCTGTCTATCCTTATAGCCCTGGCTCTCTTGGAAATGTGTGTGTGTGTATGTGTGTGTGTGTGTGTGTGAGGCAGAGAGAGAGAGAGAGAGAGAGAGAGAGAGAAAACATATATGGGGCGTGGAGCAGGGGACAACGGTCCTAAGGTGGAATGGAGTGGCAGACAGATTTTATAAATAACCTATATTAGGGCCTCTCAACTACTTTCATATTACAACACATATAGAAAATGGTAATTTTTGTACAGCACACCAAGTTTCCATGAACAAAGATTTTGAGATATCTAGATGATGGTTAAAAAAATTCATAATATGTTCTGTAATTATGCTAAAATAAAATACAATCTAGTTTAAAAATAAAATAAAATACAGTGTATTAGAGAAGATATTAAAATTGAATTTGAGTAAAACATTCAAATAAAATGTTTCCACATTTTTTAATGATCGTCTTGAACTTATTCCTATGAATATATTTTAATATTAGGTTTTATGGTTGAAATGGCTTTAGGCAGTTTTTGATCTTGACTTTTTAATGATAAACTCATATTCTGAATTGTAATTATCAGTAAGGGACTCTGATCACATAAATGGGTGATAAAATATTAAAACCATTTTATACCATCATTCAAAATTTACAATTGTAATTATATTTAAAGAATAACACCTCCGTTGTTTTTTTATTGAGAAATGTAATGTTGCAATTTCATAGGATCATGCAAATGGATTTCAAACTAATAGTACATTTTTACATCAAGATTTCCACAATGAAACTCTAGCTTTGAGAACATACATGCCTTGTTAACAGCTAGTCTGAGGGCCATTAAAAGAGTGTGTCACCACGGAGGGATAGAAATAGCCACTAGACCTGGCCAGGTATCTCAGTTGGAGCATCATCCTGATGTTGCAGGTTGGATCCTGGTCGGGCCACATACAGGAGTCAGCCAATGAATGCATAAATAAGTGGAACAACAAATTAATGTTTCTCTCTCTCCCTAAAAAAATAGAAAGAAAAAAAAGAAAGAAAAAGAAATGGCCACTATATGTTAAGATAAATATTAAGGGCATTGCCTGGAGCTGAGCCCACCAGGAACCCGACTCAGTCCAGGCTTCTGTCTCAGCCCCTGACAAATTACCCCTGGAGCTGTGTACTGTTCCCCTTGGGCACCTGGAACACAAACTTGTGCATTTGCTCCAGAATGTCTGGTCCATGTTGGGCTTTGCAGATAGTTGCCCATGTGGCAGCCATCCTTGGCCATGCTCAAACAGCAGAATTTTAAGTGTTGGTTGTTGTTTACAGTGTTTGGCGTACGCCCCAGTCTACTCTGCACATGCTGCCCTGAGGAGCCCTAAACAAGTCTGGTCATGGCCAAAGGTACTTGCCCAAGGGGCTTTGACTGCCCCTGATCCCTCTCAGCTGCCTAATTGCTGGAGGGGTAATTTCTCACCCATATTCAGGACACCAGCATGCTGTAGTCCACTAGTTAGGAAGCACTGTCTGGATTGTGTGATTCATTTTATGAATGAGGAAGCTGTAATATAGATCAAGGAATTGATTTTTTCCAAGATTAATAAAAAATTATGGCAGATTCAGAACTAAAAGAAAGACTAGAAATTGAATGAAAATATTTTGGACAGGAGGACAGTAATTTTTAGAAGGGAAAAATTATAATAAACTACATTAATCATCTGCCACTATATTCAGAATATGCCAATAGCTTTATTTTTCTAAAATCTTGGTTTTTAAATAAGGAGTGTATAAAGTAAAACACAAAACAAAACAAAACTCTGTCCCCTCAAATCCTATTACACAGATCTGATCACAGTCAACAACTTAGTATATATATTTTAATATCCTCTTCTTGGCCTAACCAATGTTTTAAGTATGTATGAATATGCATATATATCCATATTGGCTTCATTTATACAAAACTGTATCAAACTATCCAGGTTGATCTGAAATTTCCTTTTTACCTCCATTTTACAAACTAGTCACTTATTGAACTTTTACTATGCGCTTGGCAATGCTAAGTTCTGGAAATTATCATAGTCACTCACATTATTAAACATTTAATGTGTATCTTGTACTGTTCTAAGCACCTTATGTTCCTGATCTCATTTAGTTCCCCTAATTTAGGAGTAGATCCTTTTATTCTCATTTTTTAGATGTTAAAAAGAAAAGCCACAGGCCCAATATTGTGTGACTTGTGTTAAAAGCCTGTAATTGTAGCGTCAGCCTCTCCCAGGAGTGGAATTTTAAACCAATCAGTCTGGAGTTTCCTGACCCACACTAGGTGAGGTAATCTGTCTGATAAGACCCCCTACCTTTCCCTAAGGAAAGGTGTCCTTGACTGAAATAATCCACTCTTAACTTCTTTGTCCTATCCTCTTTCTGCTTATGAAAACCTTCCATTTTATACAACCCCTTGGAATATCCTTCTAATTGCTAGATGGAATGCTGCCCAATTTATGAATCACTTAATAAAGCCAATTAGATTAGGTTGAATTTTGTTTTGTTTTGTTGTTGTTTTTTAAAAAAAAAAAAATATCTTTATTGATTTCAGAGAGAGGAAAGGAAAGAGAGAGAGAGAGTTAGAAACATCAATGATGAAAGAGTTGTCATTGATCGGCTGCCTCCTGCACTCCCCCACTGGGGATGGAGCCTGCAACCTGGGCATGTGCCCTAACTGGGAATCGAACCCAGATCGCCTGGATCCTAGGTCGATGCTCAACCGCTGAGCCACGCCCAGTTGGGCAGATTAGGTTGAATTTTGTTGAGTAAACTAGGGTTTAGGAAAGTTGAATAAATTTACTAGGGTCATATAGGCTACATAACCAAGGAAATGAGGTGGAATGTCATGTCATAGCTAGCTGCATTTACATTTTAATATTCTTGAAAGTAACAACCTTTTCTTCTAAGATTTTTTTTTGTCATGCACCTGTCATATTCACTACCTTTTTCATCATGTCTGCAGAAATTACTAGAATGCCTGGCTTGTAGTAGGCAATTTATATATTTGTCGTTGAATAAATAAGTGAGTGAACGATGAATGAAATATTTGGGGTCCCCTTCAGTGCCCTGCATGTTCTACTGCATAGTATTATTGTAGGCAGTGGGAATGGGAGCGTTACCAGATGTTAGACCTGTGGGGTGGCACCAGTCCTGGGTTCAGCAACCTTGGTACTTGAATTCTGGCTAGGAAAGAATTCAGAGCCAAGACTCCAACTATGAGAGAACATTTATCTATAAAATCACAGAGGTAGAAGAAGTAATTCCTAGGAGAAACGGGCTTAGGAAACAAGTTATAGAGGTAAAGGAAGGGCCCTTGGAGCTTGAGAGTGAGGAAGGTAATGGTAATGCTTGTGGGGGAGGTGGCACATGGGCAGGGGGTCGTTATCCAATGCAGCTGGTCCTGAGGTCAGCCTTGGTCTTGTTTTTCTGGGCCTGGAGCTGAAATACTACTGAGGCCTAGATGTTACCTCTAAGGAGGAAAGGTCAGGGGTTCTAAACCAAATGCCCAACAATATGAAAGGTCAGGGTTTCCAAACCATATGCTATGGGAGGAAAGGTCACCCTGGGGAAGAGGTCTCATCCTACAGTTGTCTATTGCTAGGCACCCAGGGCTTTCTGCTCTGGTGACCTTCTATACCTGGCCCATCATCCTTCCTCTGCTCACATCTGTCTGCCTACCACAGTGTGTGAGCCTAGTGCAAAATGAAAATGCAGGGCCCCTGGTTGAAATTTTATTAAGAGTTTCAAGACACTGACATCAAAGCATTAAGCCATGCCAGGACCCTTCTGAGTACAGGACCCTATGTGACTGCAAAGGTCATATGCCCATGAAGCTGGCCCTGGTGCCTAGTGTAGAGCTCTGTTTAGAGCAGACTCTCAGTCTCTTTTGAGCAATTTATTTATTTGCCATTTTGTGAGTTACCTCCACTTCCTTATTAGTCACTCATTTCTTCAGTGTTCATAATTTAGTTTCTGCCCGAGGCTATGGAAATTCTTTCTCCAAAGTCACAAATGAGTATCTGTCAAATTAATTTTCCTATTCTCAATGTTAATTCTGCCATTTCAATCAGTTTGTGCTACTTTAACAAAATACCGCAGCCTGGGGGAATTAAAAAACATTTATTTCTCACAGTTCTGGAGACTGGGAAGTCTATCAGGGTGCAAGTATGGTTGGTTTCTGGTGAGAGCCCTTTTCTTGTTTACTTGCTGTGTCTTATGTGACAGAGAGGGCTCACATTAGCTAGCTCTTATGTTTCTTCTTTTTAAGGACACTAATCCCATCATGAAGCTCCACCATCATGACCTTAATATCTCCTAAAGGCCCCATCTCCCAATACTACCACATTGGGGGGTTACAGTTTCAATATACGAGTTTGAGGGGACACAAATGTGCAGTTCCTAACCCTTCCTTAACCCAGGGATTGACATTACTGCTGCCCATCCCTCCTTTTTAATGCTCTCCTCCCTTGTCTTTATTAAGAACACTGATTCTCCCTTTCAGTGCTGTCTCTGCTTCTTTCTGGACCCTTCCCTCTTTCATTTCCTCTGCCCTCTGTTTCCATAATGCTTTGTAACGTTAAGGTTTGGAACCTCCTGAGGGACTTTGTGAAATGCACTCATTGCTCTCCCCAGAGTGACTACTCTCCTGGGAAAGAAGGTGTGAGTGAGGTACATGCCTGAGAACCCACAGGGAATTTGTATATGCCTCCTGGGAGGCTGAGGTAGTGGTCAGGTCTGATTGTGTATTGAGATGATGGAAAATATCACACCCTCCTTCACACACACACAATGAGTGGGTGGTTTAAAAGGTGAGGAGGGCCCAGCCAGGAATCCACCTACGATCCAGGAGATTGAGGTTCGATTCCTGGTCAGGGCACATGTCTGGGTTGCAGGCTCGATTCCCAGTTCGGGGCTTGCAGGAGGCAGCCGATGAATGATGACTCTCTCATCATTGATGTTACTCTCTCCCCCTTCCTCTTTCTGAAAACAAAGATATATTTAAAAAATAAAAATAATAAAAGGTGAGGAAGTAATTTGATACTAGAAGTATTGATTAGTCATACACAATGGCTGCTATTACTCAGATAGGTCCCAACTTAGACCTTTGAAAGGCTAAAATCTTTATATTAGGTTTTGACTCCTCCTATTTCCCACATTTTTTGAGATGAATATCTGTGTTTTTGCCTGCCCAACATCTAGTCCCCTTCCAGTAATAGTACTAGGATTTTATTATGGAATCACCTACTTCACATTCTCAGACCATATGTTTCAAGGGGAGCTCATCCAGTCCTGACCACAGGGGCAGCATTTCACTTAGGCCTGGCTAATTAGAACATTGTATCCCTTTAACTACAGCAATTGGTTCAAGATTGGGCAAGTGACCTATTAGTTATTGATGCATTTATTCATTCAACAAATATATATTGCGCACCAGCCATGTGCCTGGCAATGTTTTAGGTGCTAAGGATACATCACAAGAAGAAAAAAAAAATGACACTCCTTACTGTAGGGATTTAGAACAAGTTGCCTGAAAGGCATGCCTCTCTGGTATATGCATTATATTGAACTTAAGGCAACTGAGACCCTGTAGGCAAGAGAAACTTCTGCACCCCCCTTAACTACCTAGAAGAATTTAAATTAGAAGTCTGGCCCATAGTAAGAGATGTCAGAGATAATCTTTTGACCTATCTGTATGACAGGACAAACTATTAATTATTAAATATCTACTCTTCTTAATATCCTGCAATGACTTTCCTCCCCTCTGAAGCCCCAAGGTGCTTTGCCTCACCCTTAGGTCAGAATGTCATATATATTTTTTCATTTTCCTATTCTGTCTCTGAAACTCTCATGTATGTGGCGTTTCTGACTCTCTCTTTAGCTGGGTAATTTTCTCCAACAGGTCTCTGTAGACTGAGAGTGGGAACAAAGAAGTCAGCCAGTCAGTTTGGTCCAGGACTGTGGAATGGGATAGGAGGTCTTGGGGAACAAGGGAGTTGAGAGTATTGATAAGAGTGGCTGAGTTCATGGATCATGAACACTAGATAAAGAAGTGAAGACTGTGATGGATTGGGAGGAATTGAGCAATTAAGGGCCCAGATATTAAAAAAGAAGTACAGAAATAACTGATCAACACAGCCAGGATCAAAGGTTGTGGTCAAGTAGGGTAAATAAGCATAAGATGTCAGAGGCGGAGAACTCCTCTGTGATGACAAAGTCCATGGAACTGGGCAGCTGAAGTAAAGGGAAGGTGATGCCCTCTCCTGGGGATGGGAAGATCAAGGAAATGTGAAGCCAGAGTGTTAGGTTATTTGGACAAGGATTAGATTTATCCCTGATGACAGTAGGGCTCGGAGTAGAAAACTATGCTGGATGCCACATCCTCAGTTAATACAGGGAAGTGAGAAAACATATTCATGATTAGGCAAAAATGTACAGAGAAAATGAGATAACTTTTTAAAGGACTTGATGCTGGGTAGCTGAAAGAAGATGGAAGGTGAACTTTTATTTCTTTCAGTTTTTTAAAAAAATTATTTATTTTAGAGAGAGATAGGAAGGAAGAGAGAGAAACCAATTTGTTGTTCCACTTATTTATGCATTCATTTGTTGAGTCTTGTATATATCCTAACCCAGGATTGAACCAGCAACCTTGGCATATTGGGACAGTGCTCTAACCAACTGAGATACCTTGCCAGGGCCATAAGGTGAACTTTTGAGTCAGCAAAACCAGCTTCTGATACTTAGTAGCTGTGGAAATAATGATATTTTCTTTATTTAGATACCCACATATTTTAGAATACTTTAAAATACGTTCACTTTATTTGTTGATTTAAATTTTCTTGTATTTTCCTTTCTTCTGGTTCATTTGCTCCTTCTAATCATTGCCTTCATATTATGGGATATAGTGTCATTTTGCTTCCCATCAAGGACTTTTTTTTTTTTAAATCCAAGGATATGTTTTCATTAATTTTAGAGAGAGAGGAAAGGAGATGAGAGAGAGAGAAACATTGATGTGAGAGAGAAACATTTATTGGTTGCCTCCCATATGTGCCCTGACCAGGGGATCAAACCAGAAACCTGGGTATGTGCCCTGCCCAGGAATCAAACCTGCAACCCTTTGGTGCAATGTGCCAACCAACTGAGCCACACCAGCCAGGGAAGGATTTTTTTAAAATATATATATACTTCAGATTTCCTAACAAGGAAATTTGTGGGGTTTTTAAATTTAATTAAATCTTTCCTGAAGACATCAATCTGAAGGATATTCTGCTAATCCTATACACTATATAAAATTATGCACAGTTTTAGAAGATAGATAATTTGTAAATTAATCAAGGTTGAAGGTTTGACAGGCTTAAATGTGATTTAGATATTCCTTCTCTCCTGTGTTGTATGGCTTAGCTGAAAGAATGTCTGTCCCCAGCTCTGATTCCATCTCACCTCAGAGCTCCACTCAAAGTCTCTCTCAGTAAAGGAATCTTGGTATGAGCTGCTAAGAAGTTACTTCTCCTGCCCCACATCATTAAATATAAATAAAGGAAACCATGTACTAAGGAAAAGTGCTTTTATTTACAATTATACAGCTAAGCAAACAAAATATGCTGGTTACCATTGTAGCATATCTTAGACACATTCTTTAACCTCCAAAAGGGTATATAAAATTAGAAAACAGAATAAAAAGAAGTAGGTGTAGAAAGAAACAGATTATTTGAAGCTTTAGGGGTGGGCATCTTTATCTTCATTCCCTTAATAGACATTTTTTCCCAACATTTTATTTGTTTATTTATATATATTGTGGTAAGATATATATAACATAAAATATACCATTTTAGCCATTTTTAAGTGTGTAATTCAGGACATTAATTACATTTACAATGTTATGTAACCATCACTGCATCTCTAAAATTATTCTGTTACTGTAAACAGAAACTCTATACCCAGTAAGCAATAACTCCCCATTTCCCCTCCTTGCAGCCCTGGGAACTGCTAATCTACTTTCTATCTCTATGAATTTGTCTGTCATTTTAAAAAGATGAACTTTGGTGGCTATGTGGATGGGAAATGGCTTTAGGAATGCAAAAGAACAAGACTTAGCTCTTTTCCTTTGGGTAACTTAATGGACGATATTTGAAAACCATTATTGTGATGTTATCTTTTGCTTTTCTCAGAGCACAGCTGTTGCTCTAGTTGGCAGATGTGTTGAACTGGCTGGCAGAATTGGGAAATTAGGGTTTGAGAGAGAAAGGATGCAAGAAGAAAAAGCTATGTGATAATTTCTGAAAGCAAAGTAGTATTGTACATGTCAGTAGCCTTGCAAACTGAGTTAAGAGAATTTTTCCAAATTCCCTTAATATTCACTGGCTGAATTACAAGGGACCAGTTCATAAAGTTCTGTGATATAGAAAGAATACTCTTCTGTTTATATTAACAAAGCCACAAGTCTTGCTGCTCAATAACAGAAAGAAGGGGAATAGTTAAGTTAACTTTGCCTGCAAGCAACAAATACTCCAGATAATAGTAAGCAAGGTAGAAGTTTGTTTCTCTGTCGTATTTCAGAAGGCTTTTTAGTTCATGAGGTTGTCAGTCCAAGTTTGGCATGGCATTCCACAAGACTTGGAGATGTAGACTCCTTCTCTCTCTCTGTCTGCTGTGCTTCATGCCAGAAATTAAATCTACATTGCAGCCAACAGGCAGGATGAAAGGGGAAAGAAGGATGCAGCATCTTTCTTTAAGGACATTTCCTGTAAATTGCTCACACATGTTCATATCCCATTGGGCAAAACTTAGTGACATGGTCATAATTGACTGCAAAGAAGCCAGAAAATGGAAACTCTATCATTATGGAGGAAAGGACATACAGACACTGGGGGAATAATGGTACTTTCTGCCACAAAAAGAGAGGTAGTTTGAAAAATGAGATTTCAAGATGAGGGGCATTACAGAGTGGAAGGTCATAATAGGGGGCTCTAGGCAGCCCACAGGCAACCCAGTATGAAGGTATTGAGTGTAAAGAGTAGGTTAGTTCTGAATACAGTAAGAGGCTGGGAAATGAGTTTTGCTAGCTAAGTAAGTGACAAAGAAATATTTTCTGTCTTATAATTTTTAGCTAAGACTGGTCCTGTCCCATCTTCGATACAAACTACTATATGCAAAATGACTTCTTCCTTCAGAAACTGAGTCCCAAGAGGAAAGGGAGCCTGCTGGATATCTCTCTTCCATGCTACCTGAAGAGCCTGGAGGTAGGGCCGAGGGGAGTAGGAAAGGCCTTAACCAGAATCTCTAATACAGGACTTTGACCTCTGGCCAGCTAAGGGACCTGACTCTGATGAGCAGCAGCAGGTAAAGGTGTATACTTTGGGATGCGCACAACTCTGATGCCTTCATTTTCAGAGGGGACTCTGCTTTGCTCTGGCCTTCAATTTTTGCCACATTGGCACAGATGCCATACAATATGGTGATTTACAGCATGCATTTGGGAGCCAGACTGTCCAGATTTTAACCTCAGTGCTACTGTAACTGAACCCATGTTTGGCTGCCTGCTGCAACAAAAGCCAAACTCACAAGACAGGTGCTGGTGAGAATGAAAGAGGTTTATTTAAGTGCTTGCTATGCAAGAAGATGGGAGACTCTCGTCCCAAAGCCCGTCTTAACATTTCAATGCAGTCAGAGGTTTTTATAAGAAGGGAGAGGGAAAACAGAACAAAGAGATCAGGGGGAGGGGCTGCAGACATACAGGCAGTGTCCTTGCTGGTCCTGAAATGGATTTTCATGGTCAGCGTCCTTGAGTTGGCCATCTGTTTTTTTGTCAGTGAATTCCTATGTCTGGGTGGTTGGCATTAGCCAGGGCCTTGAAGGTCATGCTGCTCCTTAGGTTCACACAGGAACTGAAACTACTGAACTGTAAAGTATACTAAAAAAACCTTTTATCATGCAAGTTTTAGTTTTCAGAGAAAAGTCAGGATAGAGTAACAAGCTGGGTTTAACATTTACTAAGATTAATATGGGTAGCTTTAAATAAGTATAGTGTATTCATTCTCCATTACACTACCCCTTGCTATCTCTGTAACTTGGGACCAGTTACTTAATCACACCTATATGAAAGGAGATAATAATACTAGTATCTTCCTCTTTCTACATGACTACAGTATGTAAACAAGACAGAGATATATTGTCATTATAAAATTCAGTGTGGTTGGTCCTACCAAATGGAGATTGTCTGTATTTTTTTTTTTTTTTTTTAACAAAAGACATTTGGGAGTCTCTCTACTTTATCCCTACAGCACTGTATAGTGTCTCTCCTATTATGTCAGATTTCTTACCAGTGGGTCCTGTTTTGTTGTTGTTGTTTGTTTGTTTGTTTTGTTAATCCTCACCAGAGGATATTTTCCCATTGATTTTTAGAGAGAGTGGAAGGGAGGGAGGGAAGGGGAGGAGAGAAAGAGAGAGAGAGAAACATTAATGTGAGAGAGACACATTGATTGATTGTCTCCCTCACATGCCCCTACCTCCAGGGCCAGGGATCAAACCTGCAACCCAGGTACATGCCCTTGACTGGGAATTGAACCTGCAACCCTTTGGTTTGAGGGCCGATGCTTTACCACTGAGGAACATCAGCTGGGGCTTGTTTTCTGTGTTTTTTTAAAAAATAAGATTTTTATAAGGTTCTTATATGATTAAATTAATTAAAATATGACATTGAAAAAACTAAAAAAGTTAAGTATTATGTATTATTTTATTATTAGAACAAAATGGAGAAATGACTGAAAGAATAGAACTCTAAGAAGTCTACTTAGGCTTAGAAAATAGTGTTTATTGATTCTTCATAGATGTTGATATAGCATGATGTAGATGGTGATAACTCACAATACTTTCAAAAGTTAGCAGATGAATAAATATGCTTTCAGTTGTGTTATCAATTCATGCAATGGAAATAACATTAAATCCATAAGAAATGACAGACCCCAATGGGTAAAGGCTGTGTTAATGAATTATTTTTACAGTTAAGCAATATTAAATCCAAACAATGTTATTCTGATCTTTATGTGACAGATCTATGCTTTTGGTTAGTCCCTTGCAGCAATTATGACAATCACAAAACTGCAAGTAGAAAACAAAGTGCAATTCAGATTGTTCTTGAGGGTAAGTATAAGAGAAAACAAAGCAGGACCACTAGTAGAAATCTGACATAATAGTAGAAACACTATAAAGGGTTATATGGACAGGGTAGATAAAACTGAATGTCCTACCCCCCTTCCCCCCCCCCCCCCCCGTTTTTTGCAAGATACAAGCAATCTCCATTTGTTAGGACTAACCATATTGGATTGAGAATGATAATACATCTCTGGTCTTGTTTATATCTTGGAGCTTACTTATAGAGTGTGCTAGCTATCATATGCTCTATTTACTTCAAGTAGTATCAACTGTGAATCAGTTCAGTCCAAATACTATCATGGTCTTTGAAAGTTGTAATTATAATATTTTAAACACTATTACATATACTAGTAAAGCCAAATTAATTATTTTCAGTTTATATCTCAGATTTCTTTGATTTTTATTATTTTAATTATCTGCATGTAATTATATTCCTACTGTACTTTTTCCCAGCAGGTTAATTATGTTTTGGTGAAATGTCCCTTAAATCAGATGATATTATATGAACCATATGAAAGAATAATTATAAATATTTTAATATGCAGTGATTTAAAGTTAAAGCAGTTTTAATGAGTTCTAGAAATAAAATTTATGTATTACTTCATTAATATTATTTTAAATTTGGATTTATCTTAAGCCTTAATTATTTCTATTAGGTATAAGACAATTTAAAAAGCAGAAAATATTGTTATTAAATAATAGAGCAATAAAAATGTTTCTTTTGGAGGGGAGGGAGAAAGGAAGTTTCAAATGCACCTAAGCAGTGACCCAAACAGTTTAATAAAAAAACCACTAAGCATTAAGCAGCTTAAAATGGGCCAACACATTCAGAACACTTGATTCCATGTGTTTGAGGGAGAATTTCACACATTTTGATCCCTCAATTTGAAATAATTTTGAGTTTTTTTCCCTTTTGACTAAAAAAAAACAAAAAGAACTTGATTTCTCAATTTTGAAATTACACAATCCTTAGCCTAGACCTTATATTAAGTAACAAAGAGAAACTGCTCACATACTAGTGTAACTTCTAAAGTTAAAACTGTATGAGATAGTAATCTGAGTTAAGTTTCTAAAATACAGAAAACTGATTCTCCTTCAGTGAGTATTGCTATTTACTGAAAGGTAAAACGGTGTTACAGGGTGTACCACACCTCCAGCTGGTGGGTGTGCTCACCGCTCCACTGAATCAGAACCCCCTGTCGCCCTCTAGTCTCTCAGGGTCTCCATTCTGCTCTCAGAAAGCACTTCGGGTCAATTAATTCTAGGCGAGCCACTTATATAAATGTTCCTAGTAAACTAGCAACATAGAGCCTTGTTAAACCAAGAATTTAGATGGTTCATGGAGTCCTTTCAAGGGCTGCTTTCTATTCACTGCCTATCAGATATGAAACCAGTCCTACAGGCAGTCGATGGGCAATAACCCCACTTGTTTAACACTCAACTCTTTTTGTAACTAACTAATAGAAAGCTACTCAAATTAGTTCAAATAAAGGGAGTGGGACAGGTGATAATAAAGATCTCACAAAATCACACAAAGCAGCGTAACTGTAACCCTAATCCTAACCCTAAACCTAACCCATACGCTAGGATGAATCCTAACTCTTACCCTAACCCAAACCTTACCCTAAACCTAATAATAACCTGAACCCTAGCCCTAAACCTAACCTTAATCCTAACCCTAAACATAACCCTAACCCACGTCTAATCCAAAACATAACCACAACCCTAAACTAGGTCTAATCTTAAAAATAACACTAATCCTAACCCCGACCCTAATCCTAACATTAACCATAACACTAAACCTAGGGCTAATTCTAACCCTAAGCTTAACTCTAACCGTAATCCTAACCTTAAAAGTAACCCTAAACCTAGGTATAATACTATATCTAACCCTAACTCTAAACCTAGCTTTAAACTTAATATGACCTGAACCCTAATCTTAACGCGAGGTCTAATCCTAACCCTAACCCTAACCGTATGTCTAATCACAACCCTAACAACATTGCTAAACGTAACCCTAAACCAAACCCTAACCATATGTCTAATCTTAAACCTACGCATATCCCTAACCCTACCCGCCAACAAAAACCAAAATCTAGGTATAATCGTACTCCTAACGATATCTTTATCTAACTAAAACCCTAACACTAAACCTAGGTCTAATCTTAACCCTATCCATATCCCTAATACTAACCCTCAACATAACCTTAATGCTAGGTTTAAACATAACGCTAACTATATCCATAAACCTAACCCTAAACCTAACCCTAACTGTAGGTCTAATCTTAACCCTAAACATATCAGTAACCCGAACTCTGAACATAACTCTAACCCTAGGTACAGTCCTAACCCTAACCATCTCTCTAAACTTAGCCCTCAACATAACCCTAACCCTATGTCCAATCGTAACCCTAATCAACTCTCTAACCCTAGCCCTCAACATAACCCTAACCCTAGGTCCAATCGTAACCCTAACCATCTCTCTAAACCTAGCCCTCAACATAACCCTAACCCTAGGTCCAATCGTAACCCTAACCATCGTCGATCCCTAGCCATGAACGTAACCATAACCCTAGGTCCAATCCTAACCCTAACCATCCCTCTAACCCTAGCCCTCAACATAACCCTAACCCTAGGTCCATTCGTAACCCTAACCATCTCTCTAACTCTAGCCTTCAACATAACCCTAACCCTAGGTCCAAACGTAACCCTAACCATCTCTTTAACCTTAGCCCTCAACATAACCCTAACCCTAGGCCCAATCCTAACCCTAACCATGTCTCTAATCCCACCCCTCAACATAACCCTAACCCTAGGTCCAATCCTAACCCTAACCATCTCTCCAACCCTAGCCCTCAACATAACCCTAACCCTAGGTCCAATCCTAACCCTAACCATCTCTCCAACCCTAGCCCTTAACATAACCGTAACCCTAGGTCCAATCCGAACCCTAACCATCTCTCTAAACCTAGCCCTCAACATAACCCTAACCCTAGGTCCAATCGTAACCCTAACCATCCCTCTATCCCTATCCCTCAACATAACCCTACCCTAGGTCCAATCCTAACCCTAACCATCTCTCTAACCCTAGACCTCAACATAACCCAAACCCTAGGTCCAATTCCAACCCTAACCATCTCTATAACCCTAGCCCTCAACATAACCCTAACCCTAGGTCCAATTCTAACCCTAACCCTCTCTCTAACCCTAGCCCTCAACATAACCCTAACCCTAGGTCCAATCGTAACCCTAACCATCTCTCTAACCTTAGCCCTCAACATAACCCTAACCCTAGGTCCAATCCTAACCCTAACCATGTCTCTAATCCCAGCCGTCAGCATAACCCTAACCCTAGGTCCAATCGTAACCCTAACCATCTCTCTAACCCTAGCCCTTAACATAACCCTAACCATCCCACTATCCCTAGCCCTAAACATAACCCTAACCCTAGGTCCAAACGTAACCCTAACCATCTCTTTAACCTTAGCCCTCAACATAACCCTAACCCTAGGCCCAATCCTAACCCTAACCATGTCTCTAATCCCACCCCTCAACATAACCCTAACCCTAGGTCCAATCCTAACCCTAACCATCTCTCCAACCCTAGCCCTCAACATAACCCTAACCCTAGGTCCAATCCTAACCCTAACCATCTCTCCAACCCTAGCCCTTAACATAACCGTAACCCTAGGTCCACTCCGAACCCTAACCATCTCTCTAAACCTAGCCCTCAACATAACCCTAACCCTAGGTCCAATCGTAACCCTAACCATCCCTCTATCCCTATCCCTCAACATAACCCTACCCTAGGTCCAATCCTAACCCTAACCATCTCTCTAACCCTAGACCTCAACATAACCCAAACCCTAGGTCCAATTCCAACCCTAACCATCTCTATAACCCTAGCCCTCAACATAACCCTAACCCTAGGTCCAATTCTAACCCTAACCCTCTCTCTAACCCTAGCCCTCAACATAACCCTAACCCTAGGTCCAATCGTAACCCTAACCATCTCTCTAACCTTAGCCCTCAACATAACCCTAACCCTAGGTCCAATCCTAACCCTAACCATGTCTCTAATCCCAGCCGTCAGCATAACCCTAACCCTAGGTCCAATCGTAACCCTAACCATCTCTCTAACCCTAGCCCTTAACATAACCCTAACCATCCCACTATCCCTAGCCCTAAACATAACCCTAATCATAGGTCCAATCGTAACCCTAACCATCTCTCTATTCCTAGCCCTCAACATAACGCTAACCCTGGGTCCCATCGTAACCCTAACCATCTCTCTAACCCTAGCCCTCAACATAACCCTAACCCTAGGTCCAATCCCAACCCTAACCATCTCTCTAACCCTAGCCCTCAACATAACCCTAACCTAGTTCCAATCGTTACCCTAACCATCTCTCTAGCCTTACCCCTTAACAAGACCCTAATCCTAGGTCCAATCGTAACCCTAACCATCTCTCTAACCCTAGCCCTCAACATAACCCTAACCCCAGGTCCAATCCCAACCCTAACCATCTCTCTAACCCTAGCCATCAACATAACCCTAACCCTAGGTCCAATCCTAACCCTAACCATGTCTCCAATCCCAATCCTCAACATAACCCTAACCCTAGGTCCAATCGTAACCCTAACCATCTCTGTAAACCTAGCCCTCAACATAACCCTAACCCTAGGTCCAATCGTAACCCTAACCATCCCTCTAACCCTAGCCCTCAACATAACCCTAACCCTAGGTCCAATCATAACCCAAACCATCTGTCTAACCCTAGCCCTCAACATAACCCTAATTCTAGGTCCAATGGTAACCCTAACCATCTCTCTAACCCTAGCCCTCAACATAACCCTAACCCTAGGTCAAATCATAACCCAAAACTTCTCTCTCACCTTAGCCCTCGACATAACCCTAACCCTAGGTCCAATTGTAACCCTAACCATCCCTCTAACCTTAGCCCTCAACATAACCCTAACCCTAGGTCCAATCGTAACCCTAACCATGTCTCTAATCCCAGCCCTCAACATAACCCTAACCCTAGGTCCAATCATAACCCTAACCATCTCTCTAACCTTAGCCTTCAACATAACCCTAACCCTAGGTCCAATAGTAACCCTAACCATCTCCCTAACCCTAGCCCTCAACATGACCCTAACCCTAGTTCAATTTCGTAACCCAAACTATCTCTCTAACCCTAGCCATCAACATAACCCTAACCCTAGGTCCAATCCTTACCCCAAACATCTCTCTAACCCTATCCCTCAACATAACCCTAACCCTAGTTCCAATCGTAACCCTAACCATCACTCTAACCCTAGCCCTCAACATAACCCTTACCCTAGGTCCAATCCTAACCCTAATCAACTCTGTAACCCTAGCCCTCAACATAACCCTAACCCTAGGTCCTATTGTAACCCTAACCATCTCTCTAACTGTAGCCCTCAACAGAACCCTAACCCTAGGTCCAGTCCTAACCCTAACCATCTCTCTAAACCTAGCCCTCAACTTAACTCTTACCCTAGGTCCAATCCTAACCCTAACCATCTTTCTAACCCTAGCCCTCAACATAACCCTAACCCTAGGTCCAATCGTAACCCTAACAATCTCTCTAACCCTAGCCCTCAACATAACTCTAACCCTAGGTCCAATCCTAACCCTAACCATCTCTCCAACCCTAGCCCTTAACATAACCGTAACCCTAGGTCCAATCCGAACCCTAACCATCTCTCTAAACCTAGCCCTCAACATAACCCTAACCCTAGGTCCAATCGTAACCCTAACCATCCCTCTATCCCTATCCCTCAACATAACCCTACCCTAGGTCCAATCCTAACCCTAACCATCTCTCTAACCCTAGACCTCAACATAACCCAAACCCTAGGTCCAATCCCAACCCTAACCATCTCTCTAACCCTAGCCCTCAACATAACCCTAACCCTAGGTCCAATTCTAACCCTAACCCTCTCACTAACCCTAGCTCTCAACATAACCCTAACCCTAGGTCCAATCGTAACCCTAACCATCTCTCTAACCTTAGCCCTCAACATAACCCTAACGCTAGGTCCAATCCTAACCCTAACCATGTCTCTAATCCCAGCCGTCAGCATAACCCTAACCCTAGGTCCAATCGTAACCCTAACCATCTCTCTAACCCTAGCCCTTAACATAACCCTAACCCTAAGTCCAATCCGAACCTTAACCATCTCTGTAAGCCTAGCCCTCAACAAAACCCTAACCCTAGGTCCAATCGTAACCCTAACCATCCCACTATCCCTAGCCCTAAACATAACCCTAATCATAGGTCCAATCGTAACCCTAACCATCTCTCTAATCCTAGCCCTCAACATAACGCTAACCCTGGGTCCCATCGTAACCCTAACCATCTCTCCAACCCTAGCCCTCAACATAACACTAACCCTAGGTCCTGTCATAACCCTAACCATCTCTCTAACCCTAGCCCTCAACATAACCCTAACCCTAGGTCCAATCCCAACCCTAACCATCTCTCTAACCCTAGCCCTCAACATAACCCTAACCCTAGTTCCAATCGTTACCCTAACCATCTCTCTAGCCTTACCCCTTAACAAGACCCTAATCCTAGGTCCAATCGTAACCCTAACCATCTCTCTAACCCTAGCCCTCAACATAACCCTAACCCCAGGTCCAATCCCAACCCTAACCATCTCTCTAACCCTAGCCATCAACATAACCCTAACCCTAGGTCCAATCCTAACCCTAACCATGTCTCCAATCCCAATCCTCAACATAACCCTAACCCTAGGTCCAATTGTAACCCTAACCATCTCTGTAAACCTAGCCCTCAACATAACCCTAACCCTAGGTCCAATCGTAACCCTAACCATCGTCGATCCCTAGTCCTGAACATAACCATAACCCTAGGTCCAATCCTAACCCTAACCATCTCTCTAACCCTAGCCCTCAACATAACCCTAACCCTAGGTCAAATCATAACCCAAACCATCTGTCTAACCCTAGCCCTCAACATAACCCTAATTCTAGGTCCAATGGTAACCCTAACCATCTCTCTAACCCTAGCCCTCAACATAACCCTAACCCTAGGTCAAATCGTAACCCAAAACTTCTCTCTCACCTTAGCCCTCGACATAACCCTAGCCCTAGGTCCAATCGTAACCCTAACCATCTCTCTAACCCTAGCCCTCAACATAACCCTAACCCTAGGTCCAATCGTAACCCTAACCATCTCTCTAACCTTAGCCTTCAACATAACCCTAACCCTAGGTTCTGTTGTAACCCTAAACATCTCTCTAACCCTCGCCCTCAACATAACACTAACCCTAGGTCCAATTCCAACCCTAACCATCTCTCTAACCCTAGCCCACAACATAACCCTAACCCTAGGTCCAAACGTAACCCTAACCATCCCTCTAACCTTAGCCCTCAACATAACCCTAACCCTAGGTCCAATCGTAACCCTAACCATGTCTCTAATCCCAGCCCTCAACATAACCCTAACCCTAGGTCCAATCATAACCCTAACCATCTCTCTAACCTTAGCCTTCAACATAACCCTAACCCTAGGTCCAATAGTAACCCTAACCATCTCCCTAACCCTAGCCCTCAACATGACCCTAACCCTAGTTCAATTTCGTAACCCAAACTATCTCTCTAACCCTAGCCCTCAACATAACCCTAACCCTAGGTCCAATCCTTACCCCAAACATCTCTCTAACCCTATCCCTCAACATAACCCTAACCCTAGTTCCAATCGTAACCCTAACCATCACTCTAACCCTAGCCCTCAACATAACCCTTACCCTAGGTCCAATCCTAACCCTAATCAACTCTGTAACCCTAGCCCTCAACATAACCCTAACCCTAGGTCCTATTGTAACCCATCTCTCTAACTGTAGCCCTCAACAGAACCCTAACCCTAGGTCCAGTCCTAACCCTAACCATCTCTCTAAACCTAGCCCTCAACTTAACTCTTACCCTAGGTCCAATCCTAACCCTAACCATCTCTCTAACCCTAGCCCTCAACATAACCCTAACCCTAGGTCCAATCGTAACCCTAACCATCTCTCTAACCCTAGCCCTCAACATAACCCTAACCCTAGGTCCAATCCTAACCTTAACTATCTCTCTATCCCTAGCCCTCAACATAACCCTAACCCTAGGTCTAATCCTAACCCTAACCATATCCCTAACCCTAACCCAAAACCTAAACGTATCCTTAAGTGTAATCTTAACCCTAAATATATCCCTAACCGGAAACCTCAACATAACCCTAACCCTAGGTATAATGGTAAGAGGAACCATATCCCGAACCCGAATCCTCAACCTAAACCTAAACCTTCCTCTAATCCTATCTATACGCATATCCGCCACCCTAACTCTATCACTATGCATACGGCTAGGTTCATTGGCAAACCTAACCATAACCCGAAGTTTAACGCTTTTCCAAACCCTAACCTTAACCCTAGCCCTTGTAATTAACTGATCCCTAACCCTAGGCCTAATCCTAACCCTACTCATATCCCTAACCACAACCTCAACCTAAACCTAAACCTTGGTCTAATCCTAACCCTAAGCATATCCCTAACCCTAACTTCAACCTAACCCTTACTGTATGTCTAATCCTAACCCTAAAGAAAACCCTAATACTAACACTAAGCCTACCTCTAACCCTAACCCTAGCCCTAAACTAACCCTCTGTCTAATCCTAACCCTAACCATATCCCTAACCTTAACCCTCAACCTAACCCTCATCCTAGTTCTAATCCTAACCCTAAGCATAACTCTAAGACTTCCACTAAGCCTAACGCTAACCCCAGCCGTAACCCTAACACTAGGTCTTATCCTAACCCTAACCATATCCCTAACCCTACCCTCAACCTAACCCGAAGCCTAGGTCGAATCCTATCCCTATCCATAACCCTATGACTAAGACTAAGCCTAACTCTTATCCTATCCTTAAGCCTAACCCAATTGCTAGATCTAGTCCTAAACCTAAGCATATTCCTAACCCTAACCCTAACCCTAACCCTAGGTCTAACCCTAACCCTAACCCTAATCCTAACCCTTACCCTAACCCTAACCCTTTCCCTATCCCTAACCCTAACCCTTGGTCTAACCCTAAGCATAGATCTAATCCTAACTCTGACCCTAAGTCTAAATCTAATCCTAACGCTATCTCTAAACTTAATCCTAGGTCTAATCCTAACATTAACCCTAATCCTAACCCTAACACTAACTGTAACGTTAGGTGAAAACCTAACCCTAACCCTAGCTCTAATCCTAACATTAAACCAAACCCTAACCCTCATCTTAGGTCTAATCCTAACCGTAACCCTAACCCTAACCCGAACCCTAACCCTATCCCGAACCCGAACCCCAACCCTAATCCTATCCTTAACCCTAACCCTAAATCTAGGTTTAATCCTAACATTAACCTTAGGTTGCAGGCTTGATCCCTAGCCCCAGCTGGAGTGTGTGCAGGACGCAACTGATAGGTCTCTCTCTCTCTCTCCCCCTTTCCACTGTCTCTGAAAAGCAATGGAAAAAATATCCTCAAGTGAGGGTTAAAATAAAAGATCTCACAAAATCAAATATCGTCATGCTTCATAGGAAAGAAGACTGTAAATTGTCAAGCTGTCAGGAACCATAGAATCTATATTCTCTCTTTTTCTGTCTCATTGGGGCCAAGTAGTTTCTCCTCTTTCTTAGCACATCTACTCCATTTTCCTCTTTCACGTAGCTTCCACATTAATGCACACATTCCCAAAATGCAGCCTTCTAAGTGTGTGTGTGTGTGATCTTTCAGCATAATCACTTTCGGGCTTTAGGTGTATGTTTAAAATCTTTGGTGGGGAGGGTGGGGGGACAGAATATCATTTCATGCAGGAAAGCCAATGGACAGGCTAGTTACCTCAGGTGTCTTTGATCCAATCAAACTTGGATGCAGGGCTCCCAGATGTTAAAGATTTATCTTATCAACAACAATGAAAATGGAATATAGAAAACAAAACAGGAAGATGACATTTCAAAATAGTAACAATCACTACACTGTAACACTCCCTGACATTTTCTTAGTATGTTAGCTAGATTTTATGATATGCAGTTGGTAAGAGCTTAAAATAAATCTGTAGGAGCAACTTTGCAGTGTGAACAGAGTTGGGGAATAGACTATTACTTTTTTATGCTATGTACTTGTTTCTATGTATGTCCTTTTCTTTATTTTATTTTCATTCAAATGAATGTAAACACCAGCTTTCTAATTCTAACCCTAGATCTGCTAGAGAGGCATTTTATAAACCAAAACTTTTGGAAACATTTAGAACTATCAAAGTAACAAAGCCTCATGATGGTTATTACAGTATTTTAGAGCAGGAAGAGAATTTACAGGTCATTTAGTTAAATTCCACCCTTTTACAAAAGAGTAAATTAAAACTGACAAAAAAAAGTGAGTGATGCAAGGCCACACAGGTCACTGGAGATGGAGCTGGACTCAACTTTTTATCATTGTACTTCTAAGTTCATATGTTTCTCAAGAATACAGCTTAGCAAACAACTCACATTAACAAAAAGAACAATGTTATGGACTGAATGTTCATGTGTGTCGTTCCCCCCCCCCCCCCGAATTCATATTTTGAAGCCCTAATTCCCAACATGTTGGTATTTGGCACTGTGGCATTGGGAGGTAATTAGGTTATGAGGGTAGAACCCTTATGAATGGGATTAATGCTCGTATAAGAAGAATCACAAGAAACTGAACAAACAAGCAAAATAGTGACAGATTCACAGAGAGAGCTGGCTGACAGATGAGGGGAGTGCAGGGTGGAGGGATTGAGCAGAAAAGAAAAAAAAAGAGAAAGAACTCATGGACAACAGTTTGGTGACTGAGGCAAGGAGGGGGTGGGTGGAGGTGAAGGAGGGAATGGGGGCATAAATGGTGATGCAAAGAAAATAAAATTAAGGAAAAAATGTTTTCAAAAATTAAAAAAGTCATAAAAGAGATGATCTCTCTTTCTCTGCCATGGGAGGATACAGCAAGAAGGCTGCCATCTGCAACCCAGGAACAGGGCCCTCACCAGACACCGAATTTGTTTTGATCTTGGACACCCCAGTCTCCAGAATTGTAACAAATAAATGTTTGTTGTTTAAGCCACTCACTCTATAGTATTTGTTACAGCAGCCCAAAATAAGACAGACAAAATCTAATAAGGTTATTTAAAGATTTTTCTCTCAATATTTGATAATTTTAACAAATTTGCAGGTTGACAGGTGACCGTGAGTGTGTTGCTTACTCTCTAGGGACTGTTCTTTTCAGTTATTAAAATTCACTTTGTAATAATGAAGTTCTATGCATATTCAAACCCATCAAAAAAACATTACCTGATTGGATTACAGAACAGATTCTATGCCTCAGGTGTTTCAGTTAGTTCACTGTTTCTATGATGATGTTATTCTTCTCTCTATATTATTTATGAAATTTTATTGTAATAAAACTTAGAATATTAGACCTGGAGGAAGTACTAGAAATTATGCAGTCCAAGTCCTTCATTAACTTATACCATATTTTATTCTTCTAATTATTGATGTAATATACCAGTAAGGTAGCCCAAAGGAATATGAAAAATCTGGAACTACATAAAATGAAGCACTTTTTGGAGAAGAAATGAAACTTAAATGAGGCCTCATCTTTATCAGCGAGTGAAGCTTTATTCATTTACACCATAATTATTAGTTGAATATTTATATAAGATAGATTTTTGTTTTTACTTGTATTACCTGAATCATAGTATTTACAGATATGAAATAGGAAAGTGCCCATGTTTATGCTTTCTATTATAGCAAATAAAACCAAATTTCAGGAATTCTCCTATGTACTATAAATATATCACTGATGTTGAGATTTTTCTTTGTAGACAAATATGAAGAGCTTGCTGGAGTTTTACAATAAATTTTGAACATCCTTTATGCTACTTGATAACAAAAGCTTATTTCTATAATGTATTCATTAATATTTGCAGTGCTCTGGTGAACGTAAGGAATATGTGTTTTGAAGTCGTCAAGCTAAAGTTCTGTGTCAACGCTTAAGTTTTGTTCATGTTTAGTGACCACACACCTTGGAGAACTGAAAGGAGTCTTTCAGCATAGCAATGGAAAGGACAGACACAAGGCTATTTTTATTTGCCAAGAATATCACATTCTAGCCAATACATTTTTTTTACATGGGTAGTTTGAGCCAAGTCCAAAGTGTCATTAAAGTATCTCTTAATATGTGAAGCAAAGATTGTTTCTAAAAAATGTTCATAAAGTAAAATTTCTGAATAGTAAAAAATTTTTAAAATAAATATTTAAATTAAAAAAAATTCTTGCTCATTCCTTTGAGAACCTGTTTCACTAGAGTTGAATAATTCTCAGATAAGAATTGTGCAGCCATCTCCCCCATTCTTGACTCTCTGTCAATTTCAATGTTAGATTCCGTGCTGTTTCCTGTGCTGTGTGCTTGAATTTCTAGGCAATAAAGATAACAAGGTAGGGCCCTGACTGGGTAGCTCAGTTGGTTAGAGAGTCGTCCGGATACACCTAGGTTTCAGGTTCTATCCAAGGTCTGGGCACATACAAGAGTCAACCAACGAATGCATGAATGGATGGAACAGCAAATTGATGTTTTGCTCTCCTCACTCTCTTTTTCCCCCTCTCTCTCTCCCTCTAAAATCAATTAAAAAAACCCCAACAAGGTAAGAACAATATGGCTTCTCTTTTCCACCTATATTTAAAAGGTAGAAGGTGCTGGAAATGTACATAGATTAAGAGCCCACTACTTGCCAAAAGTTTTTGCAAACATTGTTTCTTGGCATAGGTAGGTTTATTATCTCCATTTATTCATTCATTCATTCATTCATTCATTCATTCATTCATTCATTCCTTTGTTAATCCTCTCCCCAGGGTATTTTTTCCATTGATTTTTAGAGAAAGTAGAAGGGAGGGAGGGGAGGAGGGGGGGGAGGGAGAGAGAGGTACACATACATCGATTGGTTGCCTCCCACACAGGCCTCCACCCCGCTGGGGATGGAACCTGAAACCCAGGTATGTGCCCTTGACCGGGAATTGAACTCTCGACCCTTTGGTGCACAGGCTGACACTCTAATCACTGAGCCACACAGGCCAGGGCTATTTCTCCATTTTAGAGATTAGAACACGATGTGTCAGAAAAGCTAAGTAATTTGCATAAGATCATATGGCTAATAAGAGTAAGATGAAGACAATAATAGGTCTGGCAGAAAACATAGATAGTGTCAGATAATGTATCACTATGAAAGCAACTCATGCATGTCTTTCTCCCCAGCCCTGCCACACTAACAGTGGCAGTCGCAGGTGCTTAGGCAGCTCGGGGCCTCCATGCAGGATGGAGGCAACTGCCATTCCATGAAAGTTTTAACTTTCTGAAATAAAGCCCATGACCTGCCAAGTATACCTGGCCTAAAATGTCATAAAAAATTTAAGGTATAATATTGAATTCCTTCTTTTATTAGAAGTTTTGTAGTGAGAAGTCTCAATATGGAGTCAGTAGAGCTCACCATGCAGGGTAATGTGCCGGAGCCCACCGGCAAAGTCAAACAGTCCTGAGGAAGGGGTGAGGATTAAGAAAAGACAGACACAAAAGAGATGGGATCAGGAGGACTGCAGTTTGTGGCTGCAGCCCCGAGTTTATTTTCCCAGCTCAATTTATACAGACACTGTTGATTTTGCTGAATAGCACCCCGCCCCTCGTGCCTTCAAGGCCTCATGAATGCTCTTTCAGAGTAAACACCCTGCCACCTGCATGAGCTCAGATCTTGGTAACTATCTTTATCTCAGCTTCTAATGGGAACTTTTGGGGAGGATTGAGTCCTTGGCTTGGGATGTGGCTTAACTGTCCCTTGACCCTACAGGCCGGGGCCAACTTCCTGACAAGCCTTTCTGGAATTTCTGGCTGCAAGCTAAGTTAGTACTGTCTTGGTGCCTCAAGGTCTGGGTCAGGGAGCAGGAGAGCAGATCTGCAGCTCACCCAGGCAGCTCCTCCGTGTGAGGAGCAGATCCTGGGGCCACAGCAGCTCCCCACAGTAATGTGGGGCACCTGTACCAGACTTGTTTTCTCTTATAACTTCTCATGTGTCTCCCAGGGTAATTTTTGTCCTTTCAAACCTTTCTCCATTTGATTCTCTCAATTAATTGGCAATTCATTTCTTAAGACCCAGAGCTGGCTTTTAGTAAAGATTTTCCCCCCCAAAGTGGTGTGAAATGTAGATGATAATTGGGTTTTGCTCATTTAATTAGAAGCGAGAGTTAAGGGGTATAAAATAAGTGACTAGTTACTTTCTCACAATAAATCTCTCTGAAAAGCAAAATGGCATAAATTATAATCAAAATAGTCTATGACATCATTCTATGCCAGAAGAATGAATTGTTTCCAAGGTCTCTCCCTGAGAAATTAGGTTGGGAGATTGGCTAAACCCTCCAATCCTCCCTATGTCTTCATCCACGAGAGAAACAAAGCAGTTTGCAATACAGAGTTTAAAGCGAAGTTATCACCTAGTAATCTCTCACCATATAATTTCTAACACCTTCACACCATTCTGTTTTGGCAATTCTCTGCTCAAAACAAGCTCTGCAGTATAAACTATTGAATGTCAAAATCAATTCCTTGGCTAGAGTACATAATAGGATAACAAAACAAAAAATTGCTACACAAGAAACAAAGTCTTTTATCTCACATGAGAAATACATGCAGCCGCTCTCCCCAAATGCCAGTATGTCATCTGCACATAACAAGCACTACTGAGGCTGCCCCTAAAAACTCCTGGGAAGGCCTAAACGGAGCAGAGCCAGTCCTCTGCCCTCATTTACCTTCAGCAAAATATGTACTTTTGTGATTTTCTTAGGACAGCCCCCATCTAGAACATGCTTTGGCTTCCTGGGACCCTTGAATTCCTTGTCCACACACCCAGAGCACACAGCAGAGCCTGCAGTGTCCCTTCTCTATATCTCTCCTTCCTAAGGTGCACCATTCTGTGGGCTCCTTAGAGGAATGGGTTGCAGTGTTCACAAGAATACCCCAGAGGCCACTCCTAATGTGGGTCTGAGCAGGAGGTGGAAAGAGAAGTGGGGGCAGGGTAGCCTGCAGGCACTGGCCTCCATTTGTACTCTTGCCCCAGGCCCTGCAAATATTACCTGTTTCCCTGGATGAAATTAAAATGGGCTTACTCCACCTACCCTGGGGCTAGGCCTACAATGGAAAATGCTTGCTGCAGGTGGAAATTAAAATGTGCTGCTTTCTCTTAGGGTTCATGTGAGGAGCAATTTTGTCAATAGCCCTGAAAAATGTATATAATTGCCATAAAATAAATGTTTATTTAAGCTATAGATTATTTATATGTTATGTATTACATGGAAAATAGGGAAGCTAGTTCTCACTGCTCACCCCTGTATGGTGTAGTGGGCAGAAAGGATACCTCTTTATCTCAGACACACTCTGATATAATTCCATTGAAGTGAGCAAAGATCCTTGTTCTATGCACACAGAATGAGATCTGGGGATCCCATTTGATTATGGTAATGAACATATCATGCTACTTTGAGATTTCAGGGAAAAAATTCTCAGAGAAACTGGGAGATGGTCGTCTTGTCCTCTGAACCTTATGCTGCACTATATCAGGGGTATCTTATATCCTTCCTCAGATTCTCTCTGTCCCCACAGGGCATTGTTTTGCTTTAGCCCACTTGAAGCTGACTGGGGGGGCCCGTGTGGTTCTGCTGCTGGGGCTGACAAGTTGCTCGTGGGGGATGTTGGCTCTTCTAGGCTGCTGCTGTGCCGGTTGGGTTTCTGGCTTCTCCCACCACTTTGAGAATTGGATGAACCACACTAAAGAGCATGGTATCTGGCTTCCCAAATGGCTGCCAAAATATCTGTATGATGCAACGCAAAGGGCTGGGGTGTTAACTACTCATGGGATAAACTTTGATCAGTAGAAATAGGAGAGAGCCTGGCAGGTCAATCATCACCTTCCTCCCTCCCTTCATGGACTAACCACTCCATAGCACAGTTTTTCCATAAAGCCTACCTGTGCATTGCTTCCCATTCTTTTCTGATTCTCCTTACTCTCACTGCAGTGGGTTTACACCTACCAAATAAAGCAAGAGCACAGCACTCAAGTTCCCTCTGACTTTGTTTTCCAGTAAACTGGGCTAAAGCATAGGCCTGCTATATGAATCTGAAAAAATAAAATCCTGAGAATATGTAAGGTACAAACTCAGGTGGTCTTAGGAATAACCGATAAAGACCTATTTATTGTATTCTGCAATTACAGTTTACATTCAATAGTATTTTGTATTAGCTTCAGGTGTACAGCGTAGTGGTTAAATCATGTACTTTACAAAGTGATCCTCCTGATATTTCAAGTACCCACCTGGCAGCACACATAGTTATTACATTATTGACTATATTCCCTCTGCTGTACTTTATATCCCCATGACTGTTTTGTAACTACCAATTTGTACTTCTTAATCCCTTCACCCTTTTCATGATAAAGGCTGATTTTATACCAATATCATTAAATTGCATGCATAATAATTGTTTTGATATAAATTTGGAGGCACTCTAGTGCTTAGATATAAAATTCATCTCTTTTCCCTCAGACTCCTAAGACCTATATATCCTAATTACTCAAGAATTTATTGACAATCAAGTATATATGCGGTAATATGCAAAGCTTTGGAAACACTAAAAGGTCTTAAGACACCTTCTCTGTCCTCATAATTATGGTTAGGACAGGGAGACAATATACGAGTACTGATTTGTGTGGTATAGACTAAAGTGCTGTGCCTCAGTGAGGTGGGGAAAGAATTGATGGTCTTGAGGATCTAGGAAGGTTTCATGATTGACATGTAAGGGTTCTGCACCCAATTCCACATGGGAGGGGAGGTTTTCTCACATCAACAAGCAATTCTTGGACACCTGTTATCCTACAATTCAGCTCAATTCTGACACTATCCACCCTAACATAGCATAGAGCCCACAAGTTAAGGACTCAGTCCTGCAGGGCTGATTTTGAGACATCTAAAAGATATTCTGCCCAAGGAACCTGTTTCAATTTTTTACTTTGAAATAAAATATCACAATTCTTTTGATAGGAACTACACTGCGATATTTTTAGAAGTATCCTTCCTTTAAATGGGTCTGTCTGCACAGTCTCCTAGGGGCAGTCTCAGGAAGACTCAGGAGCCCCTGGCGAGCATCATATGCTGAGAAAATGTTGTTTTTAAGATTAAGAAATTAAACATTTCATTTAATCACAAAAGTTTTCCAATCCTTGATCATGCTAGTATTTAGTCATGGAGTGCTTTACCACCATTTATTATTATTTTCTCCCAACTCAGTCAAAATTTGTTTCCTCATTGTGGGTTGAGTAATTTGAACAAAGCCTGACTGCTGAGTATGGGAAAGTCCACGTTAAAGCCCCACGCTTTTATTCCTTGTCCCTTTTGTTTATCTTAAAAAACAGTATCCAGAGCAGTTATAAAGTAATAAAAACGTATTCATGAAAGAATCAGTAGCATATTCCTGCACGTGGTGTTTCTCAGCGTGTCATAGAGACCAGACCCGAGCTCCCTCCGCTTCCTGTTGCACCTTCACCAAGGTCTTCTAGTGGCAGAACAGCCTCTCTGCCTGTTATTTCCCTTCAGCCCATCAGCCTATACCTTGCAGGTTAGACGAAGAAATTTCAGTAGACTCTCTCTCCCTCTCTCTCTGTGTATATATGCATGTATTAGCTTCCTCTTCACTCCATCTCAGGACAAATTTTCAGCACTTAACCAGGCACCTCTTCTGCCTTCCTTACATAGAAAGACTTTTGTGAATATTTGTCTTGTTATTATTATGTAAAACATAAAACGTGCCTTTTTAGATTAATTTTCTTTTTCAGTATTAGTCACTTATGATCTAACTGGATCACTCCTAAAATAAAGATAGCCTTTTTTTTTTTTTTTTTTAACTTTTGCATTTGTTTTTCATTAGATACTTCCTCCTGAGACTGCTGGTTAAAGGTCCAATCAAAGTTAAGGAAGATTAGATTCTTTTGAGGTATGGAAAATACTGTTCTCAAACTTGCTTTGAGATCTTATCATCTCATTGGCCACATGAAAGAATATAAAGAGAAAGTGGTGGCTGGGAACCTGAATCAGGCTACCAGTTGATCTAGTATCAAGGGAAAGAGAGAGGACCACGACCTTTAAACACACGTTGGATCTGCTCAATGGTAAACTTGGCCTAATGTAATGTCTCAGGCTCAGATCAATCATCAACATTTCTTTTGGGGATTAGTTTGGGGAAAAGCAAGAAAGGAAATTAGAAGAAAGGAGCAGAGACCTCAACTTTTCTAAATCTAAGAAAACAGAATACAGTAAGATTCTGGTGAGGGTGAAAGCCTATAAGTGACAGTATCGGGAAAAGAGTTGGGATGATAATCTTGGGTAGGGCAATGTAGTGGGACTCTTGCACCTCAAGGAGAAGCCTGAAGAAGGGTAATACCTGATATGGCTCTTTCCATTTGGGCTGAAGGGCATCTCTTTATTTTCTTTTTTTAAATTACAGTTGACATATATTAGTTTCAGGTATACAAAATAGTGATTAGACATTTATATAACTTATGAACTGATCACCCCGATAAGTCTAGTACCCACCTGACTCCATACATAGTTATTACAATATTATTTACTATATTCCCTGTGAAGGGCATCTTTATGGAAGGGCATTTTTATTTTCAAGAGACATAATCTACAGATGACCATGATGCTGCAGATCTTCATCTCTCAGGAGCGTGCTATGGAAAGATTGCTCTACAAGCTATGAATTTGTCTTAAGGGCCCTTATAAGTTCTTTACAGTAAATCAGGAGGTCTCCTTTTATCAGTGCAGGTTCATACATTCCTTGATCTAATCTCATGGCCTACCAGTAATAATTTCAAAAGGAGACAGTCTACTTTTGCCAAAAAGAGTAGATCTTTGGTTGAGCAATACCAAGGAAGAGCCTTAGGCCAAGGCAGTTTAAAAGATTATGTAAGTTTCATTGATCTTTTGCTAATGCAATTAGCAACATGTTTTACATGTATGACTTAGTAAATCCTTGAATCATTAAAAAAGAAGATTATATAAGTTTTGCCTATTGAGTTTTAATAGGCTGGAGAGCTAGAGATGACAAGCACAATAAAAAATGTTTCAAAATTCGCAAGCTTTTACAGATTGTGGAGTTTACCTGGTGAAATCAGTTCCCCACATGGGGAGGACCTTTTCCAAGAGTATTTTACTTACTGCTGAGGCTGTGGCTCTGGGGCATGGGAATTCTCCCACCTAATGAGAAAACATACAAATCATTACTAACACATGCTTGTATCCTTGAGAAGGGGGCAACTGAATAAAGTCCATTTGCCAGACCTCAAAGGTCCTACAGGCAAGGGAAAATGGCCCATAGAGGTATGAAGGGGCTTTCTAGGGTTGTGCTTTTGACATTTTTAGTATACCGGTGAAGCTATCCTTAGAGATGGCTTCCAGTAGTACTATTTTCCCACAAAACCATTCTGTCAGTGTTCCAGTGAGTTAAGTCATGTACAAATTATAACATATGATGTTGTATGCAATCAGAGAGAAGTGGTCGGTCATTTGGACCTACCCATAAGTTTCTTTTAGTGTCAGATTTACAGCCTTGTTCTAACCATTTTTTCTATTTTGTTCAAGAGCTAAATGCTGTGCTTCCATAATGTTATCTTTTAAATCCCCGATTGCTTCACCCAGTAGCATAGGTGCTTCCATTAGGGGCTGTGATTGTTTTAATGCTGGTAACTTAGCAGCAGGGTCAGCCAAATGATTACCCCTACTTTCCTCCACGTTTGCCATTAAATGTCCAGGAATTTTTATGATTGTTAAAGATTTAGGTCATGGGATAGCCTCTAAGAGTTCTAAAAGATAAGAAATATTTTTTATCTTTTGTCATAAAGAAGTCAACAATCCTCTCTGTTTCCAGAGCATACCAAAGTCCTAGGCAACAACAAAGGCATACCTGCTCTCAGTATAAATGTTAGCCATTTTATCTTTGGCCAAATTTCAAGCTCAGATTCATGTATAGAGCTCTGTTTTTTTGAGCAGAAGTTGCCTGAGGCATTGGACTGTCTTCAATGGTTTCATTTAGTGAGACAATTGCATAGCCTGCTTGATAGTGGCCTGTTTCATCTTTTAGGTAGAAACTATCAGTAATCAAAACTAATTCAGCATTTTCAAGAGGTGGTTCCTGTAAATCAATTTGAGGAATTAGTAGTTACTCTGTTAATGTTGGTCAGTCATGAGGGGTTTTGTCAGAGGGCAGAGGGAGGAGAGTAGCAGGGTTTAGAGTAGTGATAGTCACATTAGATGAAGACAATGAAAGAACTACACAGGAGGTTAGTCTAGTAACAGAGATGTGCTGAGTATAATTAAAATTAAGTAAGGCTTCCACTGAATAAGACATAAAGAGTCAGTGGAGAGCCCATTATTATCTCTTCTACATGTTGTAGTAAATTTGTGGTGGCTGCAATAGCTCTCATACAGGTTTAGACCACCTGGTCTAATTGTTGACTATAATATCCAATGGGCCTATGTTGGCTTCCATGTCATTGTGTCAGGATGCCTAAGGCTTTCCCTCTCTTTCATGGACAAAAAGAAAAAAAGGCAATTGATAATTAGGAAGTCCTGAAACAGGTGGATCATAAAGACTGACTCTTATTTCATTGAAGGCCTTCTGGGATTCCTCTGCTTACGTGAGGGGCTCTGTCTGGTTAGTCTTGAGAAGGGAGTATAAAAGTTGAGTCATAATAGAAAAATTAGAAATCCAATTGCTACAATATCCAGCCAAAACTAGGAATCCCCTGAATTGCCTTTTAGTTTCGGGCATAGGAAAAGTTAAAATGCCCTGGATCATACGTATTGGAATCCAAGAGGAGACCTTTATCAGTAACTAAATGTCCCAGATTTAACTTGAGTTTTACAGAACTGGAGTTTCTTTTCAGATACCTTATGTCCTTTGATTTGCTGGTTCTTGAAGGAGGTGCTTCTCGGAGGGTGAGCAGAGGAGGAGGTCATCCAAGTACTATACAAGGGTGGACTGGTAAGGAAATTCTATATGGGCAATATCTGCCTTTAAAATTTAGAAAAAGCAAGTCACACTTTCAGTGTAGCCCTGAGGCATTATTGCCCAAGTATTTGGACAATACACACTCCTCATGTGAAAGTGAGTAAGAATTGGCTCTCAGCCAGTCAGAGAAAGACAAGTATCACATGATCTCACTTATATGTGGAATCTAATGAACAAAATAAACTGATGAACAAAATAGATCCAGAGACACAGAAGCGTGGAACAGACTGACAAGTCTCAGAGGGGAGGGGGTGGGTTTAGGAAGAGATTAACCAAAGAACCTATATGCATATGTGAAGCTGCTGAGCCAGTTTTGAGGCTTCATTCATGGCTTCTCCTCTTTGATGGACAAAGTCCTCACAGGGTTTTGCCATCACACATTGTTTAGCCCTTCTCTGTCATGTCTTTCTCCTACAAACATATGGATAAGCTGATAGAGGTCTGAGAACCTTAGTTCATATGTTTGGATAGTGAGCAGAAATTCTCTAGCAAACCCAATGGAGTCCTCTTTGGAATTAAGGAAATCTTTAGTAATGGCACAGAACTTAGCTTTAGTCCATGGGCTATAAGACATAAGAGGTTCTCATCCAGGGCCAGGCATGATCAACAATTTAAGTGGAGTGGTAACAGCGGGGGGTCTAATGGAGCCTCGGGCTCATCATTATAGAAACTGAAATTAGTGAGTGAAGGGTAAAGACCTGAGGACAGGCATGCAGCAAAAGAATAGAAAGTGCAGATAGTGAGACATCTGAAGAACATTTAGAAGTTTCCTCAGGTTTAGTAATTTTCAGAGACAACTCAAGAATTTGCTTTGGTTAATTTATAAGTTGTGTTTTGCAGGGAAGCAATTTTTGAATCACATGTTTGGAGATCTCAAAATGCCAATTAAAATATTTACACAGATATCTATAATGCAAGACATGTCATTTCACATATGCATTTTTTTAAATAATAGAAATGATGGGTGATCAATGAAAACATGAAAGAATGCTACAGCACCAATGTTGGAGTTGTTCCCCAGATTTCCTGGTTGTGAAAGTTCATCCTCTGATCAGTTTCCCTGTGTTGAGCTTCCCATTAGCAAGGGTTCTCTTCCTGTCCTCTCCTACCTCTGTTCCTTGCTGGAGCTCTTTCCCCCTAAATTAGTACAGTCTAGATCTTCTCCTGTGGTTTCTTCTGAAAGTCTTTAGCCCTTCAAAAGCCCCTTTCCCAAATCCACAATATGCCTAGCTTGATGCAGAGGACATATCTGCCTCTCTCCTTTCCCTTCCTTTCCCAAGTCACCACTCCTCACTTCCTTCAAGCAAAGGGCACAGTCACTCTGGTAGACATTTGCTTAGGGTCTCAGGTAAGTCCCTTGGGTGTTTGCAAGGTAATTAAACATTGCCTGGAATGAAAAAGACTGCCCACTTCCCTACCCCTACAAAAACAAATTAAAAAAAAGAAAAAAAGAATGAGGGCAAACAGGAGCTCTTGGATAGCAGAACAGATTTTCAGAGCCTCCACACCCAGCAAGTGCTTAGCACATAGTAACTGCCTCAGAAATGTGTATGAAATTTGTGACCTGGCTTAGCCTCTCAGGCAGGCCGCAGTCTGGGAAGGACCACTTTCTAGGGCTCCTGTCCTTACACTTAACTCTGTGTACCGGGGCCAACCCTCTTCTTTCATTTGGTTAATTTGGTCTGCAGAGAAGAGAGCTGCAAGTGTTGGCAGCGGAAATGGCACCAGAATATTACCGGTGATTGGACCTCAGTTCAGCAATCTCAGCTCTTGAGTTCTGGCTAAGAAAAAATATAGAGCCAAGACTCAAACTGTAAAGAAAAATTTATTTAGAAAGTCTCAGAGGTAGGAATAATGAGCCAGCTGGGCATGGGCTCAGGAAACAAGTTACAGAGGCAGAAGAAGGGCCCTTGGAGCTTAGGAAAGAGAAGGGTAAAGGTAACGTGCACGGGGGAGAGAGGGGGATTGAAGGTGCAGGCATGCTCCCAAGAGGGAGCGCAGGCTGGGTCCTCCATCCTGAGAGCTTTAAAGGGTGGGTGGGGCGTCTTAGGGGAGGCCTAGGGGAGGATTTCAATAAAATATTCATCAGCTTTCCAGGTGTGTCCTTTCAGGGTCTGGTTATCTCCTGATTGGTTGGCGCCAGGGCAGCGGGTCATTAGTCAATGCAGCTGGTCCTGATGTCAGCCAAGACTGCTTGTCTAGTTTTGGTGCTTTTCTGGGCCTGAAGCTGAAACACAACTGAAGCCTAGATGTTACCCCTAGGGGTTAATGCTTAAGGGAATGGTTGTGCAAGGGCCCACATGGGAGTCTCATGAGGCCTCTCTTGGGGGGGGTGTGTTACCACATGACGAGCAACATGCCAGGGGAGGAAAGGTCGGGGGAGGGTCCCAGCCACATGACCATTGTTATGCTAGGGGAAGAAAGGCTACCCTGGGGATGTGGTCCTTGCTTCCCAGTTTTACCTGTTGCTAGATACCCAGGACTTTCCACCCTGGTGACCTCCTGAACCTGGCCCCCATCCTTGCTCTGCTCATGCCTGTCTAACTGCCTGCCACAAGTAGTATGTCACTGAATTCCTTGCATGTGTAAGGAAATTTCACATTTCACATATTTCTTGTTCCCTGATAGCATAATCCAGCAATATACAAATATATGTGTGTATGTGTGTGTGTATGAAGGTGGCTAGAGAGAGCCCTGAAAAGAAGAAAAAAATAGAGTGATTATTTGCTAACAAGAAAGCAAACACATAAAAAGAGGAGAGAAAACATGGGTATTGCTAAAAAGTTGCAAATGCTGGGATTCCTCACCAGCTCTTCCTTTTATCCTTTTATCCACGGGTGGCTGTCATACTCCCCGAAGCATTCTCTAACTGGGCAGGTAGGCTTTCTGAGACAGAAGCACTAGAAGAAAGCTAATATGCTTCTAGCCTTCTTCCTAGACTCCCCCAAATCTAGAAGCTCACATCCTTCAGTTCTAAGGCTGAGAAGGTAAAGGATTAAAATGTGCTCTGCTTCTGTACAAATTCCTCACTCAACCAGGCTACAGGTCTCCAGACTTAGTGTAATTTTTAGAGAGAGAGAGAGAGTGAGTAAAGGAGAGGGGGTGAGGGCAGGGGATGAGAGAGAATTTGAGAGAAAGATAAGAACAGGAGAGAGGGAACGTGGGGGTAGATGATGTCTGTGTGCTCTGACTTTTATAATTCTAAGAGCAAATTTTTAAGAATTTGTGTGCCCCAGCAAAAGAAAACAGCCTCAAAATACAAAGGAACCCCACAGTGTGGGAGAACATATTTGCCAAGGGTGTATCTGATAAGGGGCTAATTTCCAAAGTGTATAAAGAACTCATATTACTCAGCAAGAGGAAGACAAACAATCCAATTTAAAAATGGGCAAAGGACCTGAATAGACACTTCTCCAAAAAGGACATACAGATGGCCAAGAGACACATGAGAAAATGCTCAATGTCACTAATCTTCAGAGAGATGCAAATTAAAACCACAACGAGGTATCACTTCACAGCTGTGAGAACGGCTCCATCAACAAATCAACAAATGACACGTGCTGGGGAGGGTGTGGAGAGAGGGGAGCCCTGGTGCACTCCTGCTCTCTTCTAATTTGCTAGACTCGCCTGGATGTGTTTGAATGTAAGTAGCAGACCCAGTTTGAGTCCACTGCCAGGCCCCTTGGGCTTCTGCTGGGCCTGCCCCACCAGCCTGACAAACATATCCAGGCATGCTGAATCCACCAGTGGACACTAGATTTCCCACTATATAAATAAAGTAAGGGAGCAGGAAAAGAGGCAAAGTCAAAGAAAGGAGACTGAGAGAAGGGTGTGCCACTGCCTTCCTCAGGTCCTTTTTTGATTTGCAATTTGATGGTTAATTTGGTACAAAAATTGCCACATGCCCAGGGGTCTGCCTTCCTTTTCCCCACAGCTTGGACCATAAATACTTTATGGGTCCGGTCCCTTCCTGGCCTAGGTGTAGCGCTCATCAAAAGTGGTTAAAAACATTTTTGACAAAAAAATCTTTTTTCTACACAAGGAGCAGGGACCAAAAGTGAACTTAGATGTGAAACTAAAGCAAACGTGAAAGCTTTTAGCTTTGCTTTGAACTGAGTACACTGTTAAACGAACAAGGCTCTTTCTGCAGTGACGTAGTTCTGCTGTGACCAGTTTCATGTGTCTGTTTACAGCCGTCTTGGAAAGTGGATCGATTGTGTGTGTATCTTTAAAGATGGCAGCACTAATTCCTGCTGCCAGCTTCAGCTCAGACACGCTGGGAAAACAACTCCCCAAAGTTAGAATTGATCACTTGCATCGATTTTTCTTTAGTCTGGTCTTTGTAAGAAACAATGAATATGCAGCCTGACTCACTATCCCTGTATCTTGTACCTCTGGGACGGTTAATGAGATATCATAGCAGATAATATAAATTTGATTTTCGTGGTGTTTCTTTAAAAGTAGCCAGATGAGCAAGTTCATGGAATTAATACAAATAATGTCATGTCAAATCTTGTTGGAGGTTATAGGACTGTTGTCTCAGAATCTCTCACCAGCAGAGGTGATGGGGAAGGAAAAAAGCCCCTTCCCAACAATAAAATAAATTCATCCCGTTGGTCAATATTGTAATTAGTCCTGCATTTGTATAAAGAATGGTGGTGGTGGGGGGGGGAGTGCAGTTCTATCACCAGAATCTATTTACAGAAGGAGTTTCTGAGAGTTAAGAGCAGAGTGGGGGTACCCTGTCTCCCCTTAGGTAGTGAAACCGTCCGCAGTTTTCCCCTGAGCTTCATTCTCTTCACTCATTCCCCTTCCCTTGCAGCGCCAGGCGTAACCATGCGACTGCGCTCTGACCAGGGAGGTCTGCATGGAAAGGAGGCAGCTTCTGGGAGCTTCTTGCTTCCTGCTGCTGTGGGTCCTAGAACGTGAGTCCATGGCCATGGCCATCGAGACAGGAGCGTGGATCCCTAACACCGTGGATCACTGTATCGGTTCTGGCCCTCCCACCTAGGCTTATGTAAGAAAGAAATTTAATCTGTGACTTAATACAACAAAAGTTTATTTCTTGACCACACTATCTGTCCAGTGCTGGTCAGCAGGGGGCTCTGCCGTCGCTAGTACTCAGGGACCCAAGCGGAAGTGCTCCATCGGAAACCAGCGCTTCCACCACTGAGGAGACAGGCAAAGAGAACGTGGTGAACTGTATACTCCTCCCCCGCTTTCTAAAATACGGTTTTTAAAAACTGATTTTTTAGAGAGAGAGGAAGGGAGAGGGGTAGAGAGATAGAAACATCATCGATGAGAGAGAAACATCATCGATTGGCTGCCTCCTGTACACCCTCTATTGGGAATCGAGTCCGCAACCTGGGCATATGCCCTGATCGGGAATCGAACCATGACCTCTTGGTTCCTAGGTCGACACTTAATCACTGAGCCACACTGGCTGTGCTGAATTGTATACTCTTAAAGCTTCCACTAAAAATGACACATCTAACCTCAAAGAGTGCAGGGGAGTACAATTCCTCCACGTGCTCCAAAGGGAGGAACCAGAACATATAACCCGCCCTAATGACTACTATAACTTCTATGTTTAAGCCACTCTTATTTTGGCTTTTTTAGCCACTTGCAGCTTCACTGAATCCCAACCAGCACAGGAATGATCACATCATGCTGTGATCAGTAGGTTTAAACCAAATCCCACAAGGCAGGTTGCTGCTGAGTGTCTCCCCAACACTCTGCAGGATTTGCAGGGGTTGTTTTCTGCCAGGGTTTTTTTCTGGGAAGGGAGAAGTCACATACAACTTCCTTAAGATTCCCAGTGTCTCGCCCAGCCCGGTGTGGCTCAGCGGTTGAGCATCGACTTAGGATCCAGGAGATCTCCATTCGATTCCCAGTCTGGGCATATGCCCGGGTTGCGGGCTCAATCCCCAGTCGGGGGCCTGCAGGAGGCAGCCGATCAATGACAGACTCTCATCATTCATGTTTCTCTCTCTCTCTCTCCCTCTCCCTTCCTCTCTCTGAAATCAATAAAGATATATATATTTTTAAAAAGATTCCCAGTCTCCTTGCACCAGCCCATGCCATTTGCTGCCATCCCTGAATCGTTAAGATCTAGTACATTGGAATTCCCAGGAAACATGCTTTTATATATTTCATAGTGGGATAACAGTAGCAGATAGAAGCAATCATAGGTTTAGTAAAACACAATAGAACCTCATTAGCATTTGAGTAATGTAGGTATGTATTCTGATCCGCTATAGGCAAAATTATGTCTGTCTGCCCCTGCCCATAAACACAGAAACCATCTTTGGCAGATGGCTGACATAGCCGTTTATTTCTTTAAACCAGCCCTTTCTGTAACACATGTGTTAGATCTGTAATCCAGAGTGTTTATATACTGTGTGTAGGTGTCACCTAGAAGCAGGCACAGTTCATTAAACAAAGATTAAAAAATCAGGTTAGTCTCACGGATAAAAATTCTAGACTATGGACAGAGGAAGTCTTTCGGTTACTGGAGAGCTAGGCCGTATGCAGAATGGGCCACACCTGCTCTTCCTCGGTCTCATTCCTACGCAGGAAAGCAGAGCTGTATCAGACATGAATATGAAGGACAAAAGCACTTGGAGGCACCAAGCAATAGTCTATGTTATAGGTTTAACACACTCATTTAATTTCAATGGAAAAAATAATGAAACTGGTGAAAAGTATTTATGGAACCAGAGGAGAGCATATTTTGCTGGTTTTACTTTATGTTTAAAGTTTTGGGCATAGCTCTGCCCATAAATACTGAAATGTCTAGCATAAAGAACGCAGCCTGGGGCATACCCCATAAAACTTACAGTGCAATTAAATGAGCAATTTCAACTGGAAATAAAATGGGCATGTCGGGTGGAATATGAATTAAACTGTGCACAGGACTCAGGCCTGCCCTAGGCTTAGGAGAGGGACCTGCAGGCTTCAGTAGCAACTGATGCAGTCCATCTATAGGTCAAGCCAGCAAATAACAAAGATAACTGTAGTTAGCATGAAGATCAAAGCATTCCAGATTGTGGTTAATGTCGTTCCCATCATTTCTCCAGAAAAGGCCCAGCAAAATTACGACTGACAGCAAAGGACACAATCTAACCCTCCCTTACGTTGCAGGCACACCGAGCTCCTTCGCTGTGTTTGCTATGCACAGATTTTGACGTGTCCATCAAATTTCATTTTCACCTTCTGAATGTTCCCTCCTACATCAAAGCCGTCCAGGTGTCATTAGATCAGGGTTCATAAAGATTTCATCTGGAAAACCGGAGAGCCATCAAAACAGACTTCTCTCCTGGTTCGCTTCTGGGACTTTATTTGGAGACTGAAGGACAATGATTTCTTGTCCTAAGGGAAAACAGCTCATAAAGGATTTCGAACTGCAGCCCTGGGAGGCACCGCGTGTATATATTTGGCTCAGAGAGAGACTGGCTTGTACAGAAAACATGTTTACCTCATTTGTACTGTAGGGTAAAGGACGTTACCATGATAAAGCTTAGCATTCTTTTCTTTGAGGAATTAGGGTAAGGAAAGCTTGACATTTTTCTGCCCTTGAAAGCCAGAGGAAAGTTCAGAGGGACCAGTTCCTTCCCTCCTACTCTCCTCCCAAGCACCCCACCCCACTGTCCCAGAGGAAATGGGTGTGTGTGTGAGGAGGGTTGGGTAACAAGCCATGTGATTCGAATGAGTATTACCAGCCATTAAAAAACTCCACAAGTCAAACTATAAAGCATTTCTTTATTTTGACTTTTTTGCATATACTTTTGTTCTATCCAGACATAAATCTCAGCATATCTTACTTGCATGATGATAATTTATATCATGAACCACACCTGTTCTTTTGTCCAGAGGCCATCTTCCCCTAAAATGAGCAATTATGTGCCTGTAGAATGGCTGGCCAGCTCCTCCCCACAGATCTGCAGCCGAGTTAGTGTCTGCAAGGTCAGTGTTCTGCTCCTACGAGAAGAGGCAAAGGCCAGCATGAGAGGAAGGTGCTGTCTGGGAGCGTGTATGCCAAGAGTGGAAGCTGAAGCCAGTTACAAGGAAGGAGGGCTTTAGAGCGAATTAGGAGCTACAGCAGTAAAGTGGCTTTCTGTGTGTGACCCTGATGCGTCGGACCTTTCTTAGACTAAAGGCATAATGAAAAAGGCACTTTATTTAGGTTAACAGAGCATTATATAACTGGGAAATTTTAGTTTTATATGTATAGTGAACAGTTTGTGGAGGAAAAAGACTTCGCCTCCCTTTATTTGGATTGAGAAAAAGCCTTCATGAATTCTTTAATGTTGCATTTTTCTCTCTCTCTCTTTTTTTTAAGACAAAAGCTTGGAGACATACAATGGAGGTATTTTAATTGAAATGGCAAACTCTGGGCTGCTGCCTTACTGCATCTTCACAGTTAAAATTATTTCATGCTTCCTCGGATGACCGCGGTCAGCCTGCGCGGAGCGTCGCTCTCAGGCCGGAGACGCGCGCGCCGCCGCATCTCTCGAGCTCTGGCGCCGCCCAGTGGCAGGAGCGGGAGCCGCACCGTCGCGCTCGGGTGGGAGGCTTGGTCATCCCGCCGCCTCCCCTTCGCCCCTTTCTTCCCCACCGGCGCCCCCACTCCCCATCGATATAATGGGGGATCACTGCAGTGTGGCCAAGAGGGGCAGACGGGATTATAATGGAAGTGGAGACAAACGGCGGACAGGGGCGGGAGAGAAAAGGCCAGGCAAATGCGCTCGTTTTTCCAAAGGACTCGGGAAGAGATGACTCGTGTGAAACCCCTGCCGCGTTGGGGGAGCAGCTTCAGCTTTTGTCACGGGATGCTTAGCTTTCGTTTTCCATTTGTAGATGTTTGAATATATACTTAGAGCATGTAATAACTATGGAACTTCTCCACAAACACAGCACTGAGGACAGACGTGTTGTAAGTCTAAATTTGTGTTCATTCTTAAGTAGCAAATATTTCCACCGTGAACAGGCTGTGCTGTCTCCTCACTGGGGCAGCTCTACGATGAATAATTCTCAAGTGGTTAGCAAAGCAGAAGGGACCTCGTAAGATAACATTTGTAGCTGGAACACAATGAAAAAATATATTAAAATGTCACACAAAAGCCCCCCATTTTATTTGGGATGTATGAAGTTAATTTAGGCTTAGAGCCCAATGTGTCCTCAAATTGAAGTAGGTTATGATGATTTGCAGGAAAACTGAAAACATACAGTATTTATTTTAAGAACAGAGAGTCTCTGGCAGGCCATTTTTCTCATTTAATTAAGCCATAACTGATCTTACTAGGGTTATGCGGGGCCTTCAGATGTTAATAAATAAAATCAGAAGCCGAGTCATTTCTTTCATTAAATAGCGGGAGCTGTTTATAACTCTATTGCTTATTGCTAAAATCAGTTATTAGTACTAATATTCAAGGCGGAATTTATTATGAAAACAAGCTGAAGCCTGTAAGAAGAACTTTTCTTTTTAAATGTCAATCATGCATCTATATCGATCGATGTTAGTTAAAGAGAAAAAGGGTAATGTGAACTGAAATTTCTTGTGATAATATTTTGGGAAGGCAGGTCTGATTTAAGAGGAGGTTTCAGGCAGGAGGAATTGTCACAGTCTTACCTGGCAGTCTAAATTGTGTTACTCTGCTGTAACAGAGTTACCTTTTGCATACATTTAAAATCTTCTCTGTGTGAAACATTAGATGGTAAAGTAGCTGGTCATCGTGCTGCTGTGTGAGATTTACATAAACTACTATTTTAAGTGTATTTTACACTTTCGCTAAAAGCTGACTATTTCATTAAAAAAATTCACCTAACCTTGTTACCCTCCAACTTAAAGTGTAGACATTTTCTCTTTGGTCTTAAGCATCTTGTAACTTTTGGTATAGAATGAGGCTCTGGTTAAAGATCTTAAAATCTGCAGTTTATCTGGTCTTCTCTATGTCTCTTTTATTTGTCTTTTGCGATGAGAGCCGAGCCTATATCATTGAATAAGAGTTTCAAATCAGGACCTGAAAAGTATTATTATCATTATTTTTGGAAATAGAAAATGAATTTTAACAAGGCTCTTTCAATGATGGTGGATTAATTGAAACTAAATTGAATGATAGAGTTGAATTGCCATAATGTTTTGAGAGTTCCGGCAAGATAAAAAATTTATGCTCTTTTAAAACAATTTTGTAGTATGTAAGTACTTATTTTAAATGCTGAGTTTGTGATTAGGTCTCTCTTTAAAACTGTTTAATGGTTGCCTTAAAATATTTTGATGCCTACTATAATCCTTGTGTAATTTCCCATATGCTGTCAAGTAAATGCTTTGGAACGTCATTCCATCATAATTTGAAATTTACTCATAAAGGTTTTAAGATTTATCATTTGAGTTTAATTTAATATTACTTTTTGATGTTATAAAATATTATAAAATGAGAAATTAACTATACTGTGAAATGAACGCACTTGAAGGAAGAAAGGAAAACATACCTGAGTGTATACATATTTTTTTGGAGATTTTTCTGATGACTTTAGCAATATCGGCAAATAACCAGTTCACTTAATTTGGATTCTCCTTTCATTCGAAATAGTCTATAGAATTTTTACAAAAGAAATAAACGTAAGGCATTGTTTTTACTTGTGGGTGTCCCTGAATGTGGCAACATATAGACAAACTTTCAGATAAATACATTCACCCATCTTTCTGACATTCACATTTGAAAGATAAGGCATGCTTAAATGCGTATATACAAATAATAAAATATTTGTTTGGCCTCCAGATTACACAGTAGCTAAACAGCACAATCGTTCCTCGCAGAGTGATCCTGGAGCCCTCCACAGACTTGCCATTAGGAGCCGTTGGCACAGTATGAAGGGGACACATCTGCCAGCCCGGCACTGCAGATGGCTCCCCTCATTAGCCTGCAGAACTCCAAGCAGCCGTCGCGGAGGAGGCCTGGGAGCTCACTTGGACAAGATGCTAAGCTAGCCTCCTGTTCAATGTCATTACGGCTTCCCAAAATCACCTTAGTGTGCGCTGTTGGGCTTGGGCTGGTCTACATGTCCCACTTGCAGATCCGAGATGGTGGCACTGTGTCCAGTTTGCCAGAGGGCATTATATAATTTTCAGATTTGACAAAGTTTCCACAGCAAGTCTGACATGGAAAAGTTCTCAACATGAACGCGGCGGCAGGACAGCCTCGATGCTCCCAGAAGCTCATGGGCGTAGTTTCGGGAATTCCAGACAACGGTCCCCTTCACGCACAGGCTTGCTTACGACACTGACTGCGCAGACAGTCTCATTCCTCCTCTTCCCCTCGACTCGCTGATTTATTGACATTTTAATTTTGTTTTGTTTATCCTTTGTTTATGAATCAGCTTTAAAAATCAGGGCACCAAGCCCTGGCAACCAGAAATGTTAGTTAAGTTTAGCAGTAGAAACAGCAGGGGGAGCCCATACTGTTTTATGCTCTGCTGTTTCTCCGGCTGGATAATAATAATTGTTATTATTATAGTTGTTTTACATTTATAACATAGATATTTACAATATAGGTAATCACCATGTGCTAGACTTATAATTTTAAGTCAAAGAGGGTCAATTTTTATTCTTTAATTATATGAAAATATTAGGATACCTCTAAAGATACTTGATAGGCAAGAACTTGGCAGTAAGAGTTTCCTTCTCTGTCTTTAAATCCAGGGCAAAACCTGTTCTGAATTTTGTGATTTTACCAAAATCCCCCTGTAATCTCTGTGGCTGTTCTCTGGCACTTAAAACTTTTTTTTTTTAACCTGAAATAAAGTGTAGAAATTAAAATATACCATCTGACATATGTTTGAGACTGTGATAGTGAGGGGAGGTCCCACCACAATCACTTGGTATTTTAGTGTGACCCAGGCTTAATTTTCAATTTTGAAGTTAATAAAATGCAAAAACCCAGTGGCCTTTAATATTGTTTTCTTATGCTTGATGAGGTCCTTGGGTCAGTAGGTTTTCACTCCTGTAAAACAGTCCAGAATATCTGAGTGACTTTTGCTCTCTAAGCTATTGTAATGTCTCTGGGCACACATTTCATATATTGTAGCCCATCCTGGGTTATTCTGCTCTAATGGAGGGAAAGGAATTCTGGAGTGATAGTCATATACTTAGACTGGTGATTTTGCCCATAATATCAGAACAGTCACCCCACAATGTGAGGTTTCATAATTACGTTAAGAAGGGTTTTGTAAATTTAAACAATTTCTATTGAATAATGTTTGAATTTCAAAAAAAAATAGCTTGAAGCTAAGCATCAACTTTACTTTGCCAAAGAGATTGTACAACACATACAATTTTTAAAAAATTGAAAGAATTTATTTTATTCAATTTTTGCCAAACCAGTGTAAGACTTAAAATTCTAAGACTTAACAATTCTGTGGATCTACAGTTATGGTTCCCTCTTTGTTGAAAAAAAAAAAATACCACCCATGGAACCACAGAAAACTTTCAGGAGGAGCAGCACTTGAGCAGAGCCTTGAAGGTTGGAAGGAGCTTTGTGGGGATGGGGGTGGGCCTGGAGTGTATAGTTGTGGTGAGAGGGAAATATTCTTCAGGCAGAAAGGAGATCACAAAGGGGAAGGGCACCTAGGGGGTGTGGGGCGTATCTATGAAGTTTGATGTCCAGCTGAGCAGTTAGGCCTTTATTCTGGGAGCAGAGGGAGCCAGGGAGAGTTTCAGAGGGAGAAGTAATTGGAATAATATTCCAGGGAGATTGATTCTGGGGACAGGGAACAGGATCCTTGAAGATTTAATCAAATTGATTTAACATCAGCTTTAGAAAGTAAATAAGGAAGTTACAGTTCAAAGCTACAGTTTACATAATTTTAGAATATGATTTAGAGCATTTTCATACCGCCTTCCTTCATTACCGCAGTTAACGCTAAAATCCAGGAGAAAAAGTCCGAGTGGAGCTGTGTGGGGGCATTTTCTTTCCATGAATAGTAATAATAATATCAATATCTTGCACTCGGGGAGTGTATTTTATTATTCCAAATGCTCATGTATTATTTTGCTGTGTTCTTCCATCAACCCGGAGGGTTGAACAGATCTTATAAAAATAGGTATTACATGTCTCTCCCTCCGCTCCATGATCTCCTTTTGATTTTGTATGTAAATGTTGATTTATACATTAGACTGAAGTTTGTGGCCATTTCAGTTTTTCTGGGAAGAGTTGAGAATATCATTCTTTGGCTGCTTGTTTTAAATAAGCTTGGACTTTCATTTTGTAGGGATCTTACCCTGCGGTACCATAGTCGATTCAGTTATACCCTCATGGGAAACACCTTTTAGAAGAATATAAGTTCGAGTGTCCTCCAGTTATATGTAAATGTTGTTCAGCAATGTCTTTCTTTTTCTAAAAAAATACAATTTATGGACATACTCTATGAATAGTGATATTAATGCTGTACTATTCTTGATTGAGAAAGAAAGAGAAAAGGCACAATAATGTAAAAAAAAAAAAAAAGAGTCCTAATTATAGATAGAAAACGATTTTAAACATTTTAATAAAATACAATACAGGTATTTAAGATTGTTTTGAAGAAAATATAGCATATATCAATACATTTAAAAGCTGTATACTGTACTTTTGAAAGCACCTGAATATGTTGGTATGGTGGGGAAAGGTCCAATAAGACAATCATTACCTTCTAAACCACTTCACCAGAAGTGGGAACTTAGAATAGTTAGCTGCCCAGTGTTCAAAATCTTTTAGTGCAGCCCATGTGCTTCTCTGTTGAGCCGAGAGGACCACCATTCAAGCAGCATATCATTTCTGGCTTATGTGGCCATAATTGTCATCTTTGACTTCCATGTCAATGCTGGCTTCCATCTAACTTTATATAAATATATAGGGCTCTTTAGACCCTGTGTTTGGCATTATCACAATTTTTGCTTGGCTCAGACAGGGCAGGTTGATTATCATTAAAGTGTTATTTATTTCTATTTTATTAAGCCCCTTTTATGTTCATGTTACAGGTTAATTTATACTTTTATTTCATGCACTACTTGGCTTTACTGATTAATATGCCCCATGGCATTCAATAAAGTCAGGCAGTGGAGGAAATAAGAGTGGTATTAATTTCTAACATTGCTATAAATTTGCCTTAATAAAACTAGCTCAATAACATTACAGAAGTAATACAATGGATGCTTCCAAATTGTTAACAAAGATGCAACTTAAACAATTTTCCTTCCTGAATTTAACATAACCCTACTGCCTTTTCTTTCAAGTGTTGAAATGAAACCTGCCATATATCCTCTCCCTCTTTAAAAGGTAATATAATAGTTGGCATATTACTACAATACACAGCTCCCCATCTGACTTATCCCAATGCCTTATTCAATGGTAGGTTACAAACTGTGCAAGTCAACGCAGGACCACAGGCCCCTGAGGGTGCGGGGAACTTTATGTAAGATTTTCCATAAAGATTAAAATGTCTCCAGCATCAGTTATTTGTCCCTCTCTTGTGTATTAATGCTCCATCTCAATAATAATTATTACTGTGAAATCTGATAAGTGGGAGAGACTAGTGGAAATCTACATGCTGAAAGTATTTTTTTTTTAATTTATTTTTTTGCCAGTCAACCCACCACTCCCATCCCAACTGTTCAATTAAGTAAGGTTAGAATTAAGATTTATAGGAACTTATAAAGACAAAGACATACCACCACCCACTGATTTTTGGATCACAAAATTTTGATGATAAACAATGTACTCCAGTAAAGAGATTGAGAAGTACAAACTGGTAGTTACAAAACAGTCTAGGAGATGTAAAGTGCAGAATATAGTCTGTAATATTGTCATAACTATGTGTGGTGCCAGGTGGGTACTGGAAATATTGGGGGGACACTGTAAAGTATACGAGTGTCTAACCACTATGCTGTACACTGAAAACCAATGCAAAATAGTATTGAAAGTGAACTATATTAGATGAGAACACTTATTCTCTCCTCTTTTATTTATTACATTGTACCCAGGCTGCCAAAAAATTGTAACAAGTCAGAAATTTGCCCTCCTCTCCGTTCTGAATGAATAAATACACTTTATTTACCCCGAAGATCCCCCTTTCTTCACTTTTCCATACTTTAACTTATAGCATTTATGGATTAGAAAGAGATTTGATAAGTAAAAAAAGCAACAAACAACATTTAAAAATCCTCCTTTGCATAAAAATGTCAGTAAATGTGTTCATGCCACAGGGATTTGTCGTTCAGCCTCTGTGCCAGGCACCGACCTGGCCCTGGGGTAGAACTGTGAGACAGCCACGGCCTCTGTCCCCTTGGAGTACATAGGCTTGCTCTTTTATTTGCTTTAATAGAATGGTGAAATTTCACGCATTAATAAGGAAGATATTTTGGGACAGAAAAAAAAATTTTTTTTGTTTGATTTTTGAACAGATGAGGAACTTTTGAATTCCTTAAATCCCTTTCAAATCACCAAAGTCACAGGAATCTTTGCCCACCAACCAGCTCCAGGAACAGTGGGAGAGTGGATCGTCCCACACCCACGCTGCGCGGGGCATGTTTCTCTGCTTTTACAAAATCAATTTAATGGAGTGATTTCCGCTCCCCACCCGCCCCCCATTCAACTCAAATGAATCCAAGTCTATTAAAAAGGTAGATTTGATGTCACCATGTTTTTTCTCTTGCTTGGCTTTTGGTTCAAATATTTTAAAATAATCCCCATAAAAAAGATGTGCCTTTTCATGGTGATGTATTTATGCAACCTCTAGCTTTATGGAAAAATAAAATTCCATCTTTGCTGTTTCTGTTACCAAGCCAGAACTGATCCTCTTTGCTCATAAAAGTGAGCAAAGCATAAGCATTTATAAAACACTCCTCAAAACAGTTTTTAGTAAAAAGTTATTTTCAAGGGGGTAATGTACATCCTGTATCCTGAGGATGCTGATTCAAAAGTAAAGCAACAGTTTCGGAGACCTGGGAGCGTCCTATTTTACAGAGTTAGCTTTAGCAAGTAAAGAAGCATTTGTTTCCAGAGGTCGACTTATATCCTGAGCCTGGAAAATAAGGGGCTTCTATTGGATTTACAATCTTCATATAACTATTTCCTCAACCATATGCTGACTTGATGAACTGACTCAGTCCACCCAGAGATCTTTATGCCAGCATCCACTGGCTCCAGGAAAGTTGTTAGTTCACTACTTTGGAGAAAGAGTTCAGAATGTTTTACCCAAAATCATTAATTCTGATGTGTTTTGATGGGTTTTTATGAAGTAGGTAGACACAATCTAGTTTATTGTATTTAAGGATGGATTTGACAATGCCTTTGATTGACCAGTAGCTGTCAATACTCAAAAGAACTTAAAACACACACACACACACACACACACACACACACACACACACACACACACACAGAGACATTCCTCAGCCATTAGGCCAAACCAAAACTAAAGTTTTGCATTATAATTAAGTGGGAAAATTTTATTTAGGTAAGAATGGGAAAATCAGACCCGCTGCTGAAATGAGTTAGGCAGTGGATTGATACAAAATACAAGGTTATATGTTTTAATAGGAAATGAAAATATACTATTTGTAACACCCCAGGAATTTGGATCCATGTACAATTACATTGCTTGGAACCCCCCTCCCATCACCACACTATTTAATCCTGAGCAATTGCAAATAAAATATAAATTAAACAATGTCAAAAATGTTTCCATCTTAAATTCCTGTTCTGTACGTAAATCTATAAACTTTGGGAGTCCGTAAAAATGTATTTTAACAAGTCATTCTTTGCAGAGCTTTTTGAGGTTGATGCTTAACAGAATGGATGAATGGCAAAAATATAATAGTTTTGCAAATGTGGGTGTAAAAAATATATGTATAAAGAGAACTTATTTAATTAGCAAGAACTAGAAAGTATTGCTGCAACTTTAAATTTCAAATCGTTTTAACTTAAATCTGTAGTTAAATCACATGATCATAACTCAGCAAATTATATGCAAATTCGAGATGAAGGGTGCCAAGATTTCTCCCCTCCTGTATTTACATTTTAAACAGCTAAGATAAAGGATTACTACTCTTTGAGGATAAGGACATTATTTTCTTTTTGAAGGGACACATTGTATTCTATAGCATGACTTGTTCTGTCTTTTGTGCCATTATTAATACATTTCCTGTTTAAGGAAATGACTTTCTTTTTTTTTAACATGGATAGTTTAAACTTCAAAATAAGTGCCATTGACTTTTTAAATGCCTTATCTTACCAATGTCATTCTGGGCATGAAGAATAAAGTATGGAAAATGCTTGTCATAATAATTTTACTGTGATGAGATTCTCCTTTTTGAATAAAGTGGCTCATTAGTTAAATATAATGTTGAAAAAATATAATAATTATGCCAAGACCAGGTAATATTAAAGACAGGGTTTAAAGGACAGGATGTGATGCATAACTCTTCTTCCCTTTAGGAGAACATGAGAGAGCTACAGGGGAAGAGATGGAAAACTGTGAAACTGTGGAATAGCATCGATTATTTGCCTGATTCATTGATTCACTTAATTAGGTGTTTGTTGGTCATTGTGGTGGGTGGTGGTATACAATGGCGAGTAAGAAATAGTACCCACCTTTAAGGAACTTACTGCCTTATGAGGACATAGACCCTCACACAAATAATGCAGTGGTTGAAGAATAATCGGGGATTCTATTGATTACAAAGGAGGGTATGCAATCTGGGAAGGGGTGTGTGGTAGGTGGGAAAGAGATTTTTCCTGAGTTTTGAATATTTATAAGTGAGTCAGGCCACATGGTGAAGGGTGGGTGGGAGGGTGGAGCCTTCCAGGTAGAGAGAGCAGGTGCTATAACAGCAAGAAGGTCTAAATGAGTTTGGGTAGGTTAGAATGGCAATAGATGAGCCTGAGGACAGACAGATCAGCTCCGCCAGGCCTAAGGATCACAGAGGTTCATATGAAGGCTCTGGAGAAGACGCATGATGACATTTACATGTCAGGACAAACCCTCTGGCTAAAGTGTGGGGAGGGACCACACTGGAGAGGACCAGTTATGAGGCTGTTGGAGGACAGGAGGGACATGACAAGGGCCTGGCCATGGGTAGAGGTAGAGATTTGGTAAGAAAGAAACAGCTCAGAGTATTGAAGAAACCAGGAAAGAAAAGCTTCAAGGAAGAAGGATAGTCAACAATGTCAAATGATGTAGAGAAAAGATGTTCTTTGGGTGCAGTAACAAGAAGGTCCCTGGTGACTTTTGCTAGAGCAGCCTCAGGTCAGTGGTTCACAAAGAAGCCAGTGATGTTGCAAAGGAACAAGGGATGGATGGAAAAGAAACACAGTGAGTGTAGTTTCTGAGCTCTCAACTTTTCTACTACTGCCTGTGGTGATTTCCTCCCCTACTTCCAATCTTGGGGAAGAAAAAAGACATTTATTGGGCAATTGATGAAGACCAGTACATTTGGTAAGTCTTATTAGACCCTATGATGCAGGGCCTACTCTAATTTTCATCTTATAGGTGGAGAGTGGAGGGTTTGAGAGGTTTATATACCGGCTCATGGCCCACAGTTGGCAAGTAGCAGGCCTTTGATTCCAGAGCTCACAATCCAACCCTCTTCTAAAATTTAATCTTCAGGCTTGCTTTTTTTTCTCCCCTCCCAAGTGTGCCTGCAATCATAGAGCTAATAACTTATTCTCGCCAAAACATAAGTAATGGATAAAGCTTAATGTGTTTTTCCTGATGCATTTTTGAGTGACCATTGGATGTGCTTATTTTACATTTTTATTGTGAAATAAAACGTACAGCAAAGTGAACACGAGATGAATGTACTGTTGGATGAAGCATTGCCGAACCTCCAGAAATTGCCTGTGTCTCCTGTCTTGTTCCAGTCTCTTCTCAGAGGCAACCACTAGCCCAACTTTTGTGGCATCCTTTCCTTGCGTTTCTCTGTAGTTTTCCCTCTTGAATTATGCATCCCTAAGTAACAGATTTTAGTTTTGCCTGCTTTGGTATTTTATGTGAGTGGAATTATGTGTATTCTGTGTCTTGCTTCTTTTGCTCAGAGCTACATTGTGTGTGTGTGTGGCATTCGTGCATTTGTCTTCAGTGCGGAATAATATTTCATTTATGAATTGACCATGTTATTTATCCATTTTGTTGTTTAGGGATATGTGGGCTTATTCCAGTTTTGAACAATTGTGACTAATGTTGTCCCTTTTTCAATTCAGTCAAAGACAAGAAGCTCTAAGGAAGCAGTTTTAAACATCTAAATATTTTAGAGGGGGGGGAGCCCTTTCCAATTCTCTTGAAACCAGCCCCCACAGGTGGTTCCTGTGAGGTTCCTGATTTGCTTAATCATGAGGCCAATCCTGAGGACTGCAGGAGCGGGTTTCTAAATTAAAATGCTTGGAGAGGTCAGGTGAACTGAAAAAACAAAGAAACAGTTATTACCAGATCTCGCATTTCCCCTAGCTCTTCCACTTCATTGTTGCAGTCTTAGCCGAACGCAGTCGGCTTACATCAGTCCTTTGATCAGCAAAGTAATTTCTTTTCCTTCCTCTGCGCGAATCTTTTGATTATAGTCAGCTCATTCTTTGAAGAACAAACATGGTTAAAAAAAAATCTGAGCAACTTGAATAATTTTAGCAACTACCTAAGTCACTGATTTTGCATGGGATAAAAGGACAACTATTTAATTTCTGTAAAGCGAATCACTGAAATACAACACAACCAGTAATAAGATCATAATGTGCCGAACATTTAGGAACAGGGCAGAGGCCAGGCCCGAGGCGCCCTCTCGCTGCCGGCCCGCCGGGGACTGCGAGCCTCCGGCCGACGGGAAGGCGCCGGTCCCCGGGCCCGCGGAGCATCCCGCAGGGCGCGTGCGCGCCTCCCACGGCCGGGTCCGCGGTCAGGCGGCGGGGCCCCCAGGCCACCTCGAGGGCAGGCCGGCCGAGCTCACGAGCAGAGACGGTCGGCCCCCGCCGCAGCTGTCTCCTCGGCATTTAATCGTCTCCGCGGCGGCGGGGCTGCGGTCGCACCGAGTCGTGCCTGTGGAGATAGCTGTCAGGAGAGCACAGACCCTGAGGGGCAGTATTTTGGCAACACAAGCTTTTCATATTTCCCTTCTCACAGTAAATCCGTACACAGTGTGGCACTCTGACGGTTCAAAGACTTAGAATTCACGTTGAAAAAGCCACCATGAAACTCCGGAGCAGCCGTTAGAGCGCACAGATCTGTCCCTCTCTCCGAATGTCTTCAGACAGTCTCCTTCCGCCGCCTCGGCCGCCGTCGGGGGGCAGTTTTCTGTTGCAGGCCGGCTGTGGGGCGGCCCCCGCCGTCCTCGCGACCCCGCGCCCGCGGCCGGCGCCCCGGAGCCGGAGAGGCCGCTAGGTGGCGCCCGGACCTGCCGCTGCGCGCGGCCTCCGGCGCGGCCTGGGCTCCGCTGCGGGCTTTCGGGGGATGCCGGGGAGACCCGGAGAGTCCCCCGGGCGGCTTCCTCAAGGTCCGCCCCAAAATGCTTCCTCAAGCCGTCCCCGCCGTGCAGTCGCCAGAGACCCCGCGGCGGTGCGGCTGGGCGGGCGGCGCGGCCCGCGGCGGGGCGGCGGGGCTCCGAGGCTCGGGCGCGAGGCGGCGCGCAGGCCGGGCCGCGTCCCGGGGCCGCCGGCCTGCGGCGTGGAGGCCGCGGGGAAGGTGCTGCTCGCTGCCCCCGGCTCCTCCGGGCGCTGCTGCTGAGGGGGGACAGGCCAGAAGGAGCCATTGGAAAGGCGGGGTGGGTTGGACACTAGTTCTCACGCGGACACGGCCCCCCACTCTCTCAGACAATCGAATGACTCGCAAAATGGAGAGTATGTTCTGATGCCGATTTCGGGCGGTAGGAAGTGAGGCGTTTTATTTTTCTCTCGAATAGCACCGGGCCATTTCCTTAATTTCGCATGTGAAATGCCGAAGGCCTTGTAAAATTATTTTAAACTCCATCGGGGCCGGCCTCTCCCTCCCAGGCCGCGGTGCCGGCCGACGGGAGCTCGCCCCTCACCGTGGGCGGCGGCGCGGGGCGGGAGGGCGAGGCGGGCCCGCGCGCTCCTCACGCCGGGCCGCTGCCCAGGGGGTTGGAGGGCGGCGGGGGTCGCACAGAACGCGCCCCACAAAGGTAACGCGAACAGTAGCGGATGAACAGCAGCGCCCGACGAGGCGCCGGGGCCCGGAAAAGCCTCCGGCTGCGGCCCAGGAGCGAACATCAGGCTGCTGTGAGGCGCTCAGGAAACCCGGCCGAGGCCGGCCCCGCGCGCGCGGGCTCGTCCGAGGCCCCCCGAGGGGCCGAGACCCGAGGAGGTGGTCTGCGGCTCCGCTTCGGGACTCGCGCTAGGGTACCTGCTGGTTGGCAGGTCCAAGTACGGGCCTTCTTGGGTTAAAAATCAGGCTCCTTTCCACGCTGGTCAGAACAGACTTCACCTGAACTCGCGGGGCGCGGAGCGTGCCCGGCGCCCTCGCCCTCAGGCGCTCTCCCGCGCGCCCTCCCGCCCCAGCCGCGGCCGAGGGCTTCTGAGGCTCCCCGGGCTCTCGTTTCGTTCGGGGACATACAATATTTCGACATAAACCTTTTGAGAAAAAACATGATTTGGGGTGTGTGGAAATGGCGTAGTAGTCACAGGACGACTTCTTAAAGACACTTGAGCTAATCATTCTGACGGGCCGGACGCGGAGGGGTGAGCATCCGATCAGCTCTGGAGACGTTCCGCCCGGCGCTCAGCTGGTTGGTTTACGGTTTGGAAGGAGGGGGAAGTTGAAATGCAGTTTAACCCACACGCAAAGTAGGACTTTTTCTAACAGAAAACATTTTATTCATCAAAATATGGTTATCTCCATATGAAACTAAGAAAAAATGATTTCTGGTGCGTTACCATGAGGGAAAGGATGGCTGAAAAGCAGATGGTGGTCCGCCGTGTAAATCTCCAGAAGCAATATACTTTTCACCTCTGGGTGCCACTGTTCAACTGCTGCTTGTTTTTATGGCTGTTTAAAAGCCTGATGTTTCCTGTAGATGTATTCTTAAAAGAGTCTGTTAAAGAGGTATTTCCTCTATCTGTGGTTATCTGCTAAATAACTTTCTGGCACATGGATGTAAATTCAGTATGGTTGTGATTTGCCATTTTAATCACCAAATGATGACCAAATAACATTGAAGATTGTTTATATGGGACACTGGCCAGGTTAAAAGCCCGGTTTCATTTCCCGTGGAAATGAATCTTGTACTTACCATTTTTGGGGGGCATTTAATCAGAAAAAGCCGTTAAAACACAAGGGAGTTTTAGTTTAAATTTGTTGCTATTTGTAGACACGATTTTAATTTTGCACAAATATTTCAATAGGAATCAATTTTATAAAAGGAAAATACAGAGTGAACATTGGGGGGATTAGTTAAAAAAGAATTTGGGAATCTAACATTTACTGAGGTATTATTTTTCACGTAATTTCAAAGCTTAACGACTTCAGTATTCCCATTCAAAGGCTCTACAGAAATGTTTCTATATATTTTCAGCATTCTTCTCAGATTTTAATAACTAAAAATAACCATATTTGTAATTTTATAAAATATATGAGTAATCTTTTCTTTTTACAAACTAGAAAGTGAGTTGATATTCTGTACCAAAAAGCACACACACATGTTTGCTTGGGTTTAAAATCTCCAATTATTTATTTTAAACTTGGGGTTCACCTGAAATGCCAGAAGAAGGGGTTATAATGCCAAAGTTAATTTTGTTTTGTCATATACAAAGTAGTTAATCTAAAAATTATTGATTGATATTCTCCCTCTTTTAACTCTTTTAGGACTCAATATTTAAAGCAAAACTAATTTATCTAGGTGTCCTACAGCACAAAATTAATTCTACTGGGACTGGTCCAGGCCAAGCCTCATTATAGAACAGTTCCTCTCGCTGAACTAGCTCAAACCTGATTCTTACTCGGAGACTTTTTCAAAATTACTCACAACACAGAACTTAACCCTTGAGATGCCATAGGATTGACTTTCACTATTACACTTAATTAGGACATTTGATGGTATCAGGGATACATTAAAATGAAAATATGTCTTACCCATGATGGTACTGCCTGGGACTTTTAAATTAGGCAATTATAAGTATGTATATTGGAGGGATTATAGCTTTGCGGTTTATATACCAGAGTTGAAGTATGCATTTAAAGAATTTTTCCCCTGCTCCAGTCTGTCACCATGAGCATATTGCCAAACCTGTCTTTTTTCATTTATATATAAGTGGTGGTGAACTTCTCTCTTTGCCTGGGTGGCCAAGTAGTTGTTTAGAAGACCCAGCACCATTGACTGAGATTGTTTGCTCAAATGTCTGAATAATCAATTGGTTATTTTGGTGTTTTTGTACAGAGAGCCCAAGGGTGTGACTGTTAAACATCAGTTATTTGTTGCAGCTACAAAAAGTAGTTTAGCATCATTTACACTTTCCTTTCATGTGTGTGTGTGTGTGTGTGTGTGTGTGTGTGTGTGGTCTTATAATATCTATGTACAATATTATTGGAGAATGGATTTTTAAAATGTCAATTTTTATGTTGACTTTTTGCCTGTTGTATAACTGTTTGTAAGGATTTTCCACTGGAGAATCTCTTGCATTTTGAAGTCCTTTGCTCATTATGGGCATCTCACCAATTTTTTTGTTATTAAAGTTGTCTTTCCCAGAGCTCCTTATTTTCCATTAGAATGTTACCGACGTTGTACTGTATATATCTGTATTTCTGTGGCTGGTAGAAATATTTCTTCGGTGGTAGTGAGGAGGCACTGTGCCCAATCTACCAGTGAGGTCTTCCACAGAGAACCACATAGTGGTAAACTTGAGTGTGGTTAGGTGTCTATGATGGAAAGTCAATAGTTTAGCCTTTACTTGGTTGCTTGATCTACATGCTAATAAACCTAAACCTTTCTTCCCCCCACCAAGAACTGACAGGTTTTCATTAAATTAATAAGTTGACTTCTTTCCTCATTCTCATATAGATGCACCAACGGAAGGTGTTGGAGTTATGTTGTGAAACCTAATTCATTGATTTAAACTCACTTGATCTGAAATGCAATAACAATTGCTAACTTTACCTAATTTAAAAATAGCCTAAATCAATTATTCTGGGCTATCGTTAAAGTACATTAAAAAACAGAATTAGAAGGTAAACAGTTAGGTAATTCAGTGGTGCTTGATAAGGGAATCCCATCGATTTATGTAAAAATAAATTGTTAAAATGACCCGATTAGGTCCTATTGTTTAAAATAAAGTAGGTTTTTAAAAAAGCTTTGTAAAAACCTAAATTAACCAGTGAATTTAATTTCTCTGTAAAATAGTAGTTTTAATAGAAACTTTTGCCTTGTGAAACTGAATTCTCAGTCTATAAGGTGCTTCTGTTATAAATCCTTTATAAGAGGTATTTAAACTATATGTGATACTCTTGTTAGCCTACATGCGCTAAGAAAGTATTGCTCTATACGTGGTGAACATTTAATGAACATTAATTTTTATTAACAGTTTAATTATAATCTCCAAATAGATACAGACCTCTTTTAGTTCAAGTCTTTTCACAATAAATAACGGTCCAGGAAGCTCTGGGAAGGTTTATGGTTCCCCACGAGAAAGTGTGCTTAGAGCTTAGAAGGGAACATACTACAATTTTTTTCTGCATCTTCGCTCTTTAGATATCAGTACTACCAATCAACGGTGAAGGAAAAACCCTGAAAAAAGAATACCCCCTCCCCAGTTTTCCATTTATTTTTAAATTTCAGTTGGAAAATCCCCACGGAATGAGTTATTTTTTTAAAAAAAAAAAAAGTTAAACGTATCCTGGGAACATGCCGTTCAGGATTTCGGACTGGGAACTTCAAACGAAGTTGGTAAGGGAGTCAAATGCGTAAGTGGAAAGTCTGAGGAAACTGGCAGTGGGAGACTGGAAACTGGGCTGTCGTTTAGGTTTCACTCCACCCCCTCGGCGTGAGCGAGTACAAAGCCGGGCGGGCAGGGCCGTGAGTCAGAGCTCTGGGCTCAGGAACTGAGCGCGCAGAGATTCCCAGCATCTGTTTCCTCAACTATCACCCAGAGGATACCGGTGCTAAATCACAGGGAGTAAAAATAGCCCTAGAAGCCCAGTTCCAAACAAACGAGACACGGTGGATATTTGGGAGGGGTGTGGAGTCTCTTATCGCCAAATTCTTCGTTAGCTAATTAATAAGTGTATTATTATGTTTACATTAATGAGTGATATTGCTTAAAATGTTGAGCAAAATCTTAACATCTTTATCAATCTGAATTGAAGTATTACCTAAGTGACATGGTGTTTGATATTAAAATTTGAACCATATAGTTTAGCCTATAATCAATAATCACAAATATTAAAATTTTGCTTCAGAAACAGAAAAACCCCACCATGTATTTCTGAAATGAGAAAACAACCCTGCAAGCTTCTCAGCATCATGTCAATTGCCAGTAGACCGATAAGGTCTCTCTACATTTTGGCTGCAGGAAATTTTATGGCTAGAATCGTATTGCTTAATACAATTTAATATCCTTTAAGGTTATATTTCACACATAAGGAAACATTTCTTAGGTCTGGCAAGAATTGTTGTAATTTGATATTCAGTTATAGCTTCAGATTTTTAACAAAAATAGCCGATTTAATAGATGAGATTAGCAAGTGGTGAAAAGTTCAGAGCATTTAATGGAATTGATCTACTAAATTAGCATTGACAATTTTTAGTGGCTATCTTAAATATACATTATTATCATGAAAGAATTAGTTTCAATTAAGCCTTTACATTTGGAAGATGCCCACTCTGACCTTGTTCTACTCGATGTAAAAAATGAGAGAGGGTCTCTGGGCTTATTTAAATTTGGTGCTAAATCAATAGGTTTGGGGGACCCTTTCACTGATATTTGGAAAGAAAAGAAGCCCCCCCAAAACCTAGAGGCTCTTTATGGTGACAAGTGGGTTATTAGAACAGTTATGTATTGCAAATAAAAACAATGGCCAAAGAATAGAACACTATAATAGTCAATAACTAGATCAGAAGAGTCAACAAGAGGCAGGGTGTTTTCTCACTGTTTCTTACTGCAACCATATATTACTGTGTATACTGAACATTAGGTACAGAGGTCATGCATTTTATACTGAAATAACCATATTGTAGTTTATGTTAGATTTTATTTAGAACGTTCTGACTTAACAGATAACCAGCTAATTAAAAGAATCTATGCAAATATACATGAATAAATAAGTATAGAATTTTCCAGAAATCTACATCCTATACATTCACAGTATATTTTGTATTCTGTTGATATAGACCTTTATGATGCCTTGAACATAAATACCATAAAAATAAAATTGAGTTTTGCATTTTTACCTTAATTGTGCAAACCTTCTGATGATGGCCAATTACTCATATTTATCATGAAATTCTGGGGCCTTGGCTCTGGAAGGGGCTCCTTGAGAGGCCAGCTCCTTAATTCACAGGGGCTCAAACAACCTTTATCACCGGAGCTGAGTAGCTAGCTCTTTTGTGAAAGCACTCAGTAAAATGTATTTTAGTTTTGTTATTGCTGCTGTGTTGTTATTACCCATTACAATATTTAATGGTCTATTTCCCTAATGTAGGCTGCAGACCCAGCCATTTTGGGAAATTTTAGTCGAAAAAGATACATACAGAAGTTGAGTATTATAACTAATATACATCCAGCCTTTTTTTCCATAAATTGAATAATCCAGTTCTGTAAATGGAATGATCCAATTCTCATTTATCAACCCCTCAGCTTTTCTAAGTTCTCCCCTGAATGGTCAGCAAATTATTCATACCCATCTTTAACTACAAAGCCCCAAGGGGGAGTTTAGTGTGTTAGCGCAGTATCCTGAGGAAGATGGGAAGATGGTCTCATTCATTCGAAGGCCTTATTGAAAGCCCCCTGACAGACTGCTAGGTGCTGGAAATACAGCAAGAAAACAAACAAAACAAAAAACAAAAACCTTGTGGGAGAGAAAGTCTTGCCAACAAACAATGGCAATATAATGGGTAAGAGCTGATGTGGGTGTGTACAACGTACATTTGTGCGTCATAGTCCTAACTCCGGATCCATTGCCAGAACTGTATTTTAAACTGTTATTGTAATGCCCATTGGTAGTCAAATTTCTATGCAATTAATATTAAATTCTTTGTGTTCCATAGTCCAGGTATACTTGGAGCACAGTTTTTATACTAAGTTTAATTCTGAATTTTGTTTCTGGTTATTTATACAATTTCATTTTAAATTGTTATTTTACTTCTCTTTTTAGCATCTCTGCCTATTGTTTAGTTTTATGTCACAAAACACCATTTGTGACCTCCTAAATTTGAGTGCTTTAGTGACTGCTCCCCAGCCAGGCTGTAGTTAGCTAATGAACAGTTGTCTGCTCATGGTCATATTTTACTGGCATGTCTTATAGGACAGGATCAAAAGCCTTCCTAAAGTCAAGCTAGGTTTCATCAATTTATTTTCTATGCCCTACCAGGCCTGCCACTTTGCTATGTAAGAAGATGACTGTATATTACAAAGACAGGACAAGTTCTTTGTGAAGTCACCTTGGTTATTCATGATCCTATAATTGCAAACACCCTCAAGAGTTCTGGTTATTTTGGTCCTTTTTAAAGTCTTTAGGTATCTACTCAGTTTTCTGAATGTTATACCAAAGAAGAGACAATAATTTTGTACCACTCGTTTAGTGTTGTCAGATAGAAAAAATCAGAGCCAGAGCTATCAGAAAAGTGGGCAAGTCCTGCATCCTGGTCACAATCTATGACATGGGAGCATCAACTCCTTCATAGTCCAGTACTAATCAAGCTTTTGGTTGGTCACCGGGGTCAAGTTTTCCCCACTCACTGGTTTGTAATACACCATTCAAGTTCCTTGTAGTAAAACAGGATTAGATAGATAACAAAATGATAAAAACTCAAAACCCAAAACCACTTGTAATTTCCCTGTCTAGAGATCAGTATCGTTTACACTTTAGAATACAACTTTCTGAGCATGTGTGTGCTTGTATATGTAAAATATGTATATTGAACACACATTTTATTTCACAATTTGTTTTTTGCACTTAGTACTATATGGAGTTCATTTTTCAGAGGTATGCACATCAGCTAACCATACAAATCCAGCTTTTCAATATCGGATCTCAGTTGTGGTCTTTTTGTTGACGCACCACACTTCCTGAATTCCCCGAGTAAAAAGAAACCTCTTTCACGTATAACTCTTGAGGTATTATCTCTTTTAACTTTAAGTAGATTCCTTTTTCTTTTAGTAACTATGGTCTCTGAGAGTAGGATCTGTTCATGATTTATTCCTTACATTTTAGCTGCTGCATAACGTATTTATTGAATAAGTGAACAAGAGAACTTTAGTGATGGAAATTAACATCCTGAACCTTTATGTTTTGGCCTCAGTTCTGCCTCTGATATTAGTCGGTAACTCAGTTTACCCAGGGATTGAAGGAAAGTAAAGGAATAAAGCAATTTCTCACTTATCTGGTATGAAGTATGCTGCAGAAAGTAATGTACCACATAATGAAAACAATCTCTTAATATTAATCTTTTTGGATAAAGCTCTTTTTTATGCACTACAAACTGTATTACTTTTTTTTTTTTAAGCAATGAAAATAGGGTAAACATTTAGAAAATACCAAAAAGAAAAAAACCTAACCTATAATCTTACTACCCAGAAATAAACCATATTATTTTGATATATATCCTTCTAACCTTCTTTCCTATGTATTCCTATGTGAAAAATGATTTTCACTTAGATTTTTATCAAAATGAGATCATAACAAATTAGTATTTATAACTGCTTTTTCTTATTAATATGTTGGGTATTTTAGTTGCTATCGACATTATACCTTACACATTACAAACAACATTGTAATGAATACCTCGTTCAGACATCTTTGGGCGCTTGTCAAGGGAAGATTTTAAATATTCTTTTTTAAACTATCAAAGGTTATGTAATCCCTATATTAAAATCAAATATATTTTATTTGAATTTCTTCAGTGTATGAGATGGCCTAAGATTAAAAAAAAAAATTATTAAACCAGGGCATGCTACCCTGATTGATGATAATGGGGTGATTATCCTATATTTTTATAGTCCAGAACACCGAGCTATAGAAGATAATCTGCTTGATAGAAGATAATCGGGTTCTCAGAACAGAAAGTGATGAACTCAGGATTTGAACCCTGACCATCTGATTCCAGAGTGGGAGCTCTTAACCACAACCTTAATGTTGTCTGTATCTTTTTGTAACAGAAGGGTAGGACTATATGCTTTTCCTGGTCCCTTCTCTCTGTAGCTTATATGAAACTCTAACTTCAGGTATCTCTGTGAAAATGAACTGGCTTCTGGATGACTTATACGCACCCCCAAACACACAGATGTCTGCCTTTAAAATTTTTTTAATCCAGATGCTTTACAGTCTATATTCCCAGCCTTCATGTTTTGACACTAGTTAGGTCTAGATAAAGAAATGAAACGCTGCAGGAGGTGTCCACCTGGAAGTATCATAGTCAAGCCTCTTGAAAGAAAATGATATTTATTACTGGGTAAGAACTTTGAAAATCAGGATCCCAGTGTTTATCCATTTCAGTGGCCTCTCCCATGCTGTATTGTAAACAAGTGTCAGCCCTCTGATTTCGTGTAGAGGAAGCACTGAAGTAACATTTTGCATTTTGGCAATGGATGAGAAAAGGAAAGTTGCTACTATTTTTGCTTTATATAAATCACTATTAATTGGAGATTGTGGGATTTTATAATCAGAGCTAGAGAATAAAGATAGACAATTATTTTTATTTTCAATAAATCAAAGCTGTTAATTGAGATCTGGTCCTATCCAAAACACAAGGGAAATAAGAGATTACTTTTTTGTTTTGTCAGGTAACAATGAGTAGTATTAATCAAGTTTGGTTGATTAGAGAATTTCCCCCCAAATAACCTACCAAGAAGAAGCGGCCCAGGTTGTGATGTTTTAGAATTTTAAAAAATTAAGAAAGTGACAAGATTTTATCATGGTTTTAGTTACTTAGTACAATCATTATATTTCCAGAAATAAATCTCCAAACACATCCTGGATTTTGGCAGAGCAGTGTGGAGTAGTAAGGTAAATGTAGTGGGTCTGGCCACTCAGGACTTATATTCGCCAGCGGATGAACAGTGGTGTAGTTGTTGCATCATCTGTCCCAGCATATCACAAAAGAATGATGACAGAGGAAAGAGGTAGGAGGCAAGAAGAGAAGAAAAAAGAATCATGGTTAATCAGTGCAGTCTGAAGAGAAAGGTGAGGGACGTCTGAGCCTTAGGCCCCAGGGTCGAGGTAAGCTCAGCTCTTACAAAAAGGCATTGTGAGATCTTCTGGGCCCCACAGAGGCAACAGGGCCTCTGCTTTATAGGTCTCACTGGGAAGATGTTCATGCAGTAAGTAGTACTGGACTCAAATTTATCTACCTTAGCAGGAGACTGTGTGAACCTTCCTTGAGTCAGCAAACTGATGGTTCCAGAGAACCAGTGCCTAGGAGGATGAGCTGTGATGGAGAGGGAGGAACTGCAGGACAGGAAATGTGTTGGCTGGAATCTAATGCCAATGCTGCCCATCGCGGCTGCATCCCGGGCAAACCGCTTACCCAGTCTGTGCTCAGCTTCCTCGTATATAAAACAAGGATTTTGATGTTGGATCCTGGAACAGTAATCTCTGAGGTTATCTCCCAATTCTGGGCATCCTGGTCTCAGCCAGCCTGTGTACCCAGATCTGCGAGTTTCGCTTGCTCTGTAGGACCACAGTGGCTAAAAGAAAAACTGTTGTGAGGCTTATGCTTTATATCACTGTGATGCTCAAGGGGGAAAGCAGGATATTGATATTAATGCTGAGGGTTTTTTTTAAAGCTTATTTTGATATGTTGGTACATTTTATTCTTTCTTAAATTCTTGAACTGGTCTTGAGTTATGTACAAGCGGCACATATTCCCTGTGAACCTATTTATGTTTGGGAATTTCAGTACAAAGAAATGCTGTTAGTTAACATGTGAAGCTGACAAGACATTCTGGTAAAAAGGAGTTACCTTTGTTCTTGATCTGATTTTAGAGTTATCAAAAGAACTGAAAAAGTTATGTTAACCTGATCCTTAGGAAACTACCTATAAATAAACATCTTGATATTTGGGTTCAAGAAATATGATTCTTAGCCATTTACCCTTATTCTTTACCCTTTCACCATTGGAATTAAAATATCTATAGTCCTCAGAAAATACTATCTTTTCTATGACAAAAAGATAAATTATTTAAAACATTCACATTTTATTTAAATTATTTAGAAGCAAACCATGCTAGTGTATATATAACAATTCTATTGAAGAAATGCTTTTGTATTTGAGAAATTTGTAAAACAAATTTCCAAATAACTGAGTGTTTGGAAAGCAAGTGTTTCTGCACTTGCTTATGTAAAAATGGCTAATTAATTATTTGTTTTTGGATTGGTGTGGATCCAGAAATGATTCTTATGAAAAATTCTGGTTTTTGCCTGCAGGTTCTCCTTGGTCCAACTTTGCAGAGTTTCTATCGTCAGAATTTTGTCTAGACTCCTTAGTGTTCAACAAAGGTATTGATTTTACCATCGGCTCATTGGATCAGTAATGCCTACAGAGCCACGTCCACCAACAATCAGGAATATTTGTGTTTCAGGTCACTGCCTAGAAGTACCTGTTGCTCAGCTCTTACCAGTTTAAACCAAGAGCTGGCGAACCTTTTCTATAAAGGGCCATATAGAAAATATTTTTGGCTTTGCCAGTCTTAATGGTCTCTGTTGCAGCCATTTAGCTGTTGGGTAGTAGTGCAAAAGCAGACACACACACACACACACACACACACACACACACACACACACACACACAAATGAGTGTGGTTTGTTCCAATAGAACTTTGTTTATGGAGGTTGAAATTTCAATTTCATATAACTTTCACATGTTGCAAAACATTATTGTTCTTTTGGCTCTTTTGTTCAACCACTGAAAATATGGAAAAGTCATCCTTACCTCTTGGGTCACGTGAAAATAGGCAGTGAGGTAGATTTGGCCTGTAATTTGCTGAATTCTAGTTTGGAAAATTGAAGTGATAGAGAAATGTTTGAAGGACACAGCTGATAACTGTGGCTGAGGGTGTTCTAAGGTCTAGCCAGTGGAAATGATGTATTTTTGCTTCCAGTCCTGGCTCTTACCCCCCCCCCCCCCGCCATGCATGGCTCTATGTTCTTTTCCCACATATTGAAATATAGTGGGCTCAACATGGAAGGAAGCTGGTTCTCATTTTGGCTTTAGACGAGTAAGAAATAAACTGCTATTCCAAAATTTCCCAAATTTAGTGTTAAACCACTGAGATTGTCAGGGGTTTCTATTTTAGCAGCTAGTGTTAGCTTAACTAACGTGTCATTAATTCTTCCAGATGTTTTTTGGTTTGATTCTTACACTAAGTTGAACTCTCAAAGATTGCATGCTGGGATGGACTTCTTTTTTTTTGGTCTCCTTCTCTCCTCACATTTAACTGGTAGATGGTAGACTGGGATACTTTCCATGTTTTAATCGATTATATTTCATGACCACTGGCTTTCACTGAGTAATGTTATAAGAAACAAGGTGCATTGCATCTACCACAAAGATGCCACTGAGGCCACTGGCCCCAGTATGCAGCCCACCTGAGAAATTCTTCTTGAACTCAGGGTCAGGAAAAGATAATCTTCCCCTAAGGAACTTGAATGTTTTCTTATCAACAAAGAGAATATGGTTGAATGTGCTTGATTGTGTTACCTTTTCCCTTTTCCCTGTGGTTGCCAAGAAGCTCAGAGCTGAAGTTCTGGCTCAACATTAATAACTTCGTGTGGCCCCATGGCCTACATGTCTGCATTTTTAGCTTCCTCCCAGTGTTGACCTTCTATTCTGCTCTGTATTTTCCTTGTTCCTGAATTTTTTTTTTGTTATTTATATTTTTCAATTTTATTGCTTGTTTTCTTGTAAGCTTCCTCAGATCCTTTGTGGAACAAGGTGGGACAAATAAAAAATGGCTTCAACTTATTAATAGAATATACCAAAAGCATTCTTTAATCACCTTAATCTTAATCTGGGAACTAGAACTTCAAATGTATTTATCAGGCTTTCTCCTTAGTAATTGTGTCTCATGGTTTGGTGAAGGGATGGTTTTGCAATTATGAAAACTAAATGCTTTCACATTTTTCCATTTTCCGTTATAAGAAAGAGATGCCACTTTATCAAAAGTCCCCTTTATTTGCCCTAGAAAATGTAGAAATACATAGGTAAATGTGACTGACATATGATGGACAGGGAAGAGATATTTGCAGTGTTTAAAAGCAACAAAGAATTAATATAAAGAATATTATAATGACCTGTAAATCAGTGTAAAAAAGATAAGAAACTCAACAGGGAAATGGTCAAAAAATATGAGTGGGTTATTTTTACAAGGATATACTAGAAAATCTAACAAATGTGTGTATGAATAGATGCTGAAACTTAATCAGTGATCAGAAAAAGCAAACTTAAACAAGTTATCACATCATATTCACCCAGTTGGAAAAATTAAAAGGTAGATAATAACAAGTATTGGCAAGGATGTGGGCAGTAGGGGCCCCCATGTACTATTGATGGGAGTCTGGACTATATAGCCATTCTGAAAAGCCATGTGCCAGTGTTTAGGTAAAGTTTGTAAATGTCTTATGACTGCTCCTGGGTACATATTCCAGATAAATTTTTTCATAAGTCCATTAGTAGATATACAAAAAAGTTCATCACAGCCTTGTTTGTGATAGCAGGCCATTTGAGGCATCCTATGTGTCCATCACAAAGGGGGTGAATGAATAAAATGTGGTGGATGCATCTTTTGTAACAGTTAGAAGTAATATAGATTTACAGTAGCAGCTTATGACTTTAAAAATAGTGTTCAGCCCAGCTGGGCGTGGCTCAGCGGTTGAGCATCGACCTAGGATCCAGGAGTTCGGGGTTCGATTCCTGGTCAGGGCACATGCCCAGGTTGCGGGCTAGGCAGCCGATCAATGACGCTCTCATCATTGATGTTTCTATCTCTCTCTCTCCACCTCCTTTCCTCTCTCTCAAATCAATAAAGATATGTTAAAAAAAAAAATAGTGTTCAGTGAAAAATGTATGAAAGAGTGATATCTTTAGCATAATACCATTTACATAAATTAAAAAAACAACCACAAAAAAGAACACAACATAGTGTAAAATAATGCAATGTAAGGATTCAGACAAATTAAGGTAATGCAGCAAGCCGTTTGGAGTGTGTATATAGAGAGTGGGGAGGAGTATGAGAGACAGGTAATCATTTACCCTGAACTCAACTACCCTCACTGAAGTTAAAGAAGTGTATGCCTTCCTGGTAGTGTTGCCTTTTTATGTTCTAAGATATCCAAGTCTAATATGAGAATTCATTGGTGCTGGTGGCATAGAATATAAGATTCATTCAGACTCATTGGCTTTGATCTCAACAACAGCTTTGAAAGTACCTGTGCTTTGCAACAGCTTAACATGAAAACTTTGTAAAAATCTCTATCTCAGTAAGGGAAGCACCTCTGACTTAATTTATTCATTTGTAGGGTGGCATGGTGGTTGAGAGCATGAACTCTGGGGCTAACTCCTGGCTCTGCCCTTACTTACTAGATGTCTCTGGGCAAGTTATTTAATTTGGCATTTCTAGGCTTTCTTATCTGAAAGATGGGAATAATAGTGGTTCTTACTTCAGAGGGTTATTGTGAGGATTAACAAATTAATATTTTAAAGCACTTAGAGTGGTGCTTGTTACATAGTAAATATTATACAAATACTTATTAAATCTCTTCTAGTTTTGATCAGGATCAGGATCACTGATCAGCCTTGGGTCAAAAACATAGGATGTGGGTGAATCAGTGGAAGGGCACTGAGAACTCAAGGCTGGGCCTCCAGATAGTGTCTGCACCAAGGATACCTGCAGCTGGGGATGAAACAGACAGAGTGGGGAAGAGGGCGAGAGTACCAGGCTAGAGTCAAAGCAGCTTGGTGAAGATTTGAGGAGAGGGACATGAAGGACTGAAGTAGGCCATCTTAGCCTGGGGGAAGACAGTGGAGGTCTTAGAAACCTGACAGGGCTTACTGGAACCCTTTCCTCAAGTTACAGATTAGCTTCTTTTCCTTGTGAGCCTAGTCATGTGAAAACCTTGTCAGAATTAATGCTCTCTTTAGGTCAGTGGGTCTTGATCTTAGTAGAGTCACCTAGGAAGCCTTTAAAAAAATAAGATGCCTGGGTTCCACCAACCCATGACCAATAGAATGAGTCCCTAGGAAGGTTGGGGTGGTATAGGATTGGTGGGGTTGGGCCCAGGCATAGTGATTTCTTTGAGTTCACTCTGTGATTGTGATGCATAGTGAGGATTAAGAACCATTGCTTTAAGCACGTTTACTTTGAGTAAACAAGGATTGTTCACATCTTTTAAAATTATTTTAAATTAGCGAATGTTGCACCTAGAGAACACTCTAGAGCAGTGCTTCTAAACATTCATGTGCATGTGAATCACCTGGGGCTCTTGTTAAAAAGCAGATTTTGGTTTAGGTGGTTGGAAGTGGGATCTAAGATGTAGCATTTCTCACAAGCATCCATGTGATGTGGGGAGCTGCTGACTTTGGCTCTAATGCTGATGGAGGGCTGACTCTGTGTCAGGCCCTGTGCTTAGCAATTTACAGTCATTGAACTCTCACAAACCTCTGACAGAGGTACTGTTTATATTTCCATTTTACAGATGAGAAAATCGATGCCTAGATAAGCTCAGCAACCTGCCCAGGATCATAATGCTGGCAAATAGTAGAGGCAGAATTTGAATCGAGGTTGTCTGATTTCAGAGGTTGTGAGCTTAACCACAATGTAAATATGATTTCAATGGCAGGTAGGGTGTTCAGGGACTTGCCTTGAAGTTGGTTTGTATAATAAGTACATTATTACATTATTTTTTTTATGGGATTGTGAATTTATTTGAGATGGTTATTGGAAGAGGGGGATAAAAAGTTCTAAAGAAGTTATGAACAAACCTGTAAATATATCTGTCCATTCATTCTCAGCTCAAATAGTCACTAGTTGTCCATTCTCAGGTAATGTGCTAGACATTAGGGAAATTCAGATAAGCCATACATGATTCCTTCCCCTCAGCAATTCACTTTCTAGTATCTGAGTAGCAGCAGTGCCGTGTGTTGTGCTTCTGTAGAGGTCTGTCTGCTCCCGTGGACCCAGCAGGGAAGAAGTGTCAGAGAAGGATTCACATGGAAGTACTGAAAGGACAGCTCCAGGCATATGAGGGATGTGTTTGTGTTTGATTAAATCCACAGTACATCATCATGGAGTTTTACTAGAGACCCATTTTCAGCAAAAGCCCTAAAAGAACTAATAGTTCATGGCATTTCAAAAGGTGTTTAACTGACAAATACATGGAAAAATCTGGTTTTATATCTCTAAGAAACAGTAATAGTTTGCTATGCCAGCAGAGAAAGACTATGTTGGTTAGGGTTTGGTGTACTAGTAGGAATAGGCTAGTTGTGCTTGGAATAAAAATAACCTCGGTATCAGTGGCTAAAACAAGAAAGGTTTATTTCTTACCTACCCTTCATGTCCAATGTGGATGGTGTGTAGGTGGGTGGGGAATTCTGCTCTAGGTAGTCATCTCTTAGAGAGATGGAGATTTCACCATCTTAAGATGTGACCTGCCAGTGCAGCGCTTCAGGGTTCATCAAAGCAGGGAAGAGGCATGGAGTCAGGGACTTCCAATTAATGCTTTTGGCTGGAAGTGCTATACTTCATTTCTGCCCTCATTGCATTTGTCAGAAATAATTATATGGCCTTATCTAAGTTCAAGGGGATGGGAAAATTGTAGTCTTTATGTTCCCTGAAGTGGAGAACACCTTAGTGTAGGGGAATGTTACTAATGTCTGCTACAGCCAGTCTCTTCTGCTCCACCCATGTGTGTTAGAAATAAAAGGGTTGTGCTTTTCACACATGAAGAAAAAATGACTTCACTACTATTAGTTATTCTTCTTAAATTCTGATATACAGGGTTGGCAAAAGTAGGTTTACAGTTGTGAGTATGCGAAAGTTTATTCTTGTATTATTATTTATTAATTATTATATTTTTAAATTTGTATTACAACAGTGAACCTCTTTGCCTACCCCTGTATGTGGGATTGTTGCCAATCAGATTTTTATTTAAAAGTAGTAGCAAGATTAGTCTTCATCAATATTAAAAGTATTATTTTAAAGCTTTGAAATTAAACTCCCAAGGCTATTACTTGAGGCAGCATGAATGTGAATTCTAGATACCAACCAGGATGATGATTGTATGACAAAAACAATTATAACTGAATAAATTGGCCCTGCTGAGCCTCTGGGGATTACAAGAGCAGCCTCCATAAGGAAGCCGCCCCAGCGCGCCGGCTGCTCTGTGGGGCAGCCGTGCCAACGCAGGCCGAGCACCGCAGCTTCAGCACAAGATGGACCCCCTGTCCTTTGTTCTGTCCTTAACATCTCTCACACAGCACCACCTCCTTCCTCCTCTGTGTTCAGAAAATGAGGAAAATATTTAAGGAGGAGAAAGGGTGGAATCTAAGGGGGAAGAAGAATGGGGTGAGTTTGGTAGGACTGAAAAGTTTTCTAGAAGTAGGGGACTGCTGTGTTTCTTCCTTCTCTCCTTCTTGGTTGACACTTCAAGTGGTAAGGGAACCATTTTCCCTCTCCTTAGCTCTGCCCTCCGGAAACTAGTGCTGTCCGACAGATCTTTCTATGTCTGTGCTGTTGAGTATGGTGGCCACAGACACAGATGACTGTTGAGCACTTGAAGGTGGCAAGTGCAACTGAGGAGTGGAATTTTAAATTATATTGACTTTGACACATTTATTTTTTTAAAAATATATCTTTATTGATTTTATAGGGATAGAGAGATTTCAGAGGGTTAGAGAGATAGAAACATCAATGATGAGAGTCATTGATCGGCTGCAGCCCACAACCCCGGCATGTGCCCTGACTGGGAATCGAACCCCGATCGCCTGGATCCTAGGTCGACGCTCAACCGCTGAGCCACGCCTGGTAGGGCGACTTTGACACATTTAAGTAGCCACAGGAATCTAGGTGATAGGAGAGAGGGAGGTTGTTTTTATTCGTGCTTTCTTGGAATAAAACTATTTTATCTCCCACACAAGGAGTTGTTAAGGATGAGTTAGGCCAGTTTGAGGGAGAGGAAGGGGGAACTGAGCAGAGAATGAGCCTGCTGCAATGCCTTTCTCCCTTAGCCAGTGCAGCCCAGGCTCCCATCATGAACAGTGGAGTCCAGGGGCCTAAATGATACCCAAAGACTTTGCAGATATAAAACTGGGAACTATTACGTGAGTCTCAGATCTGATTGTCCCTTTTTTAAGGGAAGGCTATGGCTTTGGGTATGGAAAGAAAGAGGCAAATGAACCTAGTGTGGTAACCTTTTAATGTAGCATTACATCTATTTCTTTGTAATATATTTGGGTATAAAATCTTTATTGTGCTTGAAATTCTTATTAAAAATTCAATGAACTTTAGTTTCATATTTGCAGTCTTTCATTCCTCAAATTATTTTTTTGTAGGAAACGATTTTGTTGATGGTAGTTGTTTCATAAGACACAAGAGCAGTTCCTAAAAGAAAACTGTCATCAAATATTCATCTGGTGACTCCCGTGTGCTGTGCTGTGTAATAACAAACGGCACTTCACAACACTATTTATTTTTTTAGCAAAATGACTTCTTAGCTGTAAAGTCCCCATGAGTGTGTGTCCTGGAAGCCTATATACTTTTCTAGTTTTGTTTACTGTTCATTTTGGAAAACATTTACTTTTATTACACAATACTAAAAATTAGTACTCATATTAAACAATTTAATGAACTGAAGTGCCTCAGATCTCACATAGCCTGACCAGCCTCCCCTGTGTCCTTGAGCAGAGGCCAGTGCAGAGTGCATTGGCCATAGCCTTGGGTTTTATTCTTGGGACTTAATGTGAAGGCAAGAGAGTGAAGGAGGTAGGAAAGCAAGTATGATTCTAAGTAATTTGACTTAAAAAAGATAGAAATTCTTACTGTCAGGATTAAAACTATAATTCACCTTAAATAAACAGCGTAAAGGAAGTTCTTTTGAAAACATAATATCCAATGACATCAAATTTCCCCCCCACCGGAGCATGCATATAAACAGGAAGACTTTTTTTCAGTGGAAGGTTAATTGTTGAAACCACCATATTTACACTCAAATGCAAGACCATTCCTAGCCCCAGCCCAACATTCCAGAGCCTACCTTTATTTTACTTTGACATTGACCCAGCATAAGATTTTGATATGCTAATTACTTCTCCAGATTATACCCAAGGTTCTGATGTATAAGACAAGTGCTAAAGGTTTAGAGTTTGAGTTCAGAATAATTGGGTAATTGGCATCATCCTGTGACAAGTTCCCCCTTTTCCTGAGGTCTTTCGACTAATGGCTCTATTGTTATTGTTGGAGTAGCCCAAGCCACATGGAGCCATGACGCAAAACTTGATCTTTGGTAGAAATGCCTTACACATTTATTCCCTCCAGGAAACCAAAGGGCAACAAAGCCACATTCCAGGTTGAGAACCTGGCCTTTTGCACCATGACCTACCCTATTCCAAGTCAAAAATATTAGGTCAAAATAGTTTAATAAGAATACTTTTCCTTGGGTTCTCACAGTGGTTCTCAGCCCTAGCTGCACATTAAAGTCACCTGGGGGGCTTAATGAGCCCACCATCTGGGCCCCACCTGAAACTTTGAAAAAAGACTGACATCACATACCTACTGAATTTAGACTTCATGGAAGGCCTTGAGTATCTGCATTCTAAACAAGACTCCCAGATGGTTAGAGAAATTTGGTCAACCTGGTTTAGGATGTTGATTTTGAGAAAGAGGGCTTAATATCACGTTTTTGAAATTAACTTAGTAGTCCCAAAGACATTGCTATTGCTGGTGTCTTATTTGTCTTCTTTTACTCACAGACACACAAATACTATCAAAGAGATATTTAACAGAAGAGAAGGTTTACCAATTTTATCTCTAATCGAACTACAGTCTCTGATCCTAGGGGGTGCTTTCATGCATTAAAAATAAAATTTACATTTTTGTATGACAGCTTCCAGCAGTACCAGATAGTCAGTGTGCTGTAGCTCAGAGCCCAGCAGAGTGGCCTTCACCCTCTGCTTGCAGAGGAAACTTAATTTTAATGAGAAAGTGTCTTGGGTTCTTTTTGTATGGTGAGACCAATTTGTCATTTTACCTCCAAATGAAATGACAAGAAATTCATTAGTTTACCCATTTCTTTCATTTAATAGGTATTGTTTGAATGTCTACCACATGTTAGTTTCTGTGTTAGGTGCTAGGGATACCAAATAAAGGACATTGGGGTTCTTCTCCTCAAGGACTGGGTAGGCTAGAGCAGAGGTTCTCTAAGTGTGACCTTGGACCAGCAGCATCTCCATTCCGAACTTGTTAGAAATGCAAATTCTCCTGCCCCGCGCAGGCCAATGAAGTCAGAAACTCTGGGGGTGGGTCCCAGCACTCTGTGTTTAAAGAGCCCTCCAGGTGATTCAGAATCTCACTCATATGTGGAGTCTAATGAACAAAATAAATTGATGAACAAAATAGATCCAGAGACACAGAAGCATGGAACAGACTGAGGAGTCTCAGAGGAAAGGCGAGGGTGGGAGAGTGGGTGGGGAGAGATTAGCCAAAGAATTTATATGCATAAATGCATAAACCCGGACACAGACAATAGTGTGGGGAAGGCCTGAGGATGGTGAGGTGGAGGGAATCATGGGGGGGTGATCATGAGGGGAAAGGGGCATCTATAATACTTAAACAATAAAGATGAATTAAAAAAAATTGATAATCACTGGTCTCTAGGAGAAGCATCAGTTTAGCAAATTAGAGTACAGCAGGTCCTTGAGTAAGGTAATTTCATTCAGTGTCATTTCATTTTGATGCTGAGAAGACAAATCGATCAGGCTGGGGCCACTGTGTGGAGCCTGCACAATCTCCTTGCACATCCTGGATTTTTCTCTGGTACTCCGGTTTCCTCCCTCATCCCAAAGATGTGCACGTGAGGTGAACGCGTGTGTGTACATTGCCTGTCTGAGGAGGTGGGCTGTATGATGGAGGGGGTCCTGTCCGGGGGTGTTCCTGCCTGGTGCCCAAAGCTGCTGGAGAGGCTCTGGCCACCTGCAATCCTGAACCAGAATCAACAGGTTGGAAAAGAATTCTTACTTGTTTTTATTAATCTTTCTTAAATGTATGTATAGCTCACGTTTATTTAGATATTTAATATGAGAAGTGTTTTGGGTCTTTATTTAGATGTTTGGTGATGTGTTTGTGACCAGAACTGTGCTGTAGGGACTTAACTCTTGTTTATATCAATTAGCCTATGGGAAAATTGGTTTCATTATGTGTTGTTTTGCTTAAAGTTGCAGTTTCCGAGGATCTATCCACGACGTTAAGTGAGGACTCACTGTACACAGTGATGGGTGCAGTGGAGATGGGAAGGGACCTGAGGGCATTAAGAGAACTCCTGGGAGAAGGCAGTGTTTGAAGTCTCTCAGGACAGCTGGTGCCGAGTGGAGAGAGGTGCTCCTGGAGAGGCTGGTGGGAACCACACAAAGGAGTTGGTGTTTTACTATAAATGCAACTCGAAACCTCTCTGACCCTATAGTCAGGTCATTTGCCCTCACTATCATCTTTTAGCCAAACAAACAATGGACAAAGTTAGGACTTGTGAAGGTAAGGAAAATGTGTAATGGAAACATAGCAGAGTAAGCACTGGTTTCTGAATGAATTGAAAATCCCATGGTATTAAAAAGATTACACAAGCCTTCAGTGGTTTAATCAAAGAAAATTAAGTATCTCTCGTTCAGCTGGTGTGGCTCAGTTTGTTGAGCGTCTTGTCCCATGCACCAGGAGGTAGCCGGTTGATTCCCGGTCAGGGCACATGCCCAGGTTGTAGGCTTGATCCTCAGTAGGGGGTGTGCAGGAGGCAAATGACTGATGTTTCTATCTCCCTCTTCCTCTCCCTCCCTCTCTGTGAAATCAATAAAAACATATTAAAAATAAATAAATACCTCTCCCAATTCTCAGAGGAGCCAGAATTCAAGGCTCAGAGCTACCATGTAGGAAGGAAAGGGAAAGAAGGGGGTCTTTCTGCAGCTCTGCTTCTGCCATCACCTTCCTCTTGGGTTTTCCTCCACATTTGCACAATTCAGTCACTGAGTACCGACTTGTTTCAGGAGCTGAACACGGATTACTTTTAATACATTTCACAACTCTGAAAAGATGTTGCCATTCCATGTTTAGAAAGGAACTCAAAACCACAGGGTACTAGAGTCCAAGGAAGGAGATAATTTATCCAGAAATCATTGGGCAAAACATTGCTGTTCACTCAGGGTCAAACAGGGTCAACCAGAATTGAAGAAATTGGGGTGTAAGAAGGGTAAGTGACTTGTTCAAAGTCAACAGGCTGGTAACTGGAAGAGGTGGGATCCAAACCAGGTCTGTATAAGGGGCATTTATCACCCTGCTCTATGTGACCAGAAGGAATCTGAGTGTCCTACCCCAGGAGATGGTCTATCTTCAAGTACAATGAACACTTGATGTTAACCTTTTACTGTGTTGTATCTAACCCAGTGATTTATGGAACTTATTTTTACTTTCTTCATCCAAATAATAAGTGGTTATTTTATATTTATAAGGGATAGTCTTCACAGATCTCAATAGTCAGACTTTTCATTTTATTGACACAGCATTTATATGACTGTCTGTTCAAATGGCATCTGGATTAGGCACAAAGTGGACTGACTTCCATGACAAGGATTTTAATAAATTGAATTTAATGGTTGGTTTTAGGTCACTGCATAAATGTTGAAAAACAAAAAGTATATGTATTAATATATATGTATGTAAGTGTGTATATGCCAAAAATCTATTTTATAGCACATTCCCGTACCTAGCACTCATTATGTAGCATACATTGTAGGTTTTTGTCAAAACTAAAAAGGAAGGGTAATAAATCACAGATAAAAAGCTCACTCATTTAATTCTATTTTTTCTTCCTATGCTCACAATAAAGAGGTTTTAGTTAAAACTATAAAAAGCTTTATTTTTTATTTCAAAGACGATTCGCAATATTTTGTAGTAGATGTTTCTTAACTTCTTATTTCTGTGTTCTGGTTTATTAAACCAGAACAATTAATAGTCACTTTCTGTCTTTTCAGTTGGATTGCAAGCTTTTCTTTCTTTCTCTCCAGACAATTGTAAATATGTTTCCCCCCTATATTCTTCTACTAGAACAAATTGTAGGGAAATATAAGAGAGATTCAGAGGAGGAGGAAATAGAGAAATAGAACACCTCTTTCAAATACTAGGGCAGCTGTTTCTTGGAAGTATGATGAAGTCTCCTGGGACTCAAGCAGAATTTGAGAAGGTCTGTCTGTCTTCAGTGGCTCTTGAAATGATGGATAAACTACAAACTGACTCAAGAGAAGAGTTTTCTCTCCTTTCCTAATCCTCTTTGCCTTCTCTTAGTTAAAGTCAGCAGAGAGTAACTCAGATTAAAACTCACTATCTAGATATAAACAACAGGGCTGATTAAATGGATCACTTTGCCGAAGGAGATGTAACTGGAGTGCCCATTTTTCATTCAAATGTTTCAGCTTAGTGGAAGTAGCTTCCAGCTCTAAATATATTGAATCACCATTAACTTACTGGAAAAATAGGAACACAAACACACACTTTCTTATTAGATGAACATGGCAGGTTGTCTGTTAATGCAAACAATTAAATGGGAGCATTTATTTATAGCTCTCAAAGCGTCTTGACAAAATTTCTTCTGTTAGGGTAACACAATTCTTTTCCCTTAGAGCAGCCCAACTGGAATCTTGACATGTGAATCTTTTGGAGTTTGGAGGTGTGTGTGTTGATTTGTTTGTAATGGTTATTGATCAGAGTGCTCTATAAGGAGTAAATGTTCCAGGTCCTTGCTGCTCAAAGTATGGCTCAGACCAGCAGTATCTAACCTGTGAGAGCTTATTAGAATTGCAGAATCCTGAGTTTCACCTCTGACCTACTGACCTAGAATCTGAATTTTAAAAGATCCCTAGGTGATTTGTATGTACATTAATGTTTGATAAGCACTGTTCTAGAAATGTTTCTGGAACTTTAACCTGGATCTGAAGAATTTATTAAAATACAGATTGCTAGTTCTACCCCTAGAGTCTGATTCAGTAAGTCTGGGATGGGGTCCGAGAATTTGTTTCTCACACTTTTGTTTAACTCAATGTGTTTGAAATGTTATGATTTCAACATCTGATCAATATAAAAGTTATTAATGAAATATTTTACATTTCTTTTTGGTAGTAAATTCTTTAAAATCCAGTGTGTATCTCATAGCTACAGCACATCTCAATTCAAACAGCCATATTTGAAACATCCAATGGCCACACGTGGTGGTTAGGGCTGCTTTATCAGACAGCCTAGCAGGGCACTGGTTTCCAAATGTTACTTCAAGGACTGCTACTGTTTGTGAAACTTTCACTAACCTCAGGAGAAATGAGAAAAATAAGCCAATTTTTTTCAATTTAAATGATTCTTTCTCCTTTATTATGAGATATCTTTCATCATTTTTTCCTGCTGAAATGGCCTCTCTTTAATGCAGTGAATTTCAAAGTGTGGTCCCTAGACTAGCAGCATCAGCATCAGGTGGGAACTTGTTAGAAATGCAAATTCTTGAGCCCTAACTTAGACCTATGGAGTCAGGCAGGCGCTCTGCAGGCGGGGCTCAGCAATCTGTGTCTTAACAAGCCCCTTCCCTCCCCTGCCCCTGATTCTGAAGCATGCTAAAGTTTGAGAATCACTGCTTTAGTGAAATTATGGTGATAAATTGTCAGATTAAAAAAAATTTTTATAACTGTAATTGGCAAAATAAGAACTTGGCAACTTTATGCCAGTTTTTCAATTAAAACATGTATTTTTTGTTGTTGTTGGTTTATGAAATCTGAAAGTCAGAAAAACAATGTATGGGAAGTTAGTTAAATAATATTTTGTGCTGCTGTGGATAAAATACAGTTTAAAACAGGGAAAGACCAGGAAAATGAGTGTGTATATAAGCATACAAATGAGTCCCAGAAAGTCAATGCTTGGTTCTCATTAGTAACACCTTTACGCAATTGCTGCTGGAAAAAGAATACAATCACTAAGCAGCACTTTCTAAGAAAATCCACACTTCCTATGCAAAATAGTAAAAACGAGTCAAAAGAAAAATCCCATAAATATTGATGATCTCAGTCTCCAGCTCTCTGGTAATTAGCATTTGGCTTTTATTGCTATAAAAGTTGTTCTCCAAAAATTATAATATCTGGTCCTTACAAAATAAAAACAATGACACTTTTTTACCAATTGTGTATTTCCTTTTAGAAACACGACTAAATAAGATATGAAGTTAGCATATTAAATTTGATTTCTTCAGCCAAATGAGGGGTGGGAGCATATTGAAATAAGGTAGAGAAGCTGAAATATGAAATATAAGGACTTCAGCACGAATGATTGGACTTAAGCATGAATGATTGGACAGGTGGAACCAAAGAAAATCTAATAACCTAAAGAAACATGTACGTGTTCTCGGGGGACCCATGGGGCCCAGATTCCCATACCCAGTTTCAGTTTTGATAGCCACATGTGATGTTAACCCTTCTAGTCTAAGTCGTACTTTTTCTAACTAAACATGAATTGCAATGGCAGAATATGTCAGGATTGTTGATTAAGAAACCAATGTTTTAAAAAATTTTTTAGTTTCCTGAGGAAAATGGTCTTAAGAAGTCCAAACCATTATGATTTCCCTTTTACAAGAAGTTCCTGTTAGGCTTAATCATGAGGAAATTCGGGGATATAAAGAGGAAAGATGTGATAAAAACGACCAGTTCTATTGTTCTGTGTGAATAAGTCACCTCCATCTACTTAATGCTAAAATTAGAAATTTTCTCCTTTGTAGCCTGGAGGTCGAATAAGCCTCTGGGCTTGGTGGGTGGGTCTCTTCTCCCCATTTTTAGAGCTGAAGCCAAGTGGATCATTATTCATCTGGAGACTGTAAAGCCGTGCTGCCCAGTGTGGTGTCTCATAGCCACATGTGGTTGTTGTGCACTAGAAATGAGGCTAGTCCGGATGGAGATGTGCTGTAAGTGGGAAAGGCACACCAAAATTTAAAAAGTTAGTATGAAAAACTGTAAATCATCTCATTAGTAATTTAAAAAATATTGATCAGATGTTGAAATGAGGCTAGTAAGAAAGTTTAAAATTACATGTTTGGCTTATGCTATATTTTTATTGGACAGCACTGCTATCGAGTGATATTTCTTGAATATTATGAATGCTGTAAAGAATAAAAGAGATGTGATATAATTTGCTACCATGCCTTGACTATGAAAACCTACAGTGCTTAATTGAAACCTATTGCTAAATAAACAGGGGTTGTGTAAAAGCACTTCTTTAAGTTGTATTATAGAGAAAAACTTCCAGTTCTGTGACTCTCTTTTACAGGTGCACGATGGAAACTGAAATAATTATTCTTGTAATTCAGGCAAAACATTTTTATCTAAAAATTCAGATAATCAAGGCAAATGTCAAATGTTTTTAATCTTAATTTTTATTATAAAATATAGCAGGCATACAGAAAAATGTATGAAATATATGTTTACAGTTTAAAGAAAAATTATATGGATTCCTCTAATCTAGCACCAAGCTGAGAAATAGAACATTACCATATCCCAGAAATCTGCTATGTGTTCTTCTCCTGCTCTGGAAATATGCACATTTCTGAACTTTGTTAATCCTGTCCTTGCTTTTTATAATGGACATCACTGCCTATTTATATGCCCCCAAACATTGTATTGTTTAGTTCGGACTGTTTTAAAACTTTATGTAAATAAAAACATACTCTACGTATTCTTCTGTGACTTGTTTCTTTTAATTTAATATTTTATTTCTGAGATTCATTCATGTTGGTTTATAGCTATAGTAAATTAATTTTTATGGTGTGGTATATGATTATGAAAAAATGCCACATTATTGATCTAGTCTGTTGAATTCATTGAGGTTGTTTTCTAGTTTTCACTCTAATAATGCTGTTATATACATCTTTCTAAATGTCTCCTGGTGCACATATACAAGATTTCTCTAGGATATATACTTGGGAGTGGGAATATTGGATCATAAAGAATATATGCAGGCTTAGTTTTACTAGGTAATGCCAAGGTATTTTCCAAAAGTGTTGCACCAATTTACGTTCTCACCAGCAGAATATGAGCATGTTCATTGCCCATCAATCTTATAAACAGTTGGTTGTTTCATATTTTATTTTATTTTACTTTTTTGATTTTGAGAGTATGTTTATTAAAGCTGGGGACTGTGAAACAAGGAAGGGCTTAGGAGAGAAGAAGCAACAGGAGAGAGCCTAGGCAAGGCCTCTTTGGCTCACTGAGAAGTCAGAGAAAAGGGGACCTTGGGGACAGGATCGGGGGTTAGCCCAGGATGAGCTGCCACTGCCCATTGCTCCCCTGGTTGCAAGTCTCATGGGGTCCTTTGGAGTTTAGGAGATGCATGCCTGTTGGGGAAGAAGAGGGAGAAGGGAAAAGCTCTGGCTTGCTCTTGGGAGGGAGAAGACAGAGCCTGTATCACTCTTCTTAAGTGGGCAGTTTTGGGATGGTCTTTCATGGTTTTAGTTTCCTTTATTTGCTTGAACATTTTTTCTTGTGTTTATGGGCAATTTGTACTTCATTTTTCTATTTGGTTTTCATTCTTGCTGATTTGCAGAAGTTTTAAAATATATTTTGCATTCTGATACTTAATGTGTTGCAGCAATTATTTTCTCTCAGTTTGGACTTGTCTTTTTCACCTTTTAAAATGCTTTTCAATCAACAGAAGACATTCTTTTAATGTAGTTAATATTTCCCTTTATAATTTGAACTTTTTATGTCTGGTTTAAGAAATCATTCCCTACTTTGAGGCCATAAAGATGCTCTATTCTGAAGCTTTATAGTCTTACTTTTTATATTTGGGTCTTTAATTTTCCTTGGAACTGATTTTTGTTTATTGTGTGAAGGAGTCTAATTCAATATTTTCATATTGAAAACAATTCGTTCCATCACTATTTATTGAAAAACCCCATAATTCCCCCTGATCTGCAGTAACACCTCTGATATATGTTAAATGGCAATTTATGTATGGGTTTGTTTCTGGACTCTATGCTGTTTTATTGATCTAAGGTTCTATACACTCCTCCCTTCTTAAAAAATATCACATTGTATAGTTCTTCATTAATTAAAATCTTCTTTAGTATCTGCCAATAAAGTTTTATAATTTTCTCCTTAAAGATCTTGCACATTTTTTTGCTAGGTTTATTCCTAAGCATCATATTTTTGATGCTGTAAAAAATGACATATTTAAAATTCTTTTCTGCTTATTACTGGTATATGGAAATACAATAGCTTTTGCATAATGATTTTATATTTAGCATGTTTATTGAAATTTTTATTTTAATAACATATTTGTAGACAATCACATCATTTTTGTATAATGGCAGGTTTGGTTCTTTCTTTGGATTTTTTTTTTCTTGCTTTGTTTGACTGGTTTGGACCTCCAGTTTAATTTTGCATAGAGGTGGGGATAACAGGTAAATTTATCTTATTCCTGATGCTTAAGTGGAATGCTTTCAAAATTTTGAAATTGATTATGTTATTAGCTCTAATTTTGGGGGCAGATTTCCTATATCAGATTAAGAAAGTTCACCTTAATTTATGGTTTACTAAGAATTTTACTATTAAAGAGTGTTGAGTTTATTAAATGCATTTTATACATTTGTTGAGATAGATGTATTTTTCTCCTGCAGCTTGTTGATGTAGCCAATTACATTACTAATTTTTCTTTTTTTAAATACTTTGAGATATTTGGTTTGCTACTGTTTTGTTTGGGAGTTTTGCATTTATGTTCACAAGTAAGATTGGTTTGTAAATTCCTCTTTTTGAATGTCATTGTTGAATTTTGGTATCAAAGTTATGCTACCCTCAGAAAATGAGGGGAGTAGTGTCTTTTATTTTATTTCTTTCTATAACCTGAAATAGTTTGTGTAAAATTGAAATTGTTTTTTGAATGGTTAGTACAACTTATGAATAAACTCTCCTGGGTTATTTTCTTTGGGGAAAGATTTTTAAACTAATGATTAAATCTCTTTAGTAATTATAGAACCATTCACATTTTTTATTTCTTCTTGAATCAGTTTAGATAAGTTATCTTTTATAGAAATAATTTTAACTAAGTTTTCATTATTGAAATAACGCTCACATATCTCTTAATTATCTAATATTTGTTGCATTCTAATTTATGTCCCTTTCAATTTCATATATTTATGTAATATTTTAATTTCATATATGCACTATTTTAACAATTTTTATTTTGGGATCTTCTCTCTTATTTCTTAATATTGTTACAGGTTTGTAAGTTTTACTGGCTTTTTCAGAGTACCAACTTTTGACTGTTAAATTTTTAAATTTTCTACTTCATTAATTTTTGCTTCCAACTTTTTCTTTTTCCTTTCCTTTCCTTTCCTTTCCTTTCCTTTCCTTTCCTTTCCTTTCCTTTCCTTTCCTTTCCTTTCCTTTCCTTTCCTTTCCTTTCCTTTCCTTTCCTTTCCTTTCCTTTCCTTTCCTTTCCTTTCCTTTCCTTTCCTTTCCTTTCCTTTCCTTTCCTTTCCTTTCCTTTCCTTTCCTTTCCTTTCCTTTCCTTTCCTTTTCTTTGTTCCCTGAAACCTACCTCACCTTAATTAATTCAGACTTTCAATTAAAAAAAAAATTATTGAGCGATAATTTATAGGCCGTGCAGTTTACCCATTTAAAGTGTACAAGTCAATGCTGGTCTTTCAGTTTTGAAGTTCGTGTGTCTCTCTGACCTTCACTCTCGATCATTCTTTTTGTCTACCTTCTTGTTCACAAGTCCCCTCTATTATGCTATGTATGCATTATCTGTTGTTAAATCTGTCCATTCGGCGTTTACTTTCAAGTATTACTTTTTAAAATTTCTAGAGTTAAACATGCTTTTGAACACTCTTATCTGACAGTTGAAGTATTTGAAGTGTTTTGAGTCTATGCTCCCTTTTGTTTCTGCTGCCTCTGACTCGTGGCCGTGATTCCTTGTGTGGTTAGTAATTCTGACCCTTGCGTTGTTTAGTTTTCCTTGGAAATTTATCCATTGAGTTTCTCTGTCTTGGAATGAAAGAGACAGTTTCCTACGAAGGATGCACCTTTGCTTTTGTTAGGCATCTGGGGCATTACCAGTCCAGAAACACTTCAAGTGATTCCGACTTCAGGTTCTATTGAGGCTGCTTCAACCGTGCAAATTTGTGGAGGAAAGTTGCGTGAGGGTCAGCTTGTGGTTATCAATTCTCGGCATAATTTCTCCCCACTCTGCTCACTGCCAAGTTTTGAAACTGGTAGTTTTCCATGCAATCTTTTGGGAGGTGGAAATGGGTAGTTTATTTTAGTCCCCTCTTTCACTGAGTTTGTGCTTTTGGGCCCCAGTTTTATGAGGGTTCTAATATAAGACACTCCAACTTGGGTGGTCCCTGGGCTGTCTTCTGTCTCCAGAGCTTGGAAATCTCTGCTCACATTGACTAGGTTCAGCAAATGTCCTGAGGGTAAAGATGATCCAGTGCTGCCTTCCTGAGTATTTCTTACTCTTTTGCTTTCATATGGATGTTTTAAAATTTTATCAGGAAGGGTTGGTACTGATACATGATATGATATGTTGCCCAAAACCCAATACCTGTTTTGAACTAGAATTATCCACATAAATCCTCACTTTTGATAAAGGTTTGTGGAGGGCATAATCATTGTCTCTCTCCATTTCTTGAACTTCAAGGTATAGCTGGCAAGGGAAGGAAAGGCAAAGGCGATTGAGAAAGAGATGATATGTAACTCCACAGGGTTTAAAAGGAGAGTGGAGAGAGAAAGGAAACTGTGATTGACCTTTTGCTTAATAAATATTAAATCGTTAAGCTAGGACTTCACTTACGTTATCTCATGACATACTGCTATAAAGCAAGTGTAATTACAGATGATATAACAGTTAATATTAATGTTTACTGCATGTCAGGTTATTGCCAAGTAATTTACATGTATTTTTTCAATTAGCACCATTTTATAGATGAGGAGACAGGTTTAGAGTCACTTGCTTAGACAGGTTTAGAGAATCACTCAATATCCAGAGAGTGCTTTTAAATTTAGGCTAAGATAATGAAATCTGGTGTCTGGTTTAAAAATCACACCTGCTTCACCTCCTCATGTCCTGAAAAGAATAGTTCTCAAGTACAAGTAGCAACAACTAATGTTTGCTGTGTACCAGGCACTCCTCTTACTGCTTTACGTGCGTTACTCAGTTAACCCTAAAACAACCCTATAAGGTGGGTCTTATTATTGTCATTATCCCAATTCTAAAAGTGAGGAAACTGGAATTTAGAGAGTTTAAATAACTTGCCCAAGGTTACTAATAAGCGAGGAAGCTCATGGGTTTGAGCCTAAGTGATCTGTGTCCATTGTCTGTGCTCTTGACTACCATGCTATACCGCCTCTCGAATCGTGAACCAAGACTTAGAGAATGGAAAGAAAGGAGTCCTGCTTTGCCATGGAATGAGTATTTCTTGCTAATGGGCAGCTCAAAGATATTCGCCAGAACCACGGCGTGGTTAGACAGGCAAGGAGATAAAGAAAGGATTGCTGTCATGTTTCAGAACTCTTGATCTTCAAATGAACTGTGGAAAAGAAAGGCTGTCTGCCACTGACCAGACTGATAATCAGTGAGAAAACTGTTGTGTGTGTGTGTGTGTGTGGGGGGGGGGGGGGGCAAGTGTTCAGGAATGACGAGATCAGCAGAGAAAAACAGTTCTCCTGAGACTCACTGTCAGTTTAGCCAAGTGAAAACTACAGGTGAAGCGGAGAGTTACTAGCATTCTTGTGTATGTTACTAATCTTAGGAAAAGCATTCCTAAGCCGCTTTCTCATCCTTTGTAAGGGCCCAAAGGATTAAAATATGGGTTAAAATGTTTTTGCAAACCATTTATGACACCATTAAATATAAGTGGTTCTGTTTGCCTGGTTTAAGTACTCATTTACTCTGTGAGAGTGAGCAAATGGGAATTTTGGGGTTATAACTTAAATTATTTTGGTGAAATTTTATACCAAAGGAGGAAATATAATGACTTAACTTTAACTAAAAAAATTATTTCTCTCAAAATAATAAACCCAAAGAGCCCTTCTCTAGAGAAAACTAAAAAGGTATTTTTTCTTCCAAAGTTAGCACTTTCATTTAGCTTTCCAGTAGGTGTGATTAATATATATGGGGGCCTTAGCTTAAGCCTGGGCTGGGTCTGAATATGTGTGAATACATCTGGTAGATGCATGGGACAGCACCTAAAGAATATTTGTAAGGGGGGGTTGGGGAGCTTCCAAGGAGAGGACTCATTTTAATAAAAGGAGGAGCCAGGCATGCCTGACTCGGTAATAGAGGTCTGGTTACTGTGGGGAGCAAGTTGCTAATAAAAAGGAAACCACAAACAAAACATAAAATTCTGTACAACACCGTCATACAAACATCACTACTTTGGAAACTCTTAAGCAGGTTGTAAGGTCAACATCAGGCAGACATTGGGCATTGTCCCCATCCCGCATACCCCTCTGGTACCTCTGGTGACATGGCAGCAGTGACTGGTGACATGGGAGAGCCCAGCAGATGCTGGAGAGAGCAATAACAGGTGCTGTGGGATTATTCATGAGCGCACCTGACTTCACAGAGCACTTGGAAAGGCACTGGAGGAGCTTGTACAGGGTGTTGAGGTTCTGCCAGGAGGAGGCAAGAGCCCAGAGAATTTGAGTTCTGATTGTTAGTGTGACTCTGTTTGTGTTCACTGATTGGGGTGGCCTGGGGAAACTCGGTTTGCAGTCATATTTGTATACAGATTTTCAGTACAGCTACAGGCTACCACATATATGTAATTATACTGCTGAACATATAGATGCCATAGGATTTTGTATCCTTCAAGAGCTTTCCAAAATGGGTAAAGGTGATCAAAAGGTACAAACTTGCTGTTATAAGATAAAGAACTCCTGGAGATGTGATATACAAGGTGGTGACTATAGTTAACAGTACTGTATCGTATATTTGAAAGTTGCTAAAAGTAGATCTTAAAAGTTCTCTTCACAAGAAAAACAATTTGTAACTATGTGAGGTGATGGATGTTAACTAAACTAATGGTGGTGATCATTTTATAACATATACATATATCAAATCATGTTGTACATCTGAAACTGATACAATGTGATATGTCAATTTATATATCAGTAAAACTGGTAAAACAGCTAAGATGCATTAACTGACGCATCACCATTTTAAAGATTAGAATTGTTATATATATTCTTAGGCTTTGTACTTGGAAATAGAATCAGAAAATATGAATAAATTAAAAACTTTATGTTAATAATTTTTTAATATTTGGATTTTCTTACTTTTCATCTCTTACTGGGTAGAGAAGGCTTTTGAAGGAGAATGGCTAATAAGCAACAGTCAGAAAACAAATTAGTGGTTTTAAAATTTCCTCCAGTGAAATGAATGGATATTTTCTAACATCTATTTATTTAATAGTGCATTTCAGAGAGTAATTGGTTAGTAAGTATTTGTTAAATAAAGTTTTCTGATAACACCAGCGGGTCTCAGAAGTTTAACTTACCAGTTTCATGTTACCTAGCAATTCAGAGGTTTAAAAACAAATTAGGAAGACTGAGCTTTCTAGTGTGAGATGAGAAAAAGCCATGAACATGTCAGAGGTTGCAGAAGCATACAGTGCGAATTGTTTTAGTTACTCTCTCCCCATGTGTTATACATCCTTTGCTATTACATACACCAGTACTTTAGACTGTGGTATAAGCTTTTCTTAATTGTTACTTCTAATCAGTGAAATTAGAGCATATCTGATTTATATTTAATTTTATTTTATTGTGGTTCAGCTTTCCATAATTATTCAGGGAAATTCTTGTTAGTGTTGATCAGGAAGCTCTGGGTGGTCCAAAGGTGTCCATTTCTCCTGGGGGAAGTAGAGGGCAGTGAAGAAGGCCACAGGCAATTCTGCATGGAGACCTTGGGCAGGATGGGGTTAACCCTGACCACATCAGGCACTGTAAATTTTCATTTTATTACTGCTTGGTTTAATGACTGAAATAATAGAAATAGAAATTTTATGGCAAAATGGAATTTACCTGTTGACTATTTTGACAGAAAATGGAGAATGGATGGCTAATTTAGGAGACTCCATCTTCATTATGATAAATCATTATAGTAACTTTACAGTCCTATTAGCATTTATGAAGTAGCTACAGTGCTAAGATCTATAGAATGATGGTTGGAGAATTTGTATAAGAAAAGAATGTGTCCTTCAAAAAGTCACAGGAATACTGTGTAATATTCCTTTTTTTAAATTGTGTTTTGCACTGGTAATTGAAATGTTGAAATGTTCTTGTATTGCATTACCATACTGACTGCTGATTGCAGGCCATCTGTGAGGTTCTGGGGGAAATTTATTAGAAAGAATGTACTGTTTCACATTTCTACTTTATTCTATACAGAGTCTTTGGGAAAAGCCCAAGCCAATTACCTATGTAAGTTTCTTTAATGTCCACAATGTCTATAATCCTCTTTACTTGGAAAACCTATGAAATCTTTATACACTGTAAACTATATTTTATCAGGTCCTTAGGTCCTGAATCAGAAGGCAACTCTGGATCTCTTTTGGTTTCTCTGCTCCTGTAGTTGCTTCTTTATTTAAATAAACAAATAAACGCAATTAAAAAAATTCCCAATTACCAAACTGATACATATTTATTAACATAGCAACAAAACAAATCACCCATAGTGCCATTTTCCAGATAATCCCTGCTACGACTTTGATTTCTTTCCTTCACATGAGTGTGGATGTATAGTTTTTGGGTTTGTTTTTGAACATTGGCATTGTGAGGGGTCCATGAGCAGGCGGGTGCTGGCTCCCATGGTTTCAGTAGAGTTGCATCAGAAGTGGGTCTTCTTTTCATTGGCCTATTTACTCCTAAGACCTACTCAGAGAAGTGGAGCCCAGTTATTACTGACTCACCTTTCTTATGCTTAGGGAGATAAACCTGAACTAATATAGGAATCAAAATATTCTTTCAGCCAAGTTATGTTGATACATGAACATTTTATTTAATTTATGTATCGAAAGCAGAAGAGCATTGTAAACGGAAACATTCATTATGACTAATGGTCTTTTGCTACCACAAGATAATCACAACAGTATTCTTAAGGAAATTCTCTATATAATTGGAGTCAAAGTTATATATGGTTAGTTTTGTGTGAGTGTTTTCACTCAACATTGCATTACCAACATTTTCCATGTCACTAAATATTTTTCAAAAATATTATTTTTAATGACTCCATGAAGTTTCACTGAATTCGGAATACCATCATTTATTTTACTTTCCTATTTTTGGATATTTTATTTGTTTCCATGTTTTAGAAACATTTTTTGCTTTTATAACACTGTGGAGAAAATGCTTGTATATAAACCTCTGACCTTATTTAAGACTATTTCCTTGAGAATATAGGCTTTAAGGATACATTAACCTCTTAATTGGTCTCTATAACTTCAGTCTATCTCCTGCCTATTGCTGCCAGAAGAATTTTCCTAAAGCATCAATTATGCCATTCATACCATACTCAACAGCCCTCTGTGGCTTCTTATTGCCTAGAGAGAGAGAAAATAAGAAACCCCTCTAGAGCCTTTAGCTTGGGACTTAAAGTTCTTGACAGTCTTGTTCTTTCCAATTTCTATCATCTGTGTACCCTAAGTAAGTGGGCTCTTCGGGATGGATCTCCTCTCATCCAGCACCCACCTTGAGGATTTTTACTGATTATTTTTTACCTTCTCTTTCTCCCTCCCTGTCCCAAGCCAAATATAAAATACAACTCTAACTCTCTAATGATGCATGGGCTATATTGCCTCACAAATGAAATATTTTAATGCATCTTTAAACATCTCAGTTCTTTCCCCAAGTTTTCTCTTTCCAATCAACCTTCTTCTCCCTTCCCTAGCTTTTCTGAATGTGACAGGAGTGCGTCTCCGTGTGTGTGTGTGTGTGTGTGTGTGTGTGTGTGTGCGTGCACATGCACGTGTAAGTAACTTGTAAAAGGCCTGACAGGATACATACCAAAGTTTATCTATGGGAAAGGGCCCTGGGATAGAATTCATAGAAAGGATTAAGGGAAACTTTCACTTTTTACTCTATATATCTCTGTAATGTTTTGAAGTTTTTACAAGTGTTTATTTTTAATTTAAAAACAAAATTATATACATTGGTTAAAAAAATCCTTTCCAGGGTTGTAAGATACAATGGAGGTAGGGTTTATGAAATTGCTTTCTAAAGCTCAGGGCAGGTGCTAATGGTGGTTTCATTCCTGGCTTTGCTCTGATCATCTAGAAGCACTTTGCATTATACTTCATTAGCTCAGCTCCTACCCATCCTTTAGAGCCCAGCTCAATTTCTATAGCTTAATAGAGCCTGTCTTGATTACTGAAACTCACAGTTTGTTTCTACCAACTCAAAGGCATACAAAGTTGACTTTCTTGGTCTTCAGTTTGGGGCATGTGATGACAGATAAAAAAGGTGCATTTAGCAGCAATCTGAATCATGAAAAATGGTTCAGAATAGCTCTCTATCATGTAACTCTCATCTACCATTTTTTGTACTTTATTTATAAGGGTTATTTTTTGCTTTTTGTGTTTAGTGAGGGGCAATGACTGCAGGTACACCCCTATCTATGTGATCTTGGGAATTTCACAAATCCTTTGGGATTTTTTTTTCATCTAGAATATAAAGGGATTGAACTAGGCATATCTTCTAATGTAACCTCAGGTTCAAAAACTTTGTGATTCTGTTAGATGATATGATTTTACCAGATAAGTGCCTTGTATTTGAAATGGTACTTTCTCTTTAAAAAAAAAAAAAGGTCACTCCAAATCTTTTTATCTAAAGATACTAAATGGGACAACTCAATATAAGTAATCTGTTTGTTGCAGTAGAAAGGGCATTGACTTTGAAATCAAAAGGACCTGGATTTGAGTCCTAGCTCAACCATTACTAAATTATATTATCTTAGACAAATTCCTTGACCTAATTAGTCTGTTTCCTTATTTATGAAAATGAGGATAGTCATCTTTCTTTCCTGGACGATACATGTTGATGCGTTCAAGACACTGCTTGATATATAAAATGCTCTCAGTAAATGTTAATTTCCTTTCTTTCTTCATCAGTAACTTTGATTTGTAAAAGGCATACTTTAAAAAGCAGCAAATGCTACTATATATATGAAATTCAGAGAGAATAGAGTGGATGCTCAAAATCTGAGATGTAATAATTATGAATATGTGTGAAGCATTTGTGCAGTCATTATTCTGTGTGCTGAAATGCAGAGCCAAGGTAGGCCTATATTTTATTTCTTTTCTCCTAGGACTCTAGGCTGTGGCTAGTCACAGAAGGGTTATAAAAGTCAAATGCATTTTTGATGCCATACAATGAGCTGGTTAAAGCAGCCAGCAACTAGGAACCTTATATCAAAGACTATAGTGCCTCAGATGCTTTCAGGGCCAACATCTATTAGGCACAGAGACACAGTGCTTAGGGCCCACAATATTTCTAGGGGCCCATGAAATCATTTTAATTTCTTTTAAAATCAGAAGAATAAAATGAGTTTTTAGGTTGCAGAATAATATCTTAATATATAACATTAATATATACATCTTTATACCAATGCAGTTGAAAATATAGTTTTTAATTTTTTTTAATGGAGGAAGGGGACCATGAAAGTCATAATGTAGTACTGGATCTTTAATGAAGTTTTAGACTCTCCCAGGAAACATATCTCCTGAACACATCAGGCTGAGTAGCGTCTGTCTATGCTAATTTCACCCTTTCCTGGGATGCATCAGAAAAGTAGGCTCATTGGTGTGGTCGGAGACCCATCCCACTGTACGGGTCTCTCTATTTTTATTCCTGGCTCTGTGAGAAGGTAGGAGATAAGCCAAACTGGACAACAGAACAATAAAAATGTATTTACAACAAGCCTAGTAGCTTCCTTACATAAGATTAGAATCTTGGGAGCAGAGACTTCCTTCTTATCATGGACTTATGAAAATTTAATATATAAAACACCATGAATATTAATGAGTTTGTAAAGGACAGTTTTGGGGGAAAAATTCAACAACAACCAAAAAATTTGGTAATCTGATTTTGGCTGAATAACAGAAAATATGAAAGCTCAAAACTAGGATCTATAGAGTAGAGATGACTTTCTGAGATGGAGAAGCAGATATTGTGAGAAAGAAGCTGTGTGACATAATGTCTCAGTGCATATAGAGGATCCCCATCTAAAATAAGACTTTTGGCCACTTAATTAACTCTTAAGAAATCTTGAAGCATTAAAGGCTGGAGTAAGGTGGAGATCAGCCACTGTAATTCAAGGCCGACTGTTCCGAAGAGCTTGGCTGTGGGAGTCGGCCTTCATCTAAAAGGCATCTTTACTTGGAGGAGATTAAGTTGGTTGGAGAGAAAAGGTAGAAATTGTTTTATTCCACCACTGGGTTTGTGATCACTTTAGGTTAATAACAATGTAGGCTAATAATAACTAACATATCAGGAGCACTTACTGTGTGCCAGACACTAGGTTAAGCACTTTACGTGGATTGGCTGTTTAACCTCACAGCAACCCTATGGAGCCGGAACTATTGTCGGTCCCATTTTGCAGATGAAGAAACAGGGTTTAAGGAGGTTGAGTGACTTATTTGAGGTCTCCTTCCAGCCAGGAGCTGTGATTGGGCACTGGAGCTTGCATTCTAACCTCTGACACTACTCCAGCAGAACTCATCTTTACAGATTACATAAGCAAAATGCAAAGGCGTTAGGGAGTATTACTGGTTGAATTTTGTCTCCTTCTAAATTCAAATGTTGACATCTTAACCCTAGTACCTCAGAATGTGACTTTATTTCGAGACAGGGCTTATAGAGGTAACCAAGTGAAAATGAAGTCATTAGGATGGATGTTAACCCAATGATTGTTGTTCTTATTGAAAGGGACATTTGGACACAGACATACATAGAGGAAAGATGACGTAAAGAGGCATAAGGAAACGGTGATCATCTGCAAGCCAAGAGAGTAGCCTTGGGCAAGTCCTTCCCTCGCTGCTCTCAGAAGGAAACAACCCTGCCAACACCTTGATTTTGGACTTCTAGCTTCCAGAAAACAAGATGACCGATTTCTGTTGTTTAAGCCACTCAGTCTGTGTGTGGTACTTTATTATTGCAACCCTAGCAAACTAATACAGGGGCTAAGACATCTTCTGAGTGGATTAGACCTATAACAAGATAAGGTCCCCCATCACTATTTTGGAGGCCTATGCAGATTCCCTTTCCTCCTTGTAAGCAGAGAATGATCAGACGTAAATAATAGGTGTTTTTTTTGTTATTCTTGTTTTCAAGGATTTTGGACAAACTGAAAATGAAGGTGGCCCAAGGATTTGGAGTTAATAGTGTGAGCACCTTAAACTTCTAATTCATGGCAAGTAAGACTTGGTACACAAGGGAATTAAGTTGTCTTCTCTGCCTTTCAAATAAATGACTCCTCTAACATCAGACATTATTAGCCAAAATGAATTTCCAACTCAACCCAAATATTTAATGATGGTAGTGATGATGGTAGAGTCATCTGTCCTTAAGGACATTTGGACACCCTTGGGGCAGAAAGAAATTAGACTGAGCTTAAGTGTTTGAATCACAATTAAAGATATATGCAACGATATTGGTTAAGATTGCATCAGATGCAGATATTTTATTTATTTATTTATTCCTCACCCAAGATATTTTTTCTGTTGCTTTTCAGAGAGAGTGGAAGGAAAAAACAGAGAGAGAGAGAGAAACATCAATGTGAGAGACATCAGTTGGTTGCCTTCTGTGCAAGCCCTGACCAGGCCAGAGATCAAGCCTGCAACCTCGGTTTGTGTCCTTGGCTGGAACCGAACCTGGGACCCGCCAGCCCCTGGGTTGATGCTCTAACCACTGAGCAAAACTGGCCAGGGCAGATGCAGAGTTATTTTAGCCCAAGTAATTCAGTGAAAATTTTGTTAGGATAATAAAAACAAACACCTTCCCCCCCAAGCAGATGATTTCTTTTGTGAATCCTTACCTGAGGATATTTTTTCATTGATTTTTAGAGAGAGTGGAAGGGGAAGGGAAGGGGGGGGAGAGAAAGAGAAAGAAACATCCATGTGGGAGAGACACATTGATTGGTTGCCTCAACTCGCCCCAACCGGCACTAGGGAGTGAATCTGTAGCCCAGATATGTGCCCTTGCTGGGAGTGGAACCCGAGACCTTTTGGTGCATGGGCCCGTGCTCTAATCACTGAGCAATCACTGGCCAGGGCCTCAGGCAGATGATTTTAAAACATTTTTTTGTAAGACAGACTTAAAATATTATAACCACAATTGCAGTGCTGCTCATATTATTTGCACAATTATGTATTTACATGCTGATGAAGGGAGTAATTTACTCTTCCTAAATTTCTTTCTCCCTCTTCCACAGCATTTGAACACAGTACTCACAGCAATTGTGCTGAAGTCAGGGTCATTCTTAACCACCTTCCTGACAGGAGGCCACCTAGGCAGCTCACTGGCTTTCTCACGTTTCCTTAGAAGCTCTTATTTAATATTTATTTAATTCTGCTAATATAGAGGGGCTTTAGCAACTGAAAGTTCTTCAGAAGATCAACTGTTTTTTCGTTAATGTTTATTTTTTGGTTTTTTTTAATATATCTTTTTATTGATTTCAGAGAGAGGAAAGGAGATGGAGAGAGAGATATAGAAACATCAATGATGAGAGTCATTGATTGGCTGCAGCCCGCAACCCGGGCATGTGCCCTGACTGTGAAGAGAACCCCTATCGCCTGGATCCTAGGTCGACGCTCAACCGCTGAGCCATGCCTGGCTGGGCTAATGTTTATTGTTTTGCAATACTATCAATGAAATTCATAAGTGCAAATGCCTAAAAAGTCATATACTATTACATATGTCTTCTTCAAAGGAAACCAGTGATCAGAAGGTATTTTTTCTTAGTTGTGATTTGAAAATATTGGTAGGATATATTTAATTATAATTTTGAGTTCTATTTGACTAGGAAATAGTATACAAGATGGTTCATTGCACATGATAAGTGTATCAGACACCCTCTTTTGTCTGATTCTCTGACCTTTACCTGTTTTCTCTAGAACTCTGGACTCCTTCTTCCACTCCAGTTACTGAATGGCAACTGACTTGGTATGACCCTGGGATATAACAGATGGGAGGGAACTGGAAGGAAATTTCTCTCTTCCATCCCTTCATGAACTATTCAAGAGAGAGCTTTCTGTATAGCTTATCCTGAGAAACTGTCTCACTGCCCTGGGATTATATTTCCCAATAAAGCTTAGAATTTAAGCCTTGTCCCAGGCTCAGTTTTCAAGGGAACTTATTTTTGGACAACAAAAGTTCCCGAAATGTTTAGTAAATTAAAATCAATAAAAATATGGGCTAAATAAGGACTTTTGTTTAATCCCTCTCATCTTTCTGTGCTTCATAAGAACTTGACCTGCATCTCCTGACCCATTATCTTGTGGCTGCCTCTGGATAGTAGGTGTGGTGCCAAGAAGGAAATAACCAACAAGTCAAAGTCTATTTAATTGACGGTAAGTGGTTGGCCAGGTGACTCAAAGACAAGTTACATTTCCAAAAGACTGATTTAATAAGGGAAGAGTATGAGTGGGTGATTCTGGCTGAGAAGAGAATTGTCTAGACTGTGGGCCCTCAGCCCGTCTTTTCTTCTGGGACATAGCTGACTCCTAGATTAGTAATGTCATCTTCTCTGGTATCTCTCCTGTTAGAAAATCTCCTACGTAAATTCTGGCCCTCAGAAGAAAATGGAAGTATATCTCTAATGTCTGTCCAATTTCAATGATTTTGTAACGTGTATACGAGACTTGGAAGACTGAAAATGTGAGGCTGCTCTGTTAAAGGGACAACAGAAAAGAAGGAAATTTTAGTGTTTTTCTTTTCTTTTTTTTTTTTTTTACCACTCTCATGCCCTTAGTAAATGGCAATTGTTAGGAATTTCCATAGTAACTAAAGGAAAATTATTGAAGAAATTTAAGATGTTAAAAAAATGATATACAGTATCTGTCATATATTTTAGTGCAAGTTGGTATCCAAGGCCAAGACCTTTGTGCTCTTGGAAAAAATGAAGGCATTATTATTACTTTTATTGCCATCACTGTTATTAATAATAAAGAAGATTGTTATAGAAATGAAAGTAAAGAGGCACCACAGTGCTGACCTGTATAAAACCTTTGTAATTTAATGAAAAAAAGACAAGAAGAGACAACATTTAGAGTATAGAGTATTACCTATTTGTGTGTGTGTGTGTGTGTGTGTGTGTGTGTGTCTGTGTATGGAACTGGGGTCAAGTAAGTATATTTGCAAGTAACTTTTTTAAGGACCATGTAGTCATATCCATATTAAATGATGGAAATTATAATTTTGTATAAATTGGCAACTTAAAAGTATGAAAAGGAAAGCCTAGGTAGGGAACTTTAAAAAATCCTGAAAAGTCTGCTTTTATCAAGATGCATGTAGGGGAGATTTATTAAAAGTCAACTGAGCAGACTATGACTCATCTTCAGGGATTTTACGGGAACTGGCTATTTAGGTCTTACCATCACTGAAGGTAATGCTTGATCTTTTCACTGACCATAAAGATGTTCAAAAACCGTGGCATGAACTGCACTCGGTAGAGTCCACTGAGGCCAACTGCAGCAGCAAATGTATTTATGTGTTTAGTCCAACAAAGACATGATGTGCATCTTGCTTTTACTTCTGCTACAGGGCAGGAATGAAGAAACATTCATTCTGGCTAACATAAAGTCATTACAAATGAGGCAAGAGAGCAGCAGAGCATAAATAGCAGGCAGTCCATATCAGTGGGAAAATTAAGAGAAGTTGTGGTGCTTCGTGTTGGCGGGGGTGGAATGAGCTGGATTCACATGTGCATCCCTCACTGTCATTTCTAAACTAGCAGGAATCCTGGACTGACACAGCTGATCTGGGTGGGGATTGTGCTCCCAAGTTGCATCTGTATGTTCAACTCTAAGTGGCATATGTGTAACAGAGGAGTGTAAGCAATAGACAACATTAACAAGCTTCAGGTTCAGACAGAGGAGAAAGATAATTGGAAATAAAATATAAAGGCAGACCATCCAACCTAGACTCCTCCTCAGTGAAGAAATCCCTTTCATTGTGTCCTGGAATGAAGTCCAGTCAATAGAATAGCCCAGTGGGACTCTAATACCTGTCTGTAGATTGGCCACATCAAAATCTCCTAGGGAACTTTAGAAATACACCTCCCAGAGGTTCAGATGAAGTAGGTCTGAAACAGGACTTGGGATTTTGTATTGCAAAAAAACCTCCTCAGGTGTTTCTTATAGGCAGTCCTGTTTGGAAACCTCTGATTTGAACTCTATGTAAGTACCAACAGTAGCACTGAGCTCATTCCTATTCTGTTCGTGGTTAGCTGATGTGGTTATAAGTTGCTATCTTGTTTCAAACCAAACTCCGCATTTTAAAAACATTCATTTGGTTCTCTCTGAGCCTTTTGGAGTAATTTAAATGTCTTAGATCATGTTGGAGAATTTGAACTTGTAATGGGCCTAATCATCATAGTTTTGTGATCATATCCAGCTGCAAGGTAGTCTGGGGGCAGAGAATATGAATGATGAAGCAACTCAGATTTGGGGCTGGGATGATGGACAATCAATGAACTGAAGAATTTTAGGATGCTAGAGAGGGTAATATTGAAATCACTATCCATTGCCAGGGAGACAATTAAGGCCTTCAGAGCAGGTGTAGACTGGTGTATGGGGAGCTAATTGGCCAAGAGGTCAAAGAGAGAGCTAGACTGAGAAAGGGTGGTCAGAATGGGCTGTGCCTCTCTTTAGCTGGTCTCCCACTGATTTTCCAGGCCCAGCTGCAGACTTTTTTTAGACTGACTTCTTATGGTAGAAGGCAGATTGAGTAGATATATGGGGATAGGAGAAGAAAGTGGGGAGACTGTGTCAGAAAAGAGGAACTGAATAGACATCTTAGAGGTGATGAGAAATTCCAAGTGGTGGCTACCGTATGATGGAGTTGAAAGTGAGCACTGTTGAGAAATTTTGTGGTCATCAACAGCGTGATTCTGTTATTGAGAATGATGGCCAAAGATTGGGGAGAGAAGCTGACTTGGATGCTGACGTGTTTGAACGATGCGTTTGGAGGTGACATGGGCGTAGAGATCATGGAGCCCAAGGTCTTGGCTCCGTCTTGTGGGTGATTTTGGGCAAGTCCCACATCTACTCTGGACCTCCGTATTCTTTTGAGTTGTTAAAATCCTTCCCATCTCCCTTACAGAGTTGTTGGAAGCTCATAAGATACAGTGATCATGTATGTAAAAGCCACTTTGAAAAGACAGATAATCTCTAAGGGCTGTCCTAGTTTTGAGATCATGCAACTCAACTCTTCTAGTTACTACAACATATCATAGTTATGAGGTGTCATAAAATGTATTACAGTAAAGAGACAGTTTCACTTGAAAGAAAAATGCCTAAAATCAGTACACTAGCACAAGCAGCCAAACAACCATTAAGCTAAGTGACTTTTATTTCTGGAATTAATAGGTCAAGTTTGGGGAAAATGATTCTAATATTTCTTTTTCTTTCATATGACACATATTGGCACCTTTTGAAATATCCAGAAATCCACATGTTGAACATGAATCTGGGGGCTGTTGCTCAAAATGTACGTTCCATAACTTGATTTCCTGTAATATCAATTACTCAGGCAAAAATGTGATACCAGTAAGTGGTCTTTTGCATTTGGTACTTCATTTTCAACTTTGTTAGAATTAGTTATAACGCTAATAATTTCTAGAAACTAGATATTTTTCTCTATTTTTTTTAAAACATATTTCTTAAATTGTGGTTCCTTTTATGACTTTGGAATATTTAAAACTCAGCACCCAATCTCAGGGGAAGATGCAGTTGCAAAGATTAGTCAGAGCATTTCTCACATTGGTTTTACTTTCTATGTTGTTGCTTCTGTGGGGCACAATCTCAAATCTCACATATATCCAGAGCTGGATTTAGATATATGGTTTCTATGAATTGGTCTCTTGTCCCTCATTTATCACATAGTATGCAAGCTAGTCCTTTAGGAGGTTCAAAAGCTTGAAACATATACTTTTGGTAAAGGAAGGAAATATTCCCAGATTCACAGTGTTCTTCCTTGGAGTACACTGAAAGAAACCGAAGTGCATTTCTAGGAGCCCAGTCCTTGGCAGAGACAATACTTATGACCCCAAGGACATCACAAGCACCCTACTTTCTTTATTTAAACCCTCCTGAATGGTGTTGGTTCTAAGAAACGAGGCCAGAGGTGATGAGAGGAAAAACATTCTTCTGAGAAAGATGATGTCAAAAGCTAATGTTTGGAAAGACTTCTATCAATTTACAACTAACTCACGTCTATTGATACTTACCACGTACATCTGTTACTCTCAACAAAATAAGATGTGGAACAGTTGGCAGCAAGTTATTCCAAACCCTCTTGCTAAAGAAATAACAAATATAGAAAACTCAGGGGAATCCTGTTCTTAACAGAAGAAACTATTTGGGAGCTAGATATCCTGGAACAGATCTGGAGAAAAAGGTTATCAAGTTTTTTTAGTGCTTTGAATTACAGAGATTGAAAGTGAAAAGATATTAATGGTAGCTTGCAGAAAAGGAGATATAACAATGGAAAAATAGTTTTGGGAGACTAGGAAGGGAATCCTCTGTGCTACTTTGGCATTTTTTTCTGGGCCTACATTACTGTAATATGACTGTGGCATTTCCTTGCTCTGTTTTGCTCAAAGTTTTGCATGCTATATATTATGTGTTGAATTGTGTCTTTCAGAAATGATCTGATGAAGACCTAACTCACTCAGAGCCTGACCTTATTTGGAAATAGTGTTTTTACAGAGGGAATTGAGGTCATTAGGGTGGGCCCTAATCCAAGATGCCAAAAATCCTTATGTAAAAGAAATTTGGACACAGTTATAGGCATACACTAAGGGGAGATGATGTAAACACACACAGGGGGAAGACAGCCACGTGACATGGAGGCAGAGATTGGAGCTATGTTCCTCCAACTAAGGAATGCCTGGGGCCAACAGGAGCTGGGAGAGAGCCACAGAACAGGTTTTCCCGGCATAGCTCTCAGAAGGAACCAATTCTGCTGACACGTTGATTTTGGACTTCTAGACTCCGGAACTCTGAGACAATAAGTATCATTAAAGTCACGCAGTTCTAGGAAATTACTACACTGTACCTCTATCAAGACTGGGAACTTTCAGCATTCCCTTAATCCTTTGCTGCCTATTGAGAAGGAAAATTTCAGATCCTCTAAAATACCTTTAATTTTATTCTCTACTCAGTTTCCTCTGCATAGCTACAGATGAATGGCAGGTAAATATAGTCCTTGTTGGCAAGATTCTCACTTGTTCAGAAAGGTTGAACTGTGTAAGTGACATGAACTGCATGTGAATTGTGATGCAGATTACTTCATGTCAGGACCAGTAAAACCTTAGACCTTCAGCGTCTCCCAGAGGAAGGAATATTGACCTATCTTAACTACAGGGAGGGTGTTGTGATAATAACCGATTCAAAGTGGAATATTGTGTTTCTCCAAAGAAGATTCAAACAGGGAGTCAATAACACAAAACTTCACATCAGCCAGTCCAAGATGAAACACTAGCTCGGGCATCGACTAATCAAGATTGTCTTGTCCCTTGTGTTCTTGTGTTGGGAAATAACTTAGTTCAGTATCTTTCAGATTTATTCACCTTGTATTTGCACTGATCACATTCATTGAACTGTGGACTGGAGCCAAGAACTATATTTTGAAGCTGAGCTGGTGATAGGCAGACTGTGCCTCAGTCCTTGGAGTGAATCCAGCATCTTAAACATTGAAGTGTTTCTTTATGATGCGCTAGAGACATTTTTATCATGCTGTATTTTTTGTGATCTGCTGAACCCCACTACTGCATTGGAATGCTTTTCTAAGACAGGTAGATTCTCTTAGTACAAATTACTTGAATAGCTCGTGTAAATGAATGACAGAAAATACCCATATGAACGTTTAAGAAATATAAATAAAATATACCTGGGAAAATATTTCCATATTCATATCCATAATCATTTTTATTTAAGTCCAGTTTATATTCTATAGATAAAGGATTGGAGCTTTAAAATTCATTTGCATGTTCATGAGTATTTTGACATCTTGTCCTCAACCCATTAGATATTGTTAACCACCATTGCTACTACTAGCAGTGCTGCTACTACTACTATAGTTGCCATTTAGTGGGTATTTACTAAGTACCAGGAAGTGAGCTACTGCTTTGTCTACATAGTCCCTTTTAATCCCTTCAACAACCCTCCCTTTTGAAGTATAGATCTTTGTGTCCATTTTCCAGACTAGGAAAGGAAGGCTTAGAGATATTGAGCAGCTTCACATGGTAAGTGGTAAAGCAGGGATTATCAGATGCAGATCTTCCTGACCCAAACACTTATATTCTTACCTACTTTGCAATTCAGTCTCAATTGTACTGTTAGGGGCACAAAACACTGTATTAAGACAGGTAAAGACCCTGCTCCAAGAGCTCAGTTTTTGGCAGAGATCAGTGCAGAGCTGACATACATACAAGGAAGCAGCAGGAGTGCCTTGGACAAAACAATGCAAAAGCAGAGCCAGTGGAGAAAGTAAGCCATTCCTGGCATAAACAACCAGGAACAGCACCTTTAAATAAAAGTAATGAGGACTCAGCCCCTTAGCGTATGCCTTATGCAGTCATAGATGAAGACTGAGAGCCTCGTATAATGTGGGCCCTGATTCAGGAAATGACCACCAACACAGCACCACAGGGGACAGGAACCTGCAGAGTAAGCAGAACGGGCAGAAGGCGCTAGAAAACTCTGGTGACTTGAGAAGAGGAGGAAATGGGTGGGATGGGAATACACATAACTATCTTGGCCACCTTTGGTTTAGAAGAGAAATTATAAGAAACCCTTATGTAACTGTTTTAAAACATGGCCATGTATCCTTTGATATTCTTATGGAGAAGTAGGGGTCTCTGTCTTTTCTTCTTGAATCTGGGAAGGCTGGTGACTACTTTGGCCAAAAGAGTATGATGGAAGTGAGGCTTTGTCAGTTCTGAGGGTAGATCACAAAAGACCATACAGCTTCTACCTCATCACTCTTGAGTCCCACGACTCCAGGTAGGAGGTTCAATTACCCAGAGACTGTCATACTGGAAGGGTCCTATACTGGTACTCTGGCTCATATTCCCAGCTAAGTCCAGTGTTACAGCTGTTTGCCTTCTTCTACAGGGTGTCAGACAAGATTAAGGCCATCTGCATACAGAAAAGTGATCACCATCAACACCATATGGAATAGACAAATCACTTAGCTGAACCCAGCCCAAATTCCTGATAGACACAATCATGAGATATAATAAAAAAGTTGTTTTAAACCACTGGATTTCGGAATAATTGTTACATAGCAATAGAGAAGTGGAACCCCTAAGTATGGAATTCATAGTATGTTGACCATTTCTACTCATTGACCTGGTGGAATAATTTCATGTGGAACTTTGGGGTGAGATGTAGAACAACAAGGGTCTCCATCATGAGTGAGATTGTGAGAGCTCAGAATATATTAACGTGCAGTTTTATTGAATGACATTGGCTATGTGAGGAAACCAGTGCTTGGGAAAGAAGTGGATCAGAGAGCAAAGACTCAAGTACAGGACTAGATCTTTGTGGTTTGGATCCTGGCTTTAGTTTTCCTACTGATACACTCTCAGAACCCAAGCAAGTCTTGCAACTTTGTTAATACTGCTGTACCTACCACCTAGGGAAGGAAATGAGGCCTTGAGAAAAACATGGACTGGTATGTTAAAAGCAGTTTAGAAAATGGGGAGTCCTACAAAAATGTATTACTTCTCAGTTCATTCATAAAACTGCATTTATACTGCTGCTTAGCACTTATCACATTATATTTCCTCCTTGTATCCAGAATACTACAAAGCTCATAGTAGGTGCTTAAGAAATATTTGTTGAAATGGCTTTGTAGAGTTACCACTAGATAAGAAAGGCTGGAGAAGATTTACTTAGAGACTAGTGTAGATTTTTAAATAGTATTTGTAGTATAGAAAGAGTGAGAAATAATCCATTCCCATCCATCTAAATTTCCTAATGCACTCAATAGAATACCACATATTTGACCTTGACAAATATTAGTAAAAAGCCAGATGAGACCTGTCACCCAGTGGTTGCAGTGGGTATAATACCAGTTCTGCCTTAAAACAGCAAGAAGCATGGTAGGAGGGAAGGATAAGAAGAAGGGGGAGAGAGAGAGAGAGGTGCATCATTTTATGACTAACCGATGTAGCATTGTCCAGAACATTTATGGCCTGGAAAAACTACCTGCTAGAAACATCGTGTGTCCTCTCCTGACAGGGAAATGCCTTGGATGCCCTGATGGGTTACAGAGGACGTTCATGGGCCAGTCCTGCCTTAGTTCAGCTACACAGTCACCGTGAGCCTCTTCTGTGCCAGACCCAGCTTCAGCTGCTCAGGGGCGCCGCTGTGACACAGACACGGTCCTTTGTGGGAGTTTGCACTCTAGCGGGAGGACACTGACTTCAAGTTGTTTGCAAATTTAGGCTGTAAAGCAGTGTTTCTGATGCTCTCCTTCCTCTGCCCAATACTTTCTTCCATCCAAGATTTTGGAAATCTACTTATAACAACAGAAAGCTATCGTAAAGCTATACAGATGGGGGGATCTGTCACATTCCATTTTCTTTCACTTTTTTTGGCCCTCAGTTCCTCCTCTATAAGGTAAGGATAATAGTTTTTTTCTATGTTGGGAGTAATTAAAAAAAAAAAAAATCCAGAATGCATCTAAAACATTCCTGCAATAGTAACCACACACACACACACACAAATCCTTCCCACAGTCTCCCTTTTTCCTTCAAAAAGATAGAAGGGTCTGTCTACATGTTTATAACTTGTGCAGACCTCACAAAGATTATGAGTATATATCTATAGTTTGGTTCAGTTCCTCTTTGCAGAAGTGGGGTGGTGGGTGAGAACAGTAAGTTGTATAGCAAGATTGGAGGGGTATCTAAAGACTTCTTCTCTTCAAATAGCTTTACCTCTGATAATCCCTGAAATTTCATTAGAAATCTTTTTTTGGAGAAATATAGTGTTTAGACTCCCTCTTAAAATGCAACATTTCTCTATACCAGAAGGAGGCAGTATGGTGTAGTTGAAATGGGAATAAGCTTTGAGTCATACAGACCTGAATTTAAATACCAAATCTTCCACTTTGTTTTCTTGGGCAAGTTGTTTACCTTCTCTGAACTTCAGTTGTTTCACTCATAAAAGGTCTTGGATGGTTGTTAAAAGGTATACAAATAATGTATGGTAGACAATGACTAGTGGTTCTTATTCATGAGCCATCACATCAGCTAGCTGAAGCCACCAAGAGGGCAATGCTTTGGGAAGGAAGAACCAACCAGAGAGTAAAGATGGGGCAAGAAGGGAAGGTGCACAGGTCTTCAAAATATCACCTGAGCCGCTGTTTGTCTAGAGCAGGAGGTCCGTGAACTTGGATGAAAAGGAAAAATACTTGTCTCTATTTTCACTACACTCTAAGTGAAATATAACATTTCCTTTTATTATGTATATAAGCAGCAAACTGCAGTAATATCAGCAGTATCTGTAAATTTGTCACCAAACCATAGATATTCGAACAACATATTACAGTGGTTGCAAATATTTCAAAATATTATTTATTCTAATCACTACTTTAAAATTATGATGGATCTTAACTCCTGCTGCCAATGCTTACTACTTAATATGTTAATAAAAAGCACATATAATGCTGTGCAACAAAATTCCTTTAAAATATTTTTATAACAGGATTTAAAGATAATTATCTCCTTTTCCCATCTTATGCATTTCCTTATGTATTCTAAGACGGGGTTCATACAAATCCCACTTCCAAGAGAATTGAAATCAGGATCCAGGAGTGATATCTGCACCCCCACATTCATTACAGTACTATACACAATAGCCAAGCTATGGAAGCAACCTAAATGTCCATTGATGGATGAATGGATAAGGGAAACGTGATAGATGTGTGTGTGTGTGTGTGTGTGTGTACACACTAATGGAATATCAGTTAGTCTTAAAAAAAAAACATGAATCCTGCCATTTGTGACAACATGGGTGGATCTGGAGAGCATTATGCTAAGTGAAATAAGCCAGACACAAAAGGACAAATACTACATGACTTCACTTATAGGAGAAACCTAAAATAGTCAGACCCATAGAAGCAGATAGTAGAATGGTTGTTTCCAGGGCCTGGGAAGAGGGGTTAGTGGGTCAAAGAGTACAAAGTTTCATATTTGCAAGGTGAAACATTCTTGAGATCTGTACAGCATAGTGTCTATAGTTAATGATTCTGTATAATATACTTAAAAATCTGCTAAGAGGGTAGATCTTACGTTAAATGTTCTTATCATACACACACAAAAGAAGAGGGGCAGGAGGAAACTTGTTGGTGATGGATATGCTTATAGCATTGATTATGGTGATGGTTTCACAGGTGTATGTGTACTTATCTCCAAACTCATCAAATTGTATATATTAAATATGCACAGTCATTTGCATGTCAGTTATAACTCCATAAAGAGGCTTAAAAAAGAGAGAAAGAAATCTTGCCCATATGCAACAACATGGATGAACCTGGGGGACAACGTTTTAAGTGAAGTAAACCAGCCATAGGACAAATAATGCATGGCTGCACTTATATGAGAGATCTAAAATAGTCACTCACAGGAGAGAAAATTGTGGTTACAACTACGAGTTGTTCAGTGGATGTAAAGTTTCAGTTAAGCCCTAGAAATCTGCTGTACAATATAGTGTTTATAGTTAACAATAAGGTATTGTATACTTAAAAATTTTATCTGTACATAAGTCCAAATCTCATGTTAAGTGTTCTTACCCCAATTAAAAAGTGGTACAGGCCCTAGCTGTTTTTGCTCAGTGGTTAGAGCATCAACCCCTGGACTGAAGGCTTCTGGGCTCTTCTGACCAAGGGCATGTACCTCGGTTACAGGCTCAATCCCTGCTCCAGTCAGGGTGCATGCAGGAGGCAACCAATCAATGTGTCTCTCGCACATCGATGTTTCTTTCTCTCTCCTCTCCCACTCTCTCAGGTGAAATTAAAAAAATTAAAAAGTCATATAGCTACTCTGGGGGAAAAAAATAAGGGTCCATATAATATTTACCATAAAAAATCACAAGCAGTATTTTTTAAATTAAATTTATTGGGGTGACATTGGTTAATAGGACCTTATAAGTTTCAAGTGTACCTTTCCGTGATACCTGCTCTGTATGTTGTATTGTACGTCCACCACCCCAAATCAAACCATCATCCATCACCATATAGTTGGCCCTCTTTACCCCCTCAACCCCCAGCCCCTTTCCTCTGGTAAACACCATACTGTCATCTGTGTCTATGAGTTTCAGTTTGATATTCCACATATGAGTGAAGTCATATGGTTCTTAGCTTTTTCTTTATTGATTTTAGAGAGTAAGGGAGAGGGAGAGAGAGAGAGAAACATCAATGATGAAAGTCATTGATCAGCTGCCTCCTGCCCCCCCCTCCCACTGGGGACGGAGCCAGCAACCCAAGCATGTGCCCTGACCAGGAATCAAACCTTGATCTCCTGGGTCATAGGTTGATGCTCAAACCGCTGAGCCATGCTGGCTGGACGATTCTTAGCTTTTTTGACTGACTTTTTTCCTGTTAGCGTAATATTCTCAAGGTCAATCCATATTGTCTCAAATGGCAGGATTTCATCTTTCCTTATGGCTGAATAATATTCCATAGTATGTATGTAACACATCTGCTTTATCCAGTCTTCTATTGAAGGGCACTTTGGTTGTCTCCATGTCTTGGCCCCAGTAAAAAATGCTGCAGTGAACATAGGGGTGCATATATCTTTGAGAATAAATATTTTCAAGTTTTTCAGGTAGACATCCAGGAGAGGGATTGCTGGGTCATATGGTAACTATTCTTAAAATTTTGAGGCACTGCCAGACTGTTTTCCATAGTGTCTGTATCAGTTTACATTCCCACCAGCAGTGAATGAGGGTTCCCTTTTCTCCACAACCCAGAAGAAAATTTTGAAAGACTCCTTTTGAGTTGACATCTAAAATTTTTATCATAAATTTAAGTAGTTGCAAAGTATGTATTATATGGTGTGCTGAATAGCATATCCATGATTAAGATATATTTTTCAGCAAAACTTTGGCACTGCTGATTTAGCTCATTAAATTTATGGAGAATGTCCATCATATAAATGAACTGGCAAAGCTAGTCCTTATTGTTAAACTGTTCTGCCAAATTGGACTTACTTTCTGTCAGGAAAAAAAAAAAAAATTATTTTTTAATTCAAATGTGCCAGTATGTAACCTTTTGGAAACTATTGCTTCTGAATTCTGACTCTAGGAATTGGAGAAAAGACAGAAGGGAGTGAGGGAAGGAAGAAGGAAGGAGGCTTCCCATGAGTTTTTCACCTCTTTTCAATATTTCTTTCTGATGCGCTCTTGCTTTTCTAGTAAAGGACTCTCCCTTAGGAAGAAGCCACGGAGGTTTCTCACCCCAGGACAATGCACTTGAATAGGACTATAGTGGGCAAAGGGTATACTTTTGCGAAATAGGAAAAGGACTATTGGGGGGTGGAAAGAGTCCTTGTGGCCCGATCTTAGGTAGATTAAATTCAGGAAAGAGGGCATGCAGAAGTGGATTTGGCAGTTGATTACTCAAAGCTATCCTTGCCCATGAACCCCTTGGAAAATCTTCTTAAACTGGGGCAAATGTACCTGTATCTCAGTATGAAGACTCCTGAGCTAGTTTAACTCCATCATAATTGCTTACTGCAGCTTGCCCCAGTTCATCGTGATAGCGAAGGGGAGGGCATAATCCACTGCACTCACTGCGCCACTGCATCTACCACTGCCCCAGGGAGGCCACAGGCCGCTGGATTCAGGGGGCTGGGCTGAAGCACTGTCCTCACCTGGAATTAGCCAAGTTCAGTGGGTGATGGTGATGATTCTTTATAAACTTCTCATGGTTAACCAGCCTTTTTTGGTTTCACAGTGCCTTGGCTTTCCCCGTTTTCTTTCTGAAAACACTGTCTTTGTTCTCGCAGTCCTGCTGAGACCGAGGGGAAGACAGCTCATTTCCATGCAGTCCTTGCATTGAGCAGCAGTGTGGAGCGAACGCCTCTTTTGAAACACGGGAGTTGTTTATGCTCAGAGGGAGAAAAGCTGAACAAACATAGATCTCTTCCTCCAAGTCTGCTTCCACACCCCGCTGGAGTGGGGAGGGGGCGCCCCATCGGTATGGTTGTTGGGCCAATTGCATTTTCCCCCACAGGCACTCATTTGCATGGAAATTGCTGCTCTGTGTTGGCAGGACTCTTCTAAACATTTCACCCAAAGAATTATACCCAACATGGGAGTTTGCCCTCTGGGCTGTCTCTCTGTTGGACCAGGAAAGTGAAATTCCTCGATGAGAAAGGACTTGCCTGGAGCCTTGATTCAGGAATTACCAGCACAACACTCCAGCAGATTTTATCTGTCTCCCGAGTTGTCTGTGTAAATGTTGTAAATGCCAGGGTGGTGCAGAGTTGTGGGGGTGGAAGGTGGGTTTTGATCTTGTCTGAATGATGGGAGTAGTGATAAATATTTTCCCCAGTTCTCTGATACTGGCAGGCAGAAATACTGACCGTGCTCCAGGGCTGGAGGAGGGACAGAGAGGGAACAGGGCGGGAGAGAAATGCAGGCAAAATAGTGCAGCTACTCGCACGCCTCCCATCTCAGGTGCCTCGGTGGGCCTCCCACCTCCTTCATAGCACCAGGTCTTCCCTTTTTCCCATTGTCACACTTGGCTTTCAGGAGAATGCCTGACACCGGGCACAGCCCCCTTAGGATGGAATGGAGTTTGCCGAAGCTTTTCCCGGGGCACAGACTCCTGTACCTTGGAGGTGGAATGAAAAACTGGGCCAGAGGTTTCAGCCATCGTGAACAGGTGGGGAAGTTTTCAGTTTCTATTGGATGTTTTGGTAAATCTTGGTATATGGTCATTGTCTACTGTCTCTCGACTCAAGGTTGGCCCTGGTTTTGACATTGTAGTCCTGTGAAATGACCAGAAAATGGAAAGAATCCAGGATGTGAGGGATAAAAATGCCTTAGTGTTGGTGGAGAGTTGGGTCACTGAGGTGCTGGATAAATGTATACAAATTCCCTGAGAGAGCTTCCAGTCATGGCCACAGGTCTTCAGACAGGGTTTGCACCCCCGGGAGGTCCAGGGGGCACCACTGTGAGCTAACTCCCCACAGGGGTCTGAAGTGTTAGCAGCTGTGTGGGCAGAGGAGCTGGGCCACTGGGAAAGCGATGGGTTGAACAGGGGAAGGGGACAGGGTTCTTCACTTCTAGAACTTAAAGAGAAGATAATGTATGTATGAGGCGATATCAAATAGGAATAAAAAATACATTCAATTCAAAGATGAGCTTTGGAAATATTTATGTGTCTCCAGTCGCTTACAGGTGACAGAGGAGTCTGCTAGGTGGCTTTTAATGTAAGGCTTAAAAGTCTTACTCATTTTGACTTTTCATAAATTGCTTTGTTGATTTGGGGGGTTGGGTTTTTTATGCAATCATTATAGTGTAGCATTTAGAGAGGAGCGAGGGTGTGGACTGAAGGAAGTAGGATGATGTGAGTCAATAACAGAGAAGGCAGAGGAATAGCCCAGGGGAAGGGGCGGAAGCTATGGTGAGAGCACAGCGCGAAGGAATAACTGGATGAAGGGAAAGAAGAAGCAGCTTGATTTGGCACATCAGGACAGGATTGCAAACTGGTAAGCCATGGGTCCCATCTGTGTGTCTGTAGTCAAGGGCACACATAGTTTAAAATTATTTTAAAATTGTCAGTAACATTTAAAAGCAGACACTTTACATAAAAACCCAGGTTTCTGAGTTCTCTGAAAAAATCAGAGGCGTTGGCAATGCTGACCACATTGTACGTGGTAACAGCTGGCTAAACTGAGAGGTCACTGGTTCCTTCTCCGCAGAGCAGCAGGAGCTCTACAGTTTGCATGTGTACTCCTAGCTGCTGCATTCCCGGTCCCCTTGTTTACATCACCTGCTCTGTCTGCTTGACACATAGCTTGTCACAATGGATTCAGCCCTTCTTGGCCTGGAGAAGGGAGGCTGGCCCACTGGCTGGCTTCCCAGGGATGTGGTTGGCCCATGCTGATGTTCCCTGTGTGTGTGTGTGTGTGTGTGTGTGTGTGTCTCCTCTAGTCACAGTCATCAGTGTAAAGGACATCGGCCTTGCTCCTCCCTCTTGTTTGCATCACCATCTGCGAGGCCAGGCTGCCTTTTCCAAGCTTAGCTCTGAAATATAGGACCTCAGAATGAAGTCTCCAAAAGGTTGATTGGGCCTTAGATGAGACAGGGCATGGACATAGGTTGTGTTGCTACACAGCATATAAGCCAACTTTGGAGTCAGCCTCTAGGGCACTTGGTTGCCCAAAATGACAACCGTTATTTTAACTCCCCAAGTGCCTTCCTCTGCTGAACACCCCTTGCCACCTTCTTTATAGCTTTATACTCCTGTGTTGTTTTCCATCCCATTTTTGCCAATTAAATTATCATAATTCAGGGAAAGCCAATGAAGTGATAACTGGTACAAAGGAATAAGCTAGTGGTATATAGCATTGTAGTAGATAGTAGATAGTAAACAGCAATGGAATGGAATGTAGAGGCTGGAGAGGCCTCCATGGGGCAGGAAGGGTGTCCTATGGGGCACTGAAGGGATAGAGTTGAAGACATCTAGAAAAAGTCTTTCAAGGGAGAGGTCCTCCTACAATTGAGTTGCTCAAGGACTGCTGCTGATGTTTACTGGTCTTAGAAGGTCAAGAGCACATTACAGTGGGGGTTTAGGGAAGTTAAGGGAATGTGTCATGACTGGGGGGTGGGGGTGGCAGTCACATGCTTTGTTGAATGTGAAGATCAGAAATTAGAAATGGCGCTTTAGGGAAAGGAGTTTGCCAGACTCAAACACAGTACTGAGTTAATGGTTTTTATAATAATTAAATGTATTAATAAAGCTGTGAGAAGAGTGATTGTCCTGTACTTTAAATAGTCCCAGCAGTGCGATTAAAACGCAAATATGTAAATTATGTAGTATCCCAAGACAAGAATGCATCTAAGGAACACACAGATAGGAGTGAGCTGAATGCTCAAGCCCACATGCCTCGCTCACTGAGGCATTGTTTCCTCATACCCGTGGCGCTCTGAATTCCACGCACTGGCCTTGCTGCTGTTTTATGAACATATTCCTGTCCCTCTCCACAATAAGTGATTTAGCGCCACTTGCATCAGGGGCTCATGATGGTTTCGTAGGCAGGGCAGGCACTAGGATTAGCCTGTCTGGGATACCTGACTCCAAATCCTGTCATTGCAATTCACCAGCTGCTAACCTTGGAGATATTGCCTAAATACTCCAAGCTAGTTTCTGAAATGACGCAATGATTGGACTGCTGTATTAAAGGAAAAATATTCTTTATTTGTATAGTGATTAGAGACTAAGTATGTAAACCATCCAATTGAATGGATGGAACTTAGTTTGTCTCAATAAACAGTGGCTTTTACTATAAGGTGATTTGTGTTGCTCTTCTCAGAACCACTTTTGGAAGGAGTCAGATTCTCTGGGTCAAACTAATTATGAGTCTATCACGCTGTGTAGCATCTGGGTGAGATGAGACTCTGAGCAAAGGACACAGAGACGCGATGGCTGTCACTTCTATTCTCCCTCAGCACCTTTGCAAAGCATCCATAGAACTTGTTTACTGAAGAGCTCCAGTGGTTAAAAGTAGTGAAGGGAAAGGCTGAAATGAGTGGTTAGCACCAGGTCTGAAATATCAAACGAAAAAGGAAGAGAAAAACTGTTTATGGCCTCCCAGAGCGTGCTGGTGGAGCAGGGAGGCAGGAGGGAGTGGAGGTGCTCAGGCTTCATGCTGGGATCCTGCTGGTCGTGCTGGGGGGACGCTTGACTTGAATGCCTTACTGTGGTTTGACTTTCCAGCACAGCCTAGAAGCTAAATGAACCTAATTAAACAAGCAAGCGAACATTACAGCATGGGGGAGCTGTAAGGGAACCCACTGGGTCAGGAGCTTTAAAATAAACTTAAAGCTGGGGAGAAGTGGGGTGAAGAGAGCTGCCCAGTGTTATCGGCCTTGGCCGGCAGCGGCCATCTGCAGGTGCTCCAGCACTAGCGGTGGCTGGGCAGCAAGGTGGAAGCACGGTCCGGCTGATGACCCCCGCTGGCGTCAGCGCCCCCGCCCCCGCCCCTGCGGGAGCGGCCGGCCCAGGCGGGAGGTGTGGGGGGAGGCAGCCCTCCCGGCCGCCCCAGCCCTAGCCTAGCTCCTTCCATCGGCCGCCCGCCTGCGCTCTCCCGCCTTGTCTTCGTGAGCCTGTGTCATGGACGGCACAGCCCTCCTCTCCCCTGGGTCAGCCAGGGCTGTGGTGGAGACGCTTCCAAGTGACTAACTCAGGCAGGGTGAAAACTTTGATGCCACAAAGAGTGACCGCCAGGGAGCACAGCCATACTGTGCGTTACACCGCCCTGATTTGGCGTGATACTAATTGTTGATGAAACACTTTCCTGAAATTTGTAGAACTGAATAAAAATGTACAATAAATATACATGTATACGTATGCATATATAGCAATCTATTGTAGCACACTGTTAATATATATTTTCTCCTTACCCAAGTGCGATTGTGTATACTTTTAACTAAAGAAAGCTCTCAGGGCCGGCTGTGCTGGCCCCTGCCCCCTCGCAGCTAAGGAGGTGAGCTCACCACAGCGCAAATGCAGCAGCAGTGAGCCCCCGCCTCCCCACTTTGAGTGGAGTGTGTTCTGCAACGCACGTGTTTACTTTCTGCCATCTAATCAAAGGATGCTTTTAACCCCAAATGGCTGACAGAAAGCCACTGAGGGATAGTTCTGGACTTGCCGTGAAGAAACACAAGAGAAACAACTCCCTGATGTTTGTGATTCGAGGAAATTTCAAGGAAGTGGTAGGGGAACGTCAGTCATTAGGGATGGGTGGGAAGCCTTTGCGATCTTGAAGAACCTAAAAAATGTCCCTGCAGCCTGGGAGGATTGTCCAAAAATGGTGGGCATGGTAACTGGAAGAAACAAGCTAGGAGGCCTGTGATGACTCAGCAGAACCAAGGGGGTCCGGCTGTGGATAATGACTGTGGTGCCAACGGCGGTATGTTATTCATCATTCTGCAAAGAGATGATGCTCTAAGCACCCAGTTCAGCCAGCATACCCATTTCCAGCACTGCACCGACCCTCAGTGCTAAAAGGGCTCCAGGAGCCATTGCTTTCCTGCTCTCCATAACAGTTACCCTGCATGTGTTCTGATAAGTGCAACAAAGGGAAAAAATAGGATTTCCACATAGAGCTAGCTACAGCTTCGCAAAAGAGGCCAAACAATGCTAGCTAGCTACAGCTTTGCAAAGGAAGCCAAAATAAACAGCTGTCATGCATTCATCAAATTCAGGACTCTCCCAAGTATTAAATCAATCCCATCAAAGCAGTTTTACTGCTGATGGATGAATGGATTGAAGTAGATGTATAGCTTTAAAGGGGCTTGCCATTTGGAGGAGGAAACATGCTGTGAGGCCCAGTGGCTTGGCGCCATGCTTTCAGAGCCTGATAGTATTACTAAGTAGGTTCCAACTTTGTTGCTCCTGGGCTTACTTTGTTGAATTGTGCTATTTTAAGAGTACTCTATTTTCCAAGAACTTAAGATCAAATCCAGAACATTTGCATGATGGGTTATAAAGAGCCATGGTCATTCACTCAAAATCATTAATGTCTAGGTCAATGCTTGCCCCTTTAGTTTTTTGGTTACTCTAGCAGAAGAAATAGTATCTGGGTCTAACTTTATTATAATAAATTACCTAATTGTTTTTTTAATTAGTAATTTGACTCTTTAAACATGGGTGACACATTGGAGTCTCTCATCTTAACTATTTATTGTGGAAATTTAAGTGGGAGTGAAATAAAAAAATAGGCTCTGTTTTATGTATAAAGACTAGCAAGGCATAAGTTGTTTTTGTTTCCTGGAAGCAATGACGAGTTTACATTCATCTACTTATTTTATTTCACCCAGTCGTCATGCTTGTGTAGTAAATGGCTGGGGTTTGTAAATTCATCCTGAGCACATGATAAGTAGCCTGTTAACACAATGAGTTGAGCACAGTGGTTCAACTAATTCTAGCAGCTACAAGAGCCATGCTCTGTTCCCTTGATTTCTTGTGTCTCCAGGAGTATTTGTATTTTCTAGGGATTGGCAAACTGAGTAAAGGTAAGGAAGAAGAAACCAACTTTCACCTATCCTATGAAATAACTTTCTCTTTAGATTGCAAATAATTATCTTTAAAGTGACATTCAATGTACTTTTCCAAGGAATTTTAGTGTGGGACAGTTTGGATGAATGAGCAGAATTTCTCAGTATGAGAAGAATTCTCATAGCATATTTGTCCAGTATGGAAATGTTTTATTAGCTCTAAAGCTGTTCAAAGAAGCCAAAAGATTTAACCTCCCTGCACATATTAACCACAGAAGCATAAGTCATTCAGAGTTGAGAATACTAGAAGGTACTTGCCAGCTCCCTGAAGATAGCTAGGAGTCAATTTCAAATGGGAATAGACAAAGGAGAGGGTTTTCTCATTAGAGAAATTGGTAGACACTGAAATGAGCTACTTCAGAAAACTATTGAGTTTTTTGTTTTAATGACCTTTAAAAATAAGTACAGATCCCTATTGTTCGGTAGTGTTTTGATTCTTAGACATAAAGGAATGGTCTAGAGCACGACTTTTCAATCTGTGTTCAGTGAGGGGCTTCTCAGGGTGGGGTGAGAGAACTAAGTGGAAGGTGAGGTGAGCTTGTGGGACAGGGTTGCCTCTTCTCTGAGGATGTGCAGCTAAACCTAGAAAGCAGATGCAGCCCTCATCTATTTACTTAGTTCCAAATTTTTATATATATATATGTTTATATATATATGTTATATATGTTATGTGTGTGTGTGTGTATATATATATATATATATATATATATATATTATTGATTTCAGAGAGAGGAAGGGAGAGGAGAGAGAGATAATCATCAATGATGAGAGTCATTGATCAGCTGCCTCTTGCCCACCCCCTACTGGGGATCAAGCCTGCAAACTGAGCATGTGCCCTGACTGGGAATCAAACTGCAATCTCCTGGTACATGGGTCGATGCTCAACCACTGAGACACACTGGCTGGCTGGGCACCAACTTTTAAATTCAGACAAGACATTATTGGGAAGCAAATATTAATGGTTAGAAACCATTGAAAATTCACTTTGAAGTGATAGCATTTCTTTAAACATTGTTGCTAAGAGAACTTTCATTCAATTTTAGTGTATATATGTTAGATATCTCATAAGAAGTTATCATGTGGCTCAGAGTAAACACTCAATATTTTTTTAATGAATGAGTGCAGAGGAGAGCAGATATGGCAAAAATACATTTGGCTCATTTATTACTCAGATGTTATTGTGTAGAAAAGGGGTCAGCATATTTTTCTGGAAAGAACCAGGTAGTAAATATTTTAATTTTGTGGGCCATACTATCGATGTTGCAACTATTCAACTCTGCTATTGTAGTTTGAAAGCAGCTATAGTTCATACCTAAGTGAATGGACATAACCATGTTTCAATAAAACTTTATGTACAGAAACAGACAGCATGCCGGATTTAGCTATAGTTCCCTGACCACTGGTGTAGAGCATGGGTATGATCAAACCTCTCAGCTTCAAGGTATATTGAGGTTAATCAACAAGAGTACTAGGTGTGAGAATGATCACTAATAGTGGCTTCTTGTTGGATCAACATTTTGTGTAAAGAGGGTTCTAGACAAGCAACTGCATGTGTATCTGGCATGTGTTTATTTCCTTTTGCTGTCATTTTAGCAAACTTGTTCTCTCTGCTCTGTTAATTCTGCAAGGTGATTCTACATAATAAAATGTTAGAAAAATGTATTTATCATTCAGAATGAGAAGTCTGATTTATGAAAAGCTTATGAAAGCTGTGGTTGTGGAATTTTTAATCTATAGAATTAATTCCCTTTCCTTCTTAACACAGATACGACTTTCTTTCTGAGGAAGGAGCCAGCAGTGATGGAACCAGATAAAGTCAATGTGTTAACACTAGGCAACCCAACACGACCAAAGGCAAGATGTTGAACACATTTCTGGCAGAAGCAAAAATGGCCAACTCATCAATCAGCAAGGATTTTGTAAACATTTCATGTACTACAAAGCTACTTCTTTATGGGAACCCTGACATATTTATTCCCATTCTCTCTTTTCTTTATCTCTATCTCTCTCTTACACACACACACACACACACACACACACACACACACACACACACACACAGTTTTCAATAATTACTGGCACAATTTTATATTTTATTTTATTATTATGGCATCTCAGTATTTTTATTGCCCATGATAACTACATTAGTTCAAACTGTTCCGAACTGAGCCATTTTATAAGTAGAACATTAATTGTTTTGAATTAGAACAGTAAAAGAAAACAGTTTTTATGCTGGGTGGATTTATGATATAAAACTATCTCATTAACCTTAACTACAGAACCACTAGCATGGTCAAAAAAAATCCAGGACAAAATAGTGTTTCAGTACACAACTTTTAAAAAAAAAGCAATTTATAGACAACTAGGAATACATTTTACTTATGTAAATTCCTTTTAAAAAAATAAGGAGCAAGTAACTAATTATTATGAACTTTCATGATTGTGTCTAGAAAGTATCTAGAAATTTAGCAAATTTAGTCCTGGGATTTTCTGTGGATCTAAGCAAGCCTTTTAGCTTTTGTCTCAGTTTTTCCACTTGGAATGTGGAGTATCATTTTTAAGCCCTGGTGGGTGGCTCAGTTGGTTGGAATATCATTTTTAGAATCACAAAATTAAGATAATGAGAAATGGTAAGAGATTAACCTAACTGACCATATGCCTTCATTTTTATTTTATGTTATTTTGTTTTTACCAATGAAGTACCTGAAACTCAGATGAAATGACTTGCCCATGGTCTCACAGCTCATTGGAATTTCAGGGGTTCAGAGGGTCTTTATATCAGCTTGCCCTGAGGTTTCACACAGGCAGGGATTTCTGGGCAAAGGCAGATGGTTCAGTCAGGGGCCACGAGGTTATTCAGAGTAGGTCTCTGAGCTTTCCTATGGTGGCACCATTCCTGCAGTCCTCTCTAAATGAGGCTACATGTAGTGCCCGGGGAGGGACGGGGGGAGGCTCTGTCGTGGCTTGTTCATGTGGATCTGGTGACCTGAATCTCCTTGGTGTTCCTTTATAATACCTCAGTCATCTCAGAGAAACAAGCCATTTCTAGCTTCTGTTCTGTACACTAAGATCATAAATAGGACATTTGGGGACCTGACAGTTGTGTCTCTAGTGCCCAGCACTGTGTTAGCAGTCTTGGTTTGCACAGTTACCACACACATTACACATTTTTAAAGGCTAGACAAGAGTACAGCAAAATACATTCTTTCTCAAGATAATGCATCTTCTTGGAGAAAAATCACCAGATTTTTGAAGAGACCTGGTCCTAATTGTTGTTCTTCTGTTCCTAGATCTGTTGTTATTTGTAGCCTTGGGCTCCTCATGTGGCCTCTGAGCCTCACCTGTAGGGAGAGGATACTCCTACCTACCTTAGGGTATGGTGATAATGGGAGGGGAATCCCAGCTCCACTGTTTTCTAGTGCTGAGTGACCTAGGAGAAGTTCCTCAACCTCTCAATGCCTCAGTTTCCTCATCTATAAAATGAGAATAATAAAATAATATATACCTGACAGAGTTTTTGTGAAGAATGAGTTGCTACATGTCCAACACTTAGAGCAATGCCTGACACATAATAAGCATGTTAGTAATCATGGCACATAGTAATACATGTTAGCTATCATCATCATCATTATTATTAATTATTATTATTATTATAGAAAACTGCTTTGAAAGAAAGAACTATATTGAGGTAAATAATTATTTATTAGTACATAGATTGCACATATAAGAGTTGGGTTAAAATACATTTTTCATCGTGCAGGAATCTATAGGTACTTGGTAGAAAGGACTTGTTCCACATATTCCTTCCTCTCCATCTTCCTTATTTTTCTTTCTTTTTATTGGTTTTATCTTCTCCTTATCTGCTGTTTCTCTCTATTCTCTGGCAAATGAAAAGTGGTCTTGAAGGATGGAAGATTAAATCTTTCAACTCCTCAGTAAAAAGAGGCTATAAAACTGCAATATAATAATGCTAACAATAAAAATAATATGTAGTCAAATCTGCAGGCAGTGAAAACAGACTTAGCTCAGTTGTGTTTTTGGTGTGGCTGATGAAAACCTACAAGTTTCCAAGTGGTCTGCAGGATGCTGAGCACAGTTCAGGCTGTAAGGCATCCCTGCAGTGCAGCAAAGTTGTTGGGAGTGGGTGGAAAAGGGCTTTTAAAAATGTTTCTCTCCCAGGTACTTATAAATTTGAAATGACACAGAAGGTTTATTGGGTAAGTAGATTAAAAGTGTGTTCAACTGTGAGTGATGTATTGGCTGGGACTAATATATGCATACAGACTATTGGGACAGTGATTTTAAAAGTGGGTGTTGTTGAGGTTGTATGTGTTACTGAGACTACTGGGAAGTGACTAGGAGGCATTGGGATAGATATCCTACCAGTTCCTGCTGTGTGGCTTCTGTCTAATTTACACAGCTGGCTCTTTGGAGGAAGACTCTGCAGGACACTTCCCAGCTGCCTATGAATAATGAATGTTCCTACATAAGAAGAGGACCCTGGGAACACTGGACAGTGATTGGTATCCACTGCCACCTCTATGTCTATTTATCTATCTATCATCTATCTATCATCTATCCATCAATCTATCATCTATCTATCTATCTATCTATCTATCTATCTATCTATCTATCTATCTATCTATTATCTATCTATCTATCTATCTATCTATCTATCTATCTATCTATTATCTATCTATCTATCTATCTATCTATCTATCTATCTATCATCATCATCTATCTATCTATCTATCATCTATCTATCTATCTATCTATCTATCTATCTATCTATCTATCTATCATCTATCTATCTATCATCTATCTATCTATCTATCTATCTATCTATCTATCTATCTATCTATCTATCTATCATCGATCTATCTATCATCTATCTATCATCATCATCTATCTCTATCATCTATCTATCTATCTATCTATCTATCTATCTATCTATCTATCTATCTATCTATCTATCTATCATCTATCTATCTATCTATCTATCTATCTATCTATCTATCTATCTATCTATCATCTATCTATCTATCATCATCTATCATCTATCTATCATCTATCTATCATCATCATCATCTATCTCTATCATCTATCTATTATCTATCTATCATCTATCTATCTATCTATCTATCTATCTATCTATCTATCTATCTATCATCTATCATCTATCTGTCATCTATCACTTATATCTATCCATCCATCCTCCCACCCATTCACCACCCATATATCCATGATCTCAGAATCAATTGAATTCAAAGAGACTGTTGCAGAAATTATCAAGAATCCAAACAAAGTAAGGAGACACTAAGCGTGTTAATCCACATTAAGAACAAACTGTGAAATGGATTTGGACACAGTTAATCTCAGTGGACTGTTAAATCCATAGCTTAGTGGAGAAATCACTCATTTGCAAATTGAGAAAGTCCCCATTAAAGCAATGTGATTTAACTGATAAGAGCAATCCAGAAATTATACCCAGTTTGAGCAATAGTTTACATATTTAAATCCCCCAAGAACGTGTTGATGCAGAGAAGAGTGGCAATGGCCTATTGTACCCATAATCTGTGCATTAAAGAGCCCCACAGTGCACATTTACACAGCAGACCATGGCCTGACTTCAGTGGCAATGAGCTGTGGACTGAACACTCATTGAGAGCTACCAGGCACTTCCTCTTACTTGGTAGTAATAGCTCCAGTGGAACCCTTACACACTTAGGATCTTAGTGTAACAAGCAGGATGGAATGAATGCATTTCCAACTTTGCTTCTATAAAGTTTTTTTTTTCTTTTAAAGGCTCATTTCTATTGGCATTAACTAAACACAAGAATTCCCAGAAATCTAAATTGAAAATGCGAGTTTAAATGTAGACTAACAATGTTATTCAGAACTGAGCCATGTTATAATATACCATATATCATATATTGTCAAGTATTGCTTTGGTCTGCAGACATAATTAATATAAGCTAGCCATTAATAGTATGATATATGATCTAGGAACCTTTACTATAACAAAAGCCAACTGATATTTATCTCTAATGTGCCATAATCCTTACATCACAAAGCATTAACAAAAGGTATATTCTTTAATGCTATACTCTCAAGGGTTTATTTGAACTTTTCCCCCCCTGGTTTAATTAGCTTCTTCATTTTAATTAAAGTACAGTACAACATTTACATGGTGTTTAATCTGGAAGTTAATCCTATTTTCTTAAAAGATTAAGTACGGTAATAAATATAAAATAATGATGACTGTATCTCCTAGGACTGGTGCTTTGGCTACATGAACAACTTCTGCTGGAAATAGAAACATATTTTTCTTTAGTACTTTTTCATTAAGACATTAATGCCACAAGAATAGCCTTTTAACCAATTAAGAGCTTCCATAAAAGCCAGATCCCCACCCTGGCCCTGACTCATGAATGTTCATATCTTTTGGATTTGAGGTGGACCCCAAGATCTGCTCAGCAATCCCACAATCTGTATGTGTGTGTTTATGGTCCACTTCTCTCCTAGAACTCTCCCCTCCCGTGCTCAGTTCATCTTGACTAGGGAGTCTGATCTTTTCCAAGAGACAGGAATGCTTGTCAAAAGCATTCATCTCTAGTCCAACTCTTCTTGCTTTCGCCCTTGGCAAATTCATTGTCTATGTGGGCAACCTGTGCAATAAGCACCCTGTTTCTCAGTTCCTTGACCTCCACATTGATGATGACTTTCTCTTCCACTCTGACTTAGCCATTCACTTCCGCAGTGACACTCTAGACTTGTCATTGCCAAGACAGAATCACTTGGAAGTCACTTACTCAAACATGTTTTTCAACCGCTACTTCCTTTCCTTCCTGCTTCCACTGCAGCAATACTTTGTTAAGACCTATAGTCCATGAACTTCTTCGTCTCCTCCTCTATTTTCTTCCCAGTTCACTTACATTTCATGGTTATTTCAACCTCTTTATTGCAAATACCCTTAGTTCCCTTGCCCTGTTCATTCCACAATACTCCTATATTGGATGAAACCAGTCATTCACTCATTCGCCTTCCCTGTGTCCATTCCCAGTTGAAATATTTCCCATCATTCAAACATCCTTTTGTATCCCCACTTACAAGTGTTCTCCCTTAATTTCACCGCATCAACTGCCTCTTTCACAGTCAAGATTCTGTGAAAACTTGTATATACATATTTACTCCATTTCCTCATTTCTTACTTATTTTTGACCAGTCCTGAGTTGGTTTTCACTCCCTCCTTTCCACCAGAATTCATCTTGCTAAGGTTCTCAGTCACTTTCATCTCATCAGATTTAGTTGACACTTTTTAGCCTGCACCCTCTTTTGCTTCACAGAAATATTTGTTAGAGCTGTCAATTCCTGCCATTTTGAAATACTTTATTCCTTGGCTTCAAAGACACCAACTCTGTTTTGGAAAGACAGTCTTTTCTTCTATTTAAGCTTTATGTAGATTATCTCAGAACTTGTCCTGGTTGCTCTTATTTCTCCAAATTCTTGAGAGTTTTGACTCCTAAAGGTTCAAAATGCATCTATATGAAAAACACAGGTCCACATAAAGACTCATACATGAATTTTCATAACAGTTTCATTCACAATAGCTCCAAATTGGAAATAATCCGGAAGTCCATCAATAGGTAAATGGATACACAAAAATGTGTTATTTATATAATGGAATACTACTCAGCAATAGAAAGAATGAACAACTGATACACATGGCACTACAGATGAATTTCAAATGCATTATAAGTGAAAAAAGACTGACATAAAAGAGTACATACTATATGACTCCATTTATCTAAAATTATAGAAAATGCAAGCCAATCAGCATTGCCTGAGACCAAGGCAGAGGGAGGGATGGGCTGCAAAAGAGAATGAGGAAAACTTCTGCGGTGATGGAAATGATCTGAATCTTTATTGTGAGGATGGTTTCATAGGTGTATACATCAGTCAAAACTCATGAAATTGAACACATTAAATAGGTGAAATTTGTTGTTAGTTATACCTCATAAACTTGATTAAAATCTGCTGACAATTCTTGCATTTAAGTCTTTTACATCGATCTTTCTTACGATCCTCAGGCTGTGGATCCAATTATTCACATGACTCCCCATTTTGATATTTCATAGGAATTTCAAACATAACAAGTCTAAAACTGAATCCTGGATTTATTCTCCACATTTTCCCTTCCCTCACTTCAGTAAATTGCTGTCTCAAGAAGACCTCGAAATATAGTGGTTTAAATGAAATAAGAATTTATTTCTGTCTCACAGGACAGTCTAGAGATAAGGGAGCTGGTGCTGTAGGGTGACTCTACCATCGTAAGCACTGGGTTCCATTTCTGGGTTCCAGGAATGCTTCAGTTCTCATGCTATCCCAGCCAGCAAGGGCAGGGAAAGGGTTAAAGAAGTGCCTGCATGTTTCTTTTTTAAGGGCATAACCCAGAAGTGTCAAATAGCCATACTTCATTGCAAGTGTAGCTGAGAAATGTTGTCTTTATGCAGTCGTGTGTTCAGCTAAATCTTTATTTCTATGGTAGAAGAGGAGAACTGAGACTGAGAGACAGGGCTTCCATCTTTCTCCATGGTGTGTGGGGACTTAGGCAAATAAGTTTTTGTGGGGCTCCTTTCTATCTCTGCAATTTGATTAAAAATGTATAACAAAGTCCATGGGCCTACGTGAAGTAGTGTTTTGCTGATGAAGTTTTAGAAAAATGGGTATAGAAGAGTTACTTACATATTGGTGTATTGTCAAATCAGTGCACATGCTCAGGCATCCCTTCATGTTCTTTATGGTCAATTGGGTTGTTCCTGTCTAATTTTGTTTCTCCCATGCATTTAAAAAAAGTAGCAATACTGTTAATACTCACAATGACATGACTCTTCAGAACTTTTTGTATTGAAACACTATAGATCTTGTGGCTACAGTACCATAATACTAGTTATTTTAATGCTGGTTGTATTATGACTTACGACGTGGCATCATCTACATTACCACCCTTGAATACTGGCTTCCAGTGCCTCTAAGATTGTTATTGTGCTTCCTTGATGATGACTACAAAGATAAGCCTTACCCAGAGTATTCAGAAAAATGTAAGCCATCATTTTCTTATAGTTTTAAATTTTCCATTTTTAAGTTTATGGCATAAAAGTAGAACAACACATCTTCCAATCACGTCTTTTCTCGAACTCTTCAGATTGGAACAGCCACACTCATAGAACGTGATCTCTTGCAACGTTGACTGAACCTCTATAAGGCACAGGGATGAGGTACCCATAGGAGGAGAGGAACAGTCCATTTGCACAAGGAATGTCCATCCTTCAGCACAGCTTAAGACTGACCTGAGAGAGCATGGCATTGGGGGCAAGAGAAGGCAGGGGTTAAAAGGGTCTGTTGCCATCTGGGACCAATGGTCTTGGCAGCCTCCAGAGGAGCTAATCACTTCTCTAGCTTAGGTGGACTTGAGCTACTATCCTTTCTTCCTTGGCGCAGACCCAAGGATAAATGCTGCTCTCCTCTACTTGCCAACAGTGTGGGAGATGATGTGAGATAACAAGGGGAAGCCGTAAGTTTCTAGAAAAAAAAAAAAAAAGACTAAGTTATCATGATCATGATTCCTGGGCCAGATACCATAGAGTATGGTAATTGGAAGTCCCCTTTGGAGTCTTACTCTTAGTTTAAAGATGGAGTTTCTCAAGTCACCTGAAACTCAGAAGGCTTCTTCAGCTTCTTCTGGAAGTACCTTCCAGGCCTGGCCAACCAGCTTTGGCAGAATCACAGCTGTCATCTTATCTTTTTGCAGTTCTGAGGCCTGCCATGCCAGGTGTCTCTTACCACTTTCCAGGGTATGGTGGCCTCACACAGTTATGAGTATAAAGGAGTCTGTAGATGTCAATGCAACAAGACTAATGGAATTTCTCATCTGTTATATTTTATGATCATTATGCCAGTGGTACTGCCAGCAACATCATGGGAGTGATTGTTTCCATCATTTTAAAGATGAGCAAGATAAGATGCAGTGTTTCTATCTCAGTTGTTCCTACAAAGGGAAGGAATAAAACACAGTTTATACGTCTCACCCTGATGCCACCCGAGAAATTGATTTAGAGGAATTTTTGACCAGCCAGTGCCAAATTTCTGTCTCATAGACTACTTGTTCCTGGAGGTTGTATGCTACAAAAAGAAATATATCTCCTTAGGAGCTTAAGCTGGACACAGGCTGGCCATCTGCTCTCCTGGCAGGGGCTGGCATAGGCTGCCTTATGGGTACGGGTGATGGAGCAGGGAAATCACTGGCCAACAATGCTGCTGGCAGCGGGGCATGGAGGCAGACGGACTCCTAAGCTGCTGACTGCTGTCAACGTCTTGGAGTCCATGGAGCAGACATAGTGGAAGTTGTATGTCTTGAAGGAGAAAGACGAGGTGGAGTCTTAATAGCATCACAGCTCCAGTGGTGGGAGAGACTACGTTTTGGCCAGCAACCCTGCTAGGTATCGTTCTAGGTGCTGTGGTTAGAGCAATAAATAAGAGAGTACAGCGGGGTAGAAAGACATTAAGTAAGTGCCAGCGCACATAATTATTTAATTACGAATGTGATAAACTCCATGATAAAAAAGTAATGTTCTTTGATAGCATATAATGGGGAGGTCTGAGTGTGGGTGTGGAGGGGGTGTGGAGGGAAAGCTTTCCTGAGAAAGTGACATCTCAACAAATCCTGTCCTGATTGATCTGAGTCAATAATGACAATCACGGTGCCTTGCCAGTGATTGATTTGGCGTGTGTTAGGTTACAGCATGTGATTGGTTAGGGCATGTGTTACAGTTTTGACTGAGACAAAAGAGAAGTCTGCTGGAGGGCTTTTGGGTACAGTTTACGCACTCTTACGAGGAAGAGATGACCTTTCTGCCTCTGAATGTTGGCATGTCTGAACCTGAGTGCAGCTCACTTGAGGAAAAATCTTACTCATCAGGCAGAGGAGGCAGATGAAAAGAATTTGCGTTCTTGATGGCTTCCTTAATTGTGTAAATCAACATGGAGCACCCTGCTTCGGAGCTTTCAATGTGCTCATTATGTGAGCGAGTGGTTTGAGTTCTGAAAAAGATAACAGAAGTTATCTAGGTAATAAATGTGAGTGGAAGGCCACTCCAGACAAAAGAACAACACATGTGCAGCCTGAAGTCGAAATACAACTAGTTCCATGTGGCTGGAGAGCAGTGAGTGAGGAGGAGTGAAACGGTAAAGCTGGAGAGTTGGTAGGGTCAGATCATGCCACTATCATTTTTCGACATTAGCTAGTAATTTATATTTGGACTCCTTACAGGCACATTTAGGCTTATAATTCTTTGTTTTGAATCACTCCAACAGAATGCTAGATAATTCTTTTACTTCTGTAGAGTGGAGAATGGGAATAATTCTGTACCTTGATGGTCTACAATATGAAAAAATATTTCTTACTTGGTTTAGGCGATGATAGCTTGAACTGATTTCTAGTTGCTGCTCCTGGGTTCGCTATCTAGTGGGACTACCTGGGGGTTACCCAGTTGCAATAGCATTGAATTGGGGCCTCAGCACTTAAGCATTTTGGGCAGTACTTTAGAGAGTAGTTATGCTGGTTGGGTTTGTTATTATGAAGCTGGTGATCTTCAAATTCTTCGGTCTAAGAATCTGAGAGAGAATGTGGGAATTCTGCGAAGTAATGAGGATAATAGTCCAGTGACTCTCACAGAAGAGTTCCTATATGGTCCCAGCAGGTGCGAGAGGCCCGGGGGTTGACAAGAGGCCTGCCTGCTTGGCTCAACCTTGCCCAGTGCCTTCGGTTCTTCTACCTGTGTAGGGTCTTTGCTCATTTCTTTTTTAAAAAATTTATCTTGATTGTTGAAAGTATCGCAGAGGTCCCCCTTTTCCCCCCCATTGACCCCCTCCCCCCAGCATCCCAGGGCCCTCTGGCAGTCTGTGTCTTCTGGCAGGAGAGCTTTCTCTGGATGGTAGACTGCAAGATTTAGACCCTGGATTCCAAAAGCTCAGACTTTGAAAGCAGATGCCACTTAGCAGCTGTGTAAACTTGAGTGCATTATGTAACGTCTCTAGGCCATAGTTTAGTCATCTGTAATGTGGTAATAGTAGCCCCTAACTCACAGAAGTGTTGTGAAGATCAAATGAAGTAATCTATGACAAGCGCTCAGCACAGCACAGATGTTCAGTATGATAGCTATTACTTAACACCGTCAGTGCTCATTCATCGCCACTGGCATTGGTATTTGTGGGCTGGGTCCTGATCCTCCCATGCATGCGGTGTGAAGGGAGGGCCCGACCACCTTTGCCATTGCCCCGGTTAACACAGTGCCACAGCACACCTGTTTATTGAGCTGTGTACCAGGCGCTGTCCTGGGGTCTGGGCACCTATGAAAGCAGTAACAAACACAAGAACAAAACATTCCCACAGCTTTCAAAGTTCCAGAAAGAATAGCTTGGTTTTACCATGAGCACTTATTTCTCACAAAATGAACTAAATCAAGAATGTGATTTTGATTGGTAGTTTGAATTTAAAAAACTATGACAGTTAAGGTCTTTTAAAAAGTTTCCTTGCAAAAATATTTAGTATTTTGATTTGTGCTCTTTGATAGGTATGTTGAACTTCTTAAACCTACAGATTCATTACAAGCGCCTCACATTCAGAGAGAGGTTTTTTGGGGGGCAGGGGTAGTGTGGACCCTCTGGGATGTCTCCAGCATAAGCACAGCTCTGAGCAAACCATGCTTTACAAAGTCAGTTGTTTTACTTCTTCCAGAATATTGAAAGTTTGCCTGGTGAACATTCCCCGAAATCAAAATGACTTATTATCAGGCTTCCTTTGCTTTTGATCCTGCTGCAGGATGGTGTGTTTTCCTAATGATGCAGAATCTCTCGTTAAGTTCAGGAAACAGGATATAAGGATAAGTCAATTGACTCAATTTATGGACATAATAAAACGGTCCCTATTACCTTCAGCAGTCAAGGCAAGACAAGGTGAAACACAGTGTTGTAAAGTTATTATGACAAAATAGTTTAGTATTTACCTGACCAAATAAAGTGAAAATACTGCATTTATTTTTGAAGCGGCATTTCAGACATTATGACCTAAAATTAATAGTGGTAGACGATCATTTATCCTGTCGCACAGGGATATTGCAGAGTTCACTCAAAGCCAGGAATATCTGCCATTAAATCATGGCAAACGAAAAAAAATTTTTGAAGTATTTCCTCGTGTCTGCTCTATGTCTACTGTTGGCCCCACCGAGCCAGTGTTAACAGCTAAGGCATTTCTTTTTCCATCTTGTAATATAATTAAAAACAAATTTAGAAGCAGAATAGATGTTTTGTACGTTATGGCCCTGTTCGTTTTGAGGGAAGGCATTGGCAATGCACACAGCTGTTTCTGACAATTATAAACTCAGAAAAGAAAAAAAGGGAGGAAAGAAGCCAAACTGACCAAATATGGTTGCCTTTGTTTTCCACTGGGAAGCAGGTCTTTGGGGGTGGCCATAGGAAGAGCAGATGTAAATCAAACATTTTTAACCTGCTGTGTTCCATAGGAGATGGGCATGAAGCTAAGGGGGTAGGGAAGGTTTCAAGTAGTTGAAGACAGAAGGCATCTAAGGGGTGCATAGGCTCTTAGTAGCTTATGAAAATACTTAAGGTTTGGGCTAAATTTCAGCTAATATCTGGCGTTTGGTTACTTTCTCAACTCTAGAGTCTAAAGTCTAAAGTGATTTTATGTTTCTGAATTAAAATGGACTATCACTCCAAGTGGGTAAGAGTGTGGACACAGAGCAGAAGAGAAAAAATTCTAAGTTTTGCTTTGAATATCTTCTGTTTGCAAATGTTGATTGTGAGTTGCAGAGTGACTAACAATTAGACCCCTCAGTCTTTTGCTAGCTATCAACTGCATAAGGCCTACCCCGACAACTCATTAAAATTGCGTCTGGCCGTGCTCCCTTCACCTGCCCCCACTCCTATACCATCTTACCCTGTGTGGCTTTTGCTTTTTTATAGTTCTGTCACCTTTTAACATTCTTCATAATTTGCTTTTTAATATTATCGCCCTTCCTGCTCCCCTCCCCCAGCCCCATGTAAGGCTGGGTGGGATCTTTGATGTGTTTGCCAATGTATCCCAAGCATCCAGAGAAATTGTCTGGCACATAGTAGGTGCTCAATAAATACTTGTGGAATGAATAAATCATATCCTTCTTTTGCTTAAAACCTGACAACGGTTTTCACTGGCTTTGTGATAAAGTGTAACTTCTTTATGTGGCATATATGGTCCAGTTTACATATTCAAATGCATTTCTTTTCATTTTTCTCCTGAATGGCTTCGGCTTTGCCAAACCATGACCTATCTTGCTTGTGGGTCTTGCTCATGCTGATTCTTTTGCCTGAATTTCTTCCTGTCCTCTTTCTTCCTGTCTAGCTCCAATCAAGTCTTTAGGATTCAATTTAGATTTTTTCCCCAGGAAGCCTTTCCTTGCCTTCCAAGTCTGAGGTAGGAGCTCCTCCTGTATGTCCTAAAGCACACTGTACTCCCCTGTCTCTTTTTTAGGCTATAAAATCTATGGGGGCAAGAGCCAGGCCTGCCTTGTTCATAGTTTTCTTTGTGCCAAATGCAGTGCTTGGCACTTTGTGGGAGGTTCATTATCTATATTGGATCAATGAATCATGAAAGGAAGGGTATGTAACTCAGACATCAGCTAGGATCATTCTACCCAGTAAGATCTGGGAAGACTGGCCCAATGCCTTTGTCTAAGGTATTTTGACTATTTCTAGGGGCTTATCAATTCTGGCCCCAATTACCGTTTTGTATTCTTATTGTCCCTTAATTTAGTATATCACAGCACAGTGCCTTGGTTAAGCACGTGGCCCTGGAGCTCCACGATCTAAACTCAAATCAAGCACCTCCCGCTTATTAGCTTGTTAACTTCTCTCTGCCTCAGTTTTCTCATTTGTAAACTGGGGATAATTATGATAACAATAACACCTACCTCATACTAACTTGCAAAGATTCAATTCGTACATGTTAAGTACAAACAGTTTGATTCATTGTAGGTCTTAGTAAATTTTAGCTCTCTAATCGACAACATAAACAAGGCTGTTGTATTTAGCAGAATTTGCACTGAAGGTGTACAGGTCCCAAGATAAATGAAGACATCCCTATTGGGAAAAGTCCTTGTGTCCATCCCACCAAGAGGATTTCTCCCTGGTGCGCACCCCAGCGGAGGGCCCTGGCCTTTGGCTCTCTCCCAGCCTCTCTCTTCCTCTTCTCTGCCTTTGCTTTTCCATAATCTACATATCTGTCCCTCTCTCCACAATGGCGGCTGGAAATGCCCAATTCTTCCTTTGTCTCTTTTGCAGTCTACCTAAGCTTACTGCTCCAGGCTGACTTCCACACTGGACTCCAACCCATCTCTATGTGTGTGACTCTCAGTCCAATGCCTGGGTCATCTCCAGCTTTAGCAGCTGCTCATTGCCCCTTTAACAAGGCTATTTTCCTCGGGAGGCAGCTGTAGTCAATGGCAAATTTCTCTGTTACAAGTAGAAGGAAAAAAATGATAAGCACCTTCACAGGTGTGTGTGACAAATAATCACATCATTTGTGAAGCACAAAACACTGGAGGAATAGTCAGTCTTTAGCTTTAGCTTTTAAGGTAAAACAGTTAGTTCCCTTTTGCATGAACAGGACTGGTGGAGGCCTCACAGCCCAGAGATGCATCCTTTGCTTTCCTCTCAAAGAAGCCCTTGCCTAAGTGCTGTGTTAGAAGCAGACACATTAGCAGGGCTGAGCTGCTGCAACATTGTAAATGCCAGCAAATAAAAGTGTCAGCAGCCTGGGCTGTGGGAGGCTGGCAGGGCCTGGAGTTTAGTGCTGTTCTGTGGAGATCGGCCTTTCTAGGGGGCTGGTTCATATCCAGCCCACACGAGTAGTGATTCAAAGTTATTTCCTACCGATGGCTCTTCCTGACCCCAGGAAAAGGTGTTTGGAGGTCTCCAGCCGCAGCCCACCAGGAAGGAGAAATATCTGCTCAACTTGAACTGCCCTCTCCCTCCAACAGATGGCCCCATCCTGGGGCGTGGAGGGCGTTTTGAATGGTTGGTGGAAGCTTCCCCACCACTGCCTATATTGATAATAGAATTTTTGTATTACTTCTTGTGGGGCCCGTAACCACATGAAAAAAATATAAGAAAACTTGTTTTCTTTTCACCACTGGATGTATTTATTTACAAAGAGGGATTTTACACGGCCAGAGGCACACACTCCCTGGTAGTAAAACTCCATCCTGAGATTCCCTGATTTCTTGCTCTGTGCCTCCAGCACTGAGGGTTTGTGACATCACAGCTCTCAGAGGCCGGCTTCAGCCAGTTCTGTTTTGTTCCTGCTTTTGGTGAGTTTGGCAAAAGCAAATAGTGTTTTAGGCCTAAGGGTACTTTTTCCTTTTGAATTTGAGAGAAAAATGCAGCTTTGCCCCTTAAAATTGTATAGCAGAAAATGCTTGTTTCTGGGTAGTGGATGTTCAGTCGCCGGGCTCCCAGAGCCTGTCCACTGACAGCAGAATCCTTGCTGAGCAGCGAGGCGGGTTTCACCAGGGCCTGGTCTCAGCACACGCAGAAAACAGCCCGATGTTGCTGAGCGCCCTCTGTAATGGGCGTGTTAATGGCTTGGAAATCTTAGCCATTTCAAATGACGTTTTAAAAGAGTTTTTAAGACATGGGAAAATTCCTCAGATCATTAATAAGTGAAGGAAACAAGTAGAATGCAAAATATGCACAGTATGATCTAAACTCTGTGAAACAATAGATATTAAGAGGGACAATATACCAAAATGCCCATAGTGGGTGCCAAGCTTAGGAATCTCTTTTAGTTTTGTGCCTATTAATAATCTCCAGTGATTTCCAGGCTTCCTAGAGTCAGCATATATTAATTTTAAAATCTGCATAAAATAAATGTTTATTTAAAAAATTAAAATGGAACAATTTACTTTCATCTGTGACAATTTTAAGGGGTATCTTTTTTTACAATGAAGCAAAACCTAGTATTATACCCTTTTATCATTCTCTGTTGGGGGATATTATAGCCCCAGCCCACTGTAGCCAACTCTTGTGATTTTCTGTATATATTCTCACTTCAAAAATGATGTTTTACATATGACCCAAGTTAACATATTTGCAATTGATGACCACTTTTGGGGGACAACACAGGACCACTTGGTTTTAGCTTTGATGCTAAAGCTTTTGTCTAGAGTAGTGTGATAAAATTCTATAAAGAAAAATTGCAAGATACGTGCATATAGTTAATATATTTACATATAAAAAATTGCCAATTTTATTACTATTATAAAATCTTGTTTAAAAATAATAAAGTAATTAAATATCCTAAGTTACTGAACTTTTATTTTTGACATTGATTATTTTAGGGAAAAAGGGCAAGTTCTTTTGTTGAGTAACTCTAATATCCTCTCTCCATCACAGTAAAACTGGTATATAAGTTTTTAATGGGCAGTTTACAAGATATATCCTTAGGTCATATCTGTTCAGCCTAATCTCATGCAACTTTCACATCTACATTTATGCTCTAAAATAAAAATTCTAGAATTATATTTTGTGGAATAAATAGTTCCATGACATGTTTGTGACAAAGGGTTCCATGCTAAAAAGTTTTGGGCAACACTATGTACTACCATCTCCCAACTCTATTCTCAATTCGTATACCCACATCAAATGTTCTGAAATGTTCTGCAGTAAAGAAATCCTTTAAACTCTGTTTAAACCAGTATTTCCTAACTTCCGAACAAGGATATTAGAAGTGCTACTTCCAAAGCACTGAAAAGCCACATCATCAAAAAAATATCGAGTGACTTTCTTTTGCTATACTGAAAAAGAAGCTGGAGAGTAGAAAAATAAAATGAGCAGGATTTTCTATAAAAGTGACTCAAAAAGGGCTTTGTGCTTAAGTCATAATCCTCTGCCCCAAGTCCTTTGATTAACTGTAGAATCCTTCAGATTTTTAAGTGATTATAGCAACCATGGCTTTAAGGCAGGTCACAGAAACACTAGAAGCCAGGGCGCAGTTCTCCTTGGCCATCTCTGATAATTTCCATTTATTCCCTAACTTAAGGGTAACTCTTGCAATAGTTGCAGAATTGATCTATTTGGTGTAGAATGTTAGCATCCTTCTGCACCTCCCTCCCCTCTCAAAAAACCCCCCAAACCCACCCTCCTTCTCTTTCTTTCAGTTTCCTGTCTTTTGTCTCAGACCCCTAAGTGACTATGTGAGTATAAGGAGATCTCCTCTTAACATCATTTGATCTCCCAACTCAATCATTTATGAGAGAGAGCAGGCCGACAGATCTCCATTCTAACAGGTACATGCCTGCTCTATTTAAAGAACCGATTTTAGACTTGACTTAGAGCAACACTTTGAAGATATTACATCTTTGAGAATGTCCATGAAGTTTTCTGGGCCTCCTTTGCCTGTGACATTTATCGTTTTCAAGGACTGTGGCTATATTTGTTTGTACAGTGCCTAATGTATTGGAATCTTCCATTATTATCTCTTGGTGCTTTTGAAATCAGTTCCTGCACTTACTGAAGTGTAGGCCAATCCATAAAGAGAAGTGGTTGGGATGCCACAGTGGTTTCACGGAAGATATCCAGGACAAGGCTAATTGATTCAGGGGACTTCATTCTTAATAAAAGAACCGAGATTAGTTTACTGTCGATCTTAATTATTCCATCCATCAACCATTTGTTGCCCCAGGCAACTGGCACCATCTTTGCCAATTGCTTGTTTAAGCTTGCTTTACTTTAGTGAACCTTATTTCTTTTGTCTCATTTTTGGGTGTTTGGATGAGAAACAAAGATCTGACACTTCTAGGGATGCAATTCTAAGCTGTGCCATGCTGAATTCACCAACAGAAGGCATTTACCCCTGCTCCAAATTTTTTTACTGCTTGATTGAAATTCATAAAATATGTGAATGTTAGTGGGCGTACGTATACGGAGTAACCAGGAAATTAATATAAATAACATGAACCTGTAAATGAACATAACCTGCCCTCCTTGCAAACAAGCCAAAACAAGTGAAGAGAAAATATAACCCTGGCCAGAGGATATTTGGTCAAGGTCTCAAAAGAGTACTGAAGTCTGGCTCTTGGAATTTAAATATGCTCAGTGTTCTTTTCGTTATATTAGTTTTAAATTAGTTTTTTGGTTTTCTTTGCTGAATTCCAAGTACCACTCCACCTTTCTGCTCATCTCCCAGCGCACTCACACGCCTTTATGTATCTGGCCTGTCTGCCTCTGCATAGCACTCTCTTCCTCGACCACTTGGAATATATGCAATTCGGACAGAGAGGCCTTCTGACTGGAGCTGTAAGTGGCAGATGGAGAAGCAAAGACAGGAATGTGCACAGGTAAAATGCAATAAAGCACTTTCAGTAAAAGAACAGCCATGTGGCTAAAAACACTGGGAATATACTTTGATCAAAAAGTACAACATAATACTGTGTTTAGATTTTCACTTGTCTGGGAGGTGACTTTGACTCATTTGGAGGCGACCTTATTTATGTGGGGGAACCGAATTGCAACTGCTTGGTACTTGCTGTTCCATCTTATTTTACATTCTTGGCATATGACTGCACTGTAAGTCTTACTTTACATATGTAGAGTTTTCTAGTGTAATCAGATGAAATTCATAACAATCTAACCCAACATATTTATTTCTCTCTCTCTCTCTCTTTTTTTTTACAGCATAATAGTTCTCAGGTCACATAAGTGACTCCTGTCTTTTTTAGATATACTGTCTGTTGCAAGGATCAGAAATTCAGTTAAGAAAGCTCAAGTCCAAATAGTGCTGATTTAAAGGGTATGGGGTCAATTTCATGGAACCCAGTTATAAGAAATGTAGCTGGGCTTCCTGGGAACTCTAATGCCATAAGGAAATTACTCTGGATCTCTCTAATTTTCTCTTTGGGCCTGCGTAGTCTCTCACCTATGCTTTTTTTCTGTAAATATACTGCATAATATTCTGTGGCAGATCTGTTTTCTTTGCAAAGCTCTTAGGTTTTGCTTCTTTAAAATTTATGCCGGCATGGGGTCTGACCACCCCTGTACATGCTCTCACAACCTCCTGCCTGTCACCATCGAATGGACTCTCACTGACTCTACTGCCCTTAATTCAAATGAAGGGTTATTGTTGACCCCCCACAGGCTCCGAGGTCCGCGAAGGCGAGGTCCGCGAAGGCGAGCGCCGTAACTGCTTTGCCCATCAGTATATTCTCATCGCCTGGCACAGTTCACGGCCTGTAGTAGGTGTGCAATGAATTGGTAAGTGATAACTTCAATATCTAGATCTTCTGAGGGTTGTTTCTGTTGTTTGATATGATTTTATCTCCTGGTTTTGGTTAAATGATCTCCTATTGAGAACTGAAAATAGTGTATGAAAAACTAAAGAGGTCACCGAAGGTTCTGGATGATGCCATCCCCTCATCCCCTAGAGAGGATATACTTTTGCTTCCTCTTTTTTTCTTTTCATTGTTTAAAAAAATTATTTCTTTTCTTTTATATTTATTTTTCAATTACAGTGGACATACAGTATTATATTTGTTTAATATACTAATATATTAAACTATATTAGGGTTTACTACACCCCAGTGATTAGACATTACATAGCTTACTAAGGGATCATCCCAATAAGCCTAGCACCCACCTGGCACCACACCTGGTTATTAGAATATTACTGACTGTCCCTGTGCTGTGCTTTACGTCCCGTGACTCTCCTGTAACAGCCCCTTTGTACTTTTCAATCCCTTCGCCTTTTTCACCTCCCAACCCCCTACACCTGGCAACTGTCAAAATGCTCTACGCATCTATGAGTCTGTTAGTTTATTTTGTTTTTTTCTTTTAGATTCAATTGTTGATAGATATGTATTTATTGCCTTTTTATTGTTCATACTTTTAATCGTTTTTCTTCTTCTTTCTTTTCTTCTAACTGGTTTTGGCCAGAGGGAATGGGATAGGGCAGGACCAAGAAGCGCTGCCCTGCCCTGGGCGCGCAAGCCGGCCGGAGCTGGGCGGCAGGCACTCCCGAGGCGCTGCTTCAGCCGCCTCCATCGCCACCTCACTCGCATGAATGCCTTGTTCTTGAAACTTTGTGATTTGTAAAACGCTGCAACTTGGGTTTTCTGCTCTGGTTTCAGTACTCTAGGATCTGTAATTGATAATTATGTTAACATTTACTCTGAGAGCCCACAGCGTTTAGTCAGTCTTCATTTTACCGCTGTCGTAATCAGTATAGTATGCTCCCTAGGTCATAGAATGACTGGCTTTCCATTCCCAATGCTGCGCCCGCCCCCCCCCCCCCCCCCCCCACTTCTCCAAGCCCCAGGGCTGGAAGGGCCAGTGTTTGATCATTACACCTCTTCTCTTTCTACCCTCTTCAACTTTTTCCACTCTTCCTATGTGGAGTTCCCGAACAGCTAATATTTGTTTTGGTGCCTCGAGCCAAGTGTCCAGGGGGCTGGGAGTTTTAGGACAAAGCACAATGACTGAGCAGCAGGGCAGAGGGAAAGACCGGTGACAAGCTGAGGCTCTGTATGCATTAGTATGAGGCATCACCAAATACCTCCTCCCTGAAATATATCGACTGCCTGGGAGTCTCTGAACAAAGGCTCCAAATGGAAATACCTAGGTGAACTTAAGAGTTGATAATAGTAACACATATTCTTGCTTGGCTAGCAGGTTAGAAACAAGGAATAAAAATAAGGGAGAGGAGCTTTACTGGGGAAAAAGGGAGCAAGGCATTGAGTTAAAAAATAAGGCTTTTCAATTTTGCATACCAATTTTGCTTCAGCTTATCTTGATTAGAGTCTGGACAACTTGAAGCTATACCCCAGAATACTTTTTGTCCTTATGGCTACCTAAATTTGCCACTTAAATATGGCAATAACATCATCATTATCGTGAAAGCTAACACCTACTGAGAACTTATGTTCTTAATACACATCACTGTTTAATCCTCACCACAACCCTATGTCATAGGCATTGTTGTGATCACATTTATAGCTGATGAAACTGAGGTTAGACTGGGTGCCTTTCCCAAGATCACTTAAAGCTTAGTAAGTGGCAATGACAATTTTTAAATTCTTGGACTGGCATCAGAGATCTCACTTTTAAATGCTACACTATGCTGCATCCTTATATGCATACAAGACATATTAAAATGCTTGTTTTTATGACTGCCTACACAGTAAGAGAAATATATGGGAAGGTATGATTTTCTATAGGAAAGGGGACTGTACAGTAAAAGGTTAAATTAAAATGTCTGTACTTGTGTATTTACTAAACTTCTGTAACAAATGCAGTGACTCACACAAGATAGATGCCCATTTCTTTTTCATATAACAACCTAGAGGGAGGCAGGGGTCCAACGTCACGTGGGAATTGCAGTTCTTTCTCTCTTGTTCCTCTGCCAGTCTGAAGGTGTTGGCCACGTCTGCCCGTTGAAGCTGACATTATGTTCATGTTTCAGCCCATGGGAAGGGGGAGAGAGAGCAGAAAACATACTCAGATTTTACAAAATGCCAAGAGATGGAAGTTGCACACATCACTTCTGCTCACATCCTATTTATAAGAACTTAGTCTCATGGCCACACTTAGCTGCAAGGGAGGCTAAGAGATAGTCTTTATCTGGGTTGTCTGTGTCTTGTTAAAACTCAGGAGGGGATTCTATTTCTAAAAGGGGGAAAGAGCAGATAAATACTAGAGGATTGGGGGATAGTTAATAGCCTTCTGCCTGATTTCCAAATTATTAACACAAACTAATATATTTATGAGTTTGGAATTTTTCAAGTTAGCTGGCATTGGTTATGTGATTTTTTTCTTTATTTATAATAAAACTATCCTGTCTTCAATATAATCAAGGTCAGAATAACACTCAAAGAAGTTCTATAGTCTACTTTAAAACCAGAAGAGATTACAGGCCATTGTTTTATTGCAAAAGAGATTATAAACATCATTACGATAAGCTTCACTATATATCTATATGAACACACATCAAATAGGGCACTTGACTAGGTATTTGGAAACAGCTTACACGGATTAATTATAAACATGCTACCCCTTCCCTATTTGATTTGTAAGATAAGATTGATGGGTGTACACACAGAACAAAAGGGGATTTAATAACAGGGTTCAGCCTCACACCAAGTAGGCGGCCTGATTGAAAACAAACTCAGCAGTCAGCACACAGGCTTAGGACTCTAAGCCTCTAGGCTTGATTAGCACCCTTGGGCCAATTAAGAAATTTCTTAAGCCCCCTGTGGGGGCCCATACAGAATGCAGTCACCTGAGCTACTATCAGCCCAGGAAAAATGATGACATCTAGGACTGCAGTTTTTATTTCCAAAGAATGTTTGCTTTGGAAATTTCTGTGCATGAGTGTGGATAAAAATTCACAATGGTCCCAAGTATCATGTAGAACAAAGTGTCCTTTTGGGTGCAGTGAGCCTCCGAGTTACTGCCATCTGCCATTATTTGCTGTGCTTGGTCTCCAAAGCCAGGGCTGGTTTGTTTTGGTGGCTGTACATTCTTTTTTCTCACATAGTTTTGTAGTCCTTTCTGCCTGCGGTGATTGTTAGCTTTAGTTCGTGGACCAGGAAGGAGCTTCTCTAGGGATTGGGACGGGCGCTCAAATCACAGGGCATGAACTGTAAGCGTCTCACACAGCGCATCCAGCAAGCGATGGGCAGATGTGGGCATGGAGGCCCTGGGATTTGAGGAGCTTCACTGTGGTTTCTCTGCCGGTGCAGGACAGTTGGGTCTAGAACCTACGTGCCTGCACTCAGCACTCTTTCCCAGCCCCCTGGTATTTACTAATTGAAAATATTAGGCAACTTGGGAATTTAATCAAAGTTCTCTGAAGTCCTACCTTTTCGTTTTTGTTATTGTTATAGTAGCTTTATTATTATATGAGAACCTGACACCCAGCAGTGTACCATCAGATCCAGAACATCTTTGTTCACTGATTGGATACCTTCTTTGGGTCTATGCTACCCCCCCCCCCCATCCCCCTGCACCACAACCTGCTACGGAAACGACTCAGCAGCTCCAGATTCCCCTAGAAAATAAGGATGAGCTGTATTTAATCACCAGTGCACTCCTCTGGTCTCTAGAATATCAATTCACTGCTAACCACCTTCATCTTCCTGGGTCCATGTGGCCATAGTAAGGTGACCAAGAAGGCAAACAATGTTTCTGATCAATCACAGGGACCTTCCTGTCCTCTAAGCATGCATGACATTGACAATCTGAAACCCTCACCCTGTCTTGGCATTGTCTTGTGTTATTTTTTGGTAATGAAATCACACAAATATAAAAATCTGAGGGCATTGTTTCCAGACATAAAATCCTCCCGCCAACAGTTACCCACTTCATTTTTTGAGCTCTACCTTTGTCAAGGTTTTCATGTTACTCTTGCTGATTAAAATGGGGAGAAATTCTTAATGGAGGCCTGACAAGGAAACTGCACCTGCAAAAGTTCAGAGGTCATCGAGACCCTGAGAGTCCAAGTACTTCAAAGACTCATCGTGTGAGGCACTGAGGCAGAAGAGGACAAGTGCCAAGTAGGATGTCCTTGCAAGCCAACGGAAAGAGTTTGCCATTGTCCCAGAGGGCGATAGGGAGCCACAGAAGTGTTTTAAGCTGGGAGATGATAAGATCATGTTTGCCTTTGCTCCTTCTGCTCTGAGCCTTTGCTGGGAGGCCCACAGAGCTCCTGGGCCTTTGCATCTGGGAACCAGAGAAATGCAGCCTGAAGGCATATGTTCCAGAAAAAGAGCTTGACGGGGTAGAAGGGCAAGCGATTTCCTCGAAAGGGAGAAATAATAACGAGGCAGATTATTTTTGGCTTTATGGCAACAGAGAAGACTAAGCCCTTTGAAGTCAAAAGAAGGCCCTTGTCGTGAGGGCCCAGCATGTGGGACCATTCCCAGAAGTCTTCCAGGGGCCTGGTCACGGTCACATGCTGCTCCCACGGCCTGGGGCCTGCACACTGTGAGAGCAAATTCAATTCTGATCAGCCCTAACCAGGTCCATCTCCAGCCAGCCTGTGCTTTTTTTAGTCTGGAGGGAACTGAACATAGTGAGCAAACCTCACATTGCAGCAAAGCCGACCTTAAAATCAAAGGAACCTATACCGAGAACATATGGTCACTGCAGAGTCACCATGGGATCTGAAGTTGTCCTACGCTGTAGGTAAACATTGCAGACCTCTCAAGACAAACACAGCTCTTGGCACTGAGAACAGTTTTCTGGTTTACATGAGGGCATGCTGGTCGTTCTGTAACAAATGTGAGCCATAGAGGAAATAAATCCTGAAAGTCATCATGGAATGGGCTCTGTGGAGGGGCACAAACTCCACAAAAAATGGGGTCATTTGAACTAATCTTTGACAAACTCATTTAATAAAATTAGGATATTTTATCACAAAATATTGTGATGGAATCAACACCTTAATCTACAAATTGGAGAAGAAGTGTGAGGAACCAAAGACAACTTTGAATGATTTCATAATTTTGCCTGGGTTTGGCCCCAGTCTCTTCTTTTATCCTGAGAACCAGTTAGGAAGGAGCTTTCCTTTTGGAAAACCAGACTGGGGTGTGTGTGTGTGTGTGTGTGTGTGTGTGTGTGTGTGTGCGTGCAGTGTCCTCCACCCCCTTCATTGATTTTTATTTTATTATTTTATTATTTTTCTTCCTACCATCCTTTGTTTTTAAACTTTATTTTTATTTTTGACACTATTATAAATGTTCCCATTCCCCCCCACCCCTTTTGCCCACTTCCATCCCGCCCCCCACCCTTCCCTCTGGCCATCACCACACTGTTGTCAGCATCCTTGGGCTATGCATATATGTTCTTTGGCTGATCCCTTCACATTCTTTCATCCAGATCCTCCTCCCCCTGCCCCCCAGCTATCCGTCCATGTTTCCATGCCACTGGGTCTATTTTGTTTGTCAGTTTATTTTGTTCGTGAGATACCACATATAAGTGAGATCATGTGGTATTTGTCTTTCTCTGACTGGCTTATTCACTTAGCATAGTAATCTCCAGGTCTATCCATGCTGTCACAAAAGGTAAGAGGTCCATCTTTTTTATAGCTGCATAGTATTCCATTGTGTAAACCCCAATTGATTTTAGCCCAGAAAACAAGGATGCTTTTGTCACACGCAATTAATAAAAAACAGAGCAGTACGTGTTTTGCAGGGCTGGTTTGGGTTAGCTGATAGATCTGCAAATCTGTCTCAAGAACTGCTCTTCCTTTTCATTGCTTCAAAGAACAGCAGGGGGACTCAAGGTGAGAGTTCCAGGGAGTCAAGGAACTTCTTTTACCTCAGGCTGTGTTGTCTTACTTGCCTGTGGGCAAGTTAGGAAATGCTTCCACATGATGGGCTGGCATCTGTGAGGGATACAAGGGAGGGCATTCTGATTGATGGAGGATGAGCTTAGAAGCCCTCTAAAGTCCCCTTTAATTATAGGGCTCTGCACTTTTGGGGAGAGCTAGAAAGAGGGAGCGAGGGAGGGAAGAAGATGGGGCGGGAGGAGAGGGAAACAATTACGGCCTCTTCTAATTGTAAATACACCAGCTGAAGTTTAGGTAGATGATCATTTCAATTTTTGTGTGAAGCCTAATTTAATTTCCTTTCGATTTTTTCCTCTTGTTTTTCTTCCTTTTATGTCCCCTTTTTCTGTTTGCTGCTGCTACTGCTCCCCCTTTTACTTCTCATGCTCATTTTAAAATAAGCTGGTAAATAGAAAAAATTCCCAATCTAGTACAACATTATTGGAAAAAAAATCAACAGTTTATTTTATCTGGGGATTTTAAGAACACCAAGGTTAATAAAAATCAGGAGAATGTGTGGTGGAATAGAATTGTAAAACACGCAGCCAGTTACACAGGTATTTTGAAAATGATGGTTCCGAGGGGTGATTTGATTAGGTGATTACCCTTGTAAAGGAGTAACTTAATCTGTGAGACACTCCCCCAGCAGAAAATTCATACTTGCCCTGGTTTAAAATAATTTCTTTGCAAATTGCACTTAAAAATAATTGGAAATTTTAAAAAAGCAAATCTAATTTTTCAATAAAAAAAAAATCCACTTTTAAAATTCCTCCCTGGTGGTCCAGTATTATTAAATATTCTTCTGGATTTTTTTTTATCTTGCTTTATTGGAAGGAGAAAAACAATTATCTGTAAACGTAATTTTTAATGCATGGTAATAAAAATAAATGGCATAGTTCTGCCGCAGTTCACCTAAATCTTCTTCCCTGGTGGTCTAGTGGTATTAAATAATCGGTACCACATGTATTCATCATTTGCTGACAGCAAAAGAAAAACTTTGGCATTTTATTGTCTAAAGAAACAGGCATGATGTTATTTAGGCTTCTGGGGCGACTTTGCTGATGGTCTGTGAAGAAACCTTCATTTTCCTTGCTGGTGGGGCTGTGCTTTTCTGTTAATTTACATGGCAATTAGTATAAAACCAGAGACAGGAACTCTTACAAGGTTGATCTGAGCTCTTCTTGCAGGTTGCCCTAAGAATTTTTTAGCTTCTTTCTGCATTAATTGGGGCAATGAAAATGTTTTATGTATTGTTAACTCTGTCTTGGGTGGGACGATTGCAGTTGAGTAGCCCCAGACAATGGGTGCTGAATAAATGCTATTTTCTTTGCATTTGTGTTGAGGGTGAATTGTTTGCCACCTCAGGAGAGCATCCCGACTTTGTTTCCTTGTGCCTACTCCTTCCACTTGGATGAGGCTGAATTTATTACAATTTATGTACGTAGCAAATTTCAAACATGAAAATTGATTCATGTTTTTGCTTATATGTGTTAGAAACAATACCTTGTTTCTTTTTGTGAAAAAAGACATACTTATAAAAGCTTAAGTAAGATGAGGCCCTTGCTGGTGTATATATATAGTAAATACAGTGGTTACCTGGAGCACAAGAAAACACATTGGCTGTGACCTCTGTGTCAGGTTTTAGAAAGTACAATGAAAGAAAGTGACCTCATTTACACAAATATTTGTTTATACACATTTATTACAAAAGCAACAAAGTTCTTTCTTCCCTAGAAATACATGCCTTGTATAATTGAAATGGTTGGTAAAAAAGCAGAGGCATGGTAGTAATGAACATTTATGTGCTTAATGAGGTGGTTTTGTCTCCTGTTATGAGTATAGGGGAAATGGAGGCCCCACACCAGTGTGTCTCCTATTGTTATTTCTGATGGGACACCATGTCATAGAATAAACTACCACTGCCCCTCACTAGCTGTGTCACATCAAGCAACTTACTTAAACTGCCTGAGCCTCAATTTCTTCACTTACAGAGCGGACGGTAAGGACACCTACCTCACGGGATCTGTGAGGACTGAGTGATCTCTTGGTGCAGTGGCTTGTACATACTAAGGGTTCAGTATCTGCTAGCTTAAAAAAAACAAGAAAAGCAAATTTATAGAGGAAATTACCACTTTTCATTTTTTGGAGGAATTTGTTACTCTGAATTTTTATAATCCTACTTCAAAATTACTCTAGTCTTGGGTCATTCCATAAAAATGAGACTTTTTTTTTTTTTTTTTAAAGGGAGATAACTTGTAAACTCATAAGCTCCAAATCAAGAAAGAGCAACACTCTCCCAGTCCATTTTCCCAAACTACCTGCAGAGCACCTTATTTTGACCACCTTAAGCCCTGGAAAAAGCAGAATGTTGGACATTCGATGTTGTCTCAAATCTTCAGAGCTTGCCACTTATACTATATACCACTCTATAGGTGCTCTACTATCTGTACTATATTTTTATACTAAGAACTGTAAGTACTACTAAGAAGTACTTGTTAGATTGTTGTGAGATGCAACTTTGATTTCACTCTTCAAGAGCGTGCAGTAACTCAAGGAATTCAAACCAAAGTTGCCAAACAGATTTCCCTTTACCGGGGTCTCAACACTCACCCCTCCTTGGATTGGCCATGTGGGGGGTGGTGCATCTTTTTTCCTGAGAAGTTCAACTACGTGAGCTGTAGACATTTCCCCCCTCAAAGATTTCTCCCACGCTAGCAGTATTAACTCTGATAAAAATCTATGGTTTGTAATTGAAAACATGTGCGCTGGGATTGAGCGGAGTTGTTGCTGCCAAGCTGTGTGTGGCAGGAGTGAATCTCCACTGAGCTCCAAAGCATTCCTGATTTTATGGCAAGTCTCTCCATTGGGGTCCTTATTAATAGGTTTTATGTAGGTGGCTTTTTGATGATCAACTGGAGAGTGAAAAGCTTTTTGTACAAGGTTTGAAAGGCAGCATTAAAGCCCTGGAGGGAACAGGGTTTGATTTTGTGGTGTTTTGATTTTAAATGATATTGGATGCTAGGCTTTGCCTTTAAACTTCTCCCCCGGTTGATGCTAGCAGCCTCTCTTGGCTTGTGTGGGGAAACTCCCTCACAATGTAGCAATTACTGATTTATGTTCCAGTGATAAGAATGTGTTTTATTGTGGTCATAATATTTGTTCAATTTAACTACTATGTACTATAAAGTATCATAAAAACTTCTCCTCTGATCAAATGTTATGAGACAAAGGATCATAAGCTGCTCTTGATCCATGGGCCCTACTCCCGCGATGTCTGTGGGTGTGCCACCGTGAAGGGACAGACCGTGGTCCTCAGGGTAACTTTCTGTGTCCCCCAACCCACATTTTAGTCAGTCCCCATTCTAGGTCTCTTAAGCATTTCTGGTGCTTTCTTGTCATCAGTTGAACTCCCTTTCAAGACTATTATCTATCCCTTTGTAAAAAAGTTTAGAAAGACTCTTCGTTTCTCGTGGCTAGATCTCAGCTTCTCGTCAGTCCTTCTCCAGACTGCCTCTTTTGGAAGTTATGAATTTCACTGAGTTTTGCTGTCGACGTTTGAACCTGACCTTGGTTTATGTATAGTCTATGATCACAAAGATGAGGGGGAAAAAATCAAAACGACCCCCTTTATCTTTTATTTTGTTCTATTATTCTTAGGGGCGACGGAGAACCTCAACTAAGCAGGCAGGGCTATTTCCCCAAAGCAAGGTCGCCCCCAGAGCGCTAGGAAAGGACTCTCACCTGGCCTCCAGTCGCGCCCCCAGAGTGACCTTCCCGGCTCCGGGCGCCCAGCAGCCCCGCCTGGCCCGTGGGGTGATCCGAGCCCTGCTTCTGCTCCCCAGCCGCCTCTAGGGCCCCCCGTCTCCCCTCACGGCCCGCTCTGCTCACGACGGTCCACCCTGCAGCCTGGGGAACTGCGTCGATTGTCCTGAGGACCCACCACGTCGTGTTCCGCAGGCCCAGCGTCGCCCAGGAGCCTCTCCTGCTGCCCCGTGGCTCCCACGGCCCTCAGTGTGGACGGCTGCAGCCGGGCCGGCGGGACTGTGCTTGATTCCGCAGCAGAGCCGCTGTAAGAGGATTCCACCCGCGGGTCCTGGTCCATTTCAGTATGGTCTCAAACAATAAATGATTTTTATGCCTTTTTACATCTCCTGATAGAGCGACAAGAGCCACGTTTTCTATACATGCCCTGCTGTTCCCTCTGCCCCCGGGACGGAGCCGGGGCCAGCCAGGTTCTCAGCAGACACTGCTGAGGACCCCAGGGTGGAAGGAGAGAGCAGAAACTATCTTAGTGTTGCTGGATGCCCTTCGCCCTTTCTCCCCTGCCAAGTGTGACTGTGGGTCAGCCCGACGTAAAGGGAGAAACACATATACAAGGATGGGACACGGTCAAAGGCCGGAGTTCCTTCTGGGGAGTAATTTGTATTCATCTTTTGGAACCAAGTAGGTATTTCTATTCACAAATAAAAGTTTACAAATTTGATCCCTCTATTGATTTTAAATGCCATTTTTATTAAAATGCTGATAACATATTTTAAAAATTAATCATTGAACCTCTAATAGCTCTATTTGTAATCCTTAGGCCTGACAGTTACGGAGGGATTAGGGAAGGGAGGAGGGAGATAGGGTGAGGCAGGATGGCACTGTGGTAGAGCAGTGGGCTCTGGAGACCTGCTGTGTGGCCTTGGCGACTTACATAGCCTCTCTGTGGCTCAGATTTCTCATCTGTGAAAATGGGGACTAATAAACGTACCTACCTCAGAGTTGTTATGGGGACGAAATGTGTTAATTTGTGTAATGTGCTTACATCAGTGCCTGACACTTAGCTAATATTTACTGAGTACTTCCTATGATATTTGGTCACTTTTTTTTTTTTTAAACAGCAGCCGCTTGTCTTCAAATAACTCTAAAAACAAAACTGACTATCACTGTTTACCTGCCTTTCTCCCTACTAGATTCTTTTAGAGTTCCTTTAGCCGTTTTTGCATCCCTAGTACCTACCCTGTAGGAAATACCCATAATTATTTCTTGAATGAATTAATGAGCAAATGGTAGTGAACTACTGCTCTCCTGCTTTCTATTTCATCATGGAAGAATGAAAAAGGAGCATGAATTCTGCTACAGTGTATGATTACTCTCTGGGGGTTGTCTGACCACGGCAATTAAGAATTCACAAAGATGATTAATTGTACATGGCTGTGCTAGTAAAATAACTTTGATAGGCTCATTGAACGGGAATTTCCCTAAAGGGTCATAGAAGCCATCTCCCTGCTTTTGGGCAGGTGGCTCTAATATAATGTAGAAATGTTATCTGTGTACTATTTCTAATAAATCTCCCAAAGAGAAAATGCCTTATCTTTCTTGATGTTAATATATAATAATTTAGTAGCCTATATCTTTTAAATAGGAACTTCATTGGGTAGCTTTAAAGGCATTAAAAATTTAGGTGAGGTGTAATAAAAATGAGTATTAGACATTGGAATAAATTCTCATTCAAGTAGCTGTCTTTCCTGCTTTAGAGAGAGCCTTTGAAAATAAAGCTGGGTAAGTATCAAGCTCGTGTGGCTTAATCCTAAAGAGAGGTTCATTGACAGATATTCTTTCATCAGGTCTTTACTGAGTGCCTTCTAGGTACCAGACTCCATGCTCTGGACTGAGACGCAGTAGTGCATACAGTACACATGGTCCATGCCCTCTCGGAGACTGTAGTCTAATGGTAAAGCTAGACTTTGAACAAGAAATTAAAAGGGCACTGGGTATTTTAAAGATCTTGATCATAAGAATCTTTCTGGGGGAGTGTCCTTTAACGAATAGAAAAGGCAGGGCAAGATGAACATCCTCAGGGACATCTTTTTGTTTAGGATTTTGTGAAATGTGATTGTCAGGAGATGCTCAGTCTACCTCTAGAGGAAAGATAATTGCTAGCCTCTACTTCCACCATTCAAACAACCTTTTATGTCTCGGAGGATATTGATAATTAAAATGGACAATAGTGACTTTTCCATTTCCTCTGGCTTTGGATATTGGCCTCTGAAGGTGGTATTAATACCCATGACCAAATAGCCGTGTATTGATATCAGATATGTAATATCATAAGTCACCTATCAAATTTGGGAGCAAACCAGAAACCCAGATGTGGGGCACATAATATCCTACAACTAATATCTGGGTCCATAATATTCACTTCCGGTGCTTGCCTCTGCTTCTTTCCTCTGGATAACAATTTAGACTGGTCTAGAATAGACTTGAAATGTACTAAAGACTTAAATGTAAAACCCCAAACCACAAAACTCCTGGAAGAAAACATAGGCAGTAAACTCTCTCTGACATTTTCTTAGTAATATATTGTCTGATATATCTCCTCAGGCAAGGGAAACAAAAGAAAAAAATAAGCAAATGGGGCTACATCAAACAAAAAAGGTTTTGCACAGCAACAGAAACTGTCAACAAAACACAAAGACAACCTACTGATTGGGAGAAGATTTTTGCCAATGATACATCCCATAAGGGGTTCATACCCAAAACTGATAAAGAACTCATACAACTCAACACCCAAAAAACAAACAAAAATGGGCGGAGGAACCTGAATAGACACTTCTCCAAAGAGGACATACAGATGGCCAAGAGACATAGGAAAAAATGCTCAACTTTGCTAATCATCAGAGAGATGCAAATTAAAACCACAATGAGGTATCATCTCAGACCTGTCAGAATGGCTCCACCAATAAATCAACAAACAAGTGCTGGCGAGGGTGTGGAGAAAAGGGACCCTAGTGCATTGTTGGTGGGAATGCAAATTGATGCAGCCACTGTGGAAAACAGTATGGAGGTTCCTCAACAAAATAAAAATAGAACTGCCTTATGACCCAGCAATTCTACTTCTGGGTATTTATTTTGAAGAAATTCAAAACACTAATTCGAAAAGATATATGCACCACTATGTTCACTGCAGCATTATTTACAATAGACAAGATATGGAAGCAACCCAAATGCCCATCAGTAGATGATGATAAGTGATATATATATATATATGTGGTATACGCGCGCGCGCGCACACACACACACACACACATACACACAATGGAATATTACCCAGCCATAAAAAAGAATGAAATCATACCATTTGCAACAACATGGATAAGCCTAGAGGGTTTTATGCTAAGTGAAATAAGTCAGATGGAGAAAGATAGGTACCATATTATTTCACTTATGTGTGGAATCTAAAGAACAAAATAAACAAACAAAACAGAAACAGACTCATAGAGAAAAGCTGATAGTTGTCAGAGGGGAGGGTGATTGGGGACCAGTGGAAAAGGTGAAGGGATTAAGAAGTACAAATTGATAGTTACAAAGTAGTCACTCGAATGTAAAGTCCAGCATAGAGAATATAGTTAATAATATTATAATTACAGTGTATGGTGCCAGGTGGGTACTAGACTCAGTGGAGGGATCACTTTATAAATTATATAAATGTTTAACCACTATGCTGTACACCTGAAACTAATATAAAATAATATTGAATGTCAAGTGTAATTGACAGGAAACAAACAAACAAAAATTCAGATTGGTCTAAGTGCTCTCATTTGTTTACTCCTTCGTTAAACTAATAGTTTGTTCCTACTATATTCCAGCCAATGAAGAGAGTATTGGGGATGAAAAGTCAACAAATTAGAGTTCCTATGTTGTAGTTTATATTTTAGTGAAATTATAGGCAAATTATTAGGCAGTTTTAATCCAGAGTAGTGAGTGTTATGGGAACCCGCATAAAGGAAACGAACCCAAGCTTAAGGAATCAGGGAGGTTTGCAGGGGACAAACAGTAAGATGAGCAGATGAAGAGTTTGGGAGAGGAGGAGGAGAGGAAGTGCTTTTGCAGGGGAAGAGCATGTGCAAAGGGGGTGATATTTGATTTTACACGGGGTGATCTTCATGTGGCGCCACCGGCACTACCCGCAGGAGAGAGGAGTCACAAGCTGCCCCGCCCTGTCCACAGAGGACTCTCCCAAGGTAGCTGGGAAGTCTTCCGCTTGTTTCTCCTTTCAGGTTTGTTTAGGATGCAGTTCTTCCAATATTTTGAGTTTAAATTTGTTTCTGGATGTGCATATATGTAAACGAGTGAGTGAATGGGTGGGGGTGCATGTACCCATTTCCTGACTTCTTTCTACATTTTTTCCCCCCTTGATGGCACAGAAAAATGTCCAGATACATTAGATAGGCTAAGGCCTGGGGCTGGATTCAAATATGCATTGTTTTCATTCATTTACAAATGCCTGATTGTGGTGCAAGGGAGACAATGGTCCAGGGGGAATGTATCTAGGCACCGAAATCCAGGGACAAATGTGCTCAAAAACAGTAGTCAAAAAGCATGGCTTCTAAGACGTGTACATAGCAGTGGTTGGCAAAAATAGGATGGCTGTTTTTTTGAGTGAGTGTGGGAAAAAGCTGAAGTGGCCTTAGATAGACAACATGTGGAACTTCTCTGGGATTTCCAAGCAGTGCTCAGGCGATTCCGATGCAGAGGTCCACCAAGCACAATTTTAAGAAATAGTGCTCTAAAGAAGTCAGCCTAAACAAGAGGTTTAATTTCTTCATTTCCCTGCAGCGCCATGAAATTGCTTTCCATTCATTTTCGGCTCTTCCTGAAGACATTTCCACATGATGACCTGGGAGAGTACATTTGTGAATCACATTCAGGGTAGTGAGAGAGAATGAAATTGAAGTATCAGCAGTTTGCACAAGGAAGGCTTTTTCCCCCTCCCGAGCTCTGCTATTACCTTGTTCAACTTGCACTTTATTTTGAAGTACATGTATAAAAATAAGCAAATTATTAATTTAAGCTCGTCTTCAATTTTGTGCGCGGCCTGCAAACCTCCAGCGTCTCTCCCGGTTCCCCAGGCGGCCTGCTGAAGGCTTGGTGATAGGCTGAGGTGGGCATATTCATTATTCAATATGAGCTGGGAGCACTTTGATGTTTCCTGTGAGCATGTGGCGGAGCTGGGGGTGGGGAGTACCATTCAAGGGGATGTGGTCTAGGCGACTCCACTTTCATGTTTAGCGGAAGGCTTAACATCAGCTGTGCTCACATGTTTCAAGGATAATTCCATTGAGAATCCTGGTTGCGACCAGGTGTTTCTGTCCCTGTGACATGACCTGTTTCTCTGTGCAGGAGAGCACTTCTTGAGCCAGGCCATATGCTCAGCATCGCGGGGCTTTGTGCGTTCCGTCTGGAGCTCTGGGAATAATGAGATCCTGAACAGCAGCGTCCCTGGAAAGCAGCCACGCTGTGGAGTGGGGGGATGCTCACGGCCCCCGGCTCCCGAGTCCCTGGGAGCATTTCTAGACGGTGTCTGCATCGTCCGTCAACACTGCCATTCCACTGGTGGCCACACACACCATTTGAAAGAGCCCTGGACCTTACGCCCCATTGTAAGAGAAATGTGCTCCACAATCTTCCTCACACGTCTAAGTGTCTTCCCTCTGCTTATGAACTTATAGGTGGGCACCAAGCTTTAGGATCATAGAATTTTAGAATGGAAAAGTCATTAGAGTTCATTCATTTTACCCCCCCAGCCCCCATTTCTATCTATGTGGAAATTTGGGATTGGAGAGGGTGAGGTGATTTGTCTGAAACACACAGCTCGTTAGATGCAGCTGGTGGACAGATCCCAGAGAGCTGGATTCTCCCGCCGAGTGTACTTTCTACTAAGATAGCAGGAACCTAGAAGAGTGCTTGGAACACAGGGAGAGCTCAGTTATGTGTACCGAGGTGAAAGGTTTTTGGTAAACTAGTATCTCCCCAAATGTTTTGTCTAAGACATATTCATTTTCAAAACCTTTTCCATCAGAGGGTCTGAGAAACCCTTTCGTGGTTATCTGAGAGCGCATGTCTGCAGCTTTTAGAGTACTGGAGGCTGCAGGCACCCCTCCCCTCCCCCCCTTCCCGGGTTTATGGAGGATGGTGCAGGTCTTCCATGGCTGATTGGTGAACTGGGTATTATCAGTGGTCACTTTGGGATGAGAAGAATCTGTGTGTTTGGAATAAACAATGAATAAATTGGTACTGAGTTATCAGGAAAAATAGCAATGAAAACATCTTGGATGCTCTCACCCCAGCCATTCTAATTGTTCTTTTAAGCAACAGACCTGCAGCTGATCGGCTGGGCTGCCCCTCTGCTCGGTTCGCTTGCGGCAGACGCGAGTGCCTAGTTAATTGGCAGACAAGGACACTCAGGGCACAAACGAGTGTAGCTAAGGAGTGCGATAGTGGTGCTTTAGCTGAACTGCTGGGCAAACTAGCACAATGCCCTATTAGGGTAAAAAGTGAAGTTCGCGACATGAAGACTTAGAAATTGATTTTCCTCAGAGCAATGTTAGGAGCTTCTGAAGTCCCATTTTGCATTTATTTTAGCTTCAGTTTCATGCTCGCTCTCTCTCACACACGGGATTGTGTTTAGTTTAGTCGCACTCCTGGTGTGACTAAAGCAGTAATCTTCCTAGTGTGGTCTGAGGGATCCTGGGGTTCTGAGACTCTTTCAGGGAGTCTGTAAGATTAGACTGTTTTCATCATAACATTAAGATATTGTTTGTCTTTCTCACTCTCATGCTCTCACAGTGTGCAGTGGAGTTTCCAGAATATAAGATGTGGTTCGAAACACACTGAGTGTAGGAGCAGGTATGAGAATAGGCAGTCTTCCAGTAAGCCAGACACCAACGGGATTTGCAAAGATATAAGGCAAGGCCATTATTCTTGCTTAATTTTGTTTTGTTCTGCAGAACGTATTCATTTTTACATAAAAATATGCTAATTATATCAACATGTAGTGGATTTATTATTATTTTATAATGAATCAACAAACACTTTGCACATTTCTCAGTTTTAATGTCTAATGTGGTAAATATAAATAGCTATAGTTCGCATAAACAAACATTCTCTGGTCCCCTGTAATTGAAAGGTGTAGGGGAGTCCTGAGGCCAAACATTTAAGAATTGCTACTTGAGAGCAATGAGATGCTTCATTCTCTTTCTCCCAAACAGATGCTATCCCATATGTCACGTGAGGGTTTCCTCTTTCAAAAGAGCCAGTTTGAAATCCTATCTTCCTAGTCTAGTGATGTCATTGCTCAGCCCCCTTCTAAATCTCCCCTTTTGGAACTGTCTTGTTGGCCAGTTTCTGAGCTTCCCAGAAAACTCAATTTTATGATTTTACCTTCAAACTCGTTTTTTGATTCAAACTGCACAGTCTCTATTGAGAACCAACATTGCTAATCAAACCAGGCTTCAAATGACTCTGGATTCTTTCCAACAATAAAATCCATCACTTGAGCGACCAACATCTGCAACCAATAAGGCTGTATGTATCAGAAGGATATGCCCGAGTTCAGAATGCAGGTCCTCAAAAGGAGTTAAAAAATGTTTAATAACAGCAGTATCATGGGAATTATGTAGCTTTCAAGGATTCTGCTTTGGGGGAGATAACTTTTACTGAGAATGCTTAAGTCCTGGCATAGTTCTTAAAACTTGTTCTCATTATTTTAGAATTTTATCTCATAAAGCTCAAAATCACAGGACACGCACACACAGGGTTTCTATTTTCAAGTAGAGTGCTTATTTGTACACTAAAATTAATTCTTGTGAGTTGTCAAATACTTTTTGATGGAGTAATGAGTAGATCTTGTTCAGTCTCCGTGGGAATCCTCAGAAACAGATATGCACACATGAACTCCTCACTCCACTGGTGTCTCATTGACCCCCAGCGGGACAGCAAGCCCATTCGTGACACTTTTAAAAGGATGCATTATGTTTTCTGAGTTCATGGGAGCCTGCCTGGTGATTCTATTTTAAAACAATTTGTACATTTTTTTAGGAAAGAAGAATAATGTCATGGTGCTTTGCAAATCTCTTAGGAAAGAGCAATCTGGCATTTCTTGTTAGAATCGCCTTTCACTAGGCTGTGTAGCATCCTCTGCAGGTGAATTGCCCGGGAAGTCCTGGTGGAGTCCACGGCAGGACTGAAGGGTTAAATGCAATCAGAGCTCTGAACGTTGGAGGGTTTCCTTTTCTGTCTTCTGGAGGGAGATATGGGGTATTGATCCAGTCCTGCTGTGGGGCTCTTTTGCTTTGTCTATCAATGAATTTTAAACAGAAAATGTCTTAAAAATGCAGAGGCTGGTGAGCAGAAGCATTTTCAGAAACACCAGGGATGGGCAGGCTTTAGAGTTTGCAATGTAGGCACCCAGGTCTACATCACTGTAATAGCTAATGTTAGTGCTTTTTTTTTTTTTTTAATGGAAAACTACACAAGTTGATAGGTTATAAACTACTCTTCTATTTATCTACCTCTCTTCACTTTTCCACTCCTTTAGTTGCAATCTCTGGCACATGCAACTTACTTAGAGGTACCAGCGTCTCGTGTTCAACATACATCAATGAAATAAAAGAGGAACAACTTAACATTTCTTCCAGTGCTTATTTTCTTGAAAACATTACGTTATGATTATTATGATGTGTGTATGTATCATTATATATTTTGTGTTCTAGCATGTGATTATTATTTTATCATTTCCCAATAAGACACAAAAGCTCAGGTTAAGTACCTTTTTATAATTAAAAGGCTAATGACAAAATCAAGATTTAGAGTTTGTTTGGCTCCAAAGCACAAACTCTTTGTAGTCCATCAAATTGTTCTCCCCTGCCCCGCCCCCCCCGTCCCAGTAAGAAAGTTCAGATGGAAGTCTTTTGTTTTCCTTTTTAAGTGAAATATTTTAATCACTACTCTGAAAAATATATCTTGATGAACTCTTCCGGTGTGTTATGTTTTCCCAAAATATGTTACTTAAAATCATGACTGGATGGGTAATCATTGATTGATTAGGGGACGGGGAGCCTAGATATTTCCTTGGGGGAAGGGTCCACATTGGGCTGGAGAGGTGAAGCAGTAACTTAAGACTTGTTTCTAATTCATGTACACGTTGTATTAACTTTCTATTGTTGCTGTAACAAATTGCCACAAATTTACTATCTTAAAACAACACAGATTTATTATTTTATGGTTTTATAGATTAGAAGTCTACATGATCTCCTCAGTGATATTAGATGGATTTTTCCCCAGTGTTTAATTTCCTGCATGGATTCCTGCCTCTGAACTCAAGTTCTCTCCATAGCTGAGTCATCAGAAAATGTGCCCTGCCAATCATTTGTACCCACCACAGAATGCCTCTCATTCAGCTATAAGCTGGTCATCTGTCCTGGCCCAGATTGGAGCACTTCTTGGCACCTGTACTAATAGTTCTATGTGACTTTCATCCAGGGTTGACATGTTTCCAGCTGCACTTTGCCTCCTAGCCCAACTCCATTTTTTGATTCCCAAACTCTGCTGTATCTTGCAATCTATCTCAGGACATTGAGCCTTGCCCTTTTCCAGTCTGACTTATTCCGGTGTAGTCAGAGGCCTGAAACTATTACTAGGACCTGAGCTACTGGCCACAGAACCCAGCATTACAAAAAGGCATTTCATATAGGAAGTGAATTTTTCAGGACTTTGGCAGAAAACAGATGGCATATTAAAAATGGGTAGCTGAGGAGAGATTAATAAATGGGCTGTTTGAAAATGTGTGGGTAGGGTTTGGGGAAAGCAACAAAGCACAGTGCAGAACTGCTGGGCTAATCCCAGCAGAGAGTTATTATACCACTAGGCCTGGTGGAGCAGGGAAAAGTGGTTACCGGAACCCAGAGAGAGACAGAGTGTGAGTCATGGGGATAGGGCCACTTGACAAGTACTGGGACCTTCAGTTGGGGCATGCAGCCAGCCTAAAGCCACCACGCTGGGAGGCTGTCAATAAAATGTGTGTCTTTATCTTCTTCTTTTTGCCTCTGATCTGCTGGTACTCTCATTGGCTGAACCTACCTGGAAGACTGAGACAAGAGAGCCCGTTGATTCAGTTCACACAAGTTACCCAGTAGAGTGAGCAGTGTGGATACTGGGACCTGAAGAGGCCAATGGAAGCCAGGGGTCGCCATGCTATGCATGATATCTGACCATGTGTGGCTGTGTTCTTTGAAAACGCTGAATGTAATTATGTCAATGTTAGTATTAAGGACATTTCTCACCTTCTCAGTGACCTTATGGTTTATATTGGCTTCTATGATAGCTGACTACAATTCAGGCAGAATTGTGTGAGATTATAGATACAGTACGTTAGCAATAATAACAATGTTGTTTTGATCCTATCATTTTTGTGACAGATCAAAGGCAATGACACCTTGAAAGTGATACATTGAGGATGGAAAGAGAATCGGTTGTTTTATTTATGATTATGAAATAAATGCCATGGGTTGAGTCACAGTCCTCAAAAAGCTTGTTTCTTCAACTTCAATAATTTATAATTTTATGGTCTTATAGAAGTGTAAAATCTTTATTCATAAATTCAAGGGTGTGCTACTTGAAGAAGGATAATATAGGTGCAGAAAAATCTGGATTTTCAAGATAGGTAAATGAGGGAGTTATTCATACCAATAAATGTTTCTTGCTTCTCAAAGTGACTGAGTAGCAGCATCACAGTAATTGAACATGAAATATGACTGGGTTTATCAGAATATAATTTTTAAGGATGCATTTTTGAATAAAGAAAGATTGGTATTAATATTTGTAATTATGAACACTTAGGATTAGTAATAACCTCATAGACTCTGGTTGTAAGGATCTTTGAGGGTATGCATTATATCCACTCAACTAATGCCCGAATGCCCTCTTCTTTACCCCTACAAAGGATGATCCAAGCTATGCTTGACATTGTTTCCTCAAGAAATAACAGGTATCATGGTTCAGATAAACATAGTGTTAATTTATCATAATAATGTGGCTAATTGCGTTATAGAAATTTATTAGTGGTGTGAAAATAATAAATTAGATTTGAACTATAAGAGTCCTTATTTGCATCAAATAGTTTTAATTGGGGGGGGTGACAAGATAGAGGACTGGCTGAATTGAGATGAAACTGCTGAAAGAGAACTTGAGAGAGTGAGGGGACTAACATTTCCCTTTAGACAGTCATGGAGCTTGGTGCCCATTTTACAGGTGCTATGAGAGGCTCCCCAAGGGTAAGTATGACACCCAAGGTCATGAAATTGGTGAGTAAGTAGGAAACTGAGCACAGAGCACCCTCTTGTAAATTAAGATTCCTCAGATGAACTTCTAAAGGGCAGTAACTGTGAGGAGAGGCTTCTCTCTGGCTGGGGTGGGGGTGTACTGCACAGACTGTTCTTCTGCTCTGTGGCATTATTATGAGGCCTCTACTTAATAAGAGGGGAATGGAGGTGATCATTGCTCAACATTGGACTGGTGTTAAAAACATGTTAGATTGGGTTTAAGAGATGGCCAGTTTCATTCTCATCTCTAGAGCAGGAAAGGAAAGACCTTTATGTGTATCTATAAATTCTGTCTTTTACAAATAGTCTAATGGGATGAAGAAGTTAAAAATAGTCAATGCCATTTTCTTACTGGATACAGGAAGCTGATGTGTCAGTTTGGCAGATTCATCTCGTCTAGTAAAAATATAACTGTCATTAATATAACTAACTCTTTTCCTCCATTTTGTACATATTATTGTGGCTTCCCCTATTTCTGGTAATTAATCCCCTAGGGTTCTTTTCAAAAAAATTTATCTTTATTGTTGAAAGTATTATAGGTGTCCCATTTCTCCCCCCCCCCCAAATTGACCCCCTCCACCTTGCTCTCACCCCCTCCCCAGGCCTTCACCCTGTTATTGACTGTGTCCATGGGTTATGAATATATGCCTATAACTTCTTTGGTTAATCTCTCCCCACCCTCCACCTCCCTTCCCTCTTTCCTCTGAAATGTGATTGTCTGTTACATGCGTCAATGTCTCTGGATCTATTTAGTTCGTCAGACTCTTTTGTTCATTAGCTTCTTGTTAAAGAAGACCCTTCAACATTTCCTGTAGTGCTGTTCTGATGGTAACGAACTCCTTTAGCTTTTTCTTACCTGTGAAGCTCTTTATCTGACCTTCAGTTCTAAATGATAGCTTTGCTGGGTAGAGCAATGTTGGTTGTAGTTCCATGTTTTTCATCATTTTGAATATTTCTTGCCACTCCCTTCAGGCCTGCAAATTTTCTGTTGAGAAATCAGCTAACGTCGTATGGGTGCTCCCTTGTAGGTAACTGCTTTTCTCTTGCTGCTTTTAAGATTCTCTCTTTGTTTTTACCTTTGGCATTTTAATTATGATTTGTCTTGCTGTGGGCCTCTTTGGGTTCCTCTTGTTTGGGACCCTCTGTGCTTCCTGGACTTGTAAGTCTATTTCTTTCCCCAGGTAGGGGAAGTTTTCTGTAATTATTTTTTGAAATAGGTTTTCAATTTCTTGCTCTGTTTCTTCTCCTTCTGGTACCTCAATAATATGAATGTTGGGCCTCTTGAAGTTGTCTCAGAGGCTCCTTATACTATCTTCATATTTCTGGATTCTTTTTTCTTTTTGCTCTTCTGGTTGGGTGTTTTTTGTTTCCTCATGTTCCAAATTGCTGATTTGATTCTCAGTGTCCTCTACTGTTGATTCCTTGTAAATTATTCTTCATTTCAGTTCACGTAGTCTTCATTTCGAATTGGTACTTTATTATGTCATCGATTTTCTCAGTTATTTTTGCAAAACTCTTACTAATATGGTTGAGCATCCTTATAAACAAAATTCTGAACTTGGTATCTGTTAGCTTCCATGGAACTATTTCATTTAGTTTCTCTTCTAGAGATTTCTTCTGTTCTTTCCTTTGTGACATGTTTCTTTGCCTCCACATTTTGGTTGCTTCTAGGTGTTGTTCCTATGTATTAGGTAGAGCTGCTGTGTCTCCTGGAATTTGTAGAGTGGCTTTGTGTAGTAGGTGTCCTGTAGAGTCCAGTGGCTCAGCCTCCTCAGTCACCTGAGCTGGGCCTTCTGGGTACTCCCCTGTGTGGGCTGTGTGCACTGTCCTGCTGTAGTTGAGCCTGGGTTGCTGTTGGCGTCACTGGGAGGAACTGACCCCCAGACCAATCAGCTGTGAGGACCAGCTGCAACTACAGCCAAAGAGCTGCTGTGCTGAATACACCCCCATGGAGCAACATTTACTTCAGTGGGGCTTTGGTGTTCACCAAGTGCACCGCTTGAGTGTGTCACTCATGGATGTGGGAGGGTTGTAATCCAGTGTGGTTGAATCTGACCACTGGGCACTGTCTCTGGGGCCTCCTGGGAGGTGCAAAGTCAGCCTGTGCCAGTGCCTTGCCCAGGGCCACCCAGCTTGAGCTACACAGCAAACCGTAGTTGGCTGCTACTTGTGCCGGGCTTGGAGGTGTCCAGGAGAGGCCCAGCTATGAGCCAGTGCAGGCTGCTGCTAGCGCCAGGCCTGGGGCCACTTATCAAGCCATACGGGGCCTGCTGCTGCTTGTTTGAGAGATTTTAGGAAAGTCCTAAGCATGAGGCTGGAGAGGCCACTTTCACAGAAAAGCCCCTGGAAATGGCCCGGATGAGCTGCAGGTGGGGAGGGGCGGGGCCTCCGGGAATCACGGGGCGGGGCCAAAGGTGTGAGTCAGGTGCTGGGGATTCAAACATGGCGCCTGCCTGCCGGCTGTGTGCAGGGAGGACTCGCCAAAGGAGCAATGGCCTCTGCCAGCTCTTCTGCCTGGAGGAAGCTGCCCCTCCACCTCTCGCCCGGATCTCAGGCAGGTTAGTTCCTCCCCGAGTGTCCCGGGTCCTTTCCGGCTGCTGCCCGGCGCTGGGCTCAGAGGGAGTGTCTGAGTGAGTCCGTGCGCGGGCCCTTTAGAGGAGCTGCTGGGGCTCCTGCAGCCTCCGAGACCCTCAGGGACAGTCCCCACTGGTTTCACAGCCCAGAGTTGTGGGGATGTCTCTTCCCAGCCCTGGAGCCCTGGGCTGGAGGCCTGATGTGGGGCTGGAACCCCTCACTCCTCTGGGAAACCTCCACCACCGAGATTCCCTCCTGGGTTTAACCTGCTCCACCGGGTGAGGGTCTGCTGCGGTGTCTCTGCGATTCAGCCCCAATCCGCCTGCGTCTCCGCCCCTCCTACTGTTCTCAGTGCTTCTTCAGTTCCCTGGTTGTGGGGCTTCTGTGCAGACAGATTTCAGGAGGCTCTGAGTGACGGTGGTTCTGTATTTTAGTTGTCATTTTCATGTGGTTGCGGGAGGCGGTGGGTACAGCTGCTACCTGCGCCGCCATCGTGTTTCCTCTCTCCCCTAGGGTTCTCATTCTAACTTGTAGGCAGGCCCAGTTTTGGAGAAGGAGCTTAGGTAGTGGATCACGTGATGATCTCCAACCTCCACGCCATAGATGACCCCTGGTTCAGCTGCCTTAAAATTTCTGGGCTGCCTTCTGGAGATTCTTGCTCCATGGAACAGATAGGCCCCAGAATCTGCATACTGTATTTAACGAGCTTTCCAGATAATTCTGAAAATCCTCTAAGTTTGGGGGCTAATGAGCAACGATTATGTTTCCAGGGACTTGAAATTCCAAGTATAACTTTCTCCCCAGACTTTAAGAGTCCTTGAAAAAAATGTAAATGTTCTGACTAAGTTAACACTTAGGGCCTTTCATTTTAGTAGGGGAGAGGAATGGGTCTGGTGGGTGGGGCAGCAAAGAGACAGTGGGGGTGGGGCTGTGGAAGACGGTGATGGTGAGAGGCCTGAGGGGTGAGGACTCTGCGGTCAAAAGGTCTGGTGGAGGGGAAGGTCTGGGAGAGACTCAAAGAGAAACTTGTCCCATTGACAAAAGTGCTCAGGGCCAGCTCTGGAAGAGTGAACACAGCTTGTAACCTTGGCAACCTTACTTCTTTTGAGATAAAGATGATAACAGTAAGTGGGGTAGAGGGCTTTTAGGTATTAAGAATTTATATGGTATTGTGATTTTTATCTTCTTTCAACCTAAGAAACAAGGCAAAATTGAACAGTTATGTAAACTAACCAGCAAGTCTGAGCACTGAACTCGGTCTTTGAGAGCTTTTATTAGAATTTATTAGATGTGAAAATATCTGACTTCGCTGTGAGGAAGCCACTTTCGCAGTTTGATGGTAGAAAGTTGAATGTTCCAGTTTGTGACTATTGTACTATTCTTAATGTTGAAGAAAGTAGATACACAATAATTGAGCATACGCAGCAGTCCTAAAAGGAATAGGGCCCTGGTGTGTAGTGGGAAAAGTGGAAGTTGGTGTAGTCATGGGGTTTCTGCCTGGACCTGGGTGCTGGGCCCCAGGCCGAGGCTGCGGAGATGGACACCAGAGCTGTCCCCTCCCAGGTGTGTGGACCACAACCCAAAAGCCCAACCATGGGCAGAGTAGTTCATCGAAAAACATTGTCATTTAAAAAGAGTTTCTGATATTTTTTGCTCAAGAATTGGAAAGCAAAAAGACACTGTTTTCTCAAGTATTTCAACACCTTTTAGGTTGTAGGAGATTTCTTCCCAAGCTTAAGACGTTAGCTTCTCCTTGAATTGTGCCTTGTCCCCTTTTCTTAAGAGTACCACACGTTACTGTGATTTACTCAGCTCTGTAATTAGATGTAGTGATTAGAATCCCCTTTATCTTACTCTGCAGTTTTGCTTTATGGGGAATTATGAAAGTCAGAATGGGGGAAAGAATAAACAGAATGCTGAATGGGAAAAGGAGACAGAATGCTGAATGGATAATAAAATATTTAGTGCTTTTCAATTAACTATTCTCACGATTAGTACACTAGTATATTATATCATAAAAATCATGTCTATTAATTTTTTGTGGCCATTATCTTGACTGTGATTTATTCCCCTCAAATCATTAACAATGCCATTAAAAAGGTGGATGGAGATGAACGTCCTGGATAGAGTTCGGGATGTAATAGGATTATTGTTCAGGGTCACAGAGAGATTGAAGACCAGCGAATGGAGGGAAGGGGGTTTGGGAGCACGGTGCTCACTGAGGGGAAAAAAGAGAAGAGGAAAGCCCAGAGCCCCAGAGTTTGACAGACACGTCGGTCACCTGGTGCTACATCGGGGAAGAGTGCCTTAGATGAGGCCATGCTACCTTAATCTGTGGAAGACACAGGTTTTGGAAAGCCCAGTGGCTTGGAGAGCATGGGTTTTCCTCACGGTGGAATTGCATATGCACAGGGAGGAGAAGATAAATATGTGTGTGTCTAAGAGTCCCCAGGGTCCTATTGGAGGCAACGAAGCATTCTTGTTCCAGGTTATGCTGGCTGCTTGAGGGCAGCATTTCCATCCAGCCAAAGAAAGGGCCATGACTCTTCATAAATAGTTCCCTTCTTGGGAAAATGAGATAAGCTGTATAACCAGAAAAATGTTAGCCAAGTCGTCCAGTGAAACCCAAGTTCTGTAGACTTATACTGCTGTGGTGCATTTTGAGAAGTTTGCTCATGGAAACTTCTTTCCTTTTTATCTACCTGTCTGCGTGTCTGTCTTTGGTAATCAATTAATCAATATTCTGTTCATCAATCTATTATTGGTTCTGCATCATTAGGGTCTTGAAATATCTTTTGGCTATACTGCAACATAAATGTTATTACTATAAAAAGCAATGAGAATGAGAGTCTCATTCTCATTAGTACTTGGGACAACCACAAGGCCTTAGTGAATATTGAAGCTATTTTAATTCAGGTTCTGAAATTCTAATTTTCTACCTGAGCTGCTTGGAGTGCGTGCTGGAGAAGGGCCAGTGACTTCCTTTATATTTATAAGTCAGTGGTAGAGGCCAGAATCTGAAGCCTCTGGTTTTTAAGTTTTAAACAGATCTTTTCCAAATGAAGTTTGGCCACAAGATGTGTCCTCATAAAGCAAGCCTATCTGTCACAATTTCATGAGCAGGAAACTGGGACTAACTAATCAATCACACTGCATTTTTAGCAGCTTAGTATACTTATGGATAATATAATTTTTAAGTTTTTCATTTTAACCAGGAAACATAACATTTCTCTTTACTGTTAATATCAGTCATGGAAGTCAGCATAGCTGCTCATAGCCTGATTGTGAAAGACTAGACCAAAACCTCAAGAAATCTTTTAAAAAACTTTAAATAATATTTTATAACCCAGCAATTTAGGTGTTATATGTATTTTTGTATTTTTTTAAATTTTTAAAAAAATTTTAAAAATATATCTCCATTGATTTCAGAGAGAGGAAAGGAGAGGGAGAGATAGAAACATCAATGATGAGAGAGCCATTGATCGGCTGCAGCCCACAACCTGGGCATGTGCCCCGACCAGGAATCGAACCCCAATCGCCTGGATCCTAGGTCGATGCTCAGCCTCTGAGCCACGCCCGGCCGGGATATATGTATTTTTTTAGGTTACTGTTTTCCTAATTCCCATTATGAGATTTTATATATATAAATTATGTACATAATATATATTTATATATAATTTATTATGTTTATAAATAACATGACTATATACAATATATTTATATATAAATGTATAAATAATATAAATTTAATATATCATTATATATATATTATGTCATTATTCTGGCAGCCATGTAAATGGGTAAATGGACAATGGTCCAAACTACATACGGTCATTACTTTCATGATCACTTGTGATCATTCCGTCTGAATGAAATCATGACCAGTTTTAGTCTTTAGACTACAAAGAATGGTTAGCTGTGTTAAGTTCTGGTCATTGGTATAACTTTTGAGTCACAAGTGACAGAGAAATGAAGGTCTCATTTACCTTATGGTTCCCATGCTTCTAATAGTTAGAGGTCTCTTTGGAAATGCGGGGAAATTTCCTTAATGGAGTGCCCAGCAGGCTAGTACCACCTGTATAAGTTACAAGAAATCTGCTTACAAGAATGTTTCTTACAGGAAAGGAACTCTACAAAGCACATCCATCCTACAACACAAAAATCATAGTTCCACAATGTCTGGCAAGAGGCAGCCTACAACAAGCCTTCTCCAAAGCTCTGGGCCAAGACTCTTTCTGTACCAGGGCCTTTCATGGTCATGAACCCTTTCACAAAATTGGAAGCAGCCCCTCTGCTCTCATTTTCTCAGTGGGCATGCTATACCAATGATTTTAAATGCTGGCTGTTTATTGAGGTTTTCAAACTAAAAATTCTTGATCTCTACTTACGGAGATTCTGATCCAGGTTTTTGGGGGAGGGCCTTAGGCATTAGTATTTTATAAGACCTTCACAAGTGGTGATTCCAATTTTCAGGCAGAGTTAAGAATTACTGCCCTAGGTAGTATGAAAGCAGGCTAATATCTTATTTGCACATACAACAGGAGACTTTAAAAATTCAAAAACTCACCAAGGAGCTGTGTCTACTCATAGAGTATCAAACATTCTCCTTCCAGCAAGCAGCCCTACTCATTTACAAATAAGGTGGATAAATCTTCTGCTTAACTCTGGTGTCCTTACCTCGTAACAATGAAAACTGTTGTCCCTTCTCTAAGAAACCACTCTCTTCTAGTCTAAGAGGTGTGCAGAGCATCCTAAGCTTGCTGGTTGAACTCTCAACGGATGGTGAGTGTCCATTGTCAGAAGGAAGCCAGGTGACTGAATTGTGGTTGTTAATCTCATCTCAGATGAAAGGTGTACTCATCTCTTAGGTATGTTGATCCTGCCTTCCCCATGGCTAAGAGAGGTTAAGCTCCTGGTTTATACTCTTACAAAGCATGGTTGTATTTTGTTGGGCCATGTCTAGCCTAGGACCAGTTGGTAGACATTAACCTGACCGTAAGACAGGGAATAACTCACTTGAATAATATACCAAGTGTCTAGGGAAAGGCTGTTATTTGATATCTCTAGGGAAGGGTTTCTCAACAGAAACACGAATGACGTTTGGGATTGGATAGCTCTTTGTTGTGAGGGCTGTCCTGAAACCAGCATTGCTGGTTTCTCCCCACTACAGTAAGTAGCAACCCTCTCACCCAAGTCATGACAATCTTAAATGTCTTCAGACATTGTCAAATGTCCACCAGGGGACAAAATTACCCCCACTTGAGAGCCACTGCTCTAAAGGGAAACTTTGCAAATTAATCATTATGAATCATAGCAGGAGTCAGTGTTAGCTCTTTTTATGTTGCATTCCATCCCCTGGTTACTGCGTTTAGAATGGTATACTTCTCCAGATTTATTGGAGTACTGCTTGAATGCTGTCCTGGGTCTGCTTACCTGAGATGAAGATTTTCCTGAAGGTTTATTGAGAATGTTCCTGGGGTACCTATAGGGAACGAGGGAAGAGGTTTGGGTAGAGGCAGACATTAAACTGCTGGACAATTGACATAGGGCCTCAGCTGATCCTGTGGGGGCTCTGGAGCTGGGATAATGGTTCAGAGTTGTCCCAAATTGAGGAGAGGGGCCCAGACCTTTGAACCTTCTCTAGCAATCAGTCATTGAATTTGAGCTTACCCTTCTCTCCCCACCCTGGGTTGGGGATGGGGGCTAATCTCAGTAAGGCAACTGCCTTTAGTCAAGGGCAGTTTCTGTAGAGGGACTTGGCTGTGATCTGGTGAGAGGCCAAAACTGCAGATAGTACGGTGAATGAGTCTTGGCCCTGAATAGTGATCTGGGCAGTGCACCACAGGTGAAAAGAAAACAAGTTTAAGTCATTTTAAAGATGCTTTGGGGCTGAGGGCATGAGAACAGAAGAGAAATTGTAGTCCACATGTAAATGGGACCATACTGGAGACCTATGCTGAGTGACACCTACCTAAGGGCTTTACTAATGCAGAATGTACTCTTCTGCTTTCTTATTGGGAGTGATCTAGTCTTTGTCTTCCCTGATCTGTCATCTCAGAGCCAGAAATTACATTAGCTAAAGCACATTTTGAATGGTATTGAAAGAACATGATTCCCGCAGAAAGGCAGATAGTGCTAAGAGGTGACAGATGATGGATGATCCCTGACACTGTTTAGGCAAAATGTCACCTGTCACCATTATGGGCCAAGCATATGTAATAAGAAGATTGCTTATCACAGCAGACTACTGGTAGCATTGCTAGGCAGGTTTCCATGGCTGCAGAAGCCATGGATGTGGCATATTTAACATTTAGAAGCAGCATGCTCACAGCAGCCAAGCATCGCTGTGGAGCATGTAACTGCATGCTTAGAAAGTCACGTTGGTTGGAATGGTGGGTTAAACTTTTGTGCTGGCCATGACTCATCCAGTAATTCCAGGGACGCTCAGAGGTGCACAGGGAGCTCTTGAGATTCATTTCAGTTGTACCAGAGAGTAAGAGGATCAGAAAGAGGAGGAGAGAGACAGTGAAGGGGATGAGAAAACAAAGAAGCCGGAAAATAAACAGGAGGGAAGGGGAGAAAGATGATTCTAGAATGCTTAGTTCTAATAAAACGCTGCTAAGATTTCAGTGGTATAAGCCCTAGATAGCCAGAAATATTTTCTATCATTTCATTGACACTCACAGGTTCTTTCCGTGGGTTTGCTCGTGGTGTTTGCGCTTCCTTTCTTACTCACTCCGGGACAGATGCACACGCCCTCTTACCATTTTCATGACCGTAACAAGCCCACATAAAGTGATGTTCTTTTCTTTTGCTGTTCCATTACACTGTTCTCGATGGTTTTTATTTTTATGGGTAGTTTCTAATTTGCTCTTTGAAAAAACCTCGTGTTTAGCAGTGGCCACGTAATTACTATCTGATTGGAAGGGGAAATCAAGGAGACTGTCTCGAAGTACCATTTGTGTAGCAAGCACACCGTTATATCTACGTATCGGGTCACATGGGAGGAAGCTTACAGAATTATGGAGAACCCCGGAGCCCCAGCCACCCTTGGAATGGCCATGCCTGTGATATGGGGAGAGCGGGTGATATCATTTTTACAGAAATTGGGGACTGAGCCAGGTTTCTTAGCACTAAGGCATCTGCCAGTTGTTCTCTATCAGAAGCCACCAGTCCCTTCCCAACCACCTGAAAACACTTATGTGGAGCCTGTAATCACGGCCTGACTAGTCCTGGTGATGGATTACTGCCACCACCCCTACCATCACTACCATCCTGTCCTGCCCCCTGGGGACAGAGCCCCAGAGTCGCTGCCATTGCCCTTTGCCCGGGAGGTGGGTGCTTGCCCCTGCAGCGGGCCTGGCCTGTGCCACGGGGGCTTTCAGCGCCGGGGGGGAGAAGGGCAGGTACAGATGGGTCGTCCGTGGGGAGCGAGAGTTCAGGCGTTCGCACTCAGCCAGCCTGGCCTGCGGCGCGGCCTGGGCGCGCTGCCCGTTGTGTGAGCAGCACTCGCTGCGTTTCCGCGGCCGCCCAGCCGCCCCGAGCGTGCGGGAGGCAAAAGCAGCTGTGCACGCTCGGGCCTCAGCTGCTCCCGCAGCAGTGCCGCGCCGCCCAGGCCCCGCAGTCATCCAATATTCAGGAGGATGGGGTAGGCCCCTCATCACGGCCACACATGCCGTGTGCTCAGGTTTGGATTCCACTGCGTTCTTGTTCACGTTACCAGGAAACTGTGAGAAAGAGGAAATGGCTCTTCTGCCGAATGGTGTAGCGCTATCAGATCCACTGGCCTTTGTGCTCACTGCACAGTGCCAGCTTTTCAGTTTCCCGTTAGAGAAAACCAGCCCAGGACAACCCTGCAATCAGAGTCTATCTGTCTCAGATAAAAAACACTTGAGAATATTTATTTATTATAATCTATTCATTAAATATGTAGCCTGGCCCTCTGGGAAGAGTCACAGACTACAGCCCATATTGGATAGGAGACTGTATATTTAGAGTCGGCCTTGGCTGATAAATTGGAAGACTACAAGCTGCCTGAGAATTCCCCGATGACTCTGGATGCTGGGGAATGCAGCTGGGATGCTGAGAAGCATGTGCTGTTACAGTGAATTTAGTCTAAATTTCCACTAAGTATTTCCTTTCAGATGTGTGACTTCTTTGGGGGAGGGATAGATAGTTCTTGTAATCTGGTACTAAAATATCCACTTTGGATAAAATTTGTTCTCAATTTAAAGTTTTTTTGTTTTTTTTTTTCTTTAGCCGCTTAAATATCTTTCTTACCACAGCTAAAATGGCTTCAGAGTTTTGTCTTTTCTGGATTACAGGAAAGCCAATTTTTAGAGATCTGCATTGCAGCTTGATATTATGTCATTGGTTCAGTGTCAGCCAATGGGAAGATTAAATGGATTTCCCTAATGGCCATTCTCGATCCAGTCCTAGTCAACACTTCCTTAATGACTGGGATGATGAAATAGGAATCTGCTCATTAATTTTGCCAAAAAAACACATCTGGATGGGGTGGCTCATGTCATAGAGCCAGACTTGAACTGTATGTAAAAAAAAGAAGAAATAGATGACTTAAAGTTATAAAGTTGAAAGGTTGATTACCAGGTAATATTAAGGAGAACCATCAAACTGCATAGCATAAACAGGTACCTAATTTCTGGGCAGAGATATTGTAGAAAATGACTGAAAGTTCATAACAAGCCCAAAACTATAGCAAATGGAAAATCAAGATGTATGTCTTCAAATAACCAGGTCAGCATCTGTATTTCCAACACTAGATCTTTTGACCATTGCCTGGTTATGCTCTGCACTGGGGATAGTGAAGACAAATCCCTGTACAATTTTGATGGGGGCTGGTGTTGACTTTAAGAAATCCAGATTGCAAAGATCACTGGTGTAATGGTTTCAGTGGAAGAAGGACCTAACTAGATATGTGGATTTAGAGTAAGGAAGCTGTCAACACCCTCAATTGAGTCAAAAAAATTTAGATCCTGTCTCATACTTTGACTCTAACCGGCTGAGTGACCTTGAACAAGTCTCCCAACATGGGTCCTTCATTTCTTATCTTGGAAGCAAGGGTTTGGGTTAATATGGTAATTCTCAATCTGTGGTCCTCAGGGAGTAATGGGAGACAAAACTATTTTCAATGCTTTAAAAAGCCTAAAGAAATAATGTATTTCCTAGTAAGGAGGCCATATAGGTTGTTATTTAATGAATGCAGGTGGTAGACAAAAACTTTAAACATAAAAATACACATAGGAAAAATAATAAAATTCTTCTTTTGGTAGTTAAAATACAGGAAGTATTTCAGCGTCCAAACTAAGGTTTATGATGATCTTGATTGCCAACAGAATTGAGAAACCTTGAAGGCACTGTGTTTGTACTGCATGAGGAGACAGCTGGGAAACATTATCAGTGGGCAAGTGTATTTATTTGCAAGATTAGAGAGAAGGCAGGAGGTATCTCTTATAGCCATGTGCCAGGTATATTCCTAAATGCATCAATTCACTTAATCTTCAACACTGCCTCCTAAGGTAGATACTGCTAATATCCCACCTTGAAGATGAGAAATCTGAAGCACAAAAGTAACACATTAAATTCATTAACTGTTATCAACTACTATTAATGATTTGGATTGTTCCCAGTGATACGCAGCCACTGATCCCACAAAAATGACAGAAAGGTAAAAAAAGCAAAAACAGGGCTTCGCGTCTTCAACTTTCTCCAAGGATAAAATTAAGGGCTCTGGACTAGAGGACCTGTGTTCTAAGTAAGCTGCTGGTACTAAATACCTATATGACCTTGGGTGAGTCATTCTAACTTCCTGAATCACAATTTGCTTGTCTGAAAAATGGGGTGATATCCCTTCCCTGTTACATCCAGGATTATTGGGAAAACATGGAATAATGTATCTGCAAGTATGTTGGAACCTAGAAGAAGGTACAAACATGGGAGACTGAGGGATGACCTCCCGCCTCAGTGGAGCTGCTCCCCAATGGCATCAGTCACTCATTTAACAAAAAATCATGGTAGAGTATGGAAGGGTGTTGTTAGGACACGGGGTCACTTCCTGGTGTAGGTCAACTAAAACTGCAATTTTGAATTAATTACACCCTGAAATGAGACCAGTTTCTGAGGCTTCTTTTCTCGAACTGGCCTCACACATCATGGATATGAGAGGAAGTCTGCTCGCCTAAGGCACGTAAACAGCAAGGATTGAAATATAAAAGTAAAGAGAAGAATTCTGTGTGTCAATGTCTTGCTCCTAAGTTTCTTCAGGGACAGGGGTGATTCAGTGTATATGTAGGAAGGAGATCATATGGGCTGATCAGAAGCTAAAATAAACCCCGGGACGACTCTGAGGGAAGGAGAGATAGTCTGACATTAGCAATCAAACACCATTGTCTCTTTACGTGTAATAATCAAGTCCAAGGGTTGCAAATTCAAATGAGTGCAGGTGAGAAAAACGGGAAACATTCTGGGAAGGATTATGGCAATTTAGAGAGCATGTGTCTTCTCTAAAAGTGCTGAGCAGCTATAGCGTATCACTGCTAGAAGAAGGGATTCTTGGACAAAACTTTCAATTTTTTAAAGCATACATGTATTTTCCCCCCTATTCTCAAATAAACAGTAAATTTAAAAAATAGCAACAAAGTGAAAATTAGCATGGGCATGTCTGATTTGTTCTTTATGAATTTAGGCTGGTTATTTGGGGAAAGGTGGCTGCTGAGTACTGTCCTCTAGTCTGCAAAATCAGTTATTTCATGAGAACTATCAGAAGATTTAAAAAACTCAGACAAAAGATGATAAGAAAGATGAACAGCAGTAATTAGCTAAATATCTCAATAAAAGAAGCCTCAGGATGGTTGTCCTGAGTTTTTGCTGCAAAGTACTTGTCGGCAATATTTTAAGGACTTAATAGAATTTTATTTTAAAGCCATGACATTAGCACAGTTAAGCCAATCAATGTTTTTTAATAGCCTTTTAAGGTGCCGTTTTAATTGTGCTCTGTGGGAGGGAAAGACACTCGAAGACTGGAAAACATCTAAAAATGGCTTAGTCAGACCCTTTCAAAAATATTTGCAAGTGCAAATTTCTGGCTTGGTTTGATTGCTGTAGAAGTGGGGTTAGAGTGTGAGATCTAAAGGGCTTATTCCCCAGTGAGAAAGCAGACTTAACTCTTGTGTAGATTCATTCAGCTCAACACCATAGCAAAATATTTGGAATCTGTACCGTTTTCCCTTTAGAGCAGAAAGAGTGAGAGCTGTGGTTTCTCTTAGAGGAGCAATAGCTCTATGCAGTTTTCCTGCCCTCCTTGGGACCCAGAAGAGAAAGAGAACATGCACTGCTCCTTCTAGCAGTCCTCTGACCTCCTGAATGTTTGCCAGTGATCACTTCAGTTTTTATAGTTAGAATGTGCCTAACATCTGGACGAATAGCGAAAAGTGCCGTTAACTTTCAACTTGCTTGTTGGCACCATGCCTACATTATTGGCAGAACTATCATAGTCCATCTCCTTTTCTTTATAGCTTGGTTTTGTGTGGTGCTTTATTGTTTAAAAAATGCTTTCATATATATTATCCTGTTGGGAGCCCCACAATAGCCATGTGATACAAGGAAGTTATTATTAGTTTCTGTTTTATAAATGTAGAAACTGAAGCTTGGAAATATGGAGAGGTTTACCCAAGGTCGGTTCTACAAATTCAACCAACATTTCATGAGTACTGTGGACTGTTTTATGGATCCCAGAGGGCTTTCAAAAATGATTATTTTATAGTCCCTGCTAACAAACTAGTGAGTCACGAATCTACTAAATCTCCTTACTTCTTCTCCAGTGCTTTTTCCATGAAGTTATGCTGTCGCTTCCATGGCATGTGGCATTATCTGAAGAATTTACTTCTTCAAATTAAAAAAAAAAATTTACTTCTTTAAGTTTTTTTCAATCCAGGTATTTGGTGGTTTGGAGTTGCAGCATAAAGACACTATATGGTACAGATAAGTTGGGGGAATGAATTAACCAATAGAAAAGAGTATTTGGTCTTGCTTTTTGTTTTGATTCGTTTCTGAAAGGGAGGAATTTTGAGGATTTGTTCTTTCAAACATTTCAGTACAGTGTTTCATCACAGTGCTGTGTGCTGCTGCGGAGACCTGCGCCGTCCTGGCTGGAGGCCACGTGTACACGTACAGTGGAACAGACCGAGCAAGGCAGAGAGAGGGGCTGGAGAAGAGGGGAAGCACCTGGAAACTGGGCTACCATGGCCATCTGTGGCCAGGCGGGGACTCCCCTCGTTCATTTTAATGCCTTTATATTTGGCCTTATACTTGGCTAGTCCTATTAGCAAGTGACATGCTTGATGGTTTGTTGTCTTCCTTAATTCCCTAGAAAAAAGTTCTTTTGGAAATTCTAAACTTTTCTAAATTAAACTAAGAGGAACAGGTTTTCCCCCTGCCACTCAGTTAGTTTTGATTGAAGGTTCTTAGTGATAAGTGTATTGGATGGAACCAGAAGGTAGGAGGGGCTCTCAGGGATGGTACAGTATTGAAACCAAGGAGAGGATCTATTCTAGGGCAGAAGAGTGTGGTACAGTCTCATCAAGCTAAATTAGCACAATAGCTCTGCTGTGTGATCCTTAGGCATTTAACCTTTCTGGGACTAAGTCCCCTTATAGTAAATTTGATCTAATAATGCCTATATTAATAGGCTGTTTTACAGGCCACATGAAATAACATATGTGAAGGGTTAAACAGAGTTCATTGTACACAGCAGGTGCTCACTAATGGTAGCTGCTTCTACTACTGTGATTGTTGCTCTCACTACTACTAGTGCAATCTGGATGGAGGGAGCAGGGAATTAGGCTAGCTCTAGACTTACACCTTTTCCATCTCTTGGATTCTGCTATTATGGATAGAAGGGCAAGATTTCTATCAAGTAAACCACAGTTAGAAACCCATGCCTCAAATATTTTAGCTAAAGAGGTAGTACTGCAAGGACTTTGCCAATAGTATTTAAAAATTGATTTAGTCTGGAGGATACCCTGGGCACCATAATTTTAGATTCCAGATATGTTCTCAGTTGTGATTCCACTGTTCAGCTACTGTGGTAACATACATTAGTTTTCTGGACTTCAGTTTGCCTTGTGCTAAATGAGAGTGGAACTACATCTCAATGAAATAAAAATGGTAGAAATGTATGAATGATACAGACCAAATAGTCAGTGAATAATTTCTTGTGTGTCTCCTCTGTTCCCTTCTCCCCAACCTCCATCACAAACACACACATTCCCTCTCTCTTATTTTTTTTGTAATAAATGCTTTGGTATAGTAAAGACGCAACCAGGGAGTTCATGCTCTCATTTGTTCATTTACTCAAGGACTTTTTCTGAGCAACTATTACATGTCAGGCATTGACCTATTTAGGGAAGTGCTTGGGTTCCCCTAGGCATTGTAATGGAGAGCACATGAATTATGGGTTCATATATGATCTGACAGCGTAAGAACTTTGTAAGTGGAAACAGTGGGTCAGGAAGAAAAGAGGCAAAGTCCGTCTCTGCACAATGAGAGACTGAGCTTGGAATGATGCACTGTGGTCTGGGAACCTCATTATTAGCAAGTCAGAGACATACTGGAGAGTGTTCAGAGAAAAGCAACAGGAATGATGAATGGGCGGAAAGACTGATTTATGAAGACTTACACAACAAAATATGTATTCTTGGATCAACAAAGACTTCCGAAGAAATGTGATCACTATCAACAACCCTCTGAAGGTTGTGAATACCCAAGAGGTGTTTAGCTTGATATTTGAAGTAGTGACAGTCAATCAAAGGATGGCAAATTTACCTGTGGATCAGAGAAATAGGAGCCTCGTAAATCTATCTGTGCCTTATTGACAGAAAGTAGCTTCCAAGGGCAACATCCTTAACCTAGCTTACTTCCTATATTTATTTCTGCAGTTGTAATTATGTAGAATCATTTGTTGTCTCTTTATGTTCAGGAATTTTATGTGTGTTTCCTATTTACACACCTTCCCTGAAGATGTCAAGAATGAAATATTTGATTATTTTTTTACCTTCTACTTCAAAGGCTTGAAGATAAAAGAAGTTGAGTTATGGACAAATTGTTTTCTTAAACCAAAGTTCTTGTGCTTAACTTTTGTTAAAGGTCATTGTCGCAATGTAGGATTTTATTCCTATGAAAAGCCAAATGGGTGATTTTTTATGAAACTATACAGTTTACACACACACACGCACACACACACACACACATGCTCATGATACAATACAAAGCTTTCAAAGGCTATAAAATCAAAATTTAAGGGCAGAATCCAATCTCATGCAATTTTATTTATTCTGGATTCCTGTTAGAGAGGCTATTTTAGCTATGGGTTAGAAGTGTCACACTTCAAGAAAATAACCCAAGTGGGACCAGGTCACAGACACTCTCAGAAGAGCTGTGGCCTGACACCTCTCAGCACTCTCACTATAAGTGCTGGGAGACGTAACTGGATCCAATGGAAGACTGCCATTAAATCTATTAAAAATACTTGTTGGCTCCAAAACCGCGATTGCCAATAATGACCTAACTGGTTTCTGGGCAGTGACTCCATGTCTGGATTGGGGTTGGGTTGGGGCAGGGGTTGAGCACACAACCCAGGCTGAGACTATGAGGTCCATGTCCCTGGCCACAGTGATTGGTTCAGGGGTGAGCATGTGACTTGAGCTGGGACTCAAAGGACATCTTTTGAAAATGTTGCAACCCAGATCTCCTTATGATCAGTGTAGCATGCAGATATGAAAGCTGGAAATGTTGGGGTAACTTTTGCTGTCATGGAGGAAGCGAGCTTGAGAATGAGGCCTGTGCCTCAACAAATGCAAAGCCAGGGCAAAATCGCTGAGCATGAGCCATTTGTGCAGAAGAAAAGGAGCTGCCTTAGTTGTTCCTTATGGGCAGCTTTAGGGAATAAGGTCCAGGGTAGTGTTCCTTTGCTTGTTTGTTCACTTACCCTTTCATTTACTGAGGGAGAAGTGTATTCTCAGAAACACTCCGTTTAACTTTCTTCCTCCTGCCTAGGTGCTAGTAGTCTATGGAACTTACCCAACATGTGTAGTCTAGCCCTGGCCAGTTTGGTTCACTGGTTAGAGTGTCGACTGCAGACTGAAGGGACAGACCCAGGTTCGATTCTTGCCTAGGGCACACATCTCAGTTGCAGGCTCAATCCCTGGCCCCAGTCGGGGGCGCATGCAGGAGGCAACCAAGGGATGTGTCTCTCTCACATCGATGTTTCCCTCTCTCTTCTCTCTCTCTCTCTCTCTCTCTCTCTCTCTCTCTCTCTCTCTCCTCCCCCTTCCACTCTCTCTGAAAAGCAATGAAAAAATTATCCTCAGGTGAAGATTAACAACAAACAAACAAACGAAAAAACACACCACCATTTATTGAATAGAGTGTCTTTGCCCCATTGTATGCTCTTGCCTCCTTTGTCAAATATTAATTAACCCTAAAGGTGTGGGTTTATTTCTGGGCGCTCTATTCTGTTCCATTGATCTATGTGTCTGTTTTTATGCCGGTGCCATGCTGTTTTGATTACTATGGCTTGTAGTATACTCTGATATCAGGGAGCATGATATCTCCAACTTTGTTCTTTCTCAGTATTGCTGTGACTGTTCAGGGTCTTCTGTGGTTCCATATACATTCTTGGATTATTTGTTCTAGTTCTGTGAAATATGCCATTGGTATCTTGATAGGAGTTGCGTTGAATTTATAGATTGCTCTGGGTAGTATGGACATTTTAATGATGTTAATTCTTTCTATTCATGAACACGGTATATGCTTCCACTTAACATTGAACTCTTGATTTGTCTTAATTGGGCTGAGAAAGCATGTCAGGCACAGACCTACTTTGGAATGACTAATTTTATTTCTCTCATCTCTATCTTCTTTTTGCTTTAATGATGTCTTGTGGTAAGTAAGAGTAGAAACACACTGGAGTATTTTCACTGATGCAATAGCTACTATATTGCATTAAACAAATATGAAATATCTGTTTATATGTACCACCGATAACATTTTTTGTACTAGATGCTTGTTAATTTCACATACTCATTTTTACTAGGTGACTCAGATGTTCTAATCAAATCCTTTTTAAATTAAAATATCTGTTGTGGGCAAATGAAACCATAAAAGCAAGAAGGTGGTCTTAGTAAAAAAAATAGCTGACAATAATTAAATTGGTAAAGTAGCAGACTCTGGGATTTTGCATATTCATTTATTCCAATTCCTTAACATTTCAATTGGAAATTTCAAAGAACCACAAAATAAGAGATGGACAAATTCTATTAAGTCACAATCTCTGTTTTTTGCCAAGATTCTCCCATTGCAGCTCAGGCCTTGATACTTTTTTTTTCGGGATATACAGTTAGCAGATAGCTCCTGGGTGGCATTCAGGTTAGATCCTTTTGTGGGGGGTGGAAAACACCCATCTCTGTGGCATCCCCTTTATGGCACTTTCCTTGGCTGTTTTTCCTGGAGGCCAGGGTTGCTCCTGTGGACTGCGGGTTCCTTTTGGTCAAAGAGAGCCCAGTGTCAGGCTTTGGTTGGCAGTAAACCACCATGTGAAAAACAGGGTGATGTGATGATTCTGTTCACTTTTTGGTGCTGCCAAACCTGGGTCAGATCTCACCAGTGCAGGCTTCCTGGTAGGCTTTTACTGTTTCCTGCTGCTGGCTGGAAACCCGGGAGATGCCAACAGTGAAAAATAACAGTGTGGAGAGAAGTGCTCTGTGAACGTGTGCTGGTGATGCTTAGGGAAGGAGATCTCATCTGAGGGTTGAGTTTAGCTTTAAATTGATCATTAATCTTACTGTATGAATTATAGAAAAAGATGAATATTTTTTTAATCATATTTTTATTCATGTGTGCTTCATGCCATCTTATTGATTTCCAGGTGGAAACTTTATTTTCAAAGAACAGTGAAAAAAGTCAGAGAAAAACAAATACTGTATGATCTCACTTGTGGGTGAAATCTAAAAAGCCAAACTCATAGAAACAGAGAGTAGAACAGTGGTTACCAGGGGCTGGTGGCTGACTTTAATTTCACCCTTTCTTTCCTACTGGCCTAATTGTGCGGTATTAATTCTTAAACTTCAGGAAAAGATGTGTGTCGAAGCAGAAGACTAGACTCAGGTGGAAAGCAGGATTTTTGAAGATCATCTAGACTAGAGTTTAAAATGCTCATTTAGTTATTATCATTTATATTTCAGGAGAATTAAATGCCACGCAGTGAAGGCCAAGAAGGACAAATTGATATGTTCAAGCTCGAAAAGTGGGAGACCACAAGGATAGTGGGGTCATGGTGCTTTTATACCTAGAAATACCAACCAGCTAGCTTTTCATGACTAATGTCTGAAAACATAATCTACCTGAATCTCTGACCATACTTTTACTTTGAGCTTAAATAAAGGCATGGATCTGCCAAATGACCGATTCACCTATGAATTCTGAAATACCTGCTGGTCCATTTTAATTTTCCTGTCCTTACTAATTTTCTTTCTCTATTTTTACAATAGGCTTTGACCATCTTGTTGAATTCATGGGGTTATATTTCTGAAATCCTTATTCTTCTTTTCCCAGTTTTATTGAGATAATAGCTGACATATAACACTGCATAAATTTAAGGTACACAATATGTTGATTTGATACAGCTGTATATTTTGAAACAATCACCACCATAGTGTTAGTTAACCCTCCTTCATGTCACACAATTACCATTTCTTTTTTTGTGGTGAGAACACTTATAGTCTACTTTCTTAACAACTTTAAAGCCTAAAATACAGTATTATTAACTATCACCATGCTGCACATTAAACTCTCAGAACTTATTCATCTAGTAACTGGAAGTTTGTACCCTTTGACCAACATCTCCCCTTTTCTCCCACCCTCCAGCCCCTGGTAACAACTGCTCTACTCTCTGTTTCTATGAGTTTAGCTTTTTAGATTTCACCCACAAGTGAGATCATGCAGTAGTTGTTTTTCTCTGTCTGACTTTTTTCAATTAGTACAATGCCTTCAAGATTTATTCATTTTGTTGCAAATGAAATACATTTTGTAAGAATGAAATACTTATTCTTAAATAATTCTCTGAAAGCATCTGCATCTCCTGCCACCCCCCACCCCCCATAAATAGAATGAAAGACTTGACTTAAGAATTCTTGCTTGTGAAATCAAATCATAGCAATATTACATGTAATGTCATGGAAAGATATTTCTATTCCAGAAATGAATGATTCCATTGAATGTTAAGATGTTTTTCAATTGGATGGTAACTCATAAGGGGACACAGTCTGGAAACCATAACTTTTATTATGGAAAGGGAAGGAAATTCAACTCTTGATAGAGGTATCTGGGAAATAATGATAGGTTTATTTTGTGTAGTTCTTAAGGGCATAACTAGAAGAAGCCAAAGTTATCAGAAGGAGATATCCACCCAACATATAGAGATTTCTAATAGTTGAAATTGTTAAAAATGAATGGGTTACCAAGTAATTTGGTCAGTGAGGTCTGGAAGGCTGCTCATTAGTCAGGGCTGTTGCATGGAAGTAGAATGGACAATCATTAAGGAAATGGGGGAATGATTTTCAGAATGGGCGGGGGGTAGGGGTCTGGGCCTATAGATGTCTTATCAGTGGAGCTGGGAAAGAAAACTCAGAAAGATGAGGCCAGTGTAGAAGGGAATGGGATAAAGGCCATCTGCTAATTAGTCTGTGAGGCCGGAGAAGATAATGGATATGTATGATCTTTCCTGAAGCTTGCCTTGTTGCCTAATGAATATACTTGACTTTTCTAGCCCTGTGAGAATCTGTGAAAGTATGTATATTTCTGGTGGACTTGCAAAATCACCTAACCCCCTGGACCCTATTTTTAGTTTCCAAGACTACCTTTGATATTTCACTCTCTTGATATAGTCATTTGGAACTCTACTGACCTTGTCTCATTATTGGAACTTTTTTAATGTGTGGGAGGGGAGAGAAAAATGGCAACAACAAAAACTAAAGCCACAACAGCATGATTTATTATAGGACATGTTTCTCAGAAGAGACAAAAACAGCATCAATGAAGAGCAATCATAGGAGGTGAGCAGTTGTCTCAGCGAATTCAACAATTCACAGAGGGTCGGCTTCATATAAACAGCTGCAGAAAAGCAGTTAAATGATTTTCTTCATGCTCTTGGGGAGACACTTGGTCTAATCTGGTGCAGTTACTCCAAAGGAGGGCTGCTAATGACATCTACACCAAATATCAGTTCAGTAAATTGCTTCCCTTCATTAATCTGAGTGTCAGTGTCTGCATTAGTGGTGTTTACACAGCAGAAGGTCTCAGGGAAGGATAATAAGGACTCATTTTTAGTGACATGTGAGGGTGTCCCTGTAAAAACAAGCGAATACAGAGCTGGTTCCTTGACTCTGGGGAATAAAAATCACTTTATTCACTCATTCTTTTACTCTACCATTATTCTTTGAGGGACTACTCTGTGCCTGGCACTGTGTTAGGTCCTTACATGGCAATGAACAAAAGTCTTCAAGGATTATCATGGGAGAGACATGGCAGAAAAGGAGAGACTTCTTTGAAAGAGGAACAAGGGAAACAAATTTAGATAGAGATTGATGATTTCTCCAGAAAAATCAGGGCTTCAGGCTGGAAGAGCTTATAATATTGTATGGTTAATGGTGGCTCTCCTTGGGAGTCTAGATAGAAATGAATACTGTGCCTCTATAACCATCAAATCTGAATGAGACTGTCTCAGAATGTGGAAATTTCCTTATTGCAACTATTAAATAAAAGAGTTCTGGCTGTGTGCTTATAGATGACAATGACCATTTGCATGGACAACAATTGGTCACTATAAATGAGACTGAGACAGTGTGTCTCTGGGAAACTATAATAATTAGGCATTCCCCTCCCACCCTTGAGCCTTAGGCGGATTAAAAACTACTGGTCCCTATGCTGCCCACTGACTATGGGTGTGCTTTGCTTCAGTGAAGAACTGGGGTTACCTCTGGACAGAGTGTTTTTTCTCTGGTGCCTGTGAGGCGTCTCACCTCATAATGATGTTCCAGGGCTTCCCAGCTTCACCCTGAAAAATGACATCAATGGTCCTGAATCTGACTGGTTGTCAGGGGTTGCAGAGGAGAGGGGCACTCTGGCTTAGCCCTCGCTGTAGAAATGCTAGTCCAAGAGGAGAAAATGCATGTCCAAGAAAATGCCACTCACTGGTAGCATTGTAATGCTTGGAAATCTCATAAAATAGCATAAGAATATACCTTATACTATTTCTGCTGCTGTGTCATTGAGTGAGAGAGTAGATATTACGATGTGACTCAAATGTACAATCATTAGCACCTTACTTCCCACTGAAATCTTGTAATCTTGTATGCTAGTCACTGTTTTAAAGTCTCTCTGTCTCTGTCTCTCTCTCCCTCTCCCCCTCATTTAATTCTCACAGCTGATGCCCAGAATGTAATGTCCAAACACAGGAATTTTCTTGTTATAAATGAGAAGATATTTTCTAGTTTCCAAAAGGAGATAGTTAATAATTTAAAATAAAAGGTGTTCCCTTCCCTACCTGCCCACCTGTCTCTTAGAATGTTATTCAGAATTTGACAACCATGTTTGGCTTCAGATTGGCAGGAAGAGGCCAGAGTAGTCTGGGGAAATCTGCCAGGTTGTTTGACTTCGCAGGTGCTTGGCCACATATTATACAACTGTACATATGTGTCTTCCAACAATGTTCTGGGTTTGGCAGTGACTGTAAGCCTCACAATCATAGAGATTTTAGCTACTTTTTCAGTGGTCATCCTCCACTCACTAGAAAATGCCTGGCTAGTAAATATTTGTTGTGTAAAAGAAGATATTTTGTTGAATAAAAGAAGGGAAATCTGGGCTTTCTGATTGGAACCACTACTAAATCTGTGTAACCTTGGGCAAAACATCTGATATTTCTGTCTCAAATTTACCCCTTGGTTGGGTTAGAAATGAAATAGTGGTTGGAGCCTCACAGAGCTTAGAAGGTAAATGGTTGCTTAGGGACTAAATATTTTTCATGGATTCCATGAAACTAAGTGAAATGACCAAACGTCACCAAGTGACCTTAATAGTGTGGTATTTATTCATCTATGTTTTACTATAATGCATGTCACCCGAAAAGCTGTACTCCCTAAATCTTCCTCTCCTTTGCATTCCTGTTGGTGGCGGTGAATACGAGGGATGTCATCAAGGTGTTTGTGGTCACAGTTGGTGTCTTTCAGCTCAGCAGTAGTAGCTTGGACTCCTCAGTGCCAACAAGATGTCATGAGCCCCAGTGTTTTATGAGCCTCTTAAAAGGGTGAGTCTCCAGGAATGATACCCGGGCAGTTTGTCAGGGCACTGTGCAATAACTACCTTGAGGTGCTGCTTCTTGGACTGAAATCAAATTGCAATGGCTCCACACAGCCGACGGAGGTTTTAATATCGGTCCAGTCCATCACCCACGGAGAACACTATTAATAACCAGGTAAAAGCCTTTGTGTGTAAGCCGATTCCATTTACAGTTATATCATGTCAGGCGGATGTCAGTGTCCTATCTTGTCTCCGTCATAATGATGGCTAATATAATCCATACAGGATAATAGATGGGGTGGGAAGGATTACGGAGTTAAAAATCAATCAGGGCTTTCTCATACATTTCTATGCTTTTGTGGCTGGTTAAATCATCAAAGTCTCAAGATTGATTTTTTTTGCTTTCGTAATCAATCCTTCACAATCTGTTACCTTTCCCTCCTCCCTCTTCTCCCACCCTACTTTTTTTTTTATTTTTAAAAAACATGTAGACAAGAGTTAAATTCTTTCTCTGGATAAATATGGAGATGCACTCTTTGCCCCAGAGGGAAGATTTATCACATTTTGAAGGCAGAGCTGAAAAGTTGTGCATGCTACTGTTCTGGACAGGCAAGATACGGGCTTGATAAGTATGAAGTAGTTTGTTCTTTTCAGAAATAAGTCATTTATACTTAGGTACTTGGTATTTTATTTTATCAGCTAAAGAAGAGGCTCAGTTTCTATCTCCAATGGAAATCTGGTTGTAACAATTATACAATGAGACAGTTAGCGTGAAATACTGGCATCCTCGAGCACTGAATGCAGCGAGACCATGTCTCTTGGGCCTTGAGATGCATATGATACACATGTGAGCACATGTTCGCCAAGGTCCTGAGACAGTGATGGGAGTGCTAACCTGGTACAGAATAGCTGGAAGGGGAAGCTATACATCTGCTAGTCCTGAGAAGTTCGAACTCTTTGGACGAAAAAACCCTATAAAAATCCAGGTAATTGTCTCCGAACAGATTGACAACCTTAAATAGATACATGAGGGGGTGAAAAGGGGAGAGGGTGGTACTTTGAGACTGACAAGAGGTGGAAAAGAAGCCTGTGATGAGCCCAGCTGAGGAACTGGGAAGAGCGCCTGTGCGTCAGCACGACTTGTGGTACGGAGCCTGCAGAGCAGCTGGTGCCAGGGAGGTCCAACATGGGTACCACGAGCTTTCCTTAAACAGGCACTCTTCTGGGAGAGGCAGATGCAAATGCCCATCCTCAAGTGCCCATTGTCTCGTGGGGAAAAGGGGTGTAAACAAATATTTTGGATGCAAGGAGATAACCTCCACAATCGATGGGTGCAAAAGACCTGGGACTCCGATCAGGCAGGCAGGCAGGAAGCCTCAGCTGTGCTGGGGCCAGGCTAGCAAGAACAACCCAGTAGCTGTCTCCACAGCACCTCCAGACCTAGCCTGTGCCTAGTAGCTTCTGTTTGCCCCATCCGGAATCACTCATCCTCCTTTACTGCGTGTGGACTAATTATTGGGCTTGCTTTTCCTCTGGCCAGCAGAGTCCTGACAGGAGGTTGGAGGGAGGGCGAAGGGTGGGGTCGGCACAGTTATCCCCTCAGTGACCTTCCCTGGGGCTGCTGTGCCCCTGCCTGAAGGTCAGAGCTTCTCTTGAGGCTGCCGTCTTTTTACACCTCCTCCTTCCCATTCCCTTTGGGCCTTGGGGTAAGAGCCTTGGGCTCCTACACTATCCCTTGTGGTTTCTTTGTGCCTAACCTACACATTTGTAAATTGTGACTTTTTAAATTTCCCTCAAACTGTCTTGATTTTGGCACTGCTGCGACTCAGCCTGATACATACCCCAATTTCACCCCCTTCTCCTGCTCCTCTACTAACACCTAGTCCTACAAGGTTACCTACCCCACTAGCCTCCTAACTCACTCCCTGATGTCACGCTTGTGTTCTTACAGTCTATTCACTATACTTCAGCTCCAACAGTCTTTTGTAAAATGTAAATCAGATCATGACAATCTCCTGCTTAAAACCCATGAATGGCTTCCCAGCACTTTTGTAAATTCCAAACTTCTTACTCTGACTTAGGATGCACTTCATAAAATAACCTTTCTTTGCACTCTGACCTTACCTAGGACCACTCTCTACAGCAGAACTGTGTTCCTTCTACTCTGACCTTCCCTGATCACTTAACTATTCTGATGATTTTCCTCTCTGAGCATCAAATGGCTGCTTCTTCTACCATCCAAAACCTCAGAGAGATTATGCATGACCACCAAGCTGAAGTGGCCAACCAGCCATTTCCCATGATATCAACTTATTCTAATTGTCTACATAGCTTCTGTCTACCCATCCATCTATCCATCCTCCCATTCGAGTGTAAGATCTATTGGAACAGAGAACTTGTCTGTCTTGATCTATACTATGTCTTTACTACATCACACAGTATCTACTATAAATAACCATCAATAAATACTTATTTAACAACTGGATGAATAAATGAAGGGACAAATCAGAGGACCCAGTCCCAGGAAGAACAGAGAATGAACCAAGTTTCTAAGGCAGAGATTCAAGCAGGAAAAATAGAAGAATTGGGTTCTTAGAACTATAGTACTTGTTAGAATCAGATATGTCATATTTTGGAACTGGGTTATGTGATAATGCCCAGAAAAGTATTCCAGAGTCCTGCTAGGGTGGGAGTTCTCCATATTTTTGTGTGTGTACCATGGACACCTTTGGAAGTCTGATGAAGCCAATAAACCCTTTCTCAGAGACATGCTTTTAATGTATAAAATAAAATATCTAGAATTATGAGGAAAGCTATGTTGCAGCACAGTTATCAAAATATTCTAAAATTGTGATATAGTAATATGTATGCTTTGTTAATAGATTAATAATAAAATCTAGCAGTGTATCCAATAACCACCAGAATTTTGAAGTAGTGTTGAATATAAATGGCATTTTGAGATAGCTGCATGAACAATAATAATCACATGAAAACATATATGATTTCTGTATGTCCTAGATGTGCTTATTCTGTTATGCTCATAATTTGAGGAAATACTGAATTTAGTGACAAGTTTTTTTTCACCCAACTTTGTAATGAATTCTATCCATTGGCCCTCAGGAGTCTGTTTAGAACCTTGATGGGGCTGGGCCAGGAGGTGGAAGTCCAGCAGCTCCTCCAAGGACAGTGGGGGCTGGCAGAGGCAGGCACTGCTGCAAGAACACAGCTTTATGAGAACACCTGAACAACTCCTGTAAGACCAGAGATTAGTAATCTCACAGGAGCGGAGGATCTAAGATACTCCCTTGAACCAGATCCAAACAACTATCCTTTAAAAGACTGAATTTCTCTGGTGAAAATAATGAAATAGAATACTCCCTAGTGTGATATTTGGGGCTTCCTGCTTCTCAATAGTTGAACAGTTTAAGGAGGAAGCTATACACAGTATCTCTGTGTTTTTTCCTGGTTTGTTTTTATTCCCATACATATCAACATTGGGAAAATGAAATTGTGTGGTTCTGCAGGACATTCCACACATATTTGCCATAAAAAAGAATCACTCTTGAGGAGTGTTTTAGGGTAAGGCATTGAAGCTCTACCATTACATCTAGAATGCATAAGCAATTACAGATGGGGTTCCTGAGGCTCATTCATCACATTTACGATCTATAGACTCTCCCCAAAGTAGTTTCTTCTTTAACCACATTGGTTTGGGATGTGTGAAATACATCTGCAATTAATCAGAGTTGGAGATGCTCCCACTTGCTCCACTTAAGAGCATCCACCAAGATGCTCTGCTGGTAGGACTTGCAAAAATATTCAATAGAATTCATGAGGATGCTCACTTGAATGTGTCTCCTACTTCTGGCTGCAAGGTAACAGACCTAGAGCAAGAGAAACTTTTCAGAATGCCTGGATGGTTTATTACCTGCCTGGATGTCTTGCTTTTCATCAATCAGGGGGCTTTAATAAAGCGCAAATTTCTGTTACATGGAATCTCTAAAATGAACAGAGGCCCTTTCCTATGTGTTTTGTGTTTGGAACTTGACACAGAGGTTTACAGCTTGGGAAAGCTAAAACTATTCTAAAGTTTGTAACAGTTGGCCTGTGATAATATTGTTTTGGTCTAGCCAAAATAATGGAGAAATTTAAATCTAGGCACCGAGTAATTAAAGGGGCCTAACACTCCGATATGTATTGAATCAAAGAGTTCTTTGGTGTGTAGAGCTTGGAAATCCTTCATGGTTTTCTTCTTGTGTGCTGCCTATCAGTTTCTCTTATAGTAGGAGGGTTTTCTAGGAGTAACTAATCCTAATGCTTTGTGACAGATCTTGGCTTTGTGGCAAGTTTTCAAGCGGATTTGAAATGCTTTGGGTTGCTGAAATAATTCACTACAATGTGGCTTGACATGTGACATCTTATTTTATTAAGCAGAGAAATTGGAATGGAAATCAAGAGCATGAAACATTCTTTGCTAAAATAAATCAGCAATAATTCCCTATAGGTTTAGAGAAGCCAGCCCTTATGACATCTGACAATCAAATTAAAACCAGGTGTAACCTGTATCACCACAGCCTGTCCCTTCCAACCACTTCCTGGTTTTCGTTGCTACTATATGTGATTCTGATAAGTAGCATATGCTTTCCTGGTAGGACTTGCAAAAATATTCAATAGAAATCATGAAAGTATGTAAAAGGGCAAAAACCCACTTTTGGGTTTGAATTTACAGTGTGGAGTGCTGAGAGCTTGTTGCTCATGGGAAAGATTATTTTTCATCCTGTCTGCCCCAGCCCAGCCAATTGTTGTGTGTGCTGATGGCCTCCCAGGCTGTGGTTCTCAGAGAAGGTCAGATTGAAACATATTACACTTAACTGGAATTCAATCCCCATTGACAGGAAGTCACGGCTGAACCTGACTTAGGGTTGTGGCCCAGGATCTTTAGAGCCAGCACCTCTTCTTCTGTTTCCACTCCTAGGTTAAATGCTTATTACCCTTTAAGCCTAAACTTTTATAAGTAATTAGCAGTTGAATCTCCTCTGGGCTCAGTTCTCTTATCTGTTTTCTAACCAAATTCCCATTGAAATCAACAACTAGGCTTATTGATTTAATTTAGACTAATTTAATTTTATCAATAACTAGCGGTTGCATTCACTGGAAGTTTAAATTAAGAAAGTCCCAGTGAAATAAACTAATGGATTTTGGTATTTCATAAATATTTCCCTTTGAAAGGCTAAGTTTAGTTGCATCTATAGAAGAAATGGACTTCTTGAACTTTTAGAAAGCACAAGAATCAAGCAAATGACTTGTCAGAAACAATAAAATACTCACTTTCAACCCTATGAGTTCTATTCACTGTCTAAAGCCCTATTCTCCATATTGAGAAGTGATTGGTTTAAGAATAATTTCCCACAAGCCACTGTATTGAACATTCATTCACCTTGGGATCCAAGTCAGAGTGAGGGCAGCTTTGTCAAGGGTGCAAAATCCTGACAGCACAAATTTTATTCTTTTTCTGATTGCTCAAAGAAACAGTCACCCACGCAGCATGTACAGAACAGAAGTCCAGGTCTTGATGCTATTTTATTTTTTTAAGAAAAATTATTAGTCTCTTTCTTGATCTGAAAACTTTAGCTCATGTGGCTTACATTGACTTTCAGGATTTAGGAATAATTTGAAGACTGGACTTGCATGTTGAAGTCTTTGAGAGATGCTATAGTCAGAAGCGACCAACATTAACTCATGTTTTAAATTCCATTTAGTCCCCCCGCCCCTCACTTCCATTCTGAGTGCTAATGTCTTTTCATCCTGGCCAGAAGCTGCAGCTATTTTTCTCCATGCTTGACCCAGCCATTTATCCCACTTTCTTTTGGCAGAAGAATAGAAAACAACATTTGCAGCATCCCTAAATTAATTATACTTTTCTCAAGCTAAAGAACTGTGACAGAGCCACAAAACAGCAACTGAAAACTAATTCCTTAAAAGAATATGAAAAAAGGAAGTTGTATAAGATAGGGTAATTAATCTTGCAATAAAAATAATTGTTTACAGTTAAAATTAATGTAACATGCATTCCTCAGCAGATAATAAATTATGGACTTTCTCATTAGCATTTGAATTGATTTCCTCTAATTTCTTAGGAGCACATGAGCATGTGACTAGATTAAGTTTAATTGGACTACAGCTGGTGCTGATTGTATTCACATGGGCTGGGGGCTTTGCTGACTGATTGGCTGTCTCTGCATTTTGTTTCCATGGTCTTTCTGTTCTTCCACTGTTCTTTCCCCACAGGTAGAAAGATTGAAAACACTAGGGTCTTAAAATAGAATTAATTAATAAGAGGAAGGACTATGGTTTGGGATGTTAGACAATGAGATTCTACTAAGAATGATTATGATATAATATATGATTATCACATAATTGTTATTAGCATCTTCTCATCATTATATAATTATTATTTTTTCAACAGCTAACTTATTCAGCATATACCATGTGCTGGTATTGTACTAAGTTCTTCACATGTGGTGTTTGAAGCTTTATTGTAGGTGTTAATTCTTTCCATTTTATGGATCAGTAGATTAAGGCTCAGAAGGGTGAGTAACTTGCCAGAAAGTCATGGCTGAACCTGATTTAGGACTGTGTCCCAGGTTGTGGCCCAAGGTAACACAGATGGATATGGAAGAGTCAATATTAGAAACCAATTAAAACATTTTTTTCCTAGGGATTATGCTCTTAACCAGTTTATTATTTTGATTATTTGAAGAATCAAGCAGCCTAATTACCCTGTTGAAAGGGAATGAAAAATGAATAGTGTGTGTTCCTAGCTAAGCATCTGGGCAAGTAGCATAGCATCTACAGGAAGTGGAAAACAGCTAAGAAGGGGTTAACATAGAGCTGATGAAGGAATATAGCATCACCATGGAGACCGGCAGAGTTTCTAATAGGCCCATAATCAGAAAAAAAGCATGAGTCCAATTAATATTGGAATTATAAAAAGTGGGAAGAAACCGGTATTTCAGAAAAGGCAAGGGGAAGAACTGGTAAAATTTAGGTCCCCTTCTACCAGTGTGTGTCTGATTAGAGCTGAGAAAATTGAGAACAAAGGAGTAATTGCAGATTTTTAGTCATATAATGTGATGTTTTCTCTTAGAATAAATTTCTTACTTAAATGAGGCAGAAAAAGTATTTAGAACAATTTGAAAAATAAGCTCCTCTTAGAGAATTCTATGGGGCTTTAGTCATGTGAAGCTTTGTGTCTTTCTCACTTGAGTTGGGACTTAGGTCCCATCCCAACAGGAACAGCTCGAGCCTTTTGCTTTATTGATATACAGAAAAAGGAGTTCTTCAGCAGAAGATAAAATAATTTTTGGTGAATCTAATTGCTTTTTCAGGATTGCCATTAGCACCTGTACTTAGCTCAGAGTCCTTATTTTACTCTTCTTTGTCATACAGTAAACTGTTTACACGACAGCTCCTCATAGGCTACGCACTCCTTGAGGATGGGTCCACATTAAGTATATAGATAAATTTACCAAACTTTAGGTATTAGCTATGATTCTCAATAAAATTGTCCTAATTCTAAATAAAATTAGGTCTTGAAATTTTTCTGCCCTCTCTTATTTGCCAAAATAAATCTTTCTACATAATGTTATATTCAGTGGGTTATTCACAGATTCAAATGTTGATGTTCATTACATGGAGAAACAGAAGTTGATTATGGTACCCAAGATCAGTGTGGACAAAAAGGAAGACTTTAGGAAATGTTATAAGTATGTGATCCTATATTCGTGCTACTTTTGAATATAGAAATTTTGAGTAAGGTAGAGACCTGCCAGAGTATTAAACATGGGATCCACATTTTAAACACACACACACAATCACACGCATGCTTTAGGTCTGGGAGAGAAACAAAACCGTGACACTTGGTTGATGTGCTAATATTTTAGTTGAGTGAATGAGCCCAGTACAAAAGCTAAGGAACCAGCCCGCTCAGAGTCTACTTTGATCCTTTGACTTCTTTTGCTTTTTTCCTAAGTGCCTATATGGCTCCCTTCTTTTTCACTCTTCTTTTGTTTGGAGCTGCTAAAAATCTGTAATCCATATCCCTTGTTTCAGTTTTATCATAAGCTGGAATACAGCCTCACTTAAATTTTCCCAATAAACAAAGTGCCACGTTGTTGCAGCCTTGCCTTTCACCTCATTATGGAGGGAGCAGAGTGTGATGTCACACTTGACCCAATACCAGTCTGCCCATAAATGATACAGCCTGTTCCCCCTTTGCTTCCTGGCTCAAGTGCTGGGAAGGAGCTTAGTATGAAATTCATGCCGTGATGACAGATTTAAAAGTTGCTACAAACTCTAACAGACAGCAACTGCAGTTTGTAGACATACACAACATGTACTGCTCTCTTGTATTCTTAAGTGATGACATGCTTCGTTTAAAGAGTTACGTTTATATAGCTCATTACTGTTGCCTGTCTGTGAAATGAGGGTGGTAGAGAGAAGGGGAAAGAAGCCTAAATTGGATAGGAAGACATTTACCAGAAGAACTTTCCAAATGTTAATGAGCAGCTTAAAGGGCTGCGCACATGTGTTGCGATGTAATTGGGTTTGATGCCTTCTGGGGACTTTGAAGCTTTTCCGCTCTTGCCCATTGTATTTTGAGAGGTGGAATGAGCCCCTCAGATTTCTAACACTTTTGGCTCTGAAGATCCACGTGGTGCTATATTGTAAATCTGCAGACAGCCAACAAACAGGGCCAAGCTCCAGCGACTTTTGTTTGGTTTGGGTTTTTCCAGCAATTAAATGAATGGCAGCCTCTAAACGTCTTTGGGGAGGTACAACGTGCTGTGAGAATTTTACTAGAAAAGGGCAAGAAGGGGTTCCTACCCCGTTGCTGGGGCTTTTCCTGGGGAAGAAAAAGCAATTATGCCCAAATGTGTCCTGAGGATTTGCCAACCTCTTCCTATCCCTTAGTCTCTGCTACCTTCATAGTCTGAGTTCTACCTGGAAAGCATTGGGTGGTGAAGCAGTCGCAACGTAGACTAAGCTTATATCATAGTTAAACGAGTGTATATTTTTAAAGATTCCCTTTGGTGCTTTTTAAGTCTCTTGAAATGTAGCTATGTCTGTTCACCAGAGGAGCAAGATGCTCCCAGAGCTTGGTCCAAGTAGGCAAAATTGTTCCCACTGTGGATTATCTCCAGATTTCTGGCGCTGGGGAGAACACTGGGAGCAGTAGGCTCTGGGTGGGGAACCCAGATGCCAGGGCTCCTGCCTTCTTTGATATAACACATGGGGCCATGGAGAGCTTCAGGCTGCATGTTTCCCAGTCTGGGTGAAGTTAGTTATGACTATTGTTTTAATTCTGAGGAGATTCCCCAATGTTGGATGATTCACCAAATTCAGCAGAATCTTTAAACTACTAATGAATGCCAAGTATGAGGCATCAAGGATCATTAGCTCCTCCTTTTCCCCTTCCTCCTCAGTGTGTGAAGCTTGCTTTCAGGTGTCAGGAAGACATAAAGAAGTTTGTCACATACTTTGGTCCTAAGTAGGGAGTGACAATAGACACAAAAAGATATTTAATAATTGGAGGTGGCTCAAAAGTGCAGTGGTAGAAACATACTCTTGGAATTTGGAAGGAGAGCTCACTTCTAGCTGGGATGGTTGGAGAGATTCATCACAAAGCATTTATTGGATGCTTTCACACACATTATTTTATTTAATGAGGAAATTGAGGCTCCTGGAGGTTAAGTAACTTGTTCAAAACCTCAGAAATAGAAAACGAGTTAGAATTAGGACCCAGGTCAGACTAGGTCAAATTGGGGAGCAGCATTATAAAGGGATGGTGAAAGACCAAGGGTCAGGAGACAAAAACAAACTCCAGGAACTTAGTTTCATATGCAGCTCTGTTGGTCTGACTTGGAGGTTTGTGTGGTATTGGGGAGTAACTGGGAGATCAGCCTGGGAGAGGATGGGGTTCTACTCTGGAGGGCTTGGAGTGGCTGGCTCTAGTCAAGGGGACCCTCCACTTGGCCACCAGACTGTGTCTGTTAGCTTCACTCCGGGAGTCCCAGCATCAGGGACCAATCCTGCAGCAAAATAGGGCCTCAAGAGATAGGAAAGAGAGAGAGGGAGGGCGTGCAGGAGGAGAACAAAAGGAGTCAATAAACTTTATTCCCTTGAGGAGTGATTTGCTGAGTGGTGCTTTAGGACATCTAATCTTCATGCGGATGTTTAGAATGGCATGCTAGTAGTAGTAGAGCTTGGAGGCGGAGTGAAATGGTTGAAGAGAATCAGACTTAAACTATACGGTCAAATTTGATTTAGAGAATTTTTGACTCCTGATTCACATATGATTGTTGTGCAAATTTTTTGCTATCTTAAAAATCTCAGCTGAATTTATGCTTCCTAAAACAATCTGGTTGGGACTCTGTCTCACCTGAATAAATAATGTGCAATCACCAGAGATGAAGTGCTTAATTGCTTGTTTAACGTTTTAAATATATACACAGTTGGGACTCTCTCGATATTGCTCAGCCTTAAAATACACTCTTTAAAACACCTCTTCTGATAAATGCCAGGCTATTTTGGTAATCGGGGATGGTTATTGTGATAACGGCCTATTGCACGTGAATCGCTAGGCTGTCAGGGTTCAGGGCTTTCTGTGATCAGTCATAAATTTAAGGAAAATAAATTTGAATTTCACTTTGGCCCCTGGGGCCCAAAGAGTGCCTGGTGCTCAGTAGGTATTTTCCATGTGAATGAATGAGTATAACAGTTGATCAGACCACTTAAACTTGACGTGGCTGTTAGATGGGAAAAGCAATGAGTTAAAATCAGTTAATGATGTACTGTAATTTTCTCAAATTAATGCTTGTGTTTTTATTCTTATATCTGCCTCCAAAATCTAGGTTCATATCATTTTATAATTGATTTTCTGCAGTAGTTTAACAGCTGGTTTCCCTGTCTTGCACCATTTTTTCCTCTCTTTCCCTCAAATCCCCAATAGTTCATGTTCAGATATAATGTTCCTGCAAAAATTTTCATCATGTTTGTTTGTTCATTAGTGTATTCATTCATTTGTTTGTTGATTGTAAAATTATTTTTGAATGCCTCTCCTGTGTAAGGTAATCATCCAGATGTGGTGGAGGGTAGGCACACAGAAAGGGAGGAGTATACAGTGTTGTAGTAGCCTGCCCCAGACTCCGTAAGCAACTTCTATATTGTAAAACCAAGCCTTCCATTTTTGACTAGAAAGTTGGAGGTGGGGTGGCAATAGGCTGGCTACTCATTCCTGATGAAACTTCTGGTCCTTATTCTCAAACCTCTTTTTGCATCTCCCTGTCTTATTTCTATTCCTTCCCCTTGAGGTATAACCTTTGTCTTTCCTTTCTACGATAGGTCATTCAATGGCTCCCCAAAGCAAGTCACGTTTTGCTCACCATTCCCCATATGTACCAGGCCCATTTCTACTTTCCTGCTCTTGCAGAAGCTGTTGCCGTCTTCCCTCCTGGGATGGCATTTCTCCCTCCTTTCTGCCAACTCCTTTAACATCCAGTTCAGTGTCTGTTTTTGCCACTTTATGTCCCAGCCTATGTTTACTAATTCTTTCCTGAACCATAGGAGTTTGCCTTTTAGTTGTATTTTTTATCACGTAATTATTTTCCATTTAAGTCTCTCCACTTCTCCTTATGGATGGCGAGTTTTTTGTCACTCTATGTTTGTTTTTTGTGGATGCCCCATGGTCCCAGCACTCCATTTCATTTAACAATCACTGACCCATTGGAGAGGGGTTGCCAGAACATTTGTTTCTTTCTTAGGTGAAGGTAAAGTTGTGAAAGTGGTCAGTATGAGACTGTTATTAACATTTGTGGGGTTTTTTTATAGCACTTAATAGAATACAGAAAATGAGAAGACAGCTGTACATTTTTTATACACTCAAGAGATCAAAATGAAGATTTATCTTACACAGCTGTTTTTATTACAGGGAAATGTTCCTTTGACTCATTCTGCCCAAATTATTCCATTATTGTTGTTATTGTTAATTTTATTGATTTAAAACAGAAAAATTTAAATTGCTGTTGGCTTTCGTAAATCCATTATTTTATGACCCATTGAGAAGATCTATTTTGTTGCAGTATTTAAAGAGTGCTGAGCAGGCATTATGAAATCAGAAGGAATTTGGATATTTTAAAGCCAGTTGTACTCTCCTGACCAGGGGTCTAGACTCTTGATGTACAATGTATCAAAGGAAAGTCTGGAGGGACCAAATATTGGCTCACTAAGGAGGTTCTCATCAGCGGAGGTGTGTGCATGTGGGGAGGTCATCCAGCAGGCGATGGTTTATTGTCTCTCCGCCCTTCATAAACTTGGGGTTCCTATGCAGCATCTCCAGGAAAGGAAAGAGAAACTTTTGTAGAATGCTTCACCTGCAAATGAGAGTGAATGATTTTCAGTGGTTTTATCCCAGGTGTGGTCATTATCGAAACATTTCTAGCCAAGCTCTGGCTGGATCTCTCCTCACAGTTTGAAGCTGTGATACTTCCATCCATGTTCTGCAACAGCTTGTAAAATTGTTTTCTGACCAAATTAGAGTTTTCTTTTGGGATTATGTTATTTCAGGTAATAAATATGGAATACACAAAGTATCGCCTACTAATTGGCACAGACAAGATTTTGAAAAGGTTGATGTTTTTCCATTCAAAAATATTGATAAATATGTTAACTTAAGTCATCATTAAATTTTTTTTTAGTAGTGGTAAAGATTATGGTTGTGTAATAACTATTCTAAAATATATTTTCAAAAGTTCTAATTTGATTTCTGGGTGACACTTTATTGTTGACAAAACGAGCAATTCATTTTAATCTCACAAATTACATAAAAATATGAAAATTGCATGTCATCAAACACAAAAACATAAAGGAAAAGACTGATAATTTGACTACATTAAAAATAAAGCCATAGTACAACAAAAATATACTTCCTGAACAAAAGTAAAGATAAAGATAAACTGGAAAAATATATTTACAACAAGAGGATACACATAATTTGATATGACAAGGGGGTTACATCCCTAATATATAAAGTACTCCTACAAAGTAATAAGAACATAAACACAATGATAGAAAATACAAACAGCAAAAACAATATGTAAAAAGATATTAAAGTCCATGAATAACCAAAGAACTGCCAATTAAAATAGCAATTGATATATTATCCTATGAAATAAGTAAATATTGAAAAGACTCAATGCTCATAGGAAAATAGGGGAACATACATTCTTATAACTTTTTTTAGTGATAAAAATTGGCCTAACATTCTGTTGGTAATCTAGCAACATCTCAGTCTTAAAGATATGTATATCCCTTGGTCACGAATTCCTCTTCTAGAATTTTACTTGAAGGAAATACTTGAATAAGCACATAAAAACGTGCGCATGAGCATTCTCCACGGCACTGCTTACGGCGGACGCCAGAATCAGCCTAACCAGCCGCCAGTAGTGACTGGTTCAACAACTAGTGGGTAACGCTGAAGATCACCTGCAGGCATTGGAAATGCAGCTGTAAATTTGTATTTATTAACATGGAAAAATATACCCTGTATGTTGCTAAGTGGAACAAAAGGCAGCCTAGGAAACTAAGTAGTATTTATGCTCCCACTTTTTCAAAAAGAATGAAAATGTGTATTTGTAATATAGAAAAGGTACATGTCAAGAAAAGGTTTAAAGAATATAAATAAAAATAACAATAATCTATTAGTGAGTTACTAATTTAAAAAAGAGAAAAGTAATGAATCTGTTTTTATTTTTGGAAAAACACACCAAAATATGCTTCAGTCCATAGTGACAGATATAAATACAAAATCGTTTTTTATAGATGGCATTTCCACATCTGCTTCTTCAGGTCACTCCAAGCACATGGTTACGGCCAGGCTACTGGAAGATGCAAACATCTTTGAACTGAAGAGGATGGGAAATCAGTGAGACAAGCATGAATTTAGGTGTAGGACTTCTTAATAAATATTACTTGGGATTTTAAAACAACACCAATGCTTGAGGATGACAATACAAGTCACCAAAAACAAGGCAAGGGATGAGGAGTGTGTATGAACCGTCCGGAGAGAACCCCCCACCCTGAAAGCATGTTCTGTGCACTTCTGAGGGCATTCAACATGCCCAGCACTGTTTTACAGGCATTTCCCACCAACTGGCAAGTTGCTTGACTGGGAAATAGGCTTCATTCATCACTCATTCTGTTGCAGAGTGTGTTTAGCACATACTGTGCACCAGGCATGGAGCTAGGCACCAGGAATAGAAAGTTCAATGCCAAACAAGCCTGTCCTCCAGGAGCCCATGGGGAGGGAGCAAGCAGGTTAAATAGGTGATTTCAGTGTAGTTTAATAAGGACTTCACAAAGGTTGAGTATTGAGCTTACCTTTGTCCTAACCTGTTTAGTAAAGGTTAGGGGAAGCTTCATGGAGAGCGTATGCAAAGGGAGACCTGAGAGATGAGCAGCAATTAGCTGGGGATGCAGGGGCAGAGAGTGGAAGACAGTGCTCTAGGCAGAGGAACTGTTTTGTACAGAGACTTGAGGCATGAAAAGAAAGCCCAGGCTGGTGGTGAGCAGGAGCAGAAGTTTTCAATCCTGGCTGCAGTGAGATTAAATAAGCAACAAGCCAGGAAATACAAAACAAAACTATACCCAGGTCCCACTCCATCCCAGTCTGATTTAATTGGCCTCTGTGTGGTGGGGGAAGGTCCTTGAACCTGGTTCCTCACTCCTCACTGTAGGATACCTTCCCTGCCACCTGCCAGTCATTTCAGAGTCCCCCAAACTGCATCCCTGTCCCTTTATCAGGCCCCTGGGTTACTGTAGCCTGCAGCGGAGAATCAGGAACACGGGGAGAGTATGAAGGGCCTGGTCCACCAGGCTAAGATGTTTAATTTTGCCTTAAGGGCAACAGAGTGCCTGCTTGAATAAATGTATACGCCACAACCACCATTAATAATAACGTTTAGAGACTTCTGCATGTCTGCCAAAGCTCTGGGATTTTTATGGTAACCACCTGGGTATATAAATGTTTTGTGCAAAGGAGTGGGGTATGGGAAACACAAAAATAGATATGTAGTAGAATGGGATATAAATCTATACTTCAGTACCCTCAGAAGATTCGGTTCTGAATAGGTGCATGTAAATTGAAAACTTGTAAAGCGAATCATAAAGCCACCTGGGGAGGTTGCTATTTAAAGAATCAGTGAAGTAAAACCTACTGAAATGTTAACAATAACTCCTAATTTATTTGTTCTGCATTATTTGGAGTTTCATAAGCAGTAATGAGTTTTTAAAAGATGGTACACACATGGAACATTTGCATATTTATGTAAACCACAAAGTATGTTTTCCTTCATCACAGGAGAACAAGTAGGGGCGTTTGGGAATAAACATGGGATTATTTTCAGACTTAAAGTTGAAGTTTAAGGATATGATTTTGAGAAAATGACTTAACCTTTCAGAGACTTTGTTTCCTCATCGATAAAATGGGAATAATACACCCACCCAACTTGTAGGTTTGTAGTACAGGCTTATAGGCATGTAAAGCAAGTGAGGCATCTAGTATTATGCTTGGTGCACAGTAGGTGCTCTATAAATGGTAACTATTATTAACCTGCTTTCCCAAAGAGTTTTAGGGGCCTTAAAAATTTAGAGGCTTCTTGGAATTGGAATTTGAACTCCCCCAGCCTTTCCTAGATTCTGTTTCCAAAGCAGATTTTATGGGTGAAAAAATGGTTGGTTGTTGCTAGGTGTTTCTCATTTACTTAATAACGTTCTGGTATCTAACCAGAGCCAGAAGGAATAATTCAGTGTTACCCAGAGAAGATGAAAATGATTGTTTTTTGGTTGGCAAGTTCCAAAGCTCAGTAAATCTGTTACATAATTCCAAGCGGTTAATTGGGAGTGTGTTTTATGGCTCATGCCTGGGAGCCCCCTGGGAAGTGACAGAATTCCCATGCTCTGGGTCAGATGAAGCTTGGGAGTGCTTGTGAAGCTTTCTGTGGTTAGGGTGGATGACTAGCAACACCTGCTTTGAACATTTTCCAAGTCAAACGATTCTGTTGTGCTGTGCGTCATGGAAGCCTGGGGCCTGCGCAGAGCATTTTTCATGTACTGGAACTGACCCCAAGCTGCTGAGGGAGGACAATTCTGGCTGCTCTTGATGCAGGGACTCCTGCAAACACCCCTCCTTTGTGGCGGTGGGGGGCTGGGGCACCTCCAGTTTCCAAAATAGATGCCTGCTGGTGCCATTTCCATCCTTAATCTCACTAATCGAGAATAAACTCTGGGGACCCCTTCAAGGGGATAATTTCAATTTTCTGCAATCTAACTCAATACCCCCCAACAGGTTTTAAATGCATTTTAGACTATAATGAAGTAGGGTGAGCAGACATCCTGGTTTGCCTGGCATAGTCCCCAGTTTGCACCTATTGTCTCTATGGCCAGTGTAATTAGTAAAGCACCCTCTTTCACCCTCAAGTGCATTCTGGTTTAGATACATACTGTGTCATTACCGAAACTTAGGCCCAAGCAACCTGACCTCTGCCGTCATCCCCAACTTACCTCCTACTTTTGCTTTGCTCACTTTGGTGCCAGCCATTCTGGCCTTTGTTTCATTTTTCGAAGACACCAGGCTTGTTACTGCCTCAAGGCATTTGTCCACGCTGGAGGGCTCAGCGCCCAGATCTGTATGGTTTGCTGTTTCTTGTCTCCCAGGCCTGAACTCAAGTGTCATCTCCTCTAAACGGGCCTGCACCCTCTGTCCACACACTATCACTTCACCAAGTTTTATTTCCTTCACTTTATATCGTGATCTAAAAGTATTCCCTTAATCTACTTACTTGTTTATTGTTTATCTCCCTCCTCTAAAATGTAAGCTCCATCAGGACAGGGAGCTTGTCTGCCATGTTTGCTGTCACATCCCAACATCTAGAACAGAGCCTGTTACATAGAAGGAGGTCAGTAAATATGTGCTGTGTCAGTGAATGAATGCACAAATCCAGTTTTTTGTCAAAAGTGAAATGGTGAGAAACGGTTAAAATAGAGGATTGTTTAGACATGTAATTCATTCACTTTTGAAAAACAGCCTTATTGAGATTTAATTTACATACCATACAATTCACCTCCTGAAAGTGAGTGATGTTTTTAGGTATATTCACAGACTTATGCATCCATCGCCATCGTCAACTTTAGAACATTTTCATTGCCCCCAAAGTAACCCCATACCCCTTACCCATCATTCCAAGTCACCTGTGCTCCCAACCCAGGTGACCACCAATCTACTTCCTGTCTCTATAGATAGGCTTATTCTGGATCTTTTATATAAATGGAATTATGCAATATGTGGTCCTTCGTCAATGGTTCTTTTCACTTAGCACAATGTTTTCAAGGTTCATTAATGTTGTATAATGTCATTCACTTATTCAGATTTCCAAATTAGACCACCAGAAGGCTACACATGGGATGATGGTAGTTTATCTCAAAGACCTTTAATCATGGCTGCTTATCAAAAGTTCCCCCTCTCCCCCAGTTCGTGGACCTTTTAGAAAACACAGAATATGGCTCTCCTCTAGAGTCTATGAAGTGCAGCCCAAGTTGAGAACCATTGATTTAGCTAATTACCTCCACTAGGTTGTTATGTAATGTTATGCATTTGACTTTTATTTAATATTGCAAGTAAAGGTCATATGAAACTTGCTGTTGCAGGATATTGTCCCCTAACCAGGATGTTGGGGAATCTGATCTTGGATGTTTGTCATTTTACAAGTATAGAATAATGAAAAACACAGAGCTAGGAGTTCTGACATGCTTAGATTCTATCATGAGCTTTTTCCTTTGTAGTGTTAGGCAAGCTGTTTAACCTCTTAGCACCTCAATTTCTTTTTCTGTAAAATGATCTATGTCCTAGGGTTGTTGGAAGCATTAAAAGAAATAATGTATGAAAAGTACACCAAAAACTACAATATCTGTAAAAGTATAAGTTTCCTTATTGTTAAAGGTAGAATAATGGAATCTTAGATTTAAAATAGGATAGAGCAGAGGAAGGGGTAGGCTGAAAGTCAAGAGAATTGGTTCTACTTCTGGTGGTCTGTGAACTGAACAACATCCACTCTTATTTTGATTTCTTTTCCCTCTTCTATAAAATGTTATGGTTGGACCAGGTGATAAGTAAAGACCCTTCAAATGAAGAAAATTATACTAACCAGCAATTCTCTGAACCATTATAAATGCTTCTAATACCTCAAATAACTCCCCATGGCTTGAGCTGACTCCACCTTGACATTATCTTTAACACATATACAACTATTTCAATTTAGTTATTATACAGATCCAACCATCTTTTGTGAAATATACTTCTTAATACTCCCCACCAAAGGTACTTTATTATGACAGAAAAATTCTGTGCAGAAAAAGAGAGAGGATATACTATAATGAACAACCATAAACCCACTCTATGTAAAAAATTGCCACATTTCTTTATCTTATTTTGGAAACTATTTTAAAGAAATTTATTGATAGTATTTGACTCTAAATATTCCAGAATGCATTCATGAAACAATCATGATATTTTACTACATAACCATAATAGCATTATCAAACCTAATGAAATTAAAAATTTTCTAATATCATTTAACATCCAGCCCATGTTCAGATTTCCACTATTTTATCAAAATGTCTTTCAGAGCTGCTTTTTTCAAACCAGGATGTCTTGCAATGTGTGCATTTATAATGTCCCTTAATCAAAAGCCCCCCTCTCAGCTTGTTTAGCCTCCATGAAGTTGACTTGTTGAAGAGACCTCAGAAGTTTTTTTGTAGGGTATTCTACTTTTTTGGATCTGTTTCCTTGTGGTGTCATTTAAGTTTTTCCTCTATCCTTGGTATTTCCTGCATGGTGGGAGGTAGATCTAAATATTGATTTGATTTTGGTTAAATAATTTTGGCAGGCATGCTTCATGACACCAAATGTTGTTTTTGCATCCCATCAGGAAGCTGTGTATTACCAGAGATGCAGAAGACCTTCACTGCTCACTGCAATTTTAATTCATTGACATTAGTTATGACAGCACTGGAGAAAAAGTAGAAAAAAATCAAATATTTCATTTGAGTGGCTACTGATAATATAAATTATGTATTTAGGATTTACTAAGAAATTAGTCTATTTGAAAGGGAAAATAAATGCAGGTGGAAACTCTTTGAATCTTTTTGTCCCACTCTTACTATTCAAAGCAGTTACAGGAAATAACTATTTTCTAATTGTCTTTTGCACTTGGAAGTGATTTCCCCCCTAGGTTACTGCCCCTTACAATGTCTACAAGAAAAACTCAGACATTTCCTCTGAGCCACTGTCTTGATTTTCTCCTACAGTGATTTTAGCATTAGGCATTTTTCACTGCTGTTTGATTCTTGTTACTTTTTTTTAGTGCCCTGAGTTATTTTCCTTGATCTCCAGGAAGTTGTAGTGTTGTATATTTTTACATCAAGCAATCTTGGCGCTTGTGTGGTTTATACATTTTCGTAGGCCCCTCTCCTCCCTTTTTCCTCTGTCTTCTTCCTTCCCCTGCCGCTTCATATTCTCTGTCACTTGTCACTTTTCTATACCTTTAATTTGCTTGCTACTGAAAAGGCAGACTCTGCTCTATTATTTGCTCTGTGTTTTAAATTCTAATTTCTTTAAAGTCGACATGAATGTTTGGGAGGCAGCTTTTCCTTCTGTTTTAGACCTCCTGAGGGTCTTGTCTATTGTCAAGAAAACCTACACTAAACAGTCAGTTTTGTGCCCTGTGAAGAACAGCTTGAGGAATTCAAGTAGCCTGCTGCTTTCATCTCAGCTGTCCTTTAGGTCCTCTGCACAGATTTTATGGCTTTTTAAAATTTGGTATTTCAATAGACTTTTCTAGTTTTTTGTTACATCATCTTTGAAAAATGTTTACAAGAGGAATAAATCTGTAGTCAGTCCTGCAGGCATAACTTATTATTTGTGAAACTGTGTTATGAAATGATCCCAGGTAATTAATACGGAAGGCATTAATATATTTTACTTCAAGAAATATAAGAAATAATTCAGTTCAAGCCCCTAAATCATTAAGTTTGGGATTTTATCATGTCACTAAATTCAAGATTTCCTGCAAAAATGAGCCATCTTCAAAATATACAAGCTTCTACAGTTTTCTAATACTGTTTTTAGAAAAGGTAGAATTAATTTTTTACTGTTCCCTTTTCCGCCTCCTTCCACCTCACCTGGGATGGGCGGATGGTTCACTTGATAATGTAAATTTACTGCCAGTAAAAACTAACAAGAATGTCTGCATTGAAACAGTTGTCTTGTGCTGTCACTTCTTAAATATAATAAATGAAACATGATGCATAACTTATGCATACTCTTTGCATAGAGGTGAACAAGAGATTTACCATTTGGTGTAAGATATTTACATCTGTTCATCAAAATATGGCTCCCTTTGTAGTCTTCTAAAGCTATGCCTATAATATACATTATTATGGTAATTTAAAAATGGAACATAGAGGAGAAAAAGAACATGATAAATGCACAACATCTTACTCTTTATAGCTCTAGTAAATTTTGTACCTTAGGCTAGACCGAGTACATTCTGAGTTTCTCATGCAACAATCATTTTGGAAACGCGTCAGTCAGCAGGCATCCTTTACTCATTATTACTTAGCCTAAAGATCTGAGGAATCTGTTTTTATTCTGTTATCAATTTATTTCCAAGAAATGTCCCTGCCTTTACCGACTTGAATGAACATTTCCTTTCTTCCCATTTATAACTATTGTAAAGCTAGACCCCTTTTCACCCTCATTCCATCAACTATTTCCAAGGGCCACACATTTCTTTTTCTGCAGGATGCATTCGCCTGCAAATTAGTGTAACAGATATTTCAGAAACAGCAGCTGAGCCTCTGAAAAAGTATTTTTCTCCTCTCTCAAAGCAGAGGAGAGAGGATATCTATCAGGTTTCTATATTTCTGAGCATTAAATCCTTTAGTCCAAATTCTGGAAAAAATAACTGGGAAAGCATTTGTTGAATTACACAAAGGGCAGGTGATTTCACCTCTGCACCAGCACAAGCTGCAGCCTGGCTGTCCAGGCGCTATCCTTCCCTGCAAAGGTGAAATGATTTAGAGGCCTAGAGAAACTTAATTTTTCTTGATCACCATGTGCAACCCGGAATTTTAATGGCAGGCATAATTAATTCTTCTGATGTTAATCATCAGGGCTGGGCTCCACAATTATCAGTCTGGTGCAGCTGGGGCATGGTGCAGACATGAAAAATTAGGAAAATGAATCAGTAATAGGGTGGCAGATTTAATCTGCATCATGAAAACAAAGTTAAAAAGAGGAAGATCGAGAGAATTTCAGCTGGAGCTTTTGTGCCAATGCGCGGTGACAGAACTGAAAAATGTTGCCGATGTCCAAAGTGATTGGTAATTACCAAGCCATTGAATTTTTTATTGTCAATTTATCATTGCGCCAGAGGTTAAATTTAACATCTTCTTCTAAAGCCATCACTCTAAGAAGGCTCACTGTGCACCACGTGGCTCAGAGTCAGAGAAAGGTTAATCAGGTATTTCTTTAGTTTGCGTGTGTCTCCAAACTCGCCTTCCTCCTGGGCTGTGCCAGGCCACTGCTGAATGCCTTCCATGGGAGATTTTCCACTGCTTCTTACCTACGACTTCCAGATAAATATCAGGTTGTATTACCCATACACTTCCCTCTCTCTCTATTGGCATTTACTAAGAACCCTGGTGCAAGAGAAGAATTATTTCTCAAGTAAGAAAAATCCCATCATTTCAAGCCCCGAGGATACTTCATTAAGGTGCAGCTGAGACAAGAGGCTCTTCTTTCTCTCTCTGTTTTAAATGCTATTTTGTCAGGGACATTGGAAGAAATGATACAACCTCTTCTTAAAACAAAATTAAATTGCACATCAATTTCATCTGATTCAGATTTAACTCTCTCTCTTTCTCTTTTTTTCGCACAAGATGTCTCTTTATTAATAGTTGCAAAAAGCTGAGTTTAAAAAGAAGGATATATTTATCCACGTGAATGTTGAATACTTCAAACAGCTGTTTCTTTAAAGAGCTTTTGGAAATATTTGAACAGGTCCAGAGCAGATATTGAAATTCCACGGGAAAATCTTCTCCTTACTGGCTTTTTAAAAGTGGCTTTGCTTCAATCAGTCACTGCCCCAATCTTTAATGTCACCTGTTTCATCTTTTTGTCATTTACTGGATTGTGCCTCTTCTTCCGTATGTATTTTGAAATAGGGAGCAGTCTCTTATTAAGGAAACGGCATATATTTTCTATAAATTAAAAATGGAAATAGCCTTTGGGGAGGTCTGAAAAAAAATCAATGTGTGCATTAATTACTGCAATTCATTACGCAAATAAAAATGGGCTCAACCTTGCATTGGATACAAATTTAGGGGCTGAAGACATTTGCAAAAGACAAAGCCTGTGTTCCTGGTCATGTTAATCTGCAGATCAAAGACTGTGGATCCACGCCTGGTGGAAGCTCCTCAGGGGATAGGCTAGCAGGGCTCCATCCCAGCAGCCGGCAGTGAGTTATTACTGCTGAATACAAAAGCTGGCCACGTGACTGTCACCTACCAGCAGTGGCACGAGTCCCTCTCCTGCCTGGGCTTCCTAAGACCTTGCTTTTCTATAATTAAATCTGAACCATAAAAGCCATACCTGTCAAATGACCTCCAGCTGCCCTCATAAACAACACTGGGAATTCTGCTGGTAGCTACCCTTTGCTTTTGGAAAGAACATAGGAAAATATCCTATTTAGCTAGAGACTTCCCTCCCCTCTCCTCCCTACGTTTTTTTTTTCCAATTCTCCCCACACTGAGCTTCCTTTTCCCTTTTGGAATTTAAGTAGAGGACTGGAAAATACACAGGAAAAAAAAAAAAAAAAAAGCAGTATAATTTATTGAAAAGATTCTGCTGTCTTCTCCTGAATTAGTAACCTGTCCTTTTAGGAAGAAGAGAGAAAAAGTGGAACGAAGGAATGTAATTTTTCTAACAGCATTTGGCTGCCTCTCTTTGATCATGTTTTATGGCTAGAGGGTAAATTACCATGTGAAGGTTTCTGTTTAAGACCTGAACATGCTTAGTATGATTTGAATCCTGCCATATTTTGCATAGCTGCTTTTTGCCTGAGCAATTATAATGCAAAGATCAGCAGCTCTGAGCATAACACGTATTAGCCGTTTCGTTTCTGCTATTGGAATCCCCCACTATTTTAATTGGATTCTGTCCAAAACTGCAACTAATTAAGAATCAATTCAGGACCATTAGCAAGTGGGACAAGCTAGCCAGTGATGCATATTTCAAAAGAGTTAGTTTTAATGAGAGGTGTTACTAGATGGGGGGAAAAGAAACAGATTAAAGATAGTGTAGGGACCTTCTTCAGCTAAACTGGACTACTAATGGTACATGGAAAGATGCTGAACTTGTAGTCCTCTGTAATTGATCTACTTACTGTTCTTAAAGAAACTTTAAAAACATGAATGCAGGTATTTAGAGGTACATTAGAGGTTCAATAACGATTTATAAACGTTACAAATTGTTGGCTTCTGTAGTGGAGCGCTCCTTTTATTGGAGAAACATGTGCTGTCTGCTTTCAGACCCGTTAACCTCAGCATTGCCGGGCCATTTTCTCTTCCCTGGGCTTTGTACTGGTGCACATCTGCTTATCCAGACTTCAGTGCCTGCAGATGGTGCTTTTTAATTTGTTAAAGGGTTAGCAGTGCCATATTTTTGACAGCTGTTCTTGAGTTCCTTTACCACAAAGGAAAAGTTTGCTGAAACTGGGTGCTTAGGGAGAGTAATTTGATGCTCAGGTCCTCATTAGTTGTTTCTACTCTTTCTTGGATCTTAGTATCCAATCCTTTGTTATTGTGAGTTGTGTGCAGGCTGATGTTTCTCTCCAGGGGATGAAGGTAGAAAGTTAGTATGCAGTTGACCTGCTTTGAACATTATAGTATGACTATGTGTGGTTTCAACGGGGCCGCGAATATTTAATCATTAGAAAATATAGGCTATAAATCAAGTGTCTCAACTTGGATGCCTTATCTAATACGCTTGATTTCAGACTTAACCTCCCTCATGGACTTCTGTCGTGAGAAATTACCTGGACTAAGTTTCTTCATTTGAAGCAATCATAACCCCACCACGGAGCTTTTATGATTGTAAGATAATAGCAATAAAAAAGATTCTTGGCTTCTAGCAGTGGACACAGACAATAAAAATATATTACTCTATAGAAAAATAATTTTACTAAGTTTAGGTTTGATTACATGTTTGAGATGGTGTAGAATAGATATTGAAAAGGCAATTACAAGAATATTGGAAGCTCATGAGTTTAAAGGATTCTTTAGAATGTGTAGGGCTAAGAAAAGTCATGCATACTTACTGGGTAGGATTTTCTCTAGTTACAATTGTTATAAAAACAATAGAGTAGCTACTGTAAATCTAGGTTACTGTTATTGACAAACGGGCTTGCAACATGGGAAAACGTCTTTCCTCTGCATTACCATCCACCCAGTCACCTGGCAGCCATCCTTGTTTCCTCCTTCACTCTGCCTTTCGACATATAATCAATCTCCAAGACCTGTGGATTTTCCCTCCTTCATTTCTCATTTCTGACACTTTTGCCCCACCCCTTTGCCTCTACCTGACTTTGAACCTCTGTCGTTTCTTGACAAGAAGGAGTACTAGATCTTCCACCTCTGCATCTCCAGCCCTAGCACAGTGCACATAGCAGCTCAAGAAAAATAAACTGCTGAAGAAATTGCCTCCTATTGTACATTAGGCCTAGGTTCTAGGTTCTGCATATATAGCTGGAATGGAACTCACAAAATCCGTGTTTATGGGTTCAGGTTCACACGAATGAACATACAAATGGACAGTCTATCTCAAAAGCTCACTTGCTGTGTGAAAAATTAGGTCTTGTTCTAGCACACAATCGACCATATGCAGTACACACAAAAGAAGCCAGAAGTGATGAGACATCTTCCAACCTCTAAATTAAACCTCAGTAAATGTTTTAAAGAGGTTGAAGAATGAGGTCACCTTGGGTCAAGGATGTGTGATAGATTGTTGTAGTAATGACCTCCAATTTGTTCATGACTTCCTTATACCCATCTCTGTGGGCAGTACCCCCTTGCACAGACTCTGAGCTTGACCATGTGACTTGTTTTGGCCACTGGTATAATAGCAAATGTGAGACAGTCAGAGAAGTGAAAAGTGCACACTTGGGCTTCCCCTCTTTTGTTGCACATGGGGCTGCTGCTACCGCCACATGTGAAGAAGCTCAGCTAGCCTGCTGGATGATGAGAGAGAAAGAAACGACAGAGGTTCAAAGTCAGGTAGAGGCGAAGGGGTGGGGCAAAAGTGTCAGAAATGAGAAACATGTGACTTGATAGCTCTCATTGCTCTAGACAACTATCAGTTATCTTCCAGACACATGAGGCCATCCTAGACCATATAGCTCCCAGCTGACCAGGCAATTGACCTCAGATGCATGAGCAAGCCTAGAAGCTGCCAATTCTGACCCACATCAGCCACAACAACCAGCATACCAAAGACTCACGAGCAATAACAAAGGGCTATTGTTTGAAGCCACCAAGTTTTGGGTAGTGTGTTATGCAGCAAAGACTAGTCAAGGTGGCGAAGATCTCCTCCGTTCCAGCTAGTCAGAACATGTTGGGAGACTAGATATTTCACTGGAAGTCCCAACTAGAAAAACCCTAGGCATGGGGTGGGGTGGGAAAAATGGTTAAAAAGTAATTGATTTTCAACCTAGGGGTGTGTGTGTGTGTCACATTGGTCCTCAGGTGTAGTTTGTTCACTTGCATAGGAATGTAGAAAATAGGGTGATGGTAAGCAGTGTACTGGTGGTGTGGGCTGGAGTGTGCTGGGGTTGGGACTCAGAAACCCAAGCTGAGCAAAGAGAAAGGAGCATAGTGCCAGGGTGGGGAGGGCCTCACCTGGAGCTACCTTTCAACCTAACAGTCTAAAAGCTTTGGTGTTTTCAAAGACCAACCGTCATGAGTGCATCATGGTTTGCAGGTCATCTCTTGAAAAAAAAAAAATAAATAATGAAAACATTCTGACTAATGTTCTGAGGTTGCTAAGAAGTAATACAGAAGCAGCTATTATTTTTAGTTTCTGCCTTTTGGAGTCATGACAGTGAAATTTTATTCATTTGTTGAACAAATATTTACTTATTTTTAAACATTATAATTTGTGCTAGAGATATAAACTTTCATTTCTCAAAGAGTTTTCTGCCCAGAAGGATTGGTAGACAAGTGAGCAGAACAGATATTTACAATAGGGGGTGAGTGATAGGATAAAGGCAAGAACAGCCTGCTTGGGGGCCCAGGGAAGGAGAACCTAGCTTACCCTACCAGTGGGGGTGGAGGGAAGGTTGATTGGCAAGAATAGAGCCCCAAGGCCTGTCATATTATAGCAGTTTGGCTCAGCTGACCACAGTATTCAGTATAGAATGATAATTTGGAGAAATGTTGACGTACAAGTTCCCTCTTTACCTTCCACCTTCTCTCTTACACTTGCATTGTGATGGGTTCAAATGTGTTCTTTGATGGAGGATGCCCAGGTGTTCCGAATCAAGGTGGCCAGCCACCCGCCCGAGGACCAGCCTGATGAGCTGACATCTCCACCTTCCTGATGGCCAGAAGGATGAGGGCTTCACAGCCTGGCTATGAGCCCTGTGTATATTTAGGGTTACTTTTTCTCTTGTATATTTAGTTTCATGGCTGAATTTCAAAAAGACTTGCTTTATGTTGGTGTGTGAGGGATTTACATTAGGCTCAGCTATTACCTTGTAAAAAGAGAAGCACATAGGGAAGAAGTTTAGAGAAAGTTCTCTGTTAAAGATGTTTGTCATTTTGGAGGAGCTGCCCAGCTTTGGAGCCCTTTTTCTAAGTGTGGGAATTTGTCAGCTATGACACTTGGTACAGCCTTTCCCATTTAGAAGAGCTGGAAAATACATAACTTTTTCAATTTTGTCAGCAGCGGGAAGACATGTAGGGTTGGTGTCCCCTGGGGATGCTGCGCGTGGAACTGTTGATGTAAAGAACCGGTGGTGCAGACCCCTGCCCAGCTGCGCACGTTTCCTATGCCTGGGTCAGCAGCGTGGGGACCCTGTGTTGTGGCTGACCTTGGGCCATATTTTTGCTCCCTGGCCTCCCTTTGCTCCTGTTTTCCAAACCTGGGTCTCTAGCCCTCCAAGGCAATTTTGCCCAATATCCTGTAGTGATTTTCCCCCCTTAAACAAGGCAGTTACTTACAACTAAGGACACTGGCTGAAAAATGCTTCCTTATTGTAGTTTTATTGGGGTGGAGAAAGAGGAGGCTGGCTAATCATATTGCTTGAGGTTTAGTTGCTGAGAACAGAATTCACTCTAGCCAATGTTAACAGGGGATTTAAGAGAGGGAATGAACTGACTCAGAATCATTGGGAGGGTTGAAGAAATACATCTAGATTGAGCCTTATGAAAAACTCTCCAAATTGCTTACTTATTTATTGGTATTTTTTACCTTTTATCTCCTCTATTAGAATGTAAGCCCACAAAGGCAGCAGTCTTCGTTTTATTCTCTTATATACTCCAAGCACTAAAACAGTGTCTGGTAAATTGTAGTATGTTAATGATGATAACAACAATAATAAAAGGCACAACAATAATAAAAGGCACATAAAAGAGAGAAACCAGAAAAACACCTTTCAGCCCATCCTCAAAGACCATAGTTATGGGTGACTTTTCTGAGTTGGGAGATAGTTGGTCCTATGCCAGAGAATTTATAGGAATACAGATTGGACCCTACTGTCCACTAAAGGGAGCTATTTTTTCTCAAGAGGATGAATCCATATAAATGTACATGTATATTTAATGTATATAATTTAGACTGTTTCTCATTTAGACATGAGGAATGTATACTTCTGGTTTGTATTGCTTAACATTTTTGATTAGAGATTTTATAATTAGAGTAAACTCCAGAATAATAGAACTTAACATAGTGTTCGGTTGACTTAAAAATTTGGAATAATTTGGACCAGGTAAGCCACAGTAATACCGAAGTTTATCAATGATGATGAATTTCTTATAGATTTGGAGGAAGAGCTTGGCAGATTTCACAGTAGAGAAATCAGAGGAGAAAAGGCATGGCAATCTGGGCTTCACATACTTAAGCAATTTAAAAGGTTTGACCTCTAAATTACTAATTTAACTTTGATTTTTGGGTATAGAGTATTAAATTATTCTTGGTATGCTCTGTTAATTATTGCAATTTTGGTTATCCAAGTTTCTGCAATATTGCATAAATTTGCATTTTACTAGTGTCATCATGAAGTGACTAGGTCTCTGGGAGCAGGAGGACCCTGTACTTTAGCATGTAGAGTGTTCTCTGTAAGCATCACTCCATTTGATAACATGAGAGCTGGACTTTTAGGGACACTATAAAGCACCAGCATGTTTTTGCTTCTCTTTTTCTCTCTTTTATTTTTAGTTCTATTCTTTTTTCTGTATTTAAAAAATCATGTATGAGAATAGACCAAGAAACTTCAAAACCCAATTAAATTCATTCATGAAAAATTCCATTAAAAGAACATTAAAAAAATCTACTCTAATTTAGTAGGAACCAGGGGACTTGATTTTAATCACTAAATTTTTATTGATAGACTTTACAACAATAATCTCTTATTTAGGTAACCACATTATTACCCCAATAAATCCCACTCTGCTGTCAGTTCTTCCCCATGTCCAAATAAAAAGAAAAAACAAAATGCCTCAAAGAACATTGCTGAAGCAAATGCTAGAGCCCGAATAGTAATAGAAATTAACTGTATAATTCTTTGTGCCCTCATAAGCAAGTTGCCTATTTACAATGCAGTTTTAGTTTAACAGAGGATTATGTTTACCTGTCTGTCATGTAGGCTCAAAAGATGAATGATCTCATGTAGGCAAAACATTTCACTGTGGCTGGCAAGCTGGCTGGGATCTGCTGGCCAACTGAGCCATATCAATTAGTTACTTGGGTTTCCACTCAAGCAGGAAGACCTCCTCCTCCCAGAGACCTGATGCTAACGAAACAAAGCAAATCATGGATGAAAACTTGCAAAAACCGTGATAATCAGAATTACAGTAGATATTATCATATACCAAGATTAGAGAAACTCTGGGTTTCAGTTCAGATTCATCCTGTCCAACAACATTGTTTTCAAGTTTGTTGATGGTTCATTTCACTCTCTCAAACATATCACTGCTTGTTTGCAAACTCTCTTCAGGTAGAAATATTGGAATCACTGTACTTTTTACAACTTGTTGAGAATGTTTGTAAAATTTTTTTCTCCAAGGGGAATTCTAAAGTTTATTGGTTAAAGTGATATTTGGGTATTATCAATGACCTATCAAATCCCAACCTCAAGATCATCTTCTCCAATAAGCCTCTCTTCGATGTTTGAGAGAGAAATTTCCATTTAACAGTGTATCTTCCTTAATGTCCTGTTCACTTACATCTTATTAATTATTCTGAAACACTCCCTCTCCTTTTTTTGCATATTGGTGTATTTCAAATGCACAATAGCATTGAGCTTAGATACGATGTGCATTGCTTATTTGAATTAAATAAAACTTGAAGTGCACCTGGCAGATTATTCTTAGAGGAACATTCATCAACACTCACTCATGAGCATCTGCTCTGCTCAAGGTACCCTGTGAGATTTGGCAAAAAAAGTTTTTCTTAAGGTTTCTTTTTTTCTTTTTAAATAATAGAAAACCAGCATCTGATTCGTCTGCCTTGGAAGTTGGCTATTTTCACAAACTGTGCAAGAAATAGAACTTTATTGCTATATAAGAAACTTAGTTTCCATCTCAAGATTTTATTTTTCCTGGTGGAGAAAATGTGCTCTTCATTCATTCAGGATGAACTCTCTCAAATCAGGATGATTTTCAGTTAATTCAACATTTCTCCTCTCTTGCCTCTTTATCTGAATCTCAGCATTTACACAGAGAGAAGGCAGCGGGAGGTCAGGGCACTGGCTGCTGGGAAGTCATCTCTCCACCCAGATAGTTCCTGCGCTGTCCTTGGTTCCGTCTGGTCTCCAGCTGCATCTATTGTGTCCCTGCTGTCCAGCTAGGCAGTCCTAGCAGGTCGTCCATCTTTTGCCTGCATTTAATGCTTGGTGAGGCTGCCGTAAGCCTTTTCTCCCAGACAATCCGAGCAGGCACTTTGACTCTGTAGAACCAGCCTTACAGTGGGGTGCGGCAGAACTCTAGACCTAGCTAGTTCCTGGGCCCACACGGTACAAGGTACTGGTCTTCTCTGCCTTTGTCTTCCCAAAGTAGTCCGGGGGCACCCTGTTGCTTCATCTCCTACCCCCGGAGCCAGTCGAGCAGTGATGAGTCAGGGGTCAGGCCACTTACCAGCGACACCCACTGGAGTTATCTTGCTTGCTCTCCACTCTTTCTTTCCCCTGGCCTGGCTCTCTTCTTTCTTCAGGGTTTAGAAGAACTGGCCTTCTTATCAATCATGTACTCTCCAGAACTTTTCTGTTTTAAACCTGGGTTATGGCTTTAGAACTTTTGATTCTTTTATTTCTGAGGCAATGGCTACCACGTCATCTAGTTGCAGGAAGAAAAGGTTGAAGGGCAAAATTTCAGGAGGCCTATCAGTTGGTGTACCATAGTGCTACCCAGCAATACTAGGTTTTCTTAAGGCCCACCAAGCCTACTCACTACTTTAATACAGTAGCCCCCTTTTATCCACAGATTCAGTTAACTGCAAGCAACCATGGTCTGAAATTATTAAATGGAAAAATTCCAGAAATAAAGAACTCATTCTAAATGGTGTGCGTTTTGAGTAGTATGTTAAAATCTTGCGTGCCCTACTCTGTCCCCCTTGGGACATGAATCATCTCTTCATCAGTATCTCCATGCTGACTGTGGTCCCCGCAGGCTAGTCACTTAGCAGCCACCTTGTTATCAGACTGACTGTTAGGGTGTCCCCGTGCTTGTGTGCAAGTCTCCCTTATAACAGCCTAACGTTATGTTCATTCACCTCACTTCATCTCATCATAAGCGTTTTATCATCTCACATCATCTCAAAAAGAAGGGTAAGTACAGAACAGTAAAATATGTTGAGTGAGGCCACATTCACATAACTTTTATTACAGTCTGTTGTTACAATTGTTCTATTTTAGTATCAGTTGTTGTTAACCTCTCACTGTGTGTAATTTATAAATTAAGCTTTATCATAGGTATGTATATACGGGAGAAACAGTATATATAGGGTTTGGTACTATCAGTGGTTTCAGGAAACTTTGCGCAGGTTTTTACTCTGAATTTTCTTTGTCATTTTGTGTGCTAGCATTTGCCTCATTAAGGATACAACAGCATGTAACACTGTGGAAGACAATGCTCTTTACCTGGGCCCCATCCATTCACCCAGTAATCTATTATTTCATATCTAGGTGGATGTTCAGGTATAGTTCACGCAGATAGAAAAGAAAAAAAAAGCAATAAACTAAGGCACAAGTGGAGGGTTAAGTGACCCATAAAGCTCAGGTTTTCTTCAGACAGACTCTGATTAAGCAATTAGGTTGTGGTAGAATCAGAATTCAGTGGTTTGAACTTTATCAAGAAAGGTCCACAGGATGATTCAGGGTTCAGCTACTCCAGAGAGTGGCTCTAATAGAGTGGCTAATAGAGAGTCACACATGGTAACTTAACAAGTATCTGGGTCTTAAGAAGTGTCCTATGTTGTGATCTTCTCTCCTCCCAAACTCCCAGAGCCCACATTTGAATTTTATCACATGACAGATATTGGACCCTCATTTAATTTTGTTTGTGGGCTGGTATCACCATTGCACTCATAGATAGGGGACATTGTGTGCTTCTCCTCCCGGGTCATCAGCCTGGAGAGGAAAATCAGGTCACTAGGGTAGTCAAAAAATGTAATTCTCTGCCCCGCTCCCCTCTAATTTTGAGGATCCCAAGGGGTGTCTTACATGCTCTGCAAACCTGGCTACCAGGAGACCACCTGTCTCCTCCTCCTGGTAGGCTTTGCTCTAAGAAGATCTCGGGTTGCTGATGATGCTCAAAACCAGTAGCTATGCTGCAGGGGCCACTGTCCATGCTGAGAGCTGCCAGAGCTGCTCCTGCCTTGTCCACTCTGCGCACCCCTTTGCTGCATACCTGTGCTCTGACCCTGCAGCTCCCCTGGAATCTTTGAGGACTCAGGTGGCCAGCCCTTCTCCTCTCTGATACTGAGCATCCTCTGTGCTTGCACTAGTGTGTCTCAACGTCAGGAGGCATCTTTTCCTAGGAGGTTCTACACCCTCCACTAAATCCCCGACTGTTCCCCAATGTAACCAAATCCTTAAGCTCAAGCTGGAACCTTTAAATATCAAAATACTTGCAGTCATGAAATCCTGCTGCCATATTTTTTAAATTCAATGGGCTCCCAGAGGCACTTTTCTGATCTATTGTCTTCTTGGGCATATACCCTGAGAACTCTCTCCTCCTTACCCCTTGAGCCTAGCTCCAAGCGTCCCCTCAGCCCTGAGGGGCTTGCTGGACTCTGGCATTGCCTCATTACTACACATTCACTAAGGGGTGCCTAAGCCCTGATGAGGAAGTTTAGCTCTTTTCTGTCGGCTTTAGTCTTCCTGTGTGTCAATGGGGTTAATTTCAGCGCTACCCCACAGGCAGGGTGTGGTTGGAGAACTAAGTCTTGGAATGAGATTGCTTTGGTTTGAATCCTGTCTCTAACAAGTTATTAGCTTTTTTGGGCAGCTCACTCAGCCCCTCTAAGCCTTAGTTTTATTACCTATAAAATGGCTTAGTAGGATAGTGATGACCTCATTGGTTATTGTAAATGTTCACTGGGGTAACCTATGCAAAGTGCAGTGCTCAGTGCTAGGTACATCGCAGGTATAAAAAAGTTAATTATAAATAAAGGATTATGATACTGAATCTGATTGAGGGCTGCTGTTCAGAAAATTCTGATCTTTGTGTTCTGCCAACTGCTAATATTTTTTTATTATTGCATTTTTAAATTATGAGGTGATTTATGAGGGAAAAGCATGGCCTCTCTGCAGAGGAGTGAAAGCTTACAAATCTAGAGTAAGAAAAAAACAGTTTAATTTTTCTGAGCCTCTTCAATAACTGTCCCTTGTGTGGGTAACGTAATTACCAGTGGAAAAATGAGTAAAAACTCAAACTCAATAAATTACATTTTCATTGAATTTTTTGCTTATTTTCTAAGAGGATAAGATTTTGAATTTTTGAAACACCTTTTTGCCACTTTATTTTTTATGCCCTAAGACATGACATAGTATGCATTTTAACGTATTCATTCATGTCCAGTTTCCACAAAACTGGGTGGGAATTGTTACCCCATAATTCAAGTGCTAAGGTGTCTTATTACAATTATAAAATTTTATTCTAAAATGTTTTAAAAATATTTATATTGTTAATTAAATAACAATGGATCCTAATAAATTCTGAGCAGAGAATTATGGCCCATTAGTCCCTGCTCAGACTTCTTATTAGCCAATCAGAATACTTGATTTTTTCTTCTAACACATTCAAATATTTCATGGTAAAGCTTGCTGAAGATGCTGGTTCCTTTCTATACCCCTGGAGTTGCTAAAAAAGAAAGCTCTCAGAGAAGTTTACAATTCTATTGAGGTTATTACAAGGTGGTAATTTTCTTAGGGGCATTTTTAGAGCGCTTTGTGATAATTAAAAAAAACCCAACCACTCCATTTGACCATTAGTTTCTAAGGAGGTTTCTATACTAAGGAAGGGCATGTATGGTAACTATAAAAACAGCAGTCATATCCTGATATAAGGGTTTCTGCCCCTTACACACATGCACGCCCTTGTGGTCACTAGTGCTATTGTGATTGGACATTAAATGATGATGCAATGACTATCCAAGCAGTAATCAAAAGGTAGGGAGCCAAGAAACCCTAAGAAAATGATCTAGATCTTCACTGTCCAATAAGGTAGCCACTAGTCACATGTGGTTATCAAGCACTGAAAATGTGGGTATTACAACCGAGAAAACAAATTTTAAAAAATTTTAACTTTTAATTAATTGAAATTTAAACTTAAATAGCCAGTGAATTTAAAAAAATTCAGTTTCTCTATCTGGTTATATTTCAGTCGCTCAACAGTCACATGTAGCTAGTGGTTACCAGCCTGAGGAGTGCAGAGAGAGAACATTGCCATCATCACAGGAAGTTCCATTGGGCAGCACTAATCTTTGGAGTCAAGGGGGATGTTAAGAAGATGTAAGAGTCTTTCCTTATTTTGTGCCACCTTATTCTATGTCCCTGCATTCTCAATATTAGAGAAATGGGAGATTCAGAAGAAGAGAGGGGGGTTGAAAATGTACATCTTTAAAATGAGCCTTGCGGTGGACGGGGCTGTCTCCAAGGCGCTGGAGAGAGCTCCCACTGCAGGAGGGCTGCAGCGTCTTCCAGGCGCCTGCATGTGCGGACTGCAAGGGCCGGAATTTAGTGCAAGACTGCAACAGTAGCTGTGTAAGGGAAGAAAAATGTGGAAAATAACAGCCAGAGGTGCAAACATTTTTCTCTTTCTCTCCCGTGCTATTCTTTGCCTGGGACCCAAGCATCATCTTATTTCTATTTCTTCTCAAACTTTGGTGTTCATCTTAATCATCTGCGAACCTTGTTAAAATGCAGGTTCTAATTCAGTAGGTCTGCATGGCAGTCTGTCTTCTGACAAGCAACTAGGACCACATTTTAGGTTGCAAGGATCCAGAAGGTCTAGAAAACATTTGCACTTGAGACCTTCTGTACAAACACTGTTGCAATTACTGGTTAAAACACAGAAAGTTACACCTCCCCAGAAATCAATATGCCTTTAGTTTCAAACTCAGACTAGGGAAGTTTGTCTAGGAGTAGGTGGTGGAGGGAGCCTGTTGTTTTTGGAGAAATTAGGCTCATTACCTGGAATCCCAAGACTGGTATAAATATGTTCCTGTGTTTTCATACAGAAGTAGGAGATATTTAAAAATTGAGGAGCACTGCTCTACAGACAAAAATCCATCCAATTTCTTACATAAATAAAAAACAAGTTACATGTTTTGTTTTAGTATCGTTGTGATTATTTTTGTAACACTAAACCTTTGAACAGAAAGCAGTTTCTACCCGATACTGTGATTTAGAGCTAGTTGAAGAAAGAATTGATTGTAGGTAGGGGTCAGCTATTGATCAAGAAGGGGAACGGGAAACTGGGACATTTCTCAAATAGAGAAAAATTCAGAATCAGAAGCCAGAAGGCAGGGAAATTGCTGTTTGGAAAAACAGAATCAGGAATTTTCATAATATCCAGATGCACTACAGGACTTTTCTGCTTCTGATAAAGATGGAGAAGCTGGGAATAGCTAAGGAACAGAGGATTAGAAGAAATGAGGCATCAGGTCCTTGGGTAAGCCCTGCAGGGCAAGCTGGGTTGGCAGAGTAAGTGTAGCTGCTTGAGCTGTCCTGAGTCTAAAGCATCATTCTGAGACTATGCTGGGAAGATAGAGACCCAAAATGAGAAGACCTTGCTCCGTTATATCTGCTCCTAGCTAGAGGAGAACCAAGACCAGGTAGAGTAGAAGCCTAATGCTCCAAGCATCCACATAAGGTTCATGCTTTGCTTAGTTCCTTTTTAAATAAACAGTTGGATGTTTATGGAAAAATCAAAATCAAGAGGACAAACATGCCATCTAGATTTCCCGTTCATTCATGCTCAAGGGAAGCTGAAATGCTAACTTTTAAATTTGTTGTTTAACAGATAAAAACCCTTGTCTACCTAGTGACAATTACCTGAATGAAATGGCAGGATATATCAGATAAGAAAGTGTATGATGGGTACTAGTTATAAAAACAAAGTGAACAAAAAACCAAAGGGTCCTTATATCTGAAAAGTAACAGCAAACAGTTCAAAGATGATAACATTGCAGTAAAGTAATGTACCGTGAGGATACTAGCCTGGTGTGACAGAGAGAGGACTCCACTGGCAATTAGGACACCTATTGCCAAGCATAAGAGAAAATCAACTGAGGACTGAAGAGAGTTGATATAACATAATGGAGGAAACATATGTCCTATATCTTCACAGGCCTTATAACTCCATCCACCCTCCATATTTGGGACCCACTTGCTCTGAATGCTACCACGAGGGTCCACTTGGAGCCAAGATAGCTACGCCTCTCAAGAGGAGATAAGGGAGCTTCTGCAGCTGCTGCTGGGTTGACCCTTTCCCTCTTCCCCTTCTTCTTTCTACCTTAGGGAATTGGGTGTCTCTGTCATCTCTTAGGAATCCTTCCTTTATGCTCTCTCAGTATATTGATTTTTTTTCTGTTCTTATAGGTGACACAGTATATCTAACCTTTGCACATTTCCCTTCCTTTGCCTCTTTCCCTCCTCCTTTCTCAGTATCTTCTTTTGAACTTTCAGATCTCAAGTGCTACTCCTTCCAAAAGCTTTCTCTGACATCACAGGTTCTGGTCCCCATGTTTTTGCCACATTGTTGTCAGAAGTCATACATTTATCACACATTTTTTGGTAGCTATTGACCCCCTCAACACTAAGCTTTGAGCAGGAATCAAGCCTAACTTTATTATCATTGTGTGCTCTACTGCACAGTAAACACTATGTCTAAGACCTAATAGGCACTCAGCACATATGTGTTAAATAAATGAAGGAATAATTATTCATTTTGGGGTCTGTTTCACCAAATGCATCATAAACTCTTTTTAAGCAAGGAGAGGATATTTTCATCTCTGTATCTCTATCATCAGGCACAGCGCCTACACATAGTAGATGCTTGATGAATATCTGTTGAATTAAGATAACACTTTAGTTTTAATATGCCAAATGGTCTACAACTTTAATTGTAGACAAAATAGTGGTTGATTGCAAATTATTGAGCATCAAGATTCTTATGAAAATTCTTTGCAAAATAAAAAGATTTTCAAAATAGGGTCAAACTACTTCCATAAAACAGATTGGAAATATTTTCACTACTCCAGACTATGAGCAGAAAAGTGCCAGACATTCCCCAGGCCCCTGGGCAAGTGTTCACACACCTCGAGGGCAACCCTACCCTTCTTCAAAGCACAGCCATCGCGTTAGAATAATGTAGCAGTTAGCAGATGAAAACCATGCTTTATTAAAAAAAAAAAAAAGGGACGTGAAAGGTAAAGCAAGCTGGCCAGTTCTTTATAATTGCTTACTGTTTCCCTATTGCATTTTAAAAACGTTAAGTTTCAAGGGGCAGCTTTTTAATTTGGTTTAATTTTCTGAGGCAGCACTGCAAATAAACATCACTCAGAGGACCCAGATTCCTGCCAACTCCCGATGATGCTAAGGAGCCATGTGCAAGTGTCTGAGTTCAAATTTAACTTGAGACCATTGTAAAACAGAAATCAGGCCGAGCCGAGCTGCACTATGAGCAAAAGCTGTTCTGTTTCCCCAGCGGGGGACCGCTGCGTACACAGCACGTGGGAAGGAATGAGAATACCTGCCGCGGAGATTTGAGAGGGAAATTGATTGCACACATTTAAATAGGTGGGGCTAAGACTTTCCCCTGACAGTAAAACCCCAGAATTGTAAGGTGAGGAATTTAAGAATAAACGCTTCGAGGTGGGCACTGAGAGGAAGGTGAACTCTCTTTCATCCTCGGAATCTGCGCATCTTGGATACGAGCCAGGAAGCTTCTCAAACCATGGGAACAACTGTAAACCTGGGGCTGAGAGTGTGCTGAGTCCCCGCCGTGTGACCTGAGGACTCTGCTTGCCGTTGCTGCGGAGACCACCTCTTCCAGAGGGAACTCATCTGGAAGGCTGTGGAATCTTGGCTCTGGCCCCATTCGTTTATTGGTTGGAGGGAGAAGGTGATGGAAAACGTGCCTTGGAAAAACACAGATGGGTTTGTGAACCAGCAACCTTGTGCTTAACCCTTGATGGCCTAAGGGAGTCCATCTCGCAGTGTGGTCCTGCAACGGGGAGCATCAGCCACAACCTAGAAACTTGTGAGAAACGAACGTTCCCATGGGGTGCTGACTGCGGACGGACTGAGTCAGAAACTCTGGAGGTGGGGTCCAGCACTCTGTGATCTGAAAAGCCTTCCAGGTGATTTGGGGCACATCAAACCTTGAGCACTCCTTTCCTAAGATGCTCAGAAAATGTGAGGAACATTGTTTACCAAAAAGAATACAATGATGACTCAGAATCAATGTATAACTCATGCTCATAAAGGGAGGGAAAGATCAGATAGTGACAAATATTTTGAGAAGCTGTGGCAATATCAGCATCATTAGTATCAGTTAATATTATGGAAGGTAATAGCTAGCATCATGAAATTGTTGCATAACGGACAAACACATCACCTCAAGGGCGTGCAATAGTAAACATTATTGCTCCTGCATCTGTAGGGTTCAGATGATCTCACTGGGCTCCCTCTTGTGTCTGAGGGCTGGTCAGTCTAGTTCAGGCTTGTTTGGGGGTGACTTGGCTTTGCTCCACATGTTTCTCATCCTTTCCTGAGACCCATAGGTAACAGAGGCATGTGCTTGTCATGGCAAGGCAGAGGTAGGAAATGACAAGCAGAAACAGGAAAGGCTTCTTGAGGTCCAGGCTTAGCATTGGCACACCTGTTGGTTCCATCTCATTCTGTTGGCCAAAGCAAGTCATGTGTCCAAGACCAGGTTCAAGGTGTGAAGTAGCTTTACCTGTTTAGTGAGTGGAACTGCAAAGGCTCAGGACATAGGGCATGGATACAAGTAGAGGTAGAAGACTGAGGCCATTCATGCAATCACCACAATCAACAGTGAATAAGCTTCTCTGAGTTTATGAGTTGCACTTGCACAGTAAATCCTAAATGTGAATTTGACTGAAAAAAAATGTATCTTTCTTTTTGCTCCCAAAAGTGTATTGATTTTTCTGATTTCAGTTGGGTTATCTGCATGACTGAAAGAAGTTCTGTGGGTAAAATGCTATCAAACACCATTGCATGCCACAGAGAAATCATTCATGAAAGGAAGAGTAAATGAATGCAGTAAACTTCAGTGTTGTCTTATTTTAAGGAATTGCCACAGCACCTGGGCCTTCAGCAACCACCTCCCTGATCAGGCAGCAGCCATCCACACTGAGGCAAGACTCTCCGCCAGCGACAAGATTACGACACTCTGAAGGCTCAGATTATGGTTAGCATTTTTTAGCAATAAAGTATTTTTAAATTAAGGTATGTGCATTTTAAAAAACATTATGCTATTTCACACTTAATAGACTATAATATAGTGTAAAAATAACTTTTTAAAAATCTTTTTAAATTGAATTTATTGGGTGACATTGGTTAATAAAATTATATAGGTTTCAGGGGTACAATTCTACAATACATCATCTGTACATTGTATTGTATGTTCACCACCCTCTCCTTCCATTACCAATTATCCCCCCTTTACCCTGTCCTACCTCCCCCCACCTCCCTTAAACACAATTTTTATATGCACTGGGAAACCAAAAAATTTGTGACTTGCTTTGTTGTGATACTTGCTCCATTGCAGTGGTCTGGAACTGAACCTGTGGTGTCTCTGAGGTATGCCTGTAGTGAAGCCACTTTGTTTCTCAATGATATAGCAAATCTAGTTTTTAGACAGACTGAGGGATAAGAACTTCTCTCCCTCAGACTTTCATTCTTAAGTAAACTCCTGGCATTCTGTATCTACAGGGGTCATCTGATGTATACCTCTGTTTCAAACAGAATTCTTAAGCTAGGTCCCACCTCAGCTGATTAAGTGGGTTGACTTAATCATTGTGTTAATCCTGCATTCCTAATTAGCTGCTGACATGGAAGCATGGGGGAGGAGGCAGGAGGACTTGCCCACAGTTTCCAGGTGTGACCATGCATTTAGCAGAGATTCAATCAAGAAGAAATAAGTATATGGAAACATGCTGCGAGCACCCAGAGTGAGGGAGATTCCTGCCTTTCCCCCTGTTGGTCTCTTTGAATTGTGGATCCAATAGAAGAAATAGCAGGTACCTATGGTTTAACCCATGTTGGTGACCAAACATACAGTTTCCTTTTCATCTGTCATAGGAATGAAATGATTTTTCTCTCATTGCCCTTGAGTTGTTTACAATCTAAAAGAAACCTCAGATAATTTTTAAAACCTCTTATTTTCCTGGGGAAGAGACAAGGCACCTAAAGCAGCAATATAAGTTGTTTAGTGTCACCCCGTTGTTTGGGAAAGGTTAACCACAGATGTAGGTTTTCTCATTACATCACACCTTGCTTTTGGGAAGGAAGTATTCATGATTTGATGGATTGAGTCGAAAGCAGGGAGCAGAGTATTATGGTCCGTGGACATTAATGGAATTCAATTTTCCTATTTGTGAATTGGAGATAAATATTCTTGTAAGGTACTTAGAATGTTTGAGTCAGAAACAAGTTCTTTTCTTTTAAAAATTAGCAATTGTCATTAAATGATTTGGAAAAAGCACCACTGGCCAATCATTTGAAATAAATTCATGTGGTTAACAGTGGCATCTAGTACTGGGATGGAATACACAAGGAATAGCGTGAGAGATGGAGTTCAATGTCTTTTTCAACATTGGGAGTTATTTGTTTGATTAGAAGTTTATTTTAAAAATGTCCTTCAGGGTACAATATGAACAGGGATTAGGGGAGTCAGGTCTACTCCAACACCCACAACTGAGTACTCTCAGGGCACCTCTCTCATCCCCTTGAAATAGGCTCTGCCAGAAGCCTATGCTTAAAATTTGCCTGGAATCCATCCCTTCTTCCCTTTCTTTTTTATGATGTTGAAGCCAAGGATAAAAAGATAAAGAATTGCAAGGCCTGGCACATGAACGCTTCCCCACTGCGTGCTGCTTTTGTGGGGAGGAAGTAGCAGCCACCAACCGCTGTTTTATTAATAATGAGGCATTCACATAAATTCCATGCAAAATTGATTTTTGACTGTTATATAAGAATCAAATACCAGGCTTTAAAAAGTAATTGAGAAATCTATTTGTAATTTACTTTGCCTATAAGAACCCGCTGTCCTGCCATAAACAATTTTACAGTATTTTCCTCCCTGTTAAACAGCTATTTTTACACATCTGTTTGGCCTCTCTTGGATGACATGCAGTCAGGAGGTGTAATGCATACAGGTTTGAAACAACATGTGGCCACAGTTTCTTTTAGTTTCATCTTCAAGGGGATCTCTTGCAAGTTGTGATATCATTTTCATCACAGTACAGGGAAAGTATGTTAATGGCTAATTATTTGACACTGGGTGTTGACAGATGAATCATAAATATGCTTTGTGGCAATAGGAAAGCATGATGAAATAGTGAAGCACTGCCAAGAAAAAAAAACACCTTAAAAAAACTGAGAAACCAAAACAATCTGTTTCTCACTTGTCTTTAAATGCCTTTATCAGCTATGGTCCAATGACAGTCTCCTGTAATGAAGATTTTCTCTGCAAACCTATTTAATATCTAGTAGTTGTGTATATATTAAAGTCAGCCAAACATATTTATGGTATAATCGATTTATTCTCATTTTTCTTGAGATGGAAAATAGAGGGACAAAAAAAAAGCATCAAAAAGTCAATCTTTTACATATTTTGTGTAACTTGCAGAAGGGAATACACTTTTGTTCTTATGCTAGAATATTTTTTTCTTTTTTTTTAAGGGATTCTGAAAACTCTAGTTTTTTGAGGTATACTTTACATAGGATAAAATTCTAAGTGTACAGATGAATGAATTTTGGTAATTGTATACAGTTGTATAATCATTTCTATGATCAAGATAGGACATGCCCATCACCCTGAAAATTCCCTTGTGCCCCTCTGCAGTCAATCGACTCCCCCAACTCCTGGCCCCAAGGCAACTGCTGATTTACTTTCTGTCACTATAGTTTTGCCTTTTCTAGAACTTTATATAAATAAAATACTAGTATGTAGTCCTTAACTTATTTTCACTTAGCATAATATTTTTGGGATTCATCCATATTATTGAGTGTATTAGTATTTTGTTTCCTTTAGTGCTGAGTTGTACTCCATAGTGTGGATATGCCACAATTTGTTTACCCACTTGGCTTGTTTCTGGTTTTTGATTATTATGAATAGTGCTTCCATAAATATTCATGTGAAAGTTTTTGTGTAGACATACATGATTATTTCCCTTGGGTAAGTATCTGGGAGTGAGACTGCTGGGTCATACAGCATATATGTGTTTAACCTTACATAAAACTGTACCATTTTATACTTTCAGCAGGCAGTGGATGAGAGTTCCTGTTGCTGTACCTCCTCACCAATATTGGTATTGTCAAGTGTGTGGTAAATAGCTCTTTTTTTTTTAATCTTTATTTTTGAAAGTATTACAGATGTCCCCCTTTCCCTTCCCCCCCATCGATTTCCTCCACCCAGCATCCACCCCACCCCCAGGCCTTCCCCATGTTATTGTCTGTGTCCATGGGTTATGCATTTATGTGGTTTTAATTGGCATTTTCTGTATAATTTGTAATGTTGAGCATCTTTTCATGTGCTTATTGGCATTAGTATACCTTCCTTTGTAAAATGTCTATTCAAATATTTTACCCATTTTTATTGGGCTGTTTCCTTCTTACTGACTTTTAAGAATTCCTTGTAGATTCTGGATACAAGCCTTTTTTCAGATATATGTTTTGCACATATATTATCACAGTATTTAGCTTGCCCTTTCCCCCCCCAGTTTTATTGAGATATAATTATAATGTGTGAGATATTATGTATAATTTTAAGGTATACAGCATAATGACTTAAATTGTGAAATGATGCCTTTTTGTCTTTTTAACTCTTATTTAAGAGCAAAACTTTTACTTTTGAAAAAGTCAATTTAATAAATATTTCCTTTTATGATTTGTGCTTTTCTTAACTGGGTATCACAAACATTTTCTTTTATATTTTTATCCAGAAATTCAATACTGTTAGTTCTTATGTTTAAACCTACAATCCTTTTTGAGTTAATTTTTGTATGTGTTGTAAGGTAAGGATAACAGGTAAATGTTTTTCCCCTGCAGAGATTCATTTGTTTCAGCACCATTTTGCTGATTCTTCCATTTAATTATCTTGGCATCTTTGTCAAAAGTCAATTGACTGTATAAGTTTGGTTCTATCTGTTCCATTAGTCTATACGTCAGTCCTTACTCCAATACCATGCTGCCTGATTATGGTAGTTTTCTTGTAAATCTGGGAATGAGGCAGGGTAATTCCTCCAACCTCATTATTCTTTTACAAAATTGTTTGGCTGGTCTAGATCCTTTAACTCACTTTCATACACATTTTAGCTTCTGCTTGTCAATTTCTTCAAAGAAGACTGCTGGAATTTAAATGACAGTGCTATCCCTAAGGAGGCTGGGCAAGTTATCCGTGTTTCTGAGTCCAGTTTGCCCATCTGTAAGACGTGATAATAATGCTTACCTCTCAGGTGTGTTACAACAAAGTATGTACAAAACACCTGGCAGGTACATAGCTGATATATACGAAGGAATGATGTTAGTAAAAGTGGGTGCAAAATGTAGGTACTTAACCATTTTCATATGGTTAAAAAAATTTCCTTATACATTTTAACTTTAAAAACAAAGGTAAATACTTGTATATATAATTCTTTGCATAAATGATTATTAGAATTAATTCCTAGCATAAGAATGAATATGTGAAAAAGTTATGGGCATCTTGAAGGTTTCTGGCATAAGTACTCAAATTGCTTTCTAAAAAGATTGTATAAATTTGTGCTTCTACTATTTTTCCACCTCTTCACTAATTCAAAATATTGTTTTTAATTTAAAAAATGTGCTAATTTTGACCCCAAATGTTCTAGGTTTTTTTTTGAAATAATTTATATGATATGGAGAGATGGGACACTTTAAAACTGCTTATGAACAATTTGTATTTCTCTTTCTGTCATCTTCAGTTTTATGTCCTCTGACTATCTAGAGAAGTATACTAGTCAGGATTCTTGGTTGCAAATGATGCGAACAGACTCCGCTTAAGTAGAAAAGATCTAGTTGATAAGGGTTTGGGCAGTTCACAGAATCGCAGGGAGAGGTGAAACCAGACTTGAGGAGGAGCGAAGGGACACAAATCATAGCCAACATCCTGCACAGGAACAGTGACGATACCTTAGCTACCACTGTCACTGCTGGACAGTGGTTGGCACCGTGAACGGTGACACCATACTGGCTTGACAGTGACTTCCCTGGCTTCTGATTCCACCACAGCACCTATGAATAACCTTTACAGGATTCTATGACTTTCACCCTCAGAAAGGGAAAGGCTCAGATGGGAGCATATGGTTGCCTGTTTTAGGTCACCTGGCCTCATGCCACGAGCCAGTGAGCAAGGATCGCAGCCTGTGTCTATCAGGGAATTTCCTCCAAAGAGATGGGATGTTGGATGTGGGCAGCTAAATGACAGAGATCCACTGCATAGGTATTTATCCGACTGTATTAGCTCCTTATAAACAAAGTATATTGACATATTTTCTGTCACATTAAAAAAATATATTTTTGTAGCTTGTTTTCTTTTAAATCTTACTTATAGTTCTTTATTAAATAGTGATGTTTAATTTTCATGTAGTTAAATCTGTTGACTTTTCACTTTTTAAATATTTTCCTGTTTTGATTTTACTTTTTTGATACATTTATGCCTGAAAAATCTCTTCCAGTTCTTATATCACATATTCATTTACTTTTAGAGGTTTTTATTATTTAATTTTTAAAATTTTACTTTTACATCTTTAAACTACTTGCATGTGTATATGTGTGTGTATGTGTTATGTGCATGTATGTGTGTCCCCCTCTCTGTCTCACATAGTTATCCTGTTGCATTGACCAAAGGTGGGCTACTAATTGCCTTTAAAATCCAGGTTCATTGACCTTTTAGTTAGTGGTAGGCGTTGACTGTCAATCTTAATATTTGGTGGCAACATAAATGTTTCTCTCTCTCTTAATGTGTGTGTGTGTATGTGTATTTTAGTGGAAGAGGCTATGTCAGGGTTATTAGCCAGATGCCATTTTAAACTGGAACTCCTTGGGGCCCTTTTATTTTAAAAATTAATTACCAGATTACTTTTATCTACCAACTCATGTGGCATATGTGAGACATAAGTAAGCGAAGAGCTAGAAGATGCTCAGTGGAATGAAGAGAGAAGACAGATTTGAGAGTTGTGCTCTGTCTTTACCTCTCCCCCTCCATTCTCCCACTGTCGCCTGCTGCCCCACGACTTCTCTTTGTTCTCACTCCTTGCTTCCTTTTCTCTTGAGCCTGTATTTAAACCATATCTCATATCCCTTCTCTCATGTCCTGTCTTTTTATGAAGGGATTAATGGGACCCCCTCATTAGTCAACGTGATGCCCAATCTCCTCATGTAACTCCAAACGCTCCTTGGTGAGCATCACTGCTCTGGATCAGGGAGAGCTGTTTCAGAGCTCTCAGATCTCTGAGTTCCTGCTTTCCTTTTTCTGATTCAAATTTGCCCTGGTTTTGCAAACTTGGCTTCCAGTTGGAAGGGAAAATGTGTCAGAGAGAATATGAAGTTGGAGGTTTGTCCTGCTAGCCTTGGATGAAGCCCTTAAGTGGTGCAAACCCTAAAATGAACAGTGTTTTCTAGGTTTAGACTAATGTTCTATTGGCAAATGTGAACCCCAGCCTCCTGATTTTTCAGTAGAACAAGCCTAAAACTTTTAGATTTGGAAGAGGCTGGAGATCTGACCTATCCCCCATTTATTTTATGCATGGAGGTGCGAAAGGCCGAGACCACAGAAAAATCCAGTAACAGGTACAAGGTTACCTAGTCAAGGAATGTCAGTACTCCGAAGAAAATTCCAGTATTTGACTCTTAGTTCAGAGTTCCTGACAAATAGTGTCTCTTTAGTTGTTGCTAGAATATTTAAACTTTAAGTAGAGCGCATTGTAATTAATTTTTCTAAGTGTGGGCTTAGACTGGAGACCCCCTGACCTGGCTGGTGGTAATGGTGGGAACACAGGGGGCAACAGGTACCACTGCATCCTAAGTGAGCCTTCCATCCAAGTTCGCTGAGACCTTCATGCAAATGATTTATGGAAGATAAGCATCTTCTGACTTTGTGTGCACCCGTCTCCTACTCCCCTATTCTGTGTTCTGTATTCACTGACCACTTTGAACCTTAGTTTCTCTAGCCCTCTCTCCCATGGAACAAACATAAAGTTACCAAATTCAGTTGTTTGCTTTGTTCTACCAGGTTCTAGCCAGTGGCAAAAACTTGATTGTCTTAAGGATGTCACGTAGAGGAACAAAACAGGAGTGCCATTTTGTTAATGTCAGATATAAATGTTTTTATGAACCTTATATGTCTGGATTCATTAGCCATTTAATGAATTTGATGCACAGATGTTCAGGAAATTAGGAGCAACTGACTCCATTGGAAATTATAGCAAGCTTGGTGCCATCCAAGATATCAAAATCATGCTGTTTCTACAATCTGCCAAGAAACCAGGTATAGTATGGTCTCTATAAGTATATAAGCTCACTATTAACACCCAATAAATGTTAATTGTGTAATAATAAAAAATATTGAGCATGACTGTTCTCCATGGAGATCTGGGTGTGGGCATAAAAGGATGCCCTCTATTTTCAGAATATATCTTTCCTTTGGATTTGCATTATATTCACCTGATGGAAAGTAAAAGAATTGAGAAAGAGCTAATTGGTGCCTTGGGTTGAGGTTATTAATTTTGAGTCATAAAAACTGAATTTGGCGTATAGAATTTTTCATCAAAACAACTGTATCAGATGTCTTGGTTTGCTCTGCCAATCACGTGGTGGTTCACAGGCAGTGTGAGTGAAGCATAAAGTGGTTGAAAAGAAAGGGCAGAATCAGGCCAGACAGGCGTTGAAGCTGACTGTGCAGTGATTTCACTCCTAACCTAGAAGCGGGCACTATTTTCCGGGGTACTTGTCCTGTTTTATTACTAACTTTGTCATATTATACATTTTGGAGGCAACAATATGGAGGGGAAAAGAGGGCCAAATAATTCTATGATATGTAATTAAAAATGTTCTTCTTTGGCAGTGGTGTGCTGGTAAATGTTTAAAAATGGACTCTCCCCCCTCTCTTGCTCGCTCTCTGTAAGAAAAAAAGGCTCTGATTTGTAGTGTTTGCTTATTTCCATGGTGTAAATGCTTCCACTGTTCCCAGTTCCAAGCCACCAGCTCACATACTCCCCCTGAATGTCACAATCAGCTCTGGCTCCAGCAAACCATCATATACAGTTCTCAGTATACAACAATCATGGTGATAGATGTGGTAGTGATTAAAGAAGCTCTGGGCTGAGTAATACCCAAGGTTAAATTCTAGCTCTGCATCTTACTAGCTCTGTCATCTCTAGCCAGCTATTTAACCTCTCTGATACCTAGTCTCCTTAGTGCAAAATAGAAATAATATTTCTCATAAGGTTGATAGTTGTATAAGGGAAATAACAAATATGAAGTGTACATCAAGGTTCTTGGGCTGTAAGTGCTCAAAAATTCTAATTGTTATTCATAGTTTTATATCTTAAGATTAAATAAAACAGTCCCCAAATCTATGTGGAAACAGTACGATGATCAGAGAATGTGGAATATAGATATCAATTGGCCCTGGCATGTGAGTTATGGGAAATTTATATTTTAATATTACCCAGGTGTTTATTATAATAGGCCTATGTACATAGGTGGGAAAGTGTTTCACAAATAGACTTAAAAAAGAAAACTATGTGCTTGATTTCTGAGACATACAAAGAAGAATACATATTATATTGTTTTAAAAATGTTGCCTTCAGTGTGGATGATGCTTGTGGTGTCTTCTTTCTTGGTGAATTGTTAGCAGCTTTTGCCTTTGAAATAGGTGGGCACAAACAATAGTGGCAGGTGCACAACTGTCCGAATGTCCTGCTTCTCACAGGCTTGACAAACCCGAGTTTCCTTCCTCAGCTCAGAGAAACGCTGAGCATCTGGTAGGGGCCACCGTGCACGTCGTTCCCGCCACGGTGCACATCTCCTCCCCTTCAAGCACAGAGCATCTTGACAAATGGAACTTCCGAGAACACAGGCTTCTTTCCCAAGGGAGCCAAGGAATTCTTCTATCTCTCTTTCTTAGCCATTTAAAATGATAATCGGTCTAGCTTTTGTAACCTCTGAATCAGTTCGTAGTGTTGAAATTATATAAATGATAATTGATGAGGAACACAAAAGTGTAACACTTTGTAAAACAAGAATTCTTGGTAAGGGAAAGACATTTTGAGCACCGCCATTAAGCATACTTTAATCTTGCCATACACTGTTAAGCATCCCAAATAATTCTTTGGCTTTCCCTTCCATCATTATCTGGGGAAGCTTGTCTGCTGTCACCAAATGCTAACATAAACTGCCCAGGGCTCTGTATTTCCCCATTGCTGCTGACTGTTCTATCACTAATTATATGTGATTCAGATCCAGCAAGCTCTTTCTCTTTGGAGCACGAAAGCGTTTCAGCAGCCGTTCGCTCCGTGTGTAGGGATCATGAACAGTCCCCCACACAAAGAAATTGCAAATTACAGCTCGTATTCCTTATACCTACACGTGACTGGCTGAAGTAAAGCAACTCCACAAACAATGCATCTTAAAGCACATTTGCAGGGTGAATATATTACAAATATGGCTAGGAAGTGGGCTGCTGTAAATCTTCAAAAGTGACTGATTTAAACCCAAACTTAATGTATTTTGGAGGCCAGCAATAATTTGACTTGCTGAGTGGATGGAATTTATGGGCATAATGCAGTGCAAATAAAAACATCCTCTTTCAGTCATAAAGGTGTACGTTGTGTCCATGCTGGGAAATACAGCTTCCCTCGCCCCTGACTTCTGGGGAGAACTCGGGGGAATAGCTCAGTCAGACTAAATGCCTTTTCTTTGTGGCCTTATGGAAATAACTAAGTTTTATTTTTGTGCGTAAGAGGGCTTATAGTATCATCCTCGGACCCAGGCTTTTGTGTTTGAGAACCAAATAAATAAGGCAAACCCAGACACGCACTGCTGAGCTGTAAGTTGTTTTCTTCATGAGGCGACCAGACCAGAGTGAAGGGAAAGTAGGGGCTAGGGCAAGGGTTTGGGACATAGGATGTTCACATCTACTCCTCAAAAGGATGACCTAAGGATAAGACTGAGGTTTGTAAGAAACCCACTGTCAAAGGACTTCTGACTTTGGGATTTCCTATTTCTGACTTGTATGCTTCTGATGTATAACTCTGAGGAAGCAACTCTCATGGTACATGTGGCCAAATGTCCATGATGTACTGAATTTGAGGTTAGAGTATGGGAAGTGATGAATTTCTGTGGATGAATTGTCATGAAGTGATAAAGCCTGCAGGATCCCCCTTCTGCATCCTCTGTATTTGAGAGAAGCCCTTGCTCTTCCCCTCAGATCTCAGCCTAGTCTTCACTGTGCCCCCCACACCCCCAACACTTCAGCTTTTGCCCACCCAGCCCAGCAATTCAGGAGAAGGAACGAGACCAGGTCTGAGGAGATTGATCATGGGCAGTAGAGTAGGCATCTTTCCTGCCTCAGCCTCTCCATTCATGGAGGGCCTGTGAGTTCCAGGAGGAGGCTCCACGCTCACATCCAGTAGACTGATGGTCTGATGGAATGCAATATTGCCAGAGCCTAGGAAGATTCATACAACATCAAAAATTTATAGCTTACATGCCTGAAATGAAAGCAGAAAAATTACAATGGTATATTCTCAAGGATTTTGTATTTCCTGAGATACTTTCAGCATAAATTGCAGCTTTTGGAGAAGGCATCTTCCTGGTCCCAATCCAATACCTTTATCAGTTTCCTGAGAAAATTCATAAAGGTCTTTCAAGTCAACATTTGTTTCAGAAGTCTAGAACAAGTAAATGTTCGGATTATATGACTACCTTCCTCTTACTTCAAACTTTAAGATTAGTCATGTTGGCCTTCCTAATGGGGACAGTTGGAGGGTGGGAAGAGATGTTGGAAAAAGATGTAGGACAATTGTGAAATCATGACATAGGAGATAGCCACAAAATATTAGCTGCCTATCGATTAACTCAGAGTTAGTCCAAATTTCCACTGAAATATCTTTGCTTAAAGAACTGTTCTGTTGAATGTATGCTATTCCTATTAATCAGCCAGAATTTATAGCACCTCCTTATTATTTAAATTCATTGTGGACTTCTAGGGTGCATCTCAGCAATAGTTTTCCCAAAGGAGAGTGGCAGCTACTAGTGTATGGAGGTACTAGAGAGATGGGGAAATCGAGCTGGTTTTACATGGTTCTACCTTTGCCAGTCGTTATAGTTGTGACTTTTACCCAACTGTTAGGCTAGGGGAGTGCATGACCTCAGGTGTGTACTGCCAATCCTGTGGGTCTGTGACCTGTATGTTTGAATCCTAAGCTGGTTCTGGTGTCCAGAAGACTGAACATGAGAAGGAAAATCTATATTGCAACAAGTTCAAAGAGGTTTGATGCTGTGACGTGTAGTTAAAATCTCTTGCCCTAGGCCCCTAGGCTGTGTGCTCTCATGTGACTCAGTGCTAATCATTGCAAGGATTCTTGAGGTCGGGATCATTAACCTGAGTTTATAAGCTCAGAGGACCAAGTACCCAGCCTGCGCTCTAGAGTCATCTGTTGGAACAGCGTAGATTCGTGGTGGGATTTAGTTGAGCCCTTCTCTTGCTTTGACTCTAGATATGGATTAAGCAACATGAATTCAATGTAGGTCCTAGCCCCTTTCTATTTAATATGCCTTTTAATAACGTAATGCCACCTTTGCATCAGGTAGATCCAGGATTACCTTATCATATTCTCTTCCTCCTTCTCTCCTTCCTCCTTTCTCATTTAACAGCTGGTCTAGTTTGGATAAGCTAGGAATGACCCAAGCCAAAGAGTTTGAGATTCATAGGTTAAAAGGAGAATTTGCATTTAGATAAAAGCTCTTCCATGCTATCACACCTCTAGAGCTAAAAATTACACACACACACACACACACACACACACACACACACACACTTAGATATAGACATAGCTACAAATATAGACATAAAGGATTTGAGAGTAAGCCAACTTGTCTACTTATGTAGGTATAAATCATGGCACCTGAGTGATATTCAAGGTAAAGTAGGAAGGTACATTATTTCAAGTTAGGTGTTGTATGCGGGGTTTACTAATAGTTTTAATTTTTTATGGCTCCTCAATACCTATATGTTTACATAAAACAATATTTCAGGAAAGGCATTCTTTGGTTCTCCTGCAGGATTGTGTTTATTAAGTTTCACTATGGTGTGCCGTCATGGACTTTGTTTGAAAAGCCTTATAGTTCTAGCTCCGGGAAACACAGTGGTGTATTTACAGGCCTTGTGTCGAGGAAGATGTTATCACATCATCAAGGTCAGGTTTCTGAGAAGCTGGGGAGAATTCTCTCAGGTCTTACTACCAGGAGTCATTGTGCTTCTTTTGCATATCTTCTTTTTGTTTTGCTTTGTTTTGTTTTAATCTTCCTGATGTGGAATTGTGGCTGATTATGTTTCTTTTTTTAGACTGGCTGCTAGAAAGCTCAGAATCAAATTTCTGGTCTACCTACTCATAGACTGTATCAGAATCTTCTGTAATACATTTTATGTACTAAATTCACTCTTGGATTTAGTTTATTTTCCTATTTTTAGTTTCCATGTGCTTTAAATTCTTTCTATGGTATGGAGGGAAGAAAAATAATTTTCCTTCTACCTTTCTAAGTTCTTCTGGCTGGTCTAATAATCAAATTAACATGAGACAGATTAAAGAAGAAAATAATCAAATTTATTATGGATGTACCTATGGGGGTTCTGTAAGAACATGTGACCTGAGGACAAATTAGGCTTATATGCCAACTTGAGCTATAGAGAAAGGTGGGAGTTATGGTTTAGGGCTTCAAAGGGGAGGGAGGCAATTCATGTGCAGATGGAAAAAAAAATATTTGCAAAATAATCATTTGCTGGGCCATCTTTAACAATGGGACACAGAAAGGACTTTGGTCAAATGGGTCTTGCTAGATTCCTCCCTGTCCACCACATACTAGTTTATATTAAACCATAGTTATCTCTGAGGATAGCTCCCTCCCTGGAGCAGGTCCTCCACCTAAATTCTTTTAGACAGTTAGAGGGACGGTCAAAGGTTCTTCCTGAGTCTTTTGTTTCTTAAAAATAACCAGCTTAAAGTAATCAATATCCCATAAAGGCATATTTTGGGTTGGTAAACTCTGTTCTCCCTCAATAGCACAGCAGAGTATAAATATATAAACAAGCACGAATGCTGGTAACAATTCAGTAAGACAAGGGGAGAACATCAAGTATGGGATCAGAGACCACCTCTTTCCTGAATACCCTATTCTGCATGGCAAAGGACTCTTTCTTCCTGCTACTGCTAGCAGACTAGCCTTTTCCGCCTCTGTGTCCCCAGGTTCAGAACAGTATCTGGCACTTAGTGGGTGCTCAATGAATACTTGCTGTATGAACAAGAAAAGTTTACCTTCAATCGTAGACAATGGTTATCACCAAGATAACTAACTTAAAGTCTTAGCTGATTAAAAAAAAGTATGATGAGATACAGACTGGTTTAAATGCAATTTAGACTTTAGCTGGACTGATTTTTAAAGCTGGTTTTTATTTTTAAGCTATGCTGACAGGATTTTAAAAATCAACAGCTAAGCTAGGAGAATATTCTTTTTCCTTATATAAGGAGGAGCTTCTTTCAAGCAGGTGGATGAATTCGTTATTACCTGACAAGAATCATTCCCCAAGCCATAATTTTTCAATTATGGTAATAAAAAGTTAGTGCCCCTATCTGTGTATTGAAATAGATTTCATTCATAGACACCTACCCTTTTATTGGCACATAGCCATGTTATTAAAGTGCTTCTGAAGTTTTATAACTTCAGCTGCAAAAATTAATTTTCACCGTCTGCGCTATGGTCAATGTTACTGCAGTAAACTGGTTGACTATCTGCCTCAAATTCTGTTTTGGAATGAGGAGGGGTAGAAATAAATAATTCTGTAGAATTGGTTGACTGAGGTTCTTGACAAATCAATCTAAGACAATAGATAATTGGCACATATTTTCATTCAGATGAGTGGCAAATGTGATTTTTTTCCAACATAACATTTTTCACAGATATATTTCTAAGGAGAATATATATTTTATGAAAGACACCAAAGAAGCCACCTCACCTTGTTTCCTCATCTGTAAAAGGAAAATCTTGGATGAGACATCATGAAGGTCATTTCCAAAGAAGATTGAATAAAACATCCATGGGTAATGGAAACAGGACACAGGATAGAAAGGTTCTGCATGACATTGCTTATATTTTCACTATCCCTTCAACTGAGGTTGGAGAATCTATTTTTCAACAGAGATGGGGGATTGAGTTCTAACTATTTTATATGGAAATTAGACCTATGTTGCTCTTTGCTTTTGTATCTTCAGTTGTTCGGAGACAACCATCTTATCAGTGGGGCCAATAAGATCATTAATGGAAAACAGTGTTGTGCACCAGTAGATCTTTACTCCTTGATCAATAGTTATTTACTTCTGAGGGGTCACAGCTTGGTTAATATAGCTGAATAATTTTATTGATAGATAACATAACAATGAAAAATAAAGTTTAAAATAGAAGACGAATGAATATAGCCCTTTCTTCAGGCATGAATATTATTATTTGAAAACTGTAATGGCTGCTGGAAAGTTGGAAGGGCAGACAACAAAAGCATTGAATAATTGTCCTAGGACTATAATCAGACTTCCATTATTGACCTCTGTTAATATTCTACTGTAACTGTCTGCTAAATTGGTTCCTTGGGGCTTGAAATATACAGTGATGTTATGAGTTTCTATCGTAAATTGCCACACAGTAAAGTAGCGAGTCTCTGAAATAGTGTTGGCCCTCGTTTGATCAATACTCAATTCAAAGCAGTGCAATAGGCAACTGTTTCCATAGAAACATTGATGTCACAGAGGTTGAACAGCGGCTGTTACAACAAATCATTTCCTTTGAGCAGTTGTAATTGACTATGTGTACAGTTCGCTGTCACTTGAGACCATTTACATCAAGCAAGTAACAGAACCGCATTAGTTATTCCAGGAGTAAGAGGGTTAGCTCTTCCTTTTGTGACCTTACAAATACCTAGGAGGATATTGCCATAGCAACCAGCAATATAACAGGATGAACATTAAGGTAGCTAGCTATCTTAATGCAGTGGCATTCTTTTGGAAGCTGAAAGGTAGTTTTAATAAAGTTTACCTAGTTGTTAACATTAACACAAATCCTTTGCACCTCACGGTAATGACTTGGTTCCTCTCCCACAGACATCACCAATAACAGACATTACAATTCCATTTGCACTTCATTTCCCGTTCCTTACCTTTGATTTCCCCTCGGCATCTGGCTGCTAAGGCTGCACACAGGCACATTTGGTATCGTCTTGTTTACGGAATACAGAGTTTGGCCTTGGAGAAGCACTGAAGTCTGAAGGGCTTCGGTGTTGCAAAGTGAGATTATGAGAGAAAGGAATCTTGAACAAAAAGTTCAGTTTTTACTCTGACTAAATCATCTGTAGATTTTAAGGACATGAAAGAAAACAGAAATGGATGCAAGCTTACCTTACCTTTGTTGTGCTCCCTCAAGCTAAAATCACCACCGAAGTTGAGTTTCCTATTACAGAATTCTTCACATTGCTCCGCTCCCTTACCAGTGCATCCGGGGCGGCTGTGCCCACGGGCACATTTGGAAAATTCCATGTACTTTCAGTGAAATTAAAAGGTTTCATTGTTCTTTGGTAGGTGAACAGGCAGAAATAGTATCAGTGTGTTACCAAACTCCATGCCAAATCAAAGAGCATAAGCTAAAGCGTTTCTAGAGTTATAACAATTAAACATGCCCAGACATAATATCTAGTTTTTAAAAATCTTGCCTGCATCTCATCTGAGCTTTACATGACAGGTGAAATTATCAAGGATAAGCAGCTGTATTGGCATTAACATTGTGTTCCTTGCCATTCGCAATGGCGCTAGGGTTAGAGGGAATTTACGAGGTGTGGCGGGGTCTAAACAAGCATTTGCAGCCACGACCTAGAGATCAGGCTTTATGTGTAAGAGGCAGGTGTTGCCCGTCTCAGCCATAACTGCAGGTATGATTAGCAACACTGTCATCTTGGCATCTCTAGAAAAGAAAAATATATATCTGGTCGTCAATGAAGAGAGGAGACAAAAACCCTTATAGGAGGTGTTTACTTGCAAAGGATTTTCCAATACAGACCCACAATGATCAGCCTATAGATTTCTGGCCAGACTGCCCTATTCCTCAGGGTGAATCCTCAGAGGTAATAAAATTGAATAGTAGCCTGCCACCGACTGTTACTCACCTTGAACTAGAGAGCAACTATTTATAAGATTGTTTAGAGACACAAATCCAGTAAATTACTCTGTTTGGCCTTAAAAGAATGTTTGACTTGAAGCATAGATATGGCTATAAGTCTTACAGGAATAATTTATAAGACAACATAGTGAACTGTAGTCTTCTGGTTACAATGGGTAAAGAAAGACAGTTTGAAAGGAAAAAGTGTTTCCCTGCCCGAGGTCAATGAACTTTTCCAGGGCCCTGCATACAGGAAATTTAGTAATGGCACCTGGGCGTCCTGAGAGAGAAGGGAAACAGCTGCCCTTTGCACGTATGCCCTTTCCTGGAGCAATTCTTTTTTCATAGCGGGCCATCTTTCCCTTGACAACATGGCCTGGCCAGTGGAACAGGAGAGTGAGTCAGCCATTACCCAGAGGGATCTGTCAGTCAACGGTCAGTCAACAGACCAACAGTCTTTCACAAAGGTGTCAGGACAGCTGGCTGGCGTGTGTGTGTGTGTGTGTGTGTGTGTGAGAGAGAGAGAGAGAGAGAGAGAGAGACTATGACAAAAACTATGCATTCTAGCTAATATATATAAAAATTTTGGTCAGTCTTAATTTTATTAGTAAAAGACTATTATTAGTCCAGAGAGTTAAGAGAGTCTATGGATAGAAAAATAATATAGCAAAATAAAAAAGAAAGGAAATCGGGAGAAATGAGTTAACATTTTGGTTTTTCTATTTACTAGTTGAATATCTATAGTTTATTTGCTTTATATGAAAATGAGGGATACCTCCTCCTCCCTCCCTCAGATAAAGCCCTAATGATAAATTTGTGCAGTAAATAGTCAAGGACGACAGACAGATATTTCAATGGGACTCCTTCACCCAAGAGAGAGACTTAAAACTGTGTTAAATTGGTTACTTTTGAGCTTAGGGGAATAAAAGAAAGCATCCCAAACTCATCGCTTCTTTTTTCATTTTGTGTCTGAATAATTTATAAAAGGAATGGGATATTTCAAATAGTGTTCAATCAGACCAGGTGAGGCTAGTTTCTTGGTGATTTAATTTTTGTTTCTGAAACTCATAGGATTACCAAGCCTATCTACAATATTCCAAAATCAATTTGCTGTGAGCCTATCTGTAACCAAATTGCTTCATTTGACTTAAGAAGACCTAATGGGGTAATATCTGCATTATAGGGTTGTTGATAAGATTAAGTGGAGTAAAGCTTTTAAAAGTATAACGCTGCTGTTAAGTATAGCATATGAGCACAAGTAAGTATTTGAGGTCTTTTATTTCAGGGTTATTACCCTGTTGTTTTGTATTGCTGGGAAAGGTATGGGAGTTAAGTTGAATCTGTATAGATCCTATAATTTTTTGTTGACTAAATCTCTAAAATGCTTTTGGACACTTTTCTCCCTGCTTTAGAAGTGGAGGGCAGGTGAATAAAACCTGTATAACTACAGATTCCCAGTCGCTGGGCCTCTGCTGGTCAGTATGTTGACATTATGATCACCAAGCAGAGTAGCACTCCTCTGAGGCCATGTCAACTGCCTAAACTATGCCTTTTTGGTGGCGGTGAGAGGGGGATGACATTGATGAATAGTCTTTTAAGAATGTTCTATATAGCATTGACTCGATTTTTCTCATTTTGGCAACTTCAATATCTGTGATTCCTTGGGACTGGTCTTAGCCAGTTAGTCTCTGGCCTCCTACTGCCCTTGAGCCCTGCCTCCTCCCTGGCACATTCTGACTGCCCGGGTCAGCCCGTATTTGTGCTGTCACCCTGTGCCTGCCTGGAGATGACTAAAGCAGGGGCTCCAGGGTCTCTCAGTTGCTGGCTTCACTGCCCATCACCATTCCCGGCCTTCTGCACCTCTCCTGCCTCTGGCACCATATCCCCTCTTTTATTCTTAAAAACGTTTTCCCCATCTTGACTTGCCTGACATTTCTCTTGGTTCTTCCCCTTTCTCTCTGATTCCTTCTCTCCTTCCACCATTCCTTACACCCGTGTTCCCCAGGAACTAGTCTTTGGCCTTGGACCCACTCTGACTCTGTCTCCAAAAGCTCACATCTTTTTCCATAGCTTCCATTCCCAGCCAGCGACTCCCAATTCCGTATCCCATTCTGTCGCTCTCCCTGTATGTTGGATTCTGAGGCATTCAAATAAAGTTAACAAAGGAGTAATCAGAGGAGGGACGCCACCATGAGGGATTTGGTCAGGACTCTTGGAGCCTGTACTTGGGGGAGGGTGGGTGTCAGTGTAGGAAAGAATACTTGAGGGGAGTAGTAGAGCCTCCAGGGGATGGCTGGGTCCTGCAGCAGCTTAGAAGTTTTCCAATTGTTAGGAACCATTATTACCACCACTAGTGCAGTACTAGTACTAGTATTACTACTACTGTGGGAGGAGTAGTAATGGCTAGGGAAATGTGAATACCCTTTGAAGGAGTAATGTTTTAGATTATATAGGGAATCCATTAAAAATGAACTCAACTGCTTTCTATGACTAACTATATGCCTGGAGAATGTTGGGCGCTGATACCCAGGCAGCGTTGGTGAAGCCAGGGAAGGAGCCAGGAGGTGAAGGAGCAACCTTCCCAACATCCTGACTCCTGGACATAATGTTGTCACCTTCCATGTGAATGTCTGTGTCCTCCTGCCCCACGGCCTGGCTTTGGTTTTCAGATGCCTCATGTGGACAGCTGACGTCAAGGCCACCTTCCCGTGACATCACCGGGTCTCCAGTCACACACCACTCTTTCCTGCAGGAAGACTAGGGATTCTTTCAACAGGACAGTGATCCCTGGGTTCTGCTGACAGTGGGTTTTCCAGTCCCCACTGTGCTATTTGCAAACCTGTCAAAAAGAGACCAGGAAGGGGACCTCATATCTCTTTTGCTCCGGCTGCATTAATCCCAGATTCTCAGGAGAGAAAATATGATTGGCCAGACTTGGCAGACTTGGGCCAGTGTCCTCCCATTTTTTTTTTGAAAGGAGATGATATAATATAAACATCACTGCTGAGGGCTTACCTGGAAGGGTGAGACAGGCAGCTCCTAGACATGGATTGTCAATGGGGTCAGAGCAGATATTTCAAAGACCTTTTCTACATTTAAGAGAATGACAAATATAAATAATATTTCTATTTTCTTCATTTAAAAAGTGTCTTTATTGATTTCAGAGAGAAGAAGGGAAAGGGAGAGAGAGAAACATCAATGATGAGAGAGTCATTGATCGGCTGCCTCCTGCACACCCCCTGCAGGGGATCGAGCCTGAAACCTAGGCATGTGCCCTGACCTGGAATCGAACTTCAATCTCCTGGATCCTAGGTTGATGCTCAACCACTGAGTCACTGCAGCTAAGCTCTATGTTCTTCATTGAATAGCACTGCTGTCCAGTGTCTTATCAATTGGGTATGTGTCATTTTATCCAGCAGTGGCAATGAATAATGTTGTTTAAAATATTTCTAAGGGAGCAGACACACAAGTCTAATGCCAAAAATATCTGTGTGACTTTGGGCAAGTCACCTGAATTTATACTTAGTCTGATGCTAATGGCTCCTGAGCAAGGGCCTGAGTTCAACACCTTTTGAGTTCAGTCACGTTGGGGCCAGTAGTGCCCATCTATAACCATGTAAAAGGGCAAGAAATAATTCAAATAGAGGTTGAATTCTGAATATTGCTAAGGCTCATGGGCATCACCTCCAGTTAATAGAGGTTAACCTAGGGCTTTTCTGGGATGGAAGGGAGGGTGGTATGCTTTGGAGATTTTTAAATACACTTGCTTCTATTATGTCACAATAAATTATAATACAAACTTTCATGTGATGACTACTTGTTTGGGATGTAAAGCAAGATTTTACAGACCAAGGTTTGTAATACTCAGTTTTGTTTTGTGTGGGGGTGATTTTGAGGTATAGCTTGTAATCATGACCATATAATAATAATCCCATATGAAACTGACTGAACTTGAAGAATGACCTGACCATTTGATTTAGGTATAAAAGATTTTACAGCTTGGTCATAAGAATGAGATGTTCTTTCCTTCCTCAAGACTTGTATTCAGCATCTCTTTGGAACTAGCCAGGTAATCTTCCTGAGGAAAATGAACCTTCTCAGGCCCTATGTCATCTTTGCGATCCTGCTATAAAAAATAGAAGAAACATAGCAATGGAAACATGTCATTTCAGCTAAAAGAAATTTTAGTTTTGGATACTCAATATAAAGAAAAGAAAGGCATTACAGGAAGGGGTGGAGGAAGGAGGGTAGACCCTGTCTGAGGTTTGCTGAGCCAGTTTGGACCTAGTTCTGTTATTTCTAATTCAGTAGTATGGCTTTGAGGTGACTTCTGACTTTAAGGTTTCAATTGTTGGATTTGCAATCAAATCTAGTATATGTGTTGCCAAAGTGAGCATGGTTGGTTGTGATTGAAATCTAATACTATGCAGAAGGCTGGGAGCTAATCTGCACTGTTGGTGCCAGAACAATACTTATAGATAATTGTGAAAGACAAATATATGACAAGCAATATTCTAATATTTTGCATGTATTGATTCATTTAATCTTCAAAACAACCTTATGTGGTAGGTATTGTTTTTATCCCCATCTTACCGATTAGGAAACCACAAAAAGGTTAAGTCAATTGCTTGAGGTTGCCCTGGTGGTAAAGGTTGGGGAGAGGATTCAAATCCCAACAGTCTCACTTTAGAGCCAAAATGCTTCACCACTGTGCTCAGTTCCCGGGAGCATTTAGGCTCTGAGAAAGTTGTTTCATCTTTGTGTCTAATTCCTTTGTCTTTAAAGGGCTATAACAGTACTTCCTGTCTCCCCAGCTCAGAGGAGTGTTCTGAGATTAATAGCAGTGTGTGTCCATTTCGGCCTCTGTAGGTCATTCCCGTATGCACCAAGCTCCCTTTGAAGTCAATAAAAGCCCTATGTGTGTGTGTGAAGGGAAGCAGGGCCCTTGGCGGGTGAGGGGATGTGTAAATATTGAGGGAAAATATATAAATCACTTTTATTTTCTTGGAAAATGATCTATATAAACATCAAATAACACGAAGTGCTTTGTATTGTGTGTTTGCAGGTAACATTCTCCCATGTGTGACATTCTCATTTTGAAGTCACAATCCATGGAAAGTACCCTTAGGGAATAATTTTATGTTTTTAGTGTTTGCTTCTCCCATAAACTTCTTAGGGGCAGAAACCAGGTCTGATTCATCCTTATTCTAAAGGCTTTCTTATCTTCCCCTTCCAGATCCCTTCTAGCATCTGCTTTGGTACTTGGTACATAGTAGGTGCTCAGTAAAACCTTGCTGAGGGAATGGAAGCTGGGACAATTGGATTTTGCATAGAAATTTCTCAGTTAGCTTTATTCATAGTGAGGGAGGCCACCTGGAAGGCCAAACTATTTGGGGAGAATTTGACAAGACCAATATTAAAACACTGATTATGAGAGAGTGTGAGAAATTGGTTAGATGTTAAGGAGAGTTTCCTGACCAAGAAGACTGAAAAGCTGGAAATTGTCTTATGGGGCAAGGCTGCAATCTTTCTTTACCTATTTTGAGTATTAGATTATTTGGGGTATACTCAGTTCTACCTGGAAGTAGAGGGGTCAAGGGAGGAAGAGGTGGACCCCTTCTCAGCTCAGATCCCGCGGCTGGAGCATGGAAGCAGCAAGGAAACCATTTACCACAAATGAAATGCAAACGAGACCAGATTGGCAGACACCGTCTGTGCCACGGGAAATTGTCACTGCTAAAGTTGTTACCCCAGTTAAACTTTCTCAGACAGAATGATACCTCCTAAGGGTTCACACAGCAGGTCCGTTTTTCAGATGTTAACCTGTCCAATTCGCTTTAACATTTATCAAGTCAAGGGACAAAAATCTACTTAGAAGCTAGCAACTACTTTCTCCTGGGAATTGAGACTTAATACCCAGCAGAATTTCATCCTTGGCATTCATCCCTCCTGGAGCTCATTAATTTGGGACCTTTTGTTTTCCTCGTTATCCTAAGGAGTATAAAATAATCATGGCAATTTCAATTCCTAATGAGAGAAAAGATCAGTGACTTTCATTTTCCAATCAATTAAGTAAATCGATATTTTTTATAACTGTTCTGTGATAGTCATCATGCTACAATCAAATTAGTATCAAAAGAACAATTTAAGGGTAAGGGGTGCTTCAGGAATACAAGGATAGGTCAACGTTAGAAAACTTAAAATAAAGGGATAAATCTCATAAGGCAGAGAATCATTTGATAAAAATCAATATTTAATGTTAAAAACATCTTTCAGTGATATGAGATTATAATACTACTTTAAAATAAAAAATATTTCTCAGAAAACAAAAGCCAGAGGAATTTGCATATAAAAATGAAACAAGACAAGCAAGTCCACTTTTACCATTATTATTCAATATTGTTTGGAATCTTAGTGCGATCAGACAAGGCAAGGAAATAAGGTACACATATTGGAGATAAATAAAAGCATTTTTTTGCAGATAAGAATCAAGTAAAAGCCTATTAGAATCAGTAAGAGAGCCAGAAAGGTGGACAGTTGTAATTATACAAATGAAAGAAAACAATAGCTTTTAAAATTGATGCTTGTATTTTTAACTAAAAATTTATGATTAAATAGAATGAGAAATTTCATTAATTATAGCAACAAAACAGAAAAGTTGTATAAATAAACAATAAGAAAAGTGCAAGACCTAAGTTAAAAAGTATATACATATGTATAATTTAACTACAAGATATAAAAGAGGACTTAAATAAATGGAGATATAATTATAGGTATACAGATATAGATATAAAATATCATTTTCTTGGAAAGATTCATTATTGTGAGGAGGTAAAAAAATATGATACAATTAGAATTCTAATGGGATTTTTTTTGAAACTTGACAAAAAAAGATTATGTAATTCATTTGGAACAATAATACACAAATTAGACCAGAAAAATTTAAAAGAGCAATGGGAGAGATGCTCTAAAGGAGATAAAAGTGCATTTTAAAGATTTACTGATTAGAACAGTGTGATAGCAGTCATAAAAATAGAGATAAGTCAGTAAGTCAGAATAGAAGGAGCATTACCTAGAGAAGCATTTGGTTTTGGGCAAACAAAAGAATGGATGTCCACGACTGAACTTCTACCTAAGTTTTGTCCAGCTTTTAGAGAAATCTATCCTTAAATTACAGAAGGCTTGTAAACCACAAGAAATTGAGTTGTGCTTATGCTCAAAGCCTATATTATTATAAAAGCAATCCTGAAAATTTTGGGGTACAAAGATGCTACTGTCTTCTCCAATCTGATACTCCTCTACCAATCCTCATTGCCATTGTCAACTGAATTCACAAACACTGAGGTCTTTTTTAAAAGAACTAACATATATTTATTCCTAACATACTAACATTAACTAACATTAATTCCTAACTAATATTTTGGAAACCATGACAGAAATAAAAACTATCACCATTTTTTCTATTTAGTCTCCTAAGCATGTATCATCGTCTTGAATTTAGTAAGCATTTATTGAGCACTTACTATGTACCTTAGGGTGTTACCAAGAAAAGAAGTAACTTCTCTCAGAGCATGCATCTATTGGGAGACTTGATGTATGTCATACTAGGTTTGTCTCAGACTGAGATACAAGCTGGTTATGAGAGGGGGGAAGGGAAGGGGAGGGAAGGGGAGGGGAGGGAAGGGAAGGGAAGGGAAGGGAAGGGAAGGGAAGGGAAGGGAAGGGAAGGGAAGGGAAGGGAAGGGAAGGGAAGGGAAGGGAAGGGAAGGGAAGGGAAGGGAAGGGGAGGGGAGGGGAGGGAAGGGAAGGGAAGGGAAGGGAAGGGGAGAGAGAAGAGAGGGGAAGGAAGGAAGGAAGGAAGGAAGGAAGGAAGGAAGGAAGGAAGGAAGGAAGGAAGGAAGGAAGGAAGGAAGGAAGGAAGGAAGGAAGGGAGGGAGGGAGGAAGGAGGGAAGGAAGGAGGGAAGGAAGGAAGGAAGGAGCAGTCTCCTTACTTTAGGATCCCCATGAATCTAAGGGTCTGAAGGAATTCTTGAAACTGCTTCCCTGCCTCCGACAAAGAGTAAAGAATCCAGGCATGAAATTAATCCTTGCCCACAGACCATGGCCAAAAGGAAGTCTTACAGCACCTAAAGAAAACTAAGCAGTGAGCCTAAAAGGAAATTAACATATTTGTGCTGTCTCTCCAGCTTTGTGCTGTGGTGACTGCATAGTCTATGATGTTCAACAGAGTGCAGATTATTGCTTTCTTCTGTTTTTATTTATGCTCTGTTTATAAATAAAAATCTATATACAAGGAAACATTCTGAGTTGTCTCTTAATATTGACAATGGGACTATTCAGTTCTGGTTATGGCCAGGTGTTTGTAGGACTGTTAAGGCCAGTGATTGGGGATTTAGGAAATTCAAGAGCATCTTGAATGATGGTATCTATTATGCTTCATCTGGATGCCTAGGTTTTGGGAAGAAATGGTCAAATACTGATCATAGTATTTTATCCGGCAATGGAAAGAATTAAAGGAATGTGTTTGTAGGGGAAGTAGGTGGAAAATTCTAATTTTATGGATATGGCCGAAGTTTCAGGGGCCTGGCAGTTTTGTCAAGCCCATTCTAGGCTGTACATTCAAGCCAGTTTCGTGAGCCTCTGTAGCGAGGCAGGATTTGGGTCTCTTTCTTTGACTTTGAAAACGGAGGCTGCTCCAGGCCAGAGATGTCAGTGTATATAGTTAACTGTTATGGATCTTACAATAAAAATTTGTTGAAGGCCATTAAACACTCATCTCTCTATGTTTATTACTTTAGTCTTTTATTTGTTGGTAGACATGGATCGTTTGATGTCAATTACCACCACACTTGGCATTTTATGCAGTAAAGGTCCTTATGGTTCTTGACGGGTAAGTAAACAAGCTAGTGAAAAGCTACAGGGACAGTGGTTCTTGCATTTCTGCTCGCTTAGCCTGAGATGAGAGTGGGAGGAAGTCTCTCTGAAGTTGTGTCTTCTGTGGGTGATGCTTTGGGTCTGAAGCTACATCCCTGTGCTGCTCCCCTGCGCATCCCACCTGCTTTCCTCTCCAAATGCTGCAATGACCTTGGCAACTCTAGATGAATTTGGGGCTGGGGTTTCTCTTTTTCTTCTCCCTCTTCTCCCCCTCCTTTTAAAACTCATCACAAAGCATTCGTCTATATGGGATGCTGCTTTCTTTAGCACTATATGAAGAGAGAAATTTATTCTCATTTATTCTCTTGCTCAGGGTAACCTTTTTTTTTTTTTTCCCCCCTTGGTTGAAGTCGAGGCATTTCTTTTCTTTCTTTTTCATTTCCTTTTTTTATGGAGTGTTTAATTCAGAGCGACCCTCCTTGTGTCAAGGTGATTTGAGAATATGTTTGTTCAGCTTCTCCCTAACTACACACATGATTAGATGTTTTCTCATTTTCCCATTATGGCCAGTAAGACTAAAAGAATATATTAGTTACTCTCTTGGAGTGTGTATTTTATATCCATCTTTGTGCTAAATATTTTGCCTACATGATCTGATACCCTTATGACAACACTATAGGTAGGTACTAATGCAATCCCATTTTACAGATGGGGATAGTTTTCAAATTAGGATAACATGTGCTTAACTCTGAAATGATACTTAACAATATTTATTCTTGATTTAAGGTGTTATAAATTCTACAAAATCTTTCATTATTATGAAACTCCAATCATCCTCATGTTGTGGGTATAAAATGATGCAGGTAATAGAAATTTTTATTTTAAAAAACCCATATAAATCCTAGCAAATACTACATATGCTAAAAACAACAACACTCATTTTTAAATTTTTATACTGTGAAGCTGAAGAGGGAAAGGATGAGTTGTCCCTGAATTCCAGTCGAATAACTTTAAAAGAAAATGTAATGAACTCAAAGTTGAGGAACAGGTAGACTGCTCACATTAAAAGTCATTCATTTTCCTTATTTTTTGGAACTCCATTTCACAGTGAGATTCATTTGCTGTATACTTGGTCACGTAATGGTTGTAACATTGTAGGGAAAATCATTAGTATTTGTTTTAAAAAGAAAAATAATTCAGGAACCAATTTTATAGATTTATCCATTAGATTTATTAGACACCCACTACTAAAGGCTAATAATAATCTATGCTTTCAAATATATGGATCATTTTGAAATTATACCTAATAGTCAAAACATAAACTTCCTCTTAAAAGGAAAAATGTTTCTTACTAAAGAAACCCTTTGTGTGACAATACCCGAGAATTCCAGGTCTCTGCCCAGGAACCTCAAATAAATGTTTGGTGACTTCCTCTTGAAAATTAATTACAGCTACAGGAAGCAAAACAGGTGAGGCAAACCACACATGTGCCTTTGTCTTCGGACCCGGAGCATCTCCCCCAGAGTTAGCTGTGGCTCTTTGTCACCCTGTTCCTATTACCCTTCTTTTTAGCACTCATCTCACTTAGAGGAGATTGAATTCAGAAAGTTTATAAGGCGCTGACTAACACTATCATCTTTTATTTACAGGCACATTTGTCATATTTATTAGAACTGGCCATTTCATGAAAAATATTTGTACTTTAACATTAAGTATAAAATGTTATTTGTCAACAAGTGATGAATTAACTGTCATATTTAAATCCCTTTTGTGCATTTAGGCATATTAACATGTCTAATGCATTTCTATTTGAAGCGTGTAAATCTTTAAGTGCAATATTCCATTGCCCAACATAATTCTCTTAACCTTTATATGACCATAAAAAGCTCACAGTCATATTAAGCAATTCTTTTCTTTCCCAAAATAGAAAATGAGAGCTTAATTAGAATGTGGGACACATTTCTCTCCAAAACAATTCATGATTGACTGAAGCCAAAGTTTTTTGTTTTTTTTTAAAAGCCGTATACTTGCTATTATAAAAGAGGAATGGTTATCTTGACTCATTCCAGTACTCAGCCAAGGATTAATTCTCTAAAATGCCAATGGCCATATAATGAGATAGGTATTTGTGTCCTAATCTGAAATCAATCACTTATTTTTATCATTCCATGAACATCACCCTTTGTCTCAAGCTTTCCTGAATTATAAAATAATCATCACACCCTAACACTGTAATTGAATAATGATAATAAGGAATGCTATTTAATATCTTAACCAATAAATGGATAAATCAAATTCTAACTAAAATTTATGTTTTACAACACAAAACACCTCTACTAGTGACTATTTCTACTTAAGTTAACATTCCTGGAAATACCACTTCCACTTAGCCTCGTTCTCTAACCCTGGACCCAGATCCAGAAGATTCAGGCTCCAGTTCTGACTCACCACCTCCAGTTATGTGCCCTTGGCGAGTCACTTAATCTGCTTAAGGCTGAGTCTCCTCTTCCAGAAGAGATTATATAATGTGGACAAAACCCTTCTCCCCACCAGTTGTAAAAATGGTTTATATCGTGTAAAGGGATATGTAAGTAAATAAACTCATGAACAAAATAGACCCAGAGACATAGAAGCACGGAAGAGACTGATGAATCTGAGAGGGAAGGCAGGTAGGTGGGTAGTGGGTGGGGAGAGATTAAGCAAAGAATTTATAGGCGTATATGCATAACCCTTGGACACAGACAAGAGTATCGAGAAGGCGGGTGGAGGACAGGGGTGGATGCCAGGTGGGGGGGATCAATGGGGGAAAAGATGAAGACATCTTTAATACTTTCAACAATAAAGATAAATTTTTAAAAATACTGTTAATTCATTTTATCCAAATATATCATTGTCTAGAAATACTTTGGATGAACTGCCTTTGATTCTTTAAATAGCAGGGGTTTGGTTCTTGGCCTATTTTCTTCGTGTTGTGATTTCATTGAGACAAATACTGTTAGAAATATTTTAAGAAAAGGAAAATCAGGTTCAAGGTGAATGCCCCCTTGTTTAATTCAACAAAATTCCAGTGCAACAAAAGAATTTGGAAAGATCCTTAGAGTCATAATGGATTTTGTTCTGTATTGTGCTGAAAAGAACTAACTTTGGCTCATAATTGTTAATAAAAACAGGAGGATCTTATATAACCATTGAGTTCCAGAATGTTCAGTTTTGATTAGTGTGTCTCAACCAGCAAAGGTAAGAAAATGAGAAATCTCTAAATGGGTTGTTGGTGTAATGTTTGGGTTTGAGAGTCAATAGCAGCTGGATTGAATTCCTCCTTTGCAATGTATTAACTGCATGTTTTTTTGTAAGTTACTTAAAGGTTCTAAGCATCGGCTTCCTCACCTGTAAAACTGTCCTGCCTATAGAGGTGTCAGGAGAATTATTTGAGATGATGTTAGCTAAGGGCTGAGCACAGTCCTGACATGTACTATACACTCTGTGTATAGTAGCTATTTATATAATCTTCATTCTTAAGTGTCCACAGATGTAAGGGGCTGTACCTGGCACTTTACAAAGTGAAGTCAAAATATGGCACGATTGAAGCTCCACCAGCAAGCAATCATAAGCCCCCTGCAGCTCTTCTTGGGGACAAATCCATTGAACAGAGACTATTATTTAAGTCAAGTTCAAGTGACAGGCATTTATGGGAGGCACAAACCCCATGTTTGTAGTGAATTCTACATATCATGATTATTTTCTGTACACTGAGCTGTCCTTATTAATGAAGCATTAAAGAGATCTTGAACAGGTATGCATAGAAGTTTTTGCTTTTCATTTAGATGGTCTATTGGATAGTGAATTTTAGAGTGCATTGTCATAAACACAGAGATTAAGCAATTATAAATGTGCTGAAATAATCTGAACCCTAAAAACTTGAGATGAATGGTGTATCTGCATTTTACACAAAGTGCCCTCAGGGTCCTATACATTTGTTTATGCACACGGGATACCTATATTACATATGTTGTCATCATTAAAGAGGCCCTTTGTGCTAAATATTATTAACTTCCTTCTTTAGATGAGGAAACTGAGGTTCAGAGAGTTAAAAATAACTTACCCAAATTTAAATACATAAAAAGTAGAGGAGCCAGAATGTGAATCCAACTGTACCTAAAGAAGAAGTTCTCATTCATTCCACCCTATAATAAAAGAGAATTCACCCTGGCTGGTTTGGCTCAGTGGTCAGAGCATTGGCCTGTGGATTGAAGGGTCCCAGGTTCGATTCTTGGGGCACGTACCTCAGTTTTGGGTTTGCTTCCCACCCCTTGTTGGGGTGTGTTTGGGAAGCAAACAATTGATGTTTCTCTCTCTCTCTCTCTCTCTCTCTCCCTCTCTCTCTCTCCCTTTCTCTCTCTCTCTCTCTCTCCCCATCTTCCATTCTCTCTCTAAAAAAAGAAAAAAAAAGAATTAATAATCTATTAGCACTGTTCTATAACATATTGAATAACACTTGACATCACATAAATAGTAAAGAAATATTTATTCTTACCTTAAAAATGTTGGCTCTGGTCTTGATGGATGAATTTTGCACTAAAGGTAATGAGCATGTAAACTTATAGATGGGGTGAATTAGGCAGAAAGAGCAGGAATAAAGATTTTTCCACCTGCACACCCAAGTCCATCAACTCCACATCCGCATCCAGGATGTACCACACGGGAGCCTTTCTCCTCTTTATCTTTCTCCAAGATAGTAAAGAAGGAATAAAGTGTCCACCTACACACTTAACACGGAGAATCACACAGTAACATATTGTTGCCACCCACAACTAAAGTTACAGAATGGCATACTATTCACATAGCTTAAAATTTTGACTTAAAGCAAAATGTATCCTGCATAAATGAACTATTTAAGTGTGAAATATATAATGTGGACTCTCCTTGTTTCTTTTAATATTTGCTGATGGTACTACCCTTCTCATCTTTCTATTCATTTTCTATGTCCCTTTTCAGCTCTGCAGCAGCAACTAATAAAAACAGTAACAGAGCTAATATTTGTTGGACACATTATAATGTTTTAAGAATTAAGTACTTTACATGTACTGTTTACCTTCCTCTTCACAAACTCTAGTCATGAAAATTGTCATTCCCACTTTACAGATGAAGAGATCAAGACTTGGGAATTATGCCGTTATTAGTATCTAGTAAATTCTGGTTCTCATTAAGATTTAGTAAGCACACACTATCTTGTTTCTCCTCCTGAGTGCAGTTACAAAGCCTGGATAGAATACATGGAGGAGTTAGTTGAGGACACTGAAAAGTGAATAGTAGTAGACAGATTGAGAAAGAAGACCAGAATTTGAAGTGCCACCAAAAGGGTCATTGTTTTGCTCTCTCGCTTGAACTCAGTGTCTGAACTTCAGAAGAGGGCACCGTGGTGCAAAGAGAGCTTCAGGAGAAACTCTTTATGTCTGGATTGAATAGTGGAGAGGGAGCTATTAACACTCAGAGAGAGTAAGGGAACATTTTTCTTTAAAAAAATGTTCTCTCCATTTTCTAGCACCCTCAACTTGAAGCAGTCCTATAGTAGCAGTGCGGCAATGAAAGCCAAAACTTTGAGAGAAGGAAATTTCTTTTCTGATCAATAGAGCTGAGGTCCTAGAGATTTTGCCTAACAGGGAAAAACCCTGTTTGCTCTGCTATCAATTGGAGTAACTAAAGGCACAGTTTCATGACCAGAGGACTGAGAGTACTAGGAATTATTTTCCCAGGAGTTCCCAGTGCCAGAAACTCCTTGAAAGATCATGGAGTGGAAGAAACTTTGGAAAGTGACTCCCATAAAATTGTTTATGATCTCTAGACCTCACCCTGAACTGTGCATGCACAGATCTGGTCCCCATCAGTGTACAGACTATTTAGAGAAATAAAGTAACATATAGATGACTCCCAGGTCCCAGACTGACCACTGGGTGGTGGACATGTGGGATGGATCTGAAAAGCAGTGCTAAGGCTTTGAAAACTGAATGGACATCAAAACCTCAACCCACAGGAAATGGGCTGCAACTTGTAGCTTAAACTTAACCAGGTTGATTGCCTGCTAAAACAAAAGTATCAACAGTCTCATAGGATTTAAACAAGATCCAGAATCCTATAGCAATACTAAATATGTCAGGTATTCAAAATTACTTAACATTCAAAGAACCAAGAAAAATCTCAGCTCACCTGGGAAGAAACAACAGATGCTGACTCTAAGGCAACACTGATATTAGAACAAACTGTAATAGACTTCAAAGAAGCTATTATAAAACTCTTTAACAAGTGACTGCAAACACTTCTGAAGTGAGTTGAAAAATAGAAAATCACAGGAAATAAATAGAAGGCATAAAGGAGTATCAAAAGGAAATTTTTGAACTGAAAAATAAAATACTGTATATTTTTACATTAAAAAAACTCACTGGATGAGCTGAAGAGCAGAATAGAGATGGCATAGTCAGTGAACTTAAAGATAGATTAATAGAAATAATTCAAGCTGAACAACAGAAAGAAAAAAAATTACAAAGTGGTCAGGGAGTCTTCCAGTTTCAGCTCCAACACATAAAGAGCTTGGAAGTCACCATTCCCATTCTTACAAGAAAAAGCTGGATCAACTAAAAATTAATGCTTTTTGTGGACTTATCAGGTCACAAGGCTAAACATTACCCTGAAATTTGGAAAGACAGGTGCATCCAGAATGACACAGCTGAGATCTGCTTGACTGAAGCGGAAGCCACTGGAGCCATAAACTGGCAGTATCACTCAAGTGATAATTTAGATAAATTGCTGGAGGTTGAATGTGGATGAATATGACAGTGAGAATTTCTCGGGGGTTGCTGTCTTTCATGGGCTTTCCTTCTGGGAGCTCACCAAGTTCTCACCGCAGTATCTGAAAAAGATCACCTTGTGGCTTTGGCAGGGGAGAGGAAGAGGAATCATTATGAAATATAACTAGAACCTTCTTCATAATAAAGGCCCACTCTACATAGGAAAGGAATTAGGCAGAACCTTATTCCACTCCCCTCCAGCCTTTCTGACTCTCCTAAGGGTGAACAATCAGAGTCCAAGGGAGGGAGTAGGGGGCAGATGGGTAAAAAAAGATATTCCACTGGAGAAACATTTGTGAAGATCACAGCCATTAGACACAGGTACACTAAATGATGGAGATTTAATTGGAACATTGAAGAATGTTCTTTCTCACCCACAGCTTACCACCACACCCCAGGACTTCAGTATAATAATTGGATTACAGCAGAAAGAACTGTTAGACACAGATTCTCTCTTAGCAGGAGAACTTAGGGAAGTTCAAAGATAAAACAATGACACTAAAGAAATTTGAAGCCTCTGGCACTTATGGCTACAGCAAACATTAAACACAACTTAACTCCTACCTAGATTAACATAAATCCTCACACTAAAGGCCTATTTATCTCAGTTCCTATTGCTCAATACAACATCTGCTTTCAACAAAAAATTCTAAGGCATGCCAAAGGAACAAAGAAACAGTCTGAAGGGATGAAACAATTATTAGAACAAGATTTAGATATAATATAGATGTCAGACTTATCAGTGAGGGAATTTAAAATAACTGTGATTGACATATTAAAGTGTTTAATGAAAAAAATATGCAACACGCAAGAACACATGGGTAATGTAAGCAGAGATGAAAACTAAAAAAGAATCAAAAGGAAATGCTGAATTAAAAAACAACACAAAACAACTAACAGAAATGAAGATGCCCTAAATCAGTAGAGTTGATACAGCTAAGGAAAGAATCAGTAAACTTGAAGGTAGAGAAGTAGATACTTTCCAAAATGAAATTCAAAGAGAAAAAAAATGAAGCAAACAAACTAGAACAGAAAATCCAAGAACTTTGGAAAATATCAAAAGATATAACATATACATAATTAGTATACCAGAATGAGAAGAAATGGAAAATGCAGCAAAAGAAATATTTGAAATAATAATCACCAAGAAATATCAAAAACCAATGGCAGACAACAAAACACAAATCCAGGAAGCATAGAGAACACCAAGCAGGATTAATACTAAACTGTGCACATTGAGGCATATCAAACTACATTCAAACTGCAGAAAACCAAAGACAGAGAAAATCTTGAGAGAAGCCAGAGGTTAAAAACAACAATACCTATATAGGAACAAGGGTAAAAGTTACAATATATTTTCTATCAGAAATCATACAAGCAAGAAAGGAGTGGAGTGAAATATTTCAAGACTTGGAAGAAAAACACCACCAACCTAGAATCCTATATCCAGCAAAATTATCCTTCAAAGTGTAGGAGAAATACTTCCTTAGACAACCAAAAACTGACCAACAGGCTTAGTCAGAAAAATATGTTATAAGAAGTTCTTCAGGCATAAGAAAGATAATATATGTCAGAAACTCTATATTTAAAGAAAGGAAGAGTGTCAGAGAATGAATAAATGAAGATAAATAAAATATTTCATTTTCTTATTAATTGATCTAGACTGTAACTGTTAAATAATAACAATATATTGGACCATTGCAACGTATGAATAAGTGAAATGAGTGACAGCAATGTCATGAGGGATGGGAGAGAGGAATTACAAATTATGAGGTATGTGCACTGCACATGAAAATCTATAGTGTTATTTGACAGTGGACTTGGTTAAAAACACATATTGTAAAGTCTAGGTAAACAATTAATTTTTAAAAATATAATTTTGATAAAAATGGCATCATATAAAATGCTCAGTTAAAACCAGAGGAGGAAGAAAAATGGGGGAGGGTGAACAAAGAACATACACAATGAATAGAAAACAGTTATGAACATGGCATATATGAATACAACTCTATAAATGATAACTTTAAAAATGAACAGAGTCAGGCACCTGTGGGGTAATAACAAAAGGTTTTAACATTTGAGTCATCGGGGCCTCAGAGGATGCCTTTTATGATCTAGTTCCTGCTTTCTCCTCCAGCAACCTCTCCCTGGGTTGCACCAAATACGTTCCAGCCATACTGAACAACTTCAACCCTTTCTGCACCTCTTTTCACTTTTTTTGTTCAAGTGAAAAAGGGGGAGTGAATAGCGGCTGGAAATGTGATGACATGGTTCAGGCAGACCTCCTAGACTGCTTATGGGAGGGGTCTTTTGAATTTATGAAGATACCTTTTGGAAAGGAAGAGATAGAATGCTGGATTGCCAGGGTTCTCCTTCCTTTGTCCAAACAGCCCCAACGTTGATGTTTCTCTCTTCTCTCCCTCCTTAATCACTCTCTGGGGTTCTTAACATTGTTTTCACTTAAATGTAGGGCTTGATGATTTTAAATGCAACTAAATGGGCTTTGGTCACAGCTCTTGGAAAATTACCTGGTTGAGTAGAAGAGAGTGGTGGGAGCACAGGCCTGACACAGGTGGGCTCTGCCTTGTGGGTGGCCCACTGGTATTTCTCACTTTCCCTTGGGAGGGGCTTAACTCTGCTCCCTGGGGCAGCTCATTGACACACAACAACCCCCTCCCCACCCCCAGCTTATGGACAGGCTGCTTTGCCTTAGCTAAAACAGTGTACTTCTTTCCCTGTTGGAAACTTACCTTGGGGATGATTTGTTTGAATAAAAACCTAATAGCTTCATTTTCTCTTGTCAGCATGAGAAGTTTTACACAAGAAGTCATTTTTTATTTACTTCCATGCTGGGTGTATGTATTACACCACATGGATTTGAGATCACTAAACAATATACTAAATGGCAGTTCTTCCTTGCAATGCCTAAGTGTTCTTGTTAAATATCAAACATCAAACCAAACACTGACCATGCCAACCCTGACTAGTCTCTGAGGTGTGAAGACACAGAGTGAGAGGAGGGAGGGAAGACCGCTCTGCTACTGCCTCTAGTTGTGTCCTGATTATGTTTCTGGCCTCCTGGCATAGCTTCTCCTTTTATCATCTTGTCTATATACTGTTTTCATATCTGTCCAAGAGCAATATTTTCTTTATTGTCTTTAGCAATTAATTCCCAACGTGGTAATGCTTAAGGGAGCATATTAGGTCACCCCTTCAATTTACTATTCAGGAAATGGACGCCTCTGTGTTTACATTTAAAAATTTAGAACCTGCCATTTAAGCATCCAAGTGGCTTATTTTATTACCTGCTTCTCTCTGGCTGCCTTGATTTCGTCTTCAGATTCCACTAGTGTCCTATCAGAGCAAACATCCTTCGAGCTCTCTAATCATTTAGAATAATCCATAGTGTATACTTTCATTTCATTCTATTGAATGCATTTGAAGGGTTAGTTCCAGCTAATTCCAGGCTACCTGTCTATCCACAAATTCAATCCATTTTGAATTTCCTTTCCTTTAATTTTTGAACATAGACATGGATCATGTCAGTTTTAGCAGCCCTTTCGAAGGCTTAAGAACATAGCCTGACTGTTCAGTAAGGAGGCCACAGCAATAGCTCATTTCCAACAACTCATTAGTCAAACACAATTTGCAATGCTGATATAATAACAATATAGCTAACTTCAACTTACTAACATCAACTATTACTAATTATAATAGACTCACAAAAGATCTGTTACTACTCAGGCCATTGAGATATTCAAGTGGTTCTGGCCACAGTGTTCATTTGTCCCATTTTCTCCCTTTATGGCTATTAATACAGTTCAACTCCGGACTGCATCATCGAAGGAGCATCGGATCACAAAGACTAAAGTGGAACCTTGCCATGTACTCGCTGAAGGGTCTCAAATTTCTAGGTGTATGCCAACCACAGAGGCAGTGATATTAAACTATACAACTAAAACAAGATTTTGAGCTCTGGGCTTCTTTGGACATGAGGGAGCCATTTGCAGCAGCATTCACTCAGAAACGGGATTATCAAAAAGTCCCTTACCATAAAAACTAGAACTGGAAAAAGCCCAAGCAACCAACTATTCCAGTAGTTTTCATCCTTATTTGGATTATGATCTTTTTGAGAATCTCATAAAAGTTATAAAACAGAAAAAAATGTGTATCTCTGCAAATACACATCTGGTCCATGATTTTAGAGGATTTATGGCTATCGAGTCCATCAGTGGATCCCCTAGGGGCACAGAGAGCCCAGAGTAACAACCTCATTGATCCAAAACCAAAGGAGGCAACTAAGCCCAAAGGAGAAGTGATCTGCCCTGGGCTGTCCAGCTTCATCAGTTTTGTTTTGTTTTTGTGGGTTTTTTTTTTTTCCGTTCTCCCCTCCCTTTCTTTTTATTACTTACATGCATATTTTTATTTGATGCTAAATTGATATGTTGCAAAAAACTTATTAGTTTGCTACAAATCTCTTCCCAGATGACCGGTGATGTTCGGAATTCTGCTCACTGTCTCTTTCTCTTCCTCATTTAATAGATGTGGCACCACAATCTCCATCAAAGGGTCAATATAATAGATCTGCTTTATCACGATGGAAGACCGCATGGTGTTAAAAATTACCAACATGTGTGCAGATACTGTAGTCCAGAAAAAGCACCAAAGGTTCTGAGGGTCGTGTGGCGCAAAGGTCAAGCTAAGCTCTACTGTGTTCCCTGAATGGGTGGCTAGAAAGTAAGGATACTTAAGCCAAGTTCACTCTGAAGTGGTTTGGCCCTTGATTTGGAAACTTCTGGTGTACCTAACCCCTTAGTACTGTAACACATTTTTATAAGCATTCAATGTTGGGAAATTACACATTTTGATCAAAAAGATTCCTTGGCCTTCTCCTTCCCAGTAATGGGTGGAAATATAAGTAACACTTTAGCAGCCCCCTGGTGTTAATGCCGGACAACCCAGGAGACAAGATGTATATGTGAACATTCTAGGTGCTGCTCAAAGAACTTCTATAGCCCAAGGCAGGAACTTAGAGAATTTGGTGCTTTACCCCTTCTGATCTTTAGAAGTTTGGAATAAGAGTATGTCCTTATAAACTTGATCTGTTAAAACTATACGTTTTCTAAACAATCATCTTATTTGCATCAGACTCTTTAACATAGTCATCAGCTCTCTTACCCAATAGGCTTTGCTTTACTCCTGGCTTTCTTTTCTTTGTCATTTCATCTCAGGCCCTCTGGAAAAACCTTCCTACAAAAATACACTGCATGTTCTCTGTGTTGTGGTAAAATACTTCTAGGTAAACAATCATTGCTCTGACGCAGGTCCTTTCTTGGCCCCAGATTGCTGTTTGAAAAAAAAGGAGGTGGGGGGAGCTTAGATTAAGGCCTTAGGAGATATGTATATATATGATAACCCAAGGAAGGAATTCTCTAACTTAAGCATGGCATAATGTGTGCCTTGACAGGAAAACACCCACCTTCAAAGGTTTCTCTTTTAAAACATAATAAAAATAAAAAGCAATCACTTAAGGAGGCTGGGTAAATAATTTGCCATTTGTGAGCAATATCTGCAAAATGATCAAAGACTGTGAGGGACCGTCTTCCCCAGAAAGCTTCTAACCATTTAAATCACCATCCCGGTGTTATTACCTGAATCACCTCTGGGAGTCAGATACACACCTGTAATCCGCTGGTAATTCAGCAAAGAAAGCAGTCTTCCTATGTCCTGCTTGTTATGTTTAAGTCGTTCTGGTGCAGTAAACCGTGTGCACAATTTTGGACGTGCAAAGGAGAGGTGGTAGTAAGCTAAGGTTACTGCTCTGTGCTTAATATCCAGCCGACAAAGCAGGAAGAGCAGGGTGCTTTAGCACCTCAATATGGTGTACTTAAAGATGCAAGGCTAGACCAAAGACAATAGATACCAGCAATACTTGGAAGGCAATTCAGCAATTCAGTTTAGAAATGAGAGTAAATGATGCATGTTTGGAAGAGCAAAAAATGGTAGCTGTCTTGTTTAAACTAAATGTTCAAGCCACAATGTGGCTATTGGAATAATAATCTCCTGGAAAGCAATATTTAAATGTATCCATCATCATTTAGGGTTTAGACACACAGTTAAATATTATTGATCATTTGCAATTGCGTGCATCCATGTGTACATATATTAAACGGAAAAGTAACAGCAGCATGGAAAGTGTAGAAGATGAAGTATAAAAATAGTACTTGAGTTTCTAATTACCAGTTTTTAATTAAGAAAGCCACAAGCAAATTATAAACATCCAGTTTATAGCATTGCAATCTTAGAGGCTTACACTCATGAATATGGTAATTTTTTTATTTTATGCCCTCTTGAGATGTCTTGTTAAAAACATTTTATTGGTGATCCTAAAATTCAGTAAATTTGAAGCCCTTGGCACCTTGTAGATAGTTAAAGTTCTTCAAAAAAATGTCAGCAATAAATATTTGGCAAATATAAAGAATATGCACATTTTCCCAAGCGGGTGATTTTTTTTTGCAGTTCTTATATTCAAGTGATGACACTGCAGTTCAGAATGTGAATGCATATTGATATTTTCTTCCAGAAACTGCATCGGTTGCTGGGAGAATACTGCTCCCACGGAATTATTTTTATGCGGGCACCTGGAAGTGGTAGCATACTTGCTCCAGCTTGCAGAGTTGTTTTGGACAATCAGGTGTACATATGAGCAAGTGGTCTTTATTTAGAGCAATTAAAATTCTCACATTCTCCTCTCTTGACATGCAATTACTAGGGCTCTGCTGTTCCCACTAATTGCTCTTGCTGGGGACATTGGTGAGAAGCCAATGATTTTGATGGGTAGCGGATTATCATTTTTACTTTGCTACCTGAGAAAAAAAATCATTTGCAAAATCCCATGTGTAATTAGCAAGACTCATGATTAATTGTCCTGCAAAATTAGCTTCACTGTTGCTTTTATTTTACTGCTCCAAATATTAATTAATGTTAACTCCTTTCCTTCAGTTCCAGCTTTTGAATATTCAACATGGCTTTGAAAAATTGTCAAGGTTTCTACTTGCATTAGCATGCTAGAGGTTTGATTTCAGGAATAAGTATTCTGATTTAAAAGATCACACTTGGATCATAAATAATTTTTATAGGAGGGCAAACAAAGCTCAGAGCATCATGGGAAGGCATTCATGCACTAACTGAAAGCAAATTGTTTCAATAATGATTCATCCCCGTGTGCTTTTGGAGGGGAAACATCAGCAAATATGCAAACCAGTGCATTGTGTAGGGCTAAAAACCATTTCCTTGTGACAAGTAATCTACACTGGCATTTTTTTTTTTTAACCTGTAACTATGTGGTAGATGAGGCTCAGAGCCTTGGCAAGAAATAGTGACCTCCCCGTTTAAAGGAATCACAAACATTATCTTGTACAATGATTCCCAGTCTTGCTGGTCACTAGAATAGCTGCAACTTTTATGAAAATTATGGATTCCTTAACTCACACTTCAGACCTAGTGAATCTGACCGTATGGCATTGAGCCTGCAAATATATAGCTTTTTCAGAATTGCCCAGGAGACCATAGTGAACATCTAGGTTTGGAAACCATTGATCTAACTGAATCACCTCGATGTTTGAATTCCCTCTATAACATGTGGGCCAAGTGGTGCTTGAATACTTCCAGTGCTGGAGAACTCACTCTGTTACCCTTGAAAATAGCTTTAACCTGTGTTTTGTCTCCAGTGTTGATTCATTCTGTTCCGTTAACTGCAGGTGGTTAATTTTGTGATGCAAGGTTGCAAATGCCCACTGCCTGTGTTTCAAGGGCAGTTCTTCATCAAATGCTTGGAATGAGACTGATGGCATCTATCATACAGACAGGAGTCTAGATATACTGTAACCTTGAACTTTCCCAGTCAAAACCTCACACTTTGTGCTATCTGGTGAAGAGAGGGCTCTGTTGTCCAAAGAACCCGGCATTTGACTGTCAAGATAGACCTGAGCCCAGCAGCCTCCTTCTACCTCCCACTTGCTCTGTCTTTCCAGTCACTCAGCCCTGGAGCAATGGCTCTTGCAGATCTTATGGGGAAGGTTCTGCCTGGCATCCCGTAAAGCTTTTATTGTTAGACCTCATTTTGCCCTGAGATCTCTTTGGCACAAGGTGCTCCTCCTGCTAGTCTAGGGTCAAGGAACCGGGGGTGGTGGTGGGGGGTGGGTGGGTAGTGTGCTTTTCTCTTCCTTCCTGGCTTCAGGAGCTTGCAGGTGTCGACATGGAAGAGCTCCTTTTTTAGGCATTGAGCAGACCTTACCCTGCACACAGGGTCCAGTGGCCCTGCAGCTGCTTGGACTTTTTGGGCCCCAGTCTCCTAGTAATTGCAATTACATAAAACAGAGGCCAGACTATCTGGGGTCATGAACGGAGTGATGCTCCCCTGTCCTCATACCAGAGGGGGTGTTCGCTGCTTTGGTTGAGTTGTGGCTGCATGAGCTGCCTCCTGCCTGTCAATGCACCCCTTCTCTGATCCAGCTTTCAGCCAGGCTTCTGGTGTGTCCTTGGGGTCCCCTTTCCCTATGCAGGTATCATCTCCTGTCCCAGAAGGAAGGGTTGAGGTTGGCATTGGCTCAACCAAGTCTTTTCTAGCTTAAAAACAGAGTGAGAAAACGTCTTCTGTAGTTCTCTTGGACTGATCTCACTTTTTAAAAATTTAGCTGAACTTTATTTCTTTATTTCTACATGATTGATAAAACCAGTAGAGCCACTGACTGTTGGCAAATGTTTGATATACCAGGATATAAAAGACAAAGTTCAAGAAAAATATGGTAACTGCCTAGTTATCTTTGGTAGATAAATTGAATATGCCATCATAGGATTAGATTTGTATTGCCAGTGATAATATGGGGAAGAGAAAAAAGAAAGGGAATATCTTCTGATTGCTTTTATTCTATTGGTTTTTCAACTCTAAGAAACCCGAGGCTAACAGCTTAAAAGAATTTAAAACAACAACAATTAGACAATGCATCCAAAGCTTATTTTGGCTCTTCTGTGGATTTTTATACCCTTTTGAAGCCAGTTTGGATCATAGAAATACTTATTATGGGTACTTCTAAGAAGACTAATCCTTATGCATGCCAATCACCAACAGTAACTTAGTGACATAGCAGCAGCATCAACTTCCTCCCCGTGAGCTAGCACGGGGTCAAGGTTACCTCTGGTTGGGAACATCTGGCACATGACATATTTGCAGGTAGGCTGTTTAGTTCTAAAATAGCTTTGACATCATATTTACTGCTAGGTTAAAGTACCATGGACCAGTCGTTAATATGAGAAATACAGCTGATGGGCTGCTCTAACGCAACACTAAGGGGAAGTTAAGGCCTGCAGGAACACTACATAAACAGTGTTCCTCCCGCATTATGTTAATTCTTAGAATAACCTCACAGCAACATTTCATCATGACATCCACATCTATACACCCTCGGGAAGCCTTAGGTTGCTTCTTCAGGCACAGAAATATGTTCCTCCTGCCTGTGACTGCCAAAGTAAATAGAAATCAATGGAAGGCAGCAGAAGTGCTGAAGTCATTCCAATAGGGGAAGTGCTTGTTAATTTAAATTTTGCACTTGACATTGGTAAGGACTAATAGCAGAAAATAACGTCCTATGCTGACTTCTAAAGTCATTTTGGTCATCACTTCTCAGATTTCTTTGTTGTTGCAAAAACTGAGTTATAAATAAGAAACACATCTAATTGTGATAGATCATTAAAATAAGGGGGGAAATAGCAGGTGTGTATATCTGAGTGATGTTAAGTCCTTGGAAAACTTTTGCGCAAAAGTGATCTTCTCGTGTTGTCCGTGGACCCGGTGACCTCTGTGTGTGTGCATGCACACATATGCATGTATGCATGTGTAAGTATTTTAGAAACTTCAAAAAGCACCTCCTGCTGCTTTCAAACCCAGGCAAATATGTTTGAGGCCTGGTGGTAATTTAAAATAGGAAGATATACACATTGCTGAAAGTGGCTCCACAGGAAATTAGAAAAGTCTTGACTCCTCTGAGCAAAATGAATGTGCCATTGTATCACTAAATAATTGAAGGGGTGGGTCTGTGTTATTGATGCTAAGCAGGTGTTCATAAATCAGAATAAATGTTTGTAATTAATTGTTATTAGTGTTAATAACAAAGGGTTTTAAATAAGCTAACTTGCTTTTCCCTCAGTTAAATCTGTTAGAGTTTATAGTTTATCATTTCAATCCTAAATGGATTGAGATGCTAATGTGTTCTTGAGGGTTTCATACTAGATCAGTAGAACAGTGTAACCTGGAATCTGTTATGTTCTCTCTTCCTTCAAAGGAGCTTCTAACTTTAGACAAAAGTTAGATTCCTGGTCTGAGGTGTAGAGTCCCACATGCTATTGGAACACCCAGTTCAGAAAAATTTTTTTTTCTTTTTTTGTTTTTTTAAAGGAAACACCCAGTTTGTCACTTTTGGGGGTGGCAGTTTTAGATTGTGTTGCTATGTCATGTCTGCCCACTCTGCTGTGGGTGTCTGACTCCACACCTGACTCAAAGAGATCAACTTTGTTAGGTGGCCCCCAGAACATTTGCTCTTTCTCCATCTTTTTCCCCTTCAAAGACAATTGTTAAAGAATCACCAAACTCTCTGGATTTACCTCTCAGATTTGTGAGAAAGCCTGAGTCAGGCACTTTGCATCCCACCACACCTCCCCATACCTGCTGGTGGGCGTGTTATTATTTAATCCATACACATGCTTATACAAAAACACTTCTGAACTGGCCAAATGTCTGGGAAGAGAGACTACAGAAAAGAGATAGCATCGTGCTTAAAATCTGCTCTGTGTTCATTCTCAGATGGTAGCCTGGGCCAAGAAGGCAAAAGAAAGGAGGAGTTTTGAATCACGTAAGGATAAAATTATGGAATGGACTATGTGGTGAGATTATTTCATAAGTGGACATAAAAGAGAATGCTAAGAGTAATTGCCACAGACGGAATTCAAAGTCCTAGCAAATGCAAGGAGGCATTTATTCTAAACTCAGCAAAGTATCAACAAAATATTTTTGAGAATAAGGTAGCAGTCAGAAAACATTTCATAGCTAGTCTGGTTCCAAGGCTGTGGGGTGGGCCTGATGGATTGAAAGGAAACAGGTTATACTCTCTATTTCTATTGTTCTCTGGGTTTTGATGCTTTCCCAAATGCAATAGTCATCAGAAATCTGAAAAAAGATGCTATCTGGACCACACAACCATTAAATGGGTGTTCAACCAGCTAACAGTGTGGTTACCTCAAGACTAGGTCAGCATGACCCAGAAGGCAGGGTATGGCAAGGTTTATGAGTATTTGGCTGAGCCCACTCTTGTTTAAATGCTTCAAGAATGATCTTAATGATGGAAAAGAGAGATAGGAGAGGAGACACATTAAACTTGCCAAATATGAGATGTAGTTGGGCTGGCTCTATGCAAGAAAGGCAGAAAAATATTTAGAGGTCATAATATCTTTTTATTTATTTATTTTTTTCATGAGCTAGCAGCATAGCACTGAAGTGAAGAAACAATGTGTTCTGTTAAAAATTTTAAAACACTTTTATGTGAAAGGTAGTAAGGCACAAGCTGGTAGCTTCAGCAGCAATACTAATTGCTTTTGGAGAGCATGCCCATGGGTCCTATGGGTTAACAAGACAAAAAAGGCATGGGGAGAGGATGCTGTTTCTCCACTCCTGATCTGAACTCACTGAGCCTGTGTCAGAATGTTCAGGAGTCCCCTTCACAGCACCTTCTGATGGGTTGGCAAGGCTCTGGCCACCTCCCGCAGCCTGGGCCAGGGTGAGGGTCCACACCACAGCTTAGTTCTGCTTTACACTAAAGATTTCCCTGCAGTAAAAGTTACCTTTTTAGAAACATTTGGAAGACTGAGATGCCACCTCTCCATGAATAGCAATATATTTGTCTGCCATCTTTTGGCCTGGAAGCATAAGCAGGAAGCCCACTTGGAGCCAGACTTTGGAGTGATCTGTCTCTAAAGAATAACTTCCATATTGTATTGTTCAGTTATGCAATTCTTCTTAAGCTACTGCTAATTCTCAGCATAAATCTGCAGAAAGACTTCATCTTCCACCCCAAACCCTTACAAGGCTCCATTTTTGCTCTCATTTCAGAATCTTCCTAACAGCCAGAGGCAGATAGAGGCGAACCAAGAAGTCCAGACACCGCACCAATGGTTAAGTCATATGTCAAAAGCACAACCGCAGCATATTATAAGCTTTTCATCACGTAATACATCACACAGGGGAAAAAATATTTGGGGCGGCTTTTCTGATTCATCTTCCTGCTTCAATTAAAACAATCTTTTGGGAAACTATTAAGGGTTTATTACCTCTTTGTTTCACTGCTAATATTCAGTTTCTCCTCTTGGTCTTCCCTTTCCAATAGATTTTTTTATTTTTAAATTTTCTATCTGGTGTTGCTTCTCAGCACAAAATAGTTTGGGCTATTGTTTGATAATATGGCCACTCATAAGATACAGCCGCTGATTATCAATACTTGCTGATGTTTAATGAACATCAGCAAATATTCATTGTGGCTTTCGTACTTCATACATTGAGGGGGTAAGAGTGGGCAAAAGATATATAAGATGGCTCATGTTTTCAGCAGGAAGAGAAGATGTCAGTATTCAAAACAGCTAGAGAACAATTCACTGTCAATATAGAGCCAGACATTTGATTTCTGAGGCCAAGTAATCAAGAAAGTTAAAAAGAGCAGCCCTCTTATTAAGTAGGTCTTGCTGGAGGGGAGAGTAAGACATTTCTTAGTAGTGAAGAGAGGAAGAAGCTCTAGGGTTGAGAGAATGGCCTGGGAATAGAGAGAAGGATAAGGACACATGGTTGGAGATGCCCACGGAGCTCATCCGATCAAAGGGCGGGGGCTCCTCTGCTGGGAAAGTCGGGTGTGGGCGCTACGGATGGAGACCTTGAACTGCAGGGCTGAGGGCCATGTATCTGAGGCAGGGATACTGGAGGTTCCCTAACAGAGAAAAAAATGCGATGGACGGAAGAGTATGGAGTGTGGGGCTTTATGCACAGGGATGTGCAGGACTTCCTGGAAGAGGAGGCAGAAGAGAATCACAGGCATCTGCACCTAATGTCCATGAATGTTCTTTCTAGTCTACCCTGGAGAAAATGAAGTGTGTGTGTATGCGTGTGTGTGAGAGAGACAGAGACAGAGACAGAGAGAGAGAGAGACTTAATTGGAGGTATCAGCTGGTGGTGGTTTGTTCTAGGGTGGTGGTGGAGATGAAGGGAGGGGAAAGAGAAGGAATATGTTTTGTAAGCAGAGTTTATGGAATTTACTGATGGACTGGACAGAAGAAGGAGGAATATTTTATATTAAAATCTTAGAGTCACATAAGCTGATTTGATCAAAATTAAAAGAACAAATTCAAATCTCCATTTCCAACTCAGTTTGATTCAATGATTATCAGTGGCACTTCTACTATGTGTAAGACAGTTCCAGGTTCATTCATTTGATAACATTCGTGGAGCACCTACTATTTCCCAGGTACTATATGAGGTGTTAATGATAAAATCTTGGACAAGGCAGACACAGGTCTTTGGTTTGAGTGAGGAAGATAGCTATTCATCAAATAATCACACAGTGAATGCACGACTATACATCATTAAGAAAGGCTAAGAGGGAAAAGCACACAATATTTTTGAGCTTAAAAATAGATGAGTTTGCCCTAGCTGGTGTGGCTCAGTGGGTTGGAGCATCATCCCATACACTGAAAGGTCATGAGTTTGATTCCTAATCAGGGCACATACCTAGGTTGCTGGTTTGATCCCTGGTCAGGGTGCATGCAGGAGGCAACCAATTGATGTTTCACTCTCACATCAATGTTTTTTTCTCTCAAAAAAGTCAATAAAAGCATGTCCTCCAATGATAGATGAATCTAATCTAACATGAGTGGTCAGAAAAGTTCCCCTGAGAAGGTGACACCTGAGCCATCTGAAGGATGACGGCAGAGAGAACATCATGTTCAAAGATCCTGTTGCAAAAGGAAACATTGTGATTCATAAACAAAAAGAAATTCAGGGTGGCTGGAGCCCAGAGAACAACTGGGAGAGTGGTGATGCCAGATGAGTGGTCAGTCAGTAGTCAGATTATGCAGGGCTTCATAGACCTTTGTACAGGATTTTTATCTTTATTCCAAGGGCAAGAAGAAGGTGAAGGGATTAGGTTTTTTAAAATCTCTTTGGCTAGTTGAGAACAAATATGGAGAGAATCTTCACATTTAGAGTTTTAGGGGAATGCGTGAATTGGCTACAGCCACATGGCACATAAGTCACACGGGCTGCCTGGGGGAAGGCGGGGGGGGCGGGCGCGGGGAGACCAGAACAAGAGGTGTGGTTCTGTTAGAAGGCAAGGAGAGGAGAGTACATGTTGGCAGGCAGCCACACAATATATCATGGTCGCCTTTCCATGTCAGCACAGGTAGAAAAGCTACATTTCCCCTAATGTCTACGTAACATTCAACTCTATTGATATGTCATACTTTAATATTTACCATCTCCCTATGAGTGGGCATTTAAGTTGTTCTGATTTTTTAAAATTACAAATAATATTGTCAATTGGAGCATTCTTAAGCATTTATCTTAGCTCTTGTGAGATGTACAGAAGTAAAAATGCCAGCTTAGAGTGCATGAACACTTTAAGTTTTAACCGATTATGATAAATTTTCCTGAAAAATGTGATGCCAATTTTGAGCAGTATTTCAAGGAATAATCTTGAACTACTGTGAATATCAGAACTAGGGAGTCTGGAATTCAGGCAGCCAGCAATGAGCTGGGTCAGTGATGCAAGGATGAGGTGCTGTGTCCCTGATTACTTGTAATGGTCTCTATCAGAGTTTGGGGGCAGGGAGCTGGCTGACAAATTCTTTTGAACAGTAAATCCCTGAACTTCTAGTGCACAGGCCACAGGGAGGAGCAGGAGCCTTCTGAGAAACTGGCTACCAGGAACTAGAATCCCAGGCATGTTCTCCTTGCTTAGCTCCGCACTCCTACTCCCCAAGGATCCTGGCACCATCCAACAAAGCCAAGCCCTCCACCCTCTGCACATGCTCTTCTTTTGAATCTCCATAACAGCTCCCTGCTGGTTTTCCTTTTCTTTTATGGGCCGTTGCTTGAGCACCTCATCTTTTGTCTTCTCCTCAAATATCGACGCCTCTTAGACTTCGCTTCTGGTCTCTCTTCTTGGTCATCTTCAACCTCTCTCCTGAGATGACCTCATTCCTTCCCATGTGCAGTATCTTTTAAATGCTGACAACTCACATTTTTATCTCTAGCCCGAAACTTCCCTCTGAATTTCAGACTCATACATCTGCAAATTAAACTTGTCCAAATGGAACACTTAATTTCCACTTCCAATGTATGCTCTCCCTCACCCAGTATTGGTAAATGGAACTTATCCCCCCAGCTGCTCAAGCAAAGAATCTACAAGTCGTCTTGAATCTCACCCGCTCAATACAATCTGCCAACAAGCTAGGTAAAGCCCACTTCCGAATTGAATCCATCCGCTTTTCTGCCTCTTCACTTTCCCTCCCTAGTTCAGGCTTCCACCTCTTCTCACTTAACAGCCACCCTCTCATCTATTCCCTACACAACAGATAGAGAGATTTTCATAAAATGTAAATCAGATCATGTCACGGTTGTGCTAAAGCACTGCCTAAGGATTTCTGTCGTTCATAGGAAAAAATGTGAATGAATTACCTTGGCTTCTTACATGGTCTTGCATAACCTGGCCAGGGCTTACCTCAAACCACTACCTCCTTCCCCAGCAATCTCAGTCTGTTTCACCAGGCCCCACCTCGCTGATTTCCTTTCCGCTCCTCCACCTACTCAGCTTCTGCACATTTCAGGGCCTATTCACCTCCAGGAATGAACTTTCCCCTAATCTTTGCTCAGCCAACTCCTTTGCCTCTCTCATGTCTTCACTTAAGAGTTGCTCTTCAGATAAGCCTTCCCTGACCACACTACATAACACAGGTTCCCTGCATTTGGCCCACAACATGGCCTTTTGTCTGTTTCCTTCATATCAGTCATGCAGCTTGCCATTTATTTTTTACTCCCCTCTCCCCTTTTTCAGCTCTAGAATGGAACTTTCATGAAAGATAGCACATGTATGTCTTGTCCAGTATGGATTCCTCAGCATTAGTAGGGAGCAGTAAATATTTGTTGGGCAAATGAATAAGAAAGAATCCTAGTCAGTGGTTTTATCCTGCCAAAAGAGAGTCTCATTTCTCTATGGCAGCGAATCATTGGCAGCCTCACTCTGCTGTATTACACTTAGAAAATATAACATTAGTTGATTTTCTACTTTTACTCTTCTTTTTAAATCTCCAAAGCAACAGCATCCCCTTTACCCATCTTGGCTATGAAATTGTCTAATATTTTTTTGAGGTCACCAAATCATAGACTGAAATTCAATCAGGTCTTTTTCTCTGTGCAGTGCATAAAAACCACATCTCAAACACTTTGCTGTATCCTAAGTTAATTTTTTATCAAGTGTATTTTCTTTCATTCTGGACCTATATATGCTTTATCATCAAAACATTAGCTAGTCTTAAGGAATATGTACAAAGGTCTTTGAAGCTGTAAAAAAAACATTGTTTGCTTTTGTGGAGTGGCTCTCACACTGACACAGGGTAGAAGTCACTCCCTCCATGGGCCATGAGGAAATGACATACGGCTTTGATTGTGGGGCTCTACACGTTCTTTCCTTGTAGCAAGAACACGTATTCCTCATCTGAGAGCTGATCAGTACATTCACTGCTGCCATCCCTCCCACATGTTCAAGACTAGTCAAGCAGTGCGTGTCTGATGAATTAATCATGGCCAGTCAGCTATTGGCTCTTTGAGGCATTGAAATCTACTAAATTTCATAGCTGGCAGGACAGCAAATAACAAGAGTCCTGTGACTTGTGGCTTGACCTTCTCCCAGTTCTGGGGACTCTTATTCTATTCTGAAAAACCAAAGATTTTCATATTTTACCCTCACTTATCTGCTGGGTTCATGAGCTTTCTCTCTGCCCACACACATGGATGGGGCTGAAGGAGAAGAAGGGGAGGAAAGGGTAAAATTCTTTGTGTTTTAAGAAGACATGTTGAAAGTACTGTACTTATAGAAGAACTGCATGAAACTTTTCCAAAGTAAATCTAGCTTTTAAATGTCTTTTATTAGCACAACGTGGACTTCCACCTCTGTTCCAACAGCCTGTAACTACCATTTTCTTCCTAAATCAAAGTCCATCGCTATTTGAAGCTATGAAGGCTTTGATTAGCTTGATTTTATTGCACGTAAAATTTGTGAAAAACTAATTTGTCCTAACAATAATCTGATGTGTAAAAAGCTATAGTCATTAAAACAGTGTGGTATTGGAGTAGGATCAGATAAATAGGTCAAACAGGAGAGAGAGCCTGTAAACGGAGCCATGCATATGCTGAAATTTGGTTTGTGTCAGAGATAACATTGCAAGTAAGGAAGAAAGGTAGAGAATGAACCTGCCCCATGGAAAACAATAAAATGAGACTCCTGCTTTATACCATACACAAGTATAAGTTCCAGATGGATGAAAGGCTTAAAATGTAAATCACAGAACTCTAAACCTATGTAAGGAAAAATACCATATCCTTGGAGTGGGGAAGGTTTTCTTTAACAAGATATGAAAAAGGAAAAGGTACTTAAATTTGACTATAGCAAAATTTAACTCTTTTATATGGCAACAAACAAACAAAAACCCCCATTATAAACAAAGTTAAAATACAATTTGAACGGAACAAATGACGCTTTTCTTTCTATTGAGGTATAATTGACATATAACATTATATTAGTTTCAGGTGCACAACATAATGATTCTATATATATTGTAAAATGAGCACCACAATAAGTCTAGTTAACATCCATCAACACACGTAGTTACAAATTTTTTTCCTTGGCACGAGAACTTTAAGATCAATTCTCTTAGCAACTTTCAACTAAGCAATACAGTATTATTAACTGTGGTCACTATGTTGTGCATTACATCTCTATGACTTATTTATATTATAACTGGAAGCTTGTACCTTTTTCCCAGTTTGACAATTTTTTTCAAATAAATAAATGGTGAGAAAACAAGAGGGAGGAGAGCTCTTAGGGACTAAAAGAGATTTAAGAGACAGAGCAACCAAATGACATGTGTAGACCTTGTTTGGATTTTGATTCAAAGAAACCAACTATAAAAAGATGTTTGTGGGTCAGCTGGGGAAATTTGTATACTGACTGGTTACTAAGTGATCAGAAAAAATTATTGTTAATGTTAATGGCATGATAATAACACTGGTTGCTTTAAAAATTTCCTGTCTCTTAGAGATGCTACTGAACTATTTATGAATAAAATGATGAAGTGCCTGGCATTTGCTTTAAAATAATTCAGCAGGTGTGTGAAGAGAATGGGGGTGGGGGTGCAGATGAAAGGAGAGCTGCCATATGTTCTTAGTTATTGAAGGTGAGTGAAGGGCATGTGGGAGTTCATTATATTCTTTTCTTTTATTCACGTTTGAAATTTTTCATAATGATTTCTTAAAAATGCAAGTAATGGATTTAGAACTATGCCTGGCTTGCAATAAACACTCAGTAAATGTTATCTTATTATTATGTTAAACTTTAGAAAAGACAAGTGACACATACATTGCTGGTGGGAGTGTAAATTGGTACAGCCTTTGCAAAGGATAATTTGGTAATACCTATTAAAATAAGAAAGGCACTTAGTTTTAGCTAGTAGTTGGATTCTGTTATTTGTACATGTATGAAATAACATAATAATATACGAGCAAGAGCAGTGATTAAAACACAATTTTTAATAATAAAAAATTGGAAGCAACCAAAATGTCAACTGGTAGGAAACTGGTTGAATAAGCTCTGGTCAATCAATATAAAAGAAGACTGCAGCCAAGAACAAAAAAATAAAATGAAAGAAACTAGAGAAAAAGAATTACCAACTGAGGTAGAATTACTTTTAAGATATTAACATGGCTAAATCACCAAAAACCTAATGTTAAATAAGAAAAAAATCAAGTTGTGGAAACTATAAAGAATGGTGTCATTTATTTAAGTAACAAAAGACTTAAGTAACATAGAAAATAATACTATATATTACTTATGGTGTGCATAAGTATATAAAATGTGTATATTTTTAATAGACTGGAAGAGCCCACACCCAAGTCATGAAGGTAGTTTCCCGTGGGTGTAGGGGAGTGGATTATTTGAAGGGGACAATATTTGGAATCTGAAACATATCTTTAAAAAGACAGGAGGAAAAATATGACCAGATGTTATCACTTAATTTTGAGAAGTATGAATGTAAGAGTTTAACTTTTTTATATTTTTAAAATTTCTCAAGAAAAGGGGCTGGGTGAGAGAAAACTTTGTCAGGGGAAAATAATCATATAGATTTCCCTTTGAGCTTTGGAGGATCCAAGCAATGTGCACTTCCCTTTGTGAAAGAAAGAAATCCTAGTGAATGCTTGACTTCTTGGCAAGAAATGTTTTCTGATGGCAGTTTCCCTCTTCTTGACTTCTCATCCTGCCCTACACCACAGAGGACTCCAACAGCACTCCTAGGGAAGATGGCTACTTTTAATACTGGGCATTTAAGGCTCAATCTGCTCACATGGGTCATGTTCAAGAATAAGTAATTTCCATGAACATGATTTGTGGGTTTTAAATCCTACACTGTGTGTGTGTATTATTACTATATATTACTGGAAAACTTGCTGTATCGTAGGGAATAAATAGTGGAATCTGGCTATCAATGTTGAGCCCAAATTATAAAGATTATATGCATTATTCAAATATTTTAAAAATTGATTTTAGAAAGAGAGTAAGGGAGAGGGAGAGAGAGAGAGAAACATTGATGAGAGAGAGAAACATCGATTGGCTGCCTCCCACACTCTCCTTACTGGGGATTGAGCCTGAAACCCAGGCTAGTGCCCTGACCAGAAGTTGAACTGGTTACCTCTTGGTACATGGGATGACACTCAACCAACTGAGCCACATTGGCCAGGGCAAGATTATATGCATTTTAAATGATATTCTGAGGAAGTGATTAATCCTACCAAGTTTTCCCAAAAGAAAAATTGCCAAAGATTATTCAGAAATTCTCTAGAAAAGAAAACATTTTAGACAATGTGACAACTTGATCAGGAGACATGTTTGGTAGTAAAAGACCTCCTACCGCTGTGAGCTCCTTCTAGTCTACCAATGAATAAGGCTGACCTTGAACAGTAGGAAAATGGTATCTTCAACTCAGATGATATAATGTGGGTGGGGAGTGGGAGAAATTTGGGTGTTAGGGTGGAAGGGCAATTGTCTGGGTGCATCATTAATACTATAGTTGAGCCCAGGTGTGGACAAAAAGAGCACAAAGTCTCCTTGGAAAAATAGATTTTTGGGGGGCCAGTGGGCATCAAATAGTACCTTTTTTTTGTATTTTAATAAAACAGTAGTAGCTTATTGCACCAGTTGACTGCCACCAAAGTGCTGTTATCTCCTCCATGACAATGACAGAATTGTACATCCATTCAGTTCAGAAATGACACTAGCTTGTTTTGACACCATTGTTTCTGTGAAAGAGAAAGTACCAGATAGTAACTAGATTGGAGAAGATAGTCATCAACTGGCAGAATCAGTTAAGAATAACAGCACCAGTTCGGTCACTTGGGAGAGGTGAAGCCTTGACGAGGCCCTGGAATTAATTGGAAATGTTAGGCCAGTTCTTCCTCTCTTAGCTTAGACAACATTTGGTCTCATTTCCAAGCCTTCTGTGTGTCCAATTAAAGGGAAGCTCACCCCACCTGCCAATCACCTAACTTCTTAAAATGTGTGATACTAAAGAAAATAGTATGCTAGCAACCATAGGGATTTGTATTTGTAGAGATAAGTCTTTGCATCTTACTTAAGCCTTGATTTATTATCTTCAGTTGTTTTGGGTAGAGGATGGCTGATTTTTGACAAGAAGATAAACTTACAGATGGAAATTCTTTCAAGCTATAAATACCACTAACTCGCTTGGTCCAAGGAAGTGCAAATAAAGATTCTGGGATTTAGCACTGCTGAAATGTTTTTCTTCTTTCCCCATTGGCCAAGAAAAAGACGTGCCCCATCGTCAGCATGTAGGCGCCAGGGCCTGACCCGGGCCTGGATATATAAACCATTTAGAGCTCCTCTTGCAGAGAAGAGAGGCAGAAGATGACAAATTGGTCTACACCAGTTGACCTCTGAAGGGGATGCATAACTTTACACAGCAATCTCTGATGGTTTCCTTATCTGCTTATTTAGTATAAACACTGTCCTTCTTGAGTTCTCCCTGGTTCTCCTAGCAGGCTCCAAGGATTAATTCTGGGTCATTGGCTGAATTCACCACCTCTGCTCCCCAATATTGTTTCTATCTTCTTCCTTTTAGTCTAATGCAGATCCTGGAAGACATCAACTCTGAGGACTGGTGTTAGCATCTTGTTCATGCTTAGAATCTATCATTGCATGGAACACAGCACCTGCCACCTAGTAGGTAAGCAATAAATGCTTGTCAGTTGGTTAATTCAGTAGTCTCAAGTGCTGCCTGCACATTAAACCCCCGGGGGAGCTTTAAACAACAAACAGCAAATGCTGCACCGGCCTCACTCCCACCAGCTGAATCCTGATCTCTGGGCATGGAGCCCCAGCATTGGAGCATTTGGAAAGTGCCCCAGGTGATTCTGGATTAATTAACCTGCTGCTTTATTTGGCTACCTTCTGTTTACTTCCAAGTTTGGAAGCAATCTATTTGAATTCCTTTGAGGAACAAATACCCCAATCACTGATGCCAGTGCTACTTCACAGAGAGTAGAATAAGTTTTCTCGTCTGTAAAATGGAAAAAATAAAGTAACTGCCTCTTAATATTTTTGTAAAAACTAAATGCAAAACTCTTAGAATAATATCTGGTACATAAGTATTTGATAAATAAAGTCCAATATGAAGAAGAGGGTGATGTGTTTATTTTTATTATAGTTGTTCTCTCGTTTGATTTATGACTCCAGTTTCCTTCCAGAAGTTTTTGTCTCACTCTCCTTTGCCTCTTTCACCTTACCCATTGTCAAGCCCTGCTTCTCAGAACCTGCACTATCTGGAATCTGTCCTTCCTTTTCATTCCTATTGCCCCAATTCTAATCCTCACTCTCTCTTCCTTCTCTCTCCTGGATTATGGCCATCAAGCCAGTCTCTTTGTCAACAATGTGTTTGTATGTCAAACATCCCTGTGCAGCTCCCCAAATGCCCTAAAGTCTAGCTGTGATCTTGGTGCTACGAAGTTCAAAGTTCAACCTATATCCTCAAAGGCAGTTTAGTTACTTTTTCCAAGCCTTCACTTTCTCATCTTTAAGTGGGGATCATTAATAACACTTTCTCCTCAATAGGGTGATTTTAAGAATAGAATAAGAGAATTCTTGTAAATAAAGCATCTAGAAATCTACGTGGCATGTAATAAAGGCTCAATAAATGTTGTTGTTTGATGATGATGATGATGATGAAGTTGGCTGCCAACAACTCTCCAGCCATTTAAGGTGCTGGCCATATGGAAGTCCTTGCTGTTCCCAGACCACATGCTAAATTAGGCCTCTGTTCCCATTGTTTTAGCCTTTGGAATGCCTGCTATTCCTCTATAGGTGTCTGATTCATATCGATCTTCTTTTTTAAACAACAGAAATTATTTTCTCACAGTTTTGGAGGCCAGAAGTCCAAAATCAAGGTGTCAGGTTGGTCATACTACCTCTGGAGGCTCTAGAGGAGAATCTATTCATTGCCTCTTTCAGCTCTGGTGGCTGTGAGCATTTCTTAGTTTTGGCCACACCATTCCAACCTCTGCCTTCATCTTCATGTCACCTTCTCCTCTGCATCTATTTCAATTCTCCCTCTGCCTCTCTCTTATAAGGATACATATGATTTCATTCAGGGCCCACCCAGACAATCTAAGATAATCACATCTGTAAATACCCTTTTTGCAAATAAGGTAACATTCACAGGTTAATTAATTAATTAATTAATTCTGGGAATTAGTACATAGACATATCTTTGGGAGTTATTACCAGCCTAGCACAAACCCTTTACAGAGTATGATAAATGCAGTGAGAATTCAGAATAAATAAATTAGGACAAGCAATCTGTTGGATGCCAAAGGACAGAATTCTTGAATGGCAGAAACCTATCAGTCTTAAAGGGCTACCTCCTGGAAATAAATTACTTCCTCTTCTGACATTGTACAAAAAGTCTTTGGAGCTCTAAAACTTTGGTAGACACCAGATTCACCTGTAGGACTTGTTAACACACTGATTCTTGGGCCCACCCCAAGAGATCCTAATTCAGTAGGTCTAAGATGGGGCCCAAGAATTTACATTTCAACAAGTTCCCATATACTACTGACCCTGCTGGTTCGAGGTCCCCACTTTGAGTAGTGCTGTTTCAGGGCCCTGAATAGCTTACAACTTCTGTTGTAACTATTTGAGTACAAATTCCTTCTCCAAGGAAATTGTTAAGTTCTCAATGGAAGGGCCAAAGTTTACCTTCCCTTCTCTCTGGAGGAAGTAGGCTTTGAGGTGGGACTTGAAGGATGGGTAGGGTCAAGAGTTCTGCAATTAAGAGCCCAGGACGAAGCACAGAAAATGTGTTGGTTGTAGGAGGGTGAATGGATGGGATAAGAAGGCACAATGGGAAATAAGCCTAGAAAGATGTCAGGCTGGATTTTTGAGAGGTGGATGTGGCATGAAACCTTGAAAGGCAGGCAGAAGAATGTATCTGAGTTCCTAACCTACAAAACTCATGGGCTGAACTGCATAGTGCCATGATGACTGTCCCTTCCCATTGACTGTAAGCTCCTGCAGAGCTCAGACTCTCTTGGCATTTCCAGTAACGTGCACATCCCAAATGCTCAACAGATGTTTGCTCTTCTAGATATCAGTCTGCCATCTTACAAATGACTCATCCATGAAAACATGGACTGAGGCTCAGGGTGCACCAACTGACCCTAAATACCTGGGCCAAACCAGAGCCTTGAGGTCACTGTGACTGGTACCCCACACCACAAATTCTGGCCCATTTCTTCTCTGAAAACCAGTTGTGCTGGTTTGAAAGTTTCTTGCCTTAGAGGCCAGAAACATCATTGCCTCTAGAAACTGGGTTTAAGGAGATGATCGTAAGTGAGAAAGAAGCCACCTGGAGGGAACAGAAGCCCTTGGTGTTGTTCTGCAGGTTTTCTGCTATGCCTGCCTCTCAGGGTGCTGATGAGGTTAAATAATTAATGTATGTGAATGTACTTTGTTAGCTTTAAAGCACTGCAGGAATATAATTAATTATGTTTATAATTATAGGTAATGTAATTATAATTGCAATTACTTTATGGGTGGAAGCAGAATATATATGTCATGCCTGTTCTCTAGTAAGATATCCTTGGTGGATATCCTTGGTGAGGTCATCAAAACTTGTATATTTGAGCTTGACTCACTCTCTCTGACTTAATTTTCACCACTGGAATGCATGTGAGACCTTGGCTCACAGACTTATGGATAAGTTTTAGAAAATGGAGAAAAATGCATAGTGAAGCTGGGAGACCCAACACCTCAGTAGTAATATTCATTGACACCTATCAGGAAGATAAAGTAAAGGCAGTTTATTTATTAATTTACCTGTATATAGTGATGATACTTGCAGAGGTCCTATAGGTAAGCAAACACATACTCAGATATAACTTATATAATTGATATGTTTATATATTACTCAGAGTGAGTTATTTCCAGAAATCCCCTAGAATCCAATACAGTCTAAAATGATCGTGCTATTGCTTAATTGTAGGTCTGTTCTATACATCAGGCAATGCTTATTAGTACTAGGCTAAAAATGTAATGTTACACTATTGTGTTTGTTCAGCAAAATAAGTTGGATAAAGTGCCAGGTAGTTTACTTCTTTCTATTTACATGCTTTATCTTAAAAATTGATGATAGTGTTTGGGCCCAAGTTCTGAAGAAACAGTTGTATTTGTGCCTGAGAGAGGCATTCCAAGGGTAGGGATTCTCATAGTCCATCAGGGAAATCTGTACTGTTAAGATGTACCACTACAAGAACCATTGTCGGTATTTTCCCCCTTTGACAGTGAAATAGCAAGATATTTAACAAGAAAAATGCTCCTAGTGTCTCCTTTGAAATGGCAAGATTCTACCCAAGAAGCGAAACATCGTATTTCTTTGGAGTCTATGACCTTCTGCCCTTGTTCCTATGCACTGTTAATTGTTGTTAATTTCTAACACCTCATTAATTATTTCCATTAAAGATGTGGGAGAGGGAAATGCCCTTCACTCATGGGCGGTCACGAGAATAAACCATTAATAATTACAAAAACTGTGCTACTTTAAAAGTGAATTCGAGCCATTTGTGTGAAAGCCGCTGTATTCCTGATAGCTGGGCTGAAACACTTTGAAATTCTGCCACTGGCAGCGTAGGTGGGGACACCTGGAATGATGCAAGCATGGCTGAGTCTCCCTTTGCTCCTTAATGACTGTAACATTTGGCCTCTAGAGCATGATGTACTTTTCAGAGAACGTTTTCTCTTTACTGCTTCTTCTTTCTTTGCAAAAGAAGCCTAGAGGTGAACAGCCTCCTCCAGTGTCACAGCCCACGTCAGTCACTCAATTAGTACTTAACGTGGAGTTCCTGCCTCCCACTCCATTCAGCCCACCAGACCATGCGGGAGGCCAGCTCCAGCTGGGGCGACTCTCCCTCCCACCTCAGGCTCTCAGGGATGGAGCCAAGGCCATGTCACTGACATTGGGCTCCCAATCTCTTAAAAATGCCCGGATTGCCATAGAGTGTTGAGATTTTTTATTTGGTGCCTATCTTGAAAGCTCAGGCAGAAGATTCTTTTCATAAGTTTATATGAGTGTTGAGAATTAAGTTATATTGGAAAAGAAACATCAAATATGTCCTCTAAGCTTGACCAACCAGCAGAAATTTTAGGGTATAGACAAAAGATTTGGGAGAAATGGATGAAAATTATTTTATGGGTATAGATTCCAGCAGTGAAATTCAGACAGCTTGGATTCTAGAGCTAAAGGGTAGATTCACTGCAAGGATTACATTTTGAACTTGAGGGGCCAGTATCATTTTTCTAGTCAAACCCCTTGTTTTGCTAATAGGACCATGGCAATGCAGAGAGGTTTGGGAGACCCCTAAGCTGTGAATGTGGGAAATTTGAGAACTGTGCTACTTAAGGGGCTTTTATGGTTTCCTATTTTGATTCCGCTTTTCATCTGGACTGTGATCTCAAGAGCAAGGGCAACATATTCCTTCTGCTCTCCTTCTTCCCCTTTTCCTTTCCTCTTCTGCTCTTCCGTGCAGCCTACCAGGGAGGTCAGAGGGGACAACTTCTATTCCCTAGAGCAGACTGAAAACGGTATCAGGTAACTTGAGGTATCAGATGACATCATGGACAAAGGCCAGGTTGAAAGTCTTAAACAACAGCCTGATTTTAAGAAAGTTATTTAACTTCAGGCCCTGTTCCTTCTTATCTGTAAAATAAGGCACTTGTATTTTAACTCTTAAGGCTTTTTAGATAGTTGGATTTTATGGTCTAAATCCCCGATCCCCAATTTCTTCCTGTTGTTTCAATCATTTCTCTTCAATGCTATATAGTAGTTCATGGTTGACACAGTTTCACATTTTATTTATTACCTCTTCTTTGAATGGACATTTAGGTTGTTGGAAATTTATTTTTAATGCTGCATTAACATGTTTATTTAAATCTCTTTACATATATGCATAAAAATTTCTCCAGAGTTTCAATTTTACCAAATGCTGCCAAATTAACCTGCAGAATTACCATGCTAATTTACCAACCTTTACTCCCTCCACTCGTATTTCTATAAATGACTATAGGGGTTTGACATCTTACCACCTAATGCTCGCTAACAGGACCCAAGTCCTTGTTATTATGGATGTAATCCCCCAATATCTCTGCTCCTATTGCTTGTCTTCAATTTTACCCTCTCCACCAATCATAGGGTCTTTTCTGTGATGAAGAGGTGGAGCCTAGCTTATATTCATGTTTGCTCCCAACTTTTTTGCCTCTGCCCTAATAATAACATTTTTATTTCCCCCAAGAGGCTGTGCTTGTGAAATATGCAAGACAGGAAGATAATTCTTGTTCTGTTTAATGCTGTCTCGTCCCTTCCTTGAGTTATAGAACAGACATATCCAGCTGCTTAAATGGGGGAGACAGAAGGTCAAAGGGGGAAAAGGAAATGCTAGAGAAAAAAAATCAGGTAATATTTTTAAAAATTTATCTTTCAACATATGCATTTCACAAATTGCCTTTATTGAAAATAATAAAATTACATGAAATCTGAACTGCCTGGGAAATCTAGCACGTAGGGCCATTGTTACTATAACACTCATTTCTGTCTTGGATTAAGGGATAGTATTTCATTATTTGCATGTGGGTCTTATATTTCCTATAGGAAGGCAATGATCTTGAATTAGGTAAGCCAGCAAAATATATGCCCAGATATTGAGAAGAAAATAGCAAACTCAAGAAACATTTTGAAGGGGAAGATATTGGATGGAGGGAGGAGTGAGCAGGAGAAGCTAGTGATTTTGAACCATGAAGATGAGAAAAATGCTTGTCCCTTTGGTAAGAAATGGGACAGGAATGTAGCTTGAGATGACAGGTAGAAGTTGATGGGTTTAAATTTGAAAGTAGAGACTGTGTCCATCCCCAAAAGAAGTTCATTCCAAGAGATCTGCCTTTTCCTAAAAATCACAGCCAGGATAGAGCAACACTTTTGCTGTGTTTCCATCTGATCCTCAAGGACACCCTCCTACTGTGTTGTACCTTTTCCTTGTGCTTTCCATTCTCATTTCAAGCCCTAGACATGAACTTCGCATGAGCGTGAGTGAGCAGGTACACGGCACACACACACACATACACAGACTAGAGACCCTGGATGCACATTTTCCCCCAGAGAAAAGACTAACTTCCTTCCATATCTTCAGAGCTGGCTTCTATTAACTTTGCCCGTGAGCATCCTTAAATAGGGGGCAGTCTTACCACAGTCCTTTTATACATCTTGGGGAAGTGAATCACCCCACAATCTGTTGAGTATTCTATTGGAGGTTTCCACTTGGCATCAGCAGTAAAAAGGACTCACAGCTCTGTCTTCTCATTCACCTTCTATTATATTCCTTGCTTCATTTGATGTTTTTTAAAAATAAATTATTCAGCAAATTTTATTCAGTTCCCCTACTTTCACTTCTCACAACATCAAGACCATAGTTGCCTCAGTGCTGACTGTACCTTCAGTTCATTCCAGCCAGAGGCAAACAAACCAGGACTTTTCTACCTAGTTTCTTTGAAACAGTATCTTAAACAGACTGCTCTGAGTCATCAGTGATGTCCTGTTTCTAGGACAAAGATTAATTGTTCTGACCTCAAAGTTGCTCTTTTCAAGGACTCAGGTTTAAAGGTTATGAAGAGCTATTCAAACTCAATTATTCTAGTTCCTCTCCACTTCTTGTACTGCCTTTCAGTGTATGATAGAGTGCCCATTTATAGGCATAGACTAGTTTAAGTAATATATACTTTAAAGATTATAAAATTAAGATTTGTTCATTTCTTTATTTACCCTTTCAACCAGCGTTTCTTGAATGCTCTGGCATGTTAGGCATATGTTCTAGGTGCTGATGGTCAAAAATATCCTGAGAGATGCTTTTGGAGTGGAACCCACTGCAAGCAATTGATTAGAGCTAACCTGAAAGAAATTGCCCATTTTTTGTGTTGTTTTCTTTTCTCTACTTTTCTTCCTTTGTCTTTTCTATACTTATTTATCTTTCATTCTTTATTTTTGTTCTCCCTTTTTCTTTATATTTCCCTTTCTTTTTCATTATTACACTATGCCTTATTTTTAAAAGATCGACTTTGTTTATTGGTTTCCCTCACTTATTTCATAGTACTAATATTTATCAGTGGATGAAGGACAAGCCATAACTCTGCTCAATTCAGGGTCATTTGGCAATTTTAGGTATCTGAGAATATACCAAAAGGATAAAAAAGTATAAACCACTGAAAGAGTGAACAATTGAAAAAAAACAGGGGTTTCGTGACTTGGAAAGAAGGACCATATTTTCTGAACAAAGATTTCTGGATTATCAGGATTGGCTAGGTTTCATTGTGGTAATAAACAGCCTCCAAATGTCAGTAGCTTAATCTAACGAAAGTTTATTTTTGCTGATGCTACACATCCAACGTGGGCCTGTGGACAACTCAGCTCCACCAAGCCATTCAGGAATCCAGTCTATCAGGCCCTCTGTCATCTTGAAACATGCTTCCAACCTCCCTTCTGCAGAGAGAGCAGGGAGGTCTTCCACTGACAATCAAATGCTTTGGCCTGGAGGTCACACAGAGTGCCTCTGCTCACAACAGACAAATCACATGGCCTTTCTACCTGCCAAGGAGCCGAGTGCTGCAGCCTCCATATGTCTGAGAGGAGAGGGTGCCTGACTCTTGGTGACTCCAGTAGTGTCCACCACAGCATGCAGAGTCAGCAAGTTTGAAATGAAGACCTTGGGAGACCCCAAATGTCTGATTGCTGTGCCTGAAGGACAAGTGCAGAACAGAAAGCCACCCTATGTTCTGCAGCAACAGACCTCACTCTTAGCCCCTCTGGTGAGTATTTTACAAGTAGGTCTCTCTGGCTGCATAAACCTCTCAGTACATCAGGCAACCTTTCACACAGATCCTTGTACATGAAAGCAGCATTTTTAATACACCTATGTGTGACCTTTTATCCAATAAAATGTCAATCTTAAATTACTAAGATAATTCATCCCTAAGGTTGAAATAGTCTTCTTAATTTACTTCTTTAATTAAGGGAGGTGTGGGGTTTGTGAGGCTTGGGCCATTAGGAAGCATAACTGTTCTGAGCCAGGATTGGGAGGCTATCCCATGTGTGTGACAGTGTGATGGAGCGAGGCTGCCAGTGAGCCAGGGTGTCAAGGATGACAGGACAGCTCCATCTATTGTGGTCACCAACCTGAATACATAACTGAGTGTTATCACCTCCCTCAGACACATTCTCTCAAAGTGAAATTAACTTTATGGGGTGTGCAATTGTAAAGTCTTTTTGGATGGTTTTATGTAATGACCTGGGAGTTTTCAGACAAGTGACTTTTGGGCAGCTGTAAACTAGAGTTAGCATACACTTCTGGACTTCCTAGAATGCAAAGATCAAGGGCCTAAGGGTCATCCATCTAAGAGTAGGTAGCAGGGCTCCTTGATGGAACCCCATCTAAAAGCTGACAAAATCAGCTCAATGCAGTGGCAATTAAGAGCTGAGACTCCATATCTAGGCCGTTTATGGATTTGCATCTTGGCTGCCCACTTATGAGCTTATGTGACCTTGAGCAAGTTAAATAAGGTCTTTAAACTTTAGTTTCCCACAAAATGAGGATGAAAATAGTACTTGTCTCACAGACTTGTTGTAAGAATTAGATGAGTTGATGATACTTAGCATAGTGCCTGGCTCATACTAAATGATCAGAAAATGTTAACTGTTGCTAGTAGCTGTTCCTATTAACATTGTTCAGGGTAGCAAGCATATATGTAACATATACCTTAGGCAAAATAAAGTGCTTGACATGAAAAGGTATAGCTGGGTGAACAGAGCAGGAATCTGCAAACGTGTGTGTGTTTGTGTGAGAGAGAGAGAGAGAGAGAGAGACAAGGAGAGAGGGAGAGAGATGTAAGGGTAGAATGAAGAGGGAAGAATCAGGAGAGGAAAAATATATAACTAAAATAAAAATAAATAACATGTAATTGTGGGCTTACTCTGTCACAGATACTTTAGATAGATCTTTATATAACTGATCTCATTTAATGTTCACATAACACTATGGGTAGGCATCATTAATATCTTCATCTTACATTTGAATAAAAAGTCTTAGAGAGATGAAGTCAGTGGCAGTGGGTGACACATGGGGCTGGGGAAGTGGAGGAGGGGGACCAGGCTGTGTGGTCTGGCTTGACTGGAGCACAGGAGAGGACTGACTGAATAGAACATGATGTACCAGGTGCTCCAGGGAAGTCCTGCTCACCAGCACAGATGGTTATTGCCCACTCGGAGTCCAAGGCCATCTCTAATTGTCCACATGGTCATTAGTGCCGTGCTGTTTGACCAAGAAACAGAAGACTGCCTCGAGGCACTCACCACGTCTTTGAGAGGCCAGAAGACTAAAACACATATTTAGGACTTGCTAAATTGCAGCTTCAAAAATTGTGGCAAATCCAGGGCATTTTGGAAACAGCGGCCAATGGAAAACCAACTCCACTAAGGGGTCACCGGAGGTGAAAACTTCATGTGATCCAAGGCTGACCACTAGATGGAGCTCTGCCAGGCATGGTGGCTGCACCTGCGGACCGTGGTTAGAACTCAAACCAACCTCCCCACCCCTCTACCTTCCACTTGTCTTTCCAGCACTAGGAGGCTAAGACCAAAAATCAATACTAGAGTTTTACCCGCCCCCCCGCATTCACTAATATGTTTTATTGTGAGTTCAGAGATAAACTATAAAAGTATAAGGAAACTTGGAAACTTCCAGATTCTTCTAGACTTTTGCCTCATTAAACACTTTGGGAAGAAAGGTAATCTCCACGTAAGATCTCCATTAAAATAACCTTGTGGGCTTATCTGAAATTAGCACCTCCAGAATTCTTGTTCTGACTGTTGGTTTAGTTGACCTGCTTGTGTCTTGATCTTATACTTGATAAACCCCTCTAATCAGATAAGAAAAGAGTTGACGCATTTCTAGATTGTAAACCGACCTCAATGTTATTTGAAAATAGGAGTTGGTATTGGGGCTCAGGTTCTCCCTTTTCATTTGTATATGATTTAGTGTTCATCCTGCACTAGACACTAAAATGCATTGTTTAATTATCTGAGCTCAACACACCATTTTATAATTCATTAGTCAGTTGCTCTTTGCAAAAGCTTATTTCTTATGAAACAAAAGTGGGAATCATGCAACTGGACTATTTATCTCTCTTTAGGGGTTGGGGGTTAATATCTGATAGCTCATAACATCTTTATTATAATGCATTTATAATGATTTACTGGAATCATTCTATGGCTAAGTATCTAATGTCAAAGCTGGGATCTGGCATGAAATAAAATGCTGTATCCTTGGGTAGCTCTAGGGAAAAAAGGCCTCGGCCAATATTTTCTGTGTAATTCTACCAATTGTAATAAGGGTAGGGGTAATTGCCTTAATGTCAATTAAGCTATTAATAATGCTCATCTTGTCATTCCTAAATATAGCAGTGTCTCAATCATACATTACTGTCCCCTGTTAAGACTACACAGAAATGAGATCATACTTTATGCAGACTGGAACATAAGTAACCAGTCTTACCTCTTTTATATAAAAGAAGGTCTGGGCATTGATTACTTGTTTTTTATTAAAAAAATTTCTACTTAGACATTTATATGTATTTGTAAGGGTAAATGTTGGTAATACTTGTGAGCAGGGACAAGTATTACAAACTGTTCTCTGTTTCTATTCTGCTTCTGGGTGAGCAGAGTAAGGTTCCATATCAAGACTTGTGTTCCAGGGTCCTGGCCCCTGACTGATGGTCCAGACAGTTCATAACAACTGTCTAGGCATTTCAGAGTTGGGAGCACTTGCCCTGCTGCGTGTGTGTTGTTCCCAAGCAACTTGGATGCACACAATTCCTTAAAGACAGACAATAAGGGAAAGCAAATGCTACTGAGACACTGTCACTGAGTCACGGGGCCAGTGGTCTATCAGTGCATTTCAGCAGCCAAGATCCAGGGTAAAGACATACTTGGAAAAGGGACCAGGAGGAGGTGAACTGTGGGATTTTGGAGAGAAAGGAGAATGTTACCAACTCTCCCAGGTCAGCTCTAAATCAGAACCACTTACCTCACCGCGAAGAAACAGGACAGGAGCTCCTTCCTTAGTTGGCACTTACATTTCTCCTGGGCTAGGATCTCTGAGCAGCCACTTCCTCTGCTCCCCCTTGTCAGCCATCCTGGTGAAGTGAACTTCTACTTGATGATATTTAGAGCTCATTAATTTGTCCCAAGGAAGCTTATTGTATGGCAGTTTAATGACAGAAACCTGTTCTAATGCAAATGGACACGTAATCCCACTAAACCACTCTGCGGGTGTAAATTTAAAACAATTGCTCAGAACTGACACCAGAGTTTAATAAGATGGAGGGCTCGTTCCTGGATCCTGGTTTCCCCGGGGGACCCTGCCTGGACATCCAACCCTGGCAGTTTTAGTGCAGCCCAGGGTTACCATGGCGATTGTAAAGGGGGAGGGGAGCTTCAGGGCGCCCCCCCAGGTGGTGGGTATGGGAGCTCTGGGAGGGCTGTGAGGGTGCGGGGAGCAGGAAGCTCTGCGAGGGGCGGAAATGAAGGGCCAGTGGGTGTCCTCTGCTCATTGTTCAGCAGGGAACAGGTGGAGGGAGATGTGACAGACAGACCCAGGAGGCAGCTTTCCGTCCCGGCTTAGTAAAGTGCCCAGGCCAGGCAAAGGCCCATAGAAAGAGCACAAAACCCTGCCTGGGACCCCCTCCTCCCAGCAGGTGAAGGGGGAAGGCTGCCTGGGGGAAGGGGCAGTGGAAAGGAGACTGAGGCGGGAATTGTTTGTGAATATTTGCTAGATTATAATGCTGCTGGGTACTACATCACTCTCCAGAGAGCCCTGAATAAGGTTATTATGGGTGAAGTCATTTTTGTAATAAAGTTGGCTGTAACTCTGGGCCATAAATCATGGGTTCTGGTACTAAAAAAATTACTAAACATGCCTCCGTTACCACATACTGTCCTCCTTTTAAATACTTTGATTTTACTACAAATCCTCCATTGACTGAGATGAGGGAAATACACACAATGAGCCAACGATTCCTTCCGTCCCAGGCAAGGGCCTGCCAGCATTTGGGCCTCCCAGAATGATTTCCTGAGGTGTGATGTTATTTATGGCGTGCTTTCTCTATCAAAAAGGCAAACAGCATCCTGAGTGACCCCGGAGCATTTGCATCATTGCTTCTCTTGCTAATTGATTCATCCTCTGGCGGGGGCCAAGACACAGGTTGTTAGCCGGACAGTCTCCCAGCTGCAGATCCTGCGGAGTAAGGTGCGGAATAAGCAAAGATGTTCATAAAATTGTTAAATGTCAAAACCGCAAAACCCACCCCCGCTCAGAGTCCATCAGCTCTTCCCGAATGATTCCGTAAAATACCATCTCCTCCCCGAGTCCTTTTCTCAGTCTAACTTCATCACTTTTGCGAAATAAGGAGATTAAGACCTGTTATTAACCACACTGATCGTTTCATTTCTTTCATAACTTCTTCCTTTCAAATAAGAGTCCGGCACAGAATGACAAGGAATGCTATCATATGAAGTGTACTGCGGATGTGATAAAGCAGAAAGGAGCGTGTGGCCCCAGTGGCGGTTGTAAGAGGGACACAGTGTGGATCTCCATAGCTCAGTGGCTGCAAAGCAGAAAATGAAGATTGTAAAAACGTCACATAAAGAAAAAATGCACAGTGGGTTCGTTTTGCGATGCCCATAATTCAGTAATGCCTTTAAGTAGCTGGAAGAAATATAATAAATGTTTTTCCACAACATTGATCATACTGTATCAGAGGAAATATTAGTGTGCAGGGAGCCATGATTATACCGGTAGTAATTCTCGGTGCAGAAAACTAGTAGAAGATGGGGCCCTTTATAGGCCGAGCTTTTATTGGCTGCAGTTATTTACCTTTAAGAATACATTGTCCTATAGCTAAATATTTTTGTGAAAATTCAAACCAGCACTATCAGTAAATCAGAAATCCTGCCACCCTTTTATAGAATTTATATATTTTTTCCTGCAGATGCTCTGATGTGTTCCAGAATATGAAACCAGCCAATTGACCATGGAAAACTTCTAGAATATCTGTAAAACAGATTCTTCTTCTGTATTCTGAACCCAGATAGAAGCAGACAGGTTTATGTGATTCCATCCAAATGCCACCTGTATGTATATAACATCACTCTCTAAAGAAATTAAATGGATTATTAGATTATATACCACAGCAAAACTGTACCTAAAGCTGTAAACCTAGAGAGGATAGGCATGTCATGCAACTGCTTTTTTCTGTCCTGAAACACTAAATAAATCTTTGCAAGGCCTGTGTTTTCTTTAGGGAGAAAAGACAGGAATGGATTTCTCATGCCAGCCTCTTGCTCCTTGGACTGGCAGGAGTTGGTGGTATGCGGTGGCCACGGCAGTCTCGGTGCAGGAGGCCCCAGCATGTCAAGGAAAAGTTCCACTGTCACCCTTGAGGGATCCCAGGGCTTGACTCCAGAAATCATTGTATCAGGGTTTCAAGGTGCACAGATAAGAGCCAGCCCAGCCAGATCCCTGCAGGACTAAAAGGAGAGATGAGACCTGGACATGCTAATTCCCCATCTACTCCTCACAAAGCCTTGCTGTGAAAATTGCTAAGAGAAGCAAAAAGCCAGAAGAGTCTGCAAGTGAGGATACTATGAGATCAGAGACAGGGGCAAGGCATCCTTTTACTTCAGAATCTGGGTAATCCAGCTTCTGCAGTTCAAGGGCCTTTACGAAAGCAAACAAACCTGGCTAGAAGCTGCTGGCTTACCTGCTCTGTTTCAGTGCACATCTCCCCTAACTCTCCCTGACACCCACGGGAAGAACTGCCCGGGCTTTCCTCGGGAGACCATCCCTACTTTGTCCTAGCGCTCTTTGCTTAACGCAAATCCCAGCTCTCCTTCAGTACAGCTTCTGTGATGTTCTTTCTTTTCCATCAGTTGGGCACAAGGAGGGTATTTCAGCTGAAGGGCATTTGAAGCTTTTTATGTCTTTTTTACTAGGTTGGGGAGATGTTCTGTTTGCTCTGTTTGATTCCGCCCTCCTATAACAAGGAGGGAGTGAAAGAGGGCATCTTTAGGTTCTTACCTTGAGAATTTCAGAGAGGCAGGCTGTTGAAGGCAAACCCCCCAACACGAGGAGCCTGGGATGGAGAAACAGCTTGCCACAGGGCGAGGGTTCCTCGGAAGGAGTGCCACCCGGGAAGCTGTTCTAGGCACTTCCGAGCAGCAGCAGCTGTTCTTGAATTGTTTTAAAAATGAAAATTATTATTTTTAATCAGTTAATTGCTTGGCAGTTGAAAGAGTGCAATTTAAAACAAAAAAAAATTGGAGGTCAATATCTCTTTGAATTCCCTCTTTAAATATATTATCACGTTAATGAGCAGTTGTTAGATATTAATGAGTAGCCTTGTTCTTTCTTCTCTCTCCTCCCTTCTTTCTCCTTCCTTCCTTTTTCTTTCCTTCCTCCTCTCCTTTATTTTTCTTTCCTTTTATGCTCTTTCCCACTTTCTTTCTCTTCTTACTCAATAACTTGGAAAAAAATCTTAATGAACTTCTTAAAGCAATTCCACAGCAATGAAAACGTTCAGGGTCCCAGATGCCTTCCCCGGAGTATTTAACAGTGGAGCCAAATGCAGCTTCCCTTTTTGCTGTGTGTGCAGTATGCAGGCAGTTTCATTTATGAGAAAATATCTAAGTGTGCTTTGGAGGGTCAGAGAGGCCCTTGGAGAATAGACTCACTATAATTTTAGTAAAATTAAAAAAACAACAAAATAACAGTAACAGAACAACAGACTTTAGAAATGACTTAGTAAATAAACAGTGAATTTTGCTTTACTTAGCATTCAGCTTGAATTATTAACCTATATTGTGGCCAGATAAAGAATGTCGACAACATTTGATAATACAGAGTATTTGATTAGAAAACGTATTTTAAAATGAGATACTCTTGTAATTACCGTTTTGACCGCTGGATGTCACTGTTGCACATGACTGGCAGTCTAAACTTCCCACTTATCTGAAACTGGTCTTTTAAGGGCTGTCGTGTTACCTCCTTGGTGCTCTACCTTTTGATTGAACACATGTTATACGGTATCATGACTCTTCTCCATTCAGTGCAGTCAGCCCAATTCTCAATTATGGCACTCTACTGGGAATTCTTCTAATTTACACAGGATGAGATTCCCCAAACACAATTATCCTCTCCACTATATTTAAAAGGCGTATGGTACTTTTATAACAATTTCCAACATTGTATAGTAATTATAACTAGCACATTCTAGATACCAAATGGAGTGAAGTGAAAACATAACCATAAAATACCCTGGGTTTATACACCCCCCCCCACCCCCACCCCCACCCCGGGGCAAAGAGCTTACAACAGTTTTCATATCTATTTGCTCATCTGTCCTTCCAACATCCCTGGGGGGTTACCTGCTTTAATGCTTTTATGAGTCAAAGTTGACCTGTGAAATAAATAGAATGAAGTAATTATTTGCACTGGCATCCCAGGAGTAAAGCAGAAGCAAACACTGAAAATATGTTCCAGACAGCTAATTCTAGTTTGCAAAAGTAAACTAGTTGAAATTTTGGTATTTCTGTGTGTTTTTTTTCCAATTACCTTTATAATTCCTTAATTCATGGACCCTTTAACTCTTCTTTGAAAAGTTCATCTTAAATAAATCTGGGCCATCTTGTGTAGTTGACATCATGCAAAACTTAGATCTGGAGACTTTTCCAACCTGAAAAAAGCCTGGCCCAGTCAAAATGTTAGCCTAGAGCAACACCAGTGAAAAGAAATGGGAGAACCAATTGGAACAGTAGTTAGCTGTCTCTATAGTTAGAAATGACCATGAGCTTCAATTTAGCTGTCCAGTTTAGTCTCTTTCTTTTTCCTAAAACCTTGGAGTTGTTTTCTTTAACTTCCTCCCATGCCTGTGCACTGGGGAAGCCAGAGCTGTTCTTGGAGGACTATTGGCCTAGATTTTAGGAGCGGGGCAAGGGGGAGGGGAGGTCTCTCTGTTCTAGTGAATTATCAGAAAGCTGTGTTGCCTGCCATCTACGGATGCTTTGATCCAAAATTTCAGTCATTGTTTCCACATTTAGGGGCTGGAATGAACATCAAAGAAGTGGGTGTACGGAATTTACTGAATGCCAAAGAAGTACAATAACATACAGAGGATATAAGCAAATCCCAGTGGCGAAATTTGCTGCCAATTCTTGCACATAATAGAGGTCCTAAAGTGACAGTCTATCTTTGACAAATGCATGATGATATCAATGCCAAGGGAAGGAACTAGCATACTGAAAGGTGAATAAGAGAGGTGGGAACAATTCAGTGGACTCACACATTTCCGTAGCGTGTTTTTATACAGCAAGGAAAGCAGATGACACAAATGCATTAGGTAATTGTTGGACAGGGCTGCAAACTCACCAGCAGTTTTAATCCGACCTGGCTCTTTTGGGATCCAGCTCTAAAGATGAAAATAAAATGTGATTAGAAATCATTCGTCTTCTGGAAGGAGGGGAAAAAAAGGAACAAGTAAAGTGAAAATAGCTTTCTTGTTCTGTCTCAGATTGTTCCAGATTTTAAAGCCCATATGTTGTTTGCTATAACTTCTTCGCCTCCCAGGGCCAATGCTTTCCAAATGCTTCAGCTTGCGCACTGCACCCAGTAGTCTAGGAATCTGGGCTCATTTGTATCCACAGTCTTTGTTCAAATATGGATTAATTTTGGTTCATATCAGTGGGTGCACATAAAGTAAAATGCACAGAACTGAAACCACCGAACTCAGGCCATTGTGCGATCATCTAAAAACCTACTTTTCAAGCTCCTTTAAGTTTTATTTTTGAAATAAAAACAATAAAATGACTGTAAAAAGTTTCCAAAAGCGTTGACATTATAAGCAATTGCTAACCAAGGCTATTCCCAGAATGATCACACAAATTTGGATATAATTCTAGAAAAGCTAACTGCCCTGCAGTGCCCGCTATAAATATTTCATTCAGAAGGTGATTTGAGAAGGGTTCTGTGTACATGGCTCTCGCCTCCAGGGCCAGGTACCTACATAGATGCAGATTGTGCCGCTGCCACCAGGCCCAGCACTGGAGGGCAAAGGCCGGCTCTTGCCCATAAGCTGCAATCCTTTCCTATGGAGATGGGTGTAAAAGGCCTTCTGCGGGTTGCTTTTAAAAACCAGACCGGGTACGGATGTGTAGAGAAAGAAGTCTCCAAAATGCCATAGTACTTGGAAATAGCCAACAAGGTTCACAAGCACAGTCTGGTAATGAATCAAATACAAGCAAGATCAAGATACGTGCATTTATTTGAGACCCTGCTCAGCTGAGCAAGAAATTGTGCCAGCTGCAAACAGAGCCAGCATCCCTGTCCTTTGCATTGGGCAATCAGAGCAGCTTGGCTTACAGGCACCAAACCCATTTCCAACCTAGGCCCCACGGTTCTTGAAAAATGTCTTCTGTGGCCTTGTACCACATAATAATGGACTTCACGGACTGACTGATGAATCTTAGAGGGAAGGGGGATAAGGGGGAGGCATGAAGAGATTAACCAAAGAACTTATAAGCATATAATCATAACCCATGGACACAGACAATAGTGCGGTGAAGGCCTGGGGAGGGGTGGGAACTGGGTGGAGGGGGTCATTGGGGGATAAAAGGGGACATATTTCAACAATAAAGATAAATTTAAAAAGATAATGGAGCTCATGGAAGGATCCTGCTCTGTTTATTGTGTATTATTGTTAAGTAAATGCAATGATTTTCATTATTTCAAACTCTATAATGAAATGACTGATTGCCCAGCAACATTAGAAAATGGACAAACAAGTATTCAACTGGCTGGATGAACCATGGCTTTCTGGCATTAAAAGTGTAATATTTATGAGTTAATTTAATCATAGAAGAAAATATTGAGTAGGTGACTGAGTAAAATGATGACTGTGTATTATGTGTTTGCCATGCAGCTGGATAAACATATTCAACGACAGACCTTGGCAAGAACTGCAAAGATGCTCTTGACAATGCTATGAATAAATATTAGGTGCTGCCTAGAATTCACTGCATTCGAGGTCTTGAGCAAAGCCAGATGAGATTTAGCTGGAAAATATAGAAGAAACCATGTATGCACATTGGGATTATGTAAACACTGGAGTCTTTCTCTGCTGCCCAGGAATTGCTCTAACATTCATTTTCATCTACATCACTGACAGATTTATTTTTTACTCACTATCTTTGTACTTCTAGGAGGGTAAGACCCAGCTTTTGGGAAGTTTGTGGTAAGTTTTTCAACAACATGGACTTGGAGAGAAAAGAAATACTTTGCCAGGCTACACAGAACTGACAATAGAGATTGTATTTTATAGTAACCCAATCCAATCTATATGAAACAGTAGATTAAAAATTTCTTCAGATTGCTTCTTTAGTTTCTTTAGAATATATGGTTTCTGATTCCAAGGACAATAAGAGAAAAGAATAGTTGGGTAGATTTTTTTTAAGCAGAGGAGATCAGCAATATCAAGGCCTTTAATGAAGCATTTGTATTTTGTGGGAAAACTGAAACTGCGTGCAGTGGAGTATTACAGAAATATGTCATTGAGGTTTTTCTCCCTGAAGGATGTTCATTTTACCAATAAAGAAAATATTTTTCTTCCAGCTTTATTGAGATGTAATTGACATATAGCATTGTGTAAGTTTAAGGTGTACATGCTGATTTGATACCCTTATATATTGGAAAATAATGATCACTATAGCATAGCTAACACCTCCATCACTTCACATAATTATTTCATTTTTTGTGGTAAAAACATTTACGATCTACTCTCTTTAGTAACTTTCAAGTATATAATACAATATTGTTAACTATAATCACCATGCTTAGGACTAGATTTCCAAACTTACCCATCTTATCACTGAAAGTTTGTATCCTTTGACGAACAGCTCCCCATTTCCCTTACTCTCCAGCCCCTGGTAACCACCATTCTACTCTGTTTCTACGAGATTGACCTTTTTTAGATTTTACATATAAGTGACACCATGCAGTATCTGACTTTCTCTGTCTGACTTATCTCACTTAGCATAATGCCCTCAGGGTCCATCCATGTTGCTGCAAATGGCAGGAGTTCCTTCTTTCTCTTGGCTGAATAATGAGATTATATATATATATATAATCTTCTTTATCTACTCATCCTTTGATGGACACTTAGGTTGTTTCCATGTCTTAGATATTATGAATAATGTTACAATGAGCATGGCATGCAGATATCTCTTTGAAGCCCTGTTTTCATTTCCTTTGGATATATTAAATTTTTTGAGAAACCTCTATACTGTTTTTTATAGTGGCTGTACCTATTTACATTTCCATCAACAGTGCATAAAAGTTTGCTTTCTTCCATATCCATGTAAACACTTATCTCTTGTTTTTTTTATAATAGCCATTATAACAGATGTGAGGTGATATCTCATTGTGGTTTTAATTTTTAATTTGCATTTCACTTATGACTAGTGATGTTAAACATCTTTCCTTGTACCTGTTGTCCATTTATATGTCTTCTTTGGAAAAATGTCTATTCATTTCCTCTGCCCATTTTTAAATCAGGTAGGTTTGTTTTGTTTTGTTGTTTTTTTTTTGCTATTGAGTTATATGAGTTCTTTATGTATTTTAGATATTAACCCCTCATCAAATATATGGTTTCCAAATATTCTCTCCCATTCCATAAGTTGCCTTTTCATTTTGTTGATTCTTGTGCTGTGCAGAAGCTTTAAATTTTGATGTAGTCCTGCTTGTTAATTTTTGTATTTGTTGTTTGTGCTTTTTTGGCATCATATCAAAAAAATTATTGCCAAGACTAATGTCAAGAAGATTTTCCTCTGTGCTTTCTTTAGAAGTTTTGTGGCTTCAGATCTTATATTTAAGTATTTAATCCATTCTGAGTTAATATTTTATATGGTATAGAACAGGGCTCAATTTTATTCTTCTGCACATGGTTATCCAGTTTTACTGACACTGTTTATTAAGGACACTATCCTTGCCCGGCCGAGCGTGGCTCAGCGGTTGAGCATCAACCTAGGGTCCAGGAGATCGGGGTTTGATTCCCGGTCAGGGCACATGCCCGGGTTGCGGGCTAGGCAGCTGATCAATGACTCTCTCATCATTGATGTTTCTATCTCTCTCTCTCTCCCCCTTCCTTTCCTCTCTCTGAAATCAATAAAGATATATTTTAAAAAAAAGAAAAAAACTATCTTTTCCCCATGATGTGTTCTTGACGCTCTTGTCAAATAGTAGTTGTTTGTATATCCAAGGGTTTATTTATTTCTGGACTTCTATTCCATTGGTCTATGTGTCTGTTTTTATGCCAGGACCGTACTGTTTTGATTACTACAGCTTTGTCATATAGTTTGAAATCAGGAAATGTGACACCTCTAACTTTGATCTTTTCAACATTGCTTTGGCTACTCAGGATCTTTTGTGGTTCCACATGAATATTAGGATTTAAAAAAATGTCTTGAAAAATGCCAATGGAATTTTGATAGGGATTGCATTGACTCTATAGATGGCTTTGGGTGGTATGAACATCGTCTCTTGTAGGCAGCTTATAGTTGGGTCTTGTTGTTGTTTTTTTACCTATCCAGCTACTCTATGCCTTTTGATTGGAAATTTTAATTTATTTACATTAGAGTAACCGTTGACGGTAATTATTGATAAGGACTCACTATGTCATCTTATTGTTTTCTGGCTGCTTAGTAGTTGCCTTGTTTCTTTCCCTCTTGCTGCCTTCCTTTGTGAACTGGTGATTGTTTTGTAGGGGCATGCTTTTTGATTCCCTTCTTTTTATCTTTTGTGAATCTACTGTAAGTTTTCGCTTTGTGGTTACCATGAGGCTTATCAAAACATCTTATAGATATAAGTCTATTTTTGTGCTGATAACAACTTAACTTCAGTTGCATACAAATACCTCTACCCTTTTACATCACCCACCCTCCTGTTTATGTTTTTACATCACAATTTACTTCTTTGTATATTGTGTATTCTTTAAGAAAGTACTGTAGCAATAGTTATTTTTAATACCCTTGTCCTTTAAGAAAATTCTTATTAAGGTCTTCACTTTTGATTCTCTAAAGAACACACTGTCTCTAGAGTAACAACAGCAGCAGAACTGTGGTCTTGGGGTCATGGTGTATATGACACAGTCTTCTGCATAATCACTGAATTTCTTAGATTGCATCAGAGAACTTAGTAGAGACTTCTGGGGAAAAACACCTATGTTGGTTTGGATATTCTGGATTCTAGTCTCAGTTGTGTGACCCTGGACAAGTCACTTAGCCTCTCAGCCTCAGTTTTCAATCTGTAAAATTATAATTTGTTTATCTTTAAGAGTCTGACTGTGAGACTCTTAGATAGACTCTTTAAATAGACTTGATTATCTTAAATTTTAGTTTCTTTTGTTATTAAACTACAATACATTTAATTTAAAATCTGCTTTGTCCCAGAAAGGAATCCAGTTGCCCTTAGAGAAGTGAAAATACAAATTTAATATATTACTATGATTACAACTAATATTACCTAATATATCCAAGCAAATATGGTGACTCAGAAGCTTAAATTTTCCTTATTTTCATTTGAAGAAACCTCTCAAAATATTATTTTTCAAAGGAAATCTAGCTTATTTCCCAACTGCTCTGTCCTCTTGGGAGCATTCTTAAGTGGATGCATTCCATTTCAACATGCATTTAACAAATAAATTTCTGGAGTGCTTTGATTAGGCAGTGCAGCTAGAAGTAGTGAAAGGGGTGTTTTGCACTATGACTTGGTGATGGTTTGGATTTGGGAAAGTGATAGAAAACAAGGTGCCAACGGTGACTTCCAGGTTTCTTATACAGAGGACAGGAGAAGAAAAAGATTTGGAGGAATTAATAAAAAATTTAGTTTTGAATATATTAAATATAAAATGCCTGTGAAACATTGAAAAGGAAAAAAATCCAGGAAAAGACCATAAAGGCAGCTATGGTGGTAAAAGAGCACTGGGCTCAAAAGCAAAGGACTTCAATTAAGGTCTTAGCTCAGCTCCAACATGTACAAACATGTGAGCAAGGACTATTCTTTCTGAGTCTTGGTTTCCTCATCTGTCAAATAAAGATATTAATATCTATCTCATCCCCTTGTTGGGAAGGTAAAATGATAATTTTTTGAAGGCATTTTATAAGGAATTTTATAAGGAAGAGCTAATCCCCCCCCCCCCCACTTATGTTTCCCCTGGGCTGAACTTCTTAATCCCACCCTATAATGATATACTAAAAATCTGTGTGTGATTAACTTTTTTGACCACTGCAAAGCCAAGTAGGAAAACTGGCTGCCAATATCAGTGGAGTAGCTCTGGTTATTGTAGAGATCATGAGAGGACCTGAAAGCAGCTCCCCTTACCCAGAGTCTAAGAAGAATTCTTAGAGAAATAAGGAAAATAGACTGTTAAATACTGACTTCATAAAATTCAAACATTTATTAAACCTGGACATTGGAGCAAGGAACACAGAAATATCTGAAAATGCTCCCTAGTCTTATAATCCCTTTGGGGGAGAAAACTATTAGATGAAAACGTTGGTCTTGGATAGTGTCTCTATGCTGTGTTGCAAGTTTTGTTGCGTTGTCTTTGTTTCTTGTGTATTTTTTATCTCTGTTTCATGCAGAGAATTTCCAAATGCAACAATAAAAAATTAAAACATAATGCAAATTATCCCCATATTTTCCAAAATTGAATGCTGTTTTTGTATTGAAATTTTTTTCCAGCTAGGCTCTATGACCAATATCTGAACAAAAAACTCTTATGTCCTGGGTATTATATTTCTACTCTTTAATTATTGTCTCTAGTATATTTGGCATGATATCTTGAAATACCCAAATAAGGGGTCAATTATTAGCTAATTTTTGTGCCTATACAAGGAGTCACTGGAAACAGACTTGATGCCACACTTCTCTGTGCACATGTATAGGTGTGAATATATGTTACCCCAAAGAGAGAGAAACCATTTGCTAGGTTGTATATGTAAAGTATTTAGGACAATATCTGCATCATAGTAAATCCTACGTAAGTCATAGAGGCTGCTGCTTCTTCTACTAACTATTGGAAAGCCTGAGGGTTGTGCTGTGACCGGGAGTCAGCTGGGCTGGTTTTGTTAGAGCTACCAACCCCTTGCATCGACCTAACACACGTGCAGTGGTTTAGATATTTGCTTCTTACCTATGAGTGACCTTTGACCTTGGGATGATCATCTTTGCAGGTCCACATTTTGCTACTGGGTGCCCCTTGGGAACTGTCAGAGTGTCACAGAAAAGCCCCGAGATGTATCATGCACGGGAACCATCACTCTAAAGCAGTGCTTCTCAGACTATCTGTGGTGAAGGATTAGTTCTTGTTTCCAACCTGCCACAGACGGATGCTTTTGTAAAGTGCAATAAAATTAATATAAAGCAGAATAAAGAGCAATACACACAAAACACAAGTCCCATTTTAAAAATTAGATTCAACAGACAAACTTATGCTGCCAAATGGTTCCACAGTTCTATATGGTCCCTCTCAATTCTGTACTTGTCTCATCTCTTAACAGTAACCAACAGATTACAGATGGTGGGCCTCACTTTGAGTAGCAACATCACAAGAAACAGTGAGGAACCCCAACGGCCTGTGATTTCCGTATTGTTTTCCTCCTGAAGGGCTCAAAGGGCTCTCATCAAGGTTGGGACACTAGGGATCAGCTTAAGGCAGTTGAGCCATTGGTAGGAAGCTGGGGCAAAGCTGGTGCATAGGGGATGACTGAAAAGCCACCAGGGAAAGCTGCCCTGTGCTGGGTGCTGGCCACTCCCTCAGCTGGGAATTCACGCGCCGCTAAGCGGTAGGCTGTTTAGAGCAGATGCACAGGTGTGGAAACAGTTTGCGATAGGCAGGTTTATGGCAAAGAAACACATTGCATGATATACTGTAATCAACTATATAAACAACTTTAAAATTGTCTATACTTCATATTTTCAGCATTTGGTTTTGTTAATCATATGTCTTCCTGACAGCAATTAAATAACCTTGAGAGAAAACGTACACTTGCTGTCTCTCTGGGGAAATTCCATCTCTTTTGTGAATGACATAAGTTCTCCATAAAACACAGCTGAAGGTAGGAGAATTGAATTTAGATATGTCTCCTTTCTTGTTTTATTTCTACTTGAATTGGAGTGCAGGGTTTAGTATAGTTAATCTTTTTCTGGATTCCTACTCTGAGATTCTATTCAAACCAAAATATTTCCCTGAGGGGCACATTTGAGACAACCGAGAAATGAAGTTATGATGGGTATCAGGAAAGCAGGGAAAGTCCCACACCCCCTCTGGTGGCTTCTACTTCCCACCCTCCCCTGCTTCTCACCCCAAGGCTCTCAATTCATTCTGATTTATACAACAGATCTCGTTCACTTTCATGAGCACCATAGTGGTCCTTAAAACAAAACATGACAAAATGTTGCTTTGCAAACCAGGTCCATTTGTTAGGACTGGTGAATTAAAAGTCTGTTTTAATTTTCAGATGTTGTGTGCAAGCTGCTGGTGTCTGGAGCAGCTGAGTGCTCTGCTGCCCCCTGCCCCGGACTTGCTGTCTCCCACAGGCAAAGTTCAGGGTGTTGTGCACTGGGGGTGTGGTCAGTGCTGGCCTGGGGTAGCCGGGGGCTCTGTGGCAATGGAACGGCGAGCAGCTGCTCTGGTACCAGTGCTTCATGTATGGCAACTAACCACCTGGCTTCTATCATGCAGACCTCTCCCGCCCCAAGGAGTGGGCCGATGGTGGGGCCAGGATATAGTCCTGACAATTGTCTTAGAACTGGAACTCCAAGGAGCTGGGGCCTCAGTGTGATTCGGTTGGTGAGTTAGAAACAACCATCTGGAAGAAGAACATACACTGTGGGCTCTATCACTCACTCTTAGAATGGTTCCACCCACTCTACTTACTTGATGGGAAAAATGACTCCAAAACACACCAGTTTGTCACTGAGAAAATGATGCCAGAGCTATACAACCTTGATAACAGGTACAAACCTGACTTGATTTGGTCTCATGAAAACTAGGGATGTCTTGATACTTATAGGAAGTCTACAGATTTTCTTTCTTGGCTCTACAATGATAGCCCTGTGATAGGATATGACGGATAGGGCTGAAAATGCTCCTGTTTCCATGGAGAATACCACAACTGTAAGGATTAGCTCAAGCCAGGGAGGTTGCTAGATCGCATTCGGAAATGTGCATCACCATTGCCTAGTCATCTGGGGCTTTCGTGGGGACACAGTCGTGTCTGAGGTTGAAGTGAATCTGAAATCATTTTGATTTTGGTTCAGATAGTAAGTTTGGGAGACACCTACCTTCTCAACATTGGACCAACTGAAGACAGGCTGATTGTTCCCGTCTTCCAAGAATGCCTCCTTGCTGTTGTAAGTGGCTGAGCGTCAGCGCGGAGGCTATCTACGCATCTAAACCACGGAGGGTGTGGTTGGCAAAGAACACGGAATCTCTACGGTATGTCTCAAAAGGATCAGCACTCTTAACCTTCAAGCCCCAGAACTACCTCAACTACAAAGGTCAGCGTGCTGGGAATCTGAAGTGGCCCAGCCATCTGGGTAAAGGCCTCCTCACTTCCCTGCCCGTCCTCCCACCCTCTGTTCTTCCAGTTGAGTTTGCTTGGACTGTAAAGCCGACAGGAGTGGAGTGATCACTGGAGATCAAGAGGAGAGGGACACTGACTGCTGTTTGCTGTTTTTATTTTTTTTATATAGGACCATCATTGTCGGAAACTAACTTCTTTCCCCACCCAGAGATGGCTTTCCCAAGACATTTAAATCAAAGGAACTGAGTGCATTACACCAATGTCTCAGTGGACCGAATGTTTGAGTTCCATTGCTAGCATACCTCTCTCTGGCCAGCGAGAGGAGGGGCTGAACAGTTAAGCTGAATTCATCCCTTCCCACCATTGGAAATTATCTACAATGGAAACTTCCCTCCATTCTTTGCGTTTGACAAACCTACTTGCTTATTCAATGACTGTAGTTAGAGGATAAGCCAAGTCACCCTGTTGCCTATGGGAGGAAGTGGAGAGAATTTGGCAAGCTCAACTACATACTATTTACTTAGCAGCAATTGTCACCAACCCTCTCCCCGCCCACTCACACCCCCAACCCCACTTGCAGAAGAACTTGGAGGGGAAGGAAAAAGCTTGCTATGCTGCTAATGGTCAGCTTCAGAAGTTTCCAAAGCAAACCAAGAGCTCTGAAATTCAGTCTGTTTACAGTAACACTATTAAGAAAATGGATGTGATTCTACCCTGCCTTTAAAAAATTTTTTTATTTGTTTTTATTGATTTCAGAGAGAGGAAGGTAGAGGGAGAGAGAGATAGAAACATCAATGATGAGAGAGAGTCATTGATCCAAAGCCTCCTGCACACCCCCTACTGGGGGTCTAGCCTGAAACCTGGGTTTGTTCCCTGATCAGGAATTGAACCATGACTTCTTGGTTCACAGGTAGATGCTCAACCACTGAGCAACACTGGCCAGGTTCTACCCTGCCTTTTAAAATGTGATCAAATGACTGTTTGCATGTTAAAAAAAAATTATAAGCCTTCTTATCATCTTTCTGTTGTTTTTTTCTGGGCAATGCTTTATTTATATAACCATGTATTTTGGAGATTATACCATATTACTTCCCGAGTCTAAAATGGCTTCATAGTATTCTATTGTGTAGATATGCTATAATTTCTTTAGCTTTCTATTGAATATTGGATTATTTTTCCACAGGCCTTTTGCTAATACAAATAATGCTTTCAGTGAACATTATTGTCCAGATATACATATCTTTGATGACATGTGCCACTACATTTGTGGGATAATTCTTAGAAGGCTTTCTGGATGAAAGGACTGCAATGATTGACATGCTACCAATAATACAAAATTGTGGATTTTTTTTTTAACTTGGTAGACTTGTAAAAATCTCCTCATCTTATTTCCCTCTTTTTTTCCCCAAATGAAAAAATTGGTCCTGGAGAGACTGAATGAGTTTACTAAAGTGATACAACTAGCTCATGGAAGTGCTCAGGCCAGAAACTGAGTTTCCTGGTTTTAAAAATTCATCTCTTTTTAAATCTGCAACTTGTTTTTTTGTTATTGTTGAAGAAACTAGCTGTTTGTCCTGGTGTTTCCAATACTTTGGATTTTGCTGATTGTGTCCCTGTGATGTTTTTTAATGTGTTTCTCTGCTACTGTAAGCTGTAAACTGGTAGTTAGATCTAGAGGCTTGATAAGATTCAGGTTCCATTATTTTGTCAAGAATATTTCACATGCAGTGTTTTGCACATCTATTAGGAGGTACATAATATTTGATTATCTGCTTTTGGTGGTGTGAGCAGTCATTGGTGGTCATTGCTCAAATCCATTAATTCATCATGAGGTTGCAAAATGATGATATCCTAATTCTATCATTCCTTATTCATTTATTAGCTGGAAAAATTCTACAGAGAAACTTTGCTTTGACTCTTTGGTTACTCTGAGACCAGTTTTTTTTAACACAATAAATTGATTCCCTGGCATTCTCTAAAGGTGATTAATGAGTTTAGTTTTTGTTATCATACTGAACTTACAGATTTAAATATACTTGATATGTTTTAATTCATTGCATTTATCATCCTACTGATGCTCAAATTATCTCATTTTGGCCAGTTGGATCCTCTTTATGTTGGTGCCCAAATTCTTTGGACAGAGCCTAGACAAGATATTCGAGACTCTTTTAATAAACTTGCTGCCTCAGACCTGAAATAAGCCGTTTTCCTAAGAGGCATGGTTTCTTCCTTCCTTCCTTCCTTCCTTCCTTCCTTCCTTCCTTCCTTCCTTCCTTCCTTCCTTCCTTCCTTCCTTCCTTCCTTCCTTCCTTCCTTCCTTCCTTCCTTCCTTCCTTCCTTCCTTCCTTCCTTCCTTCCTTTCTTCCCCTCCCTCCCGCCCGCCCTCCCTCCCTCTCTCTCTCTCTCTCTCTCTCTCTCTCTCTCTCTCTCTCTCTCTCTTTCTTTCTTTCTTTCTTTCTTTCTTTCTTTCTTTCTTTCTTTCTTTCTTTCTTTCTTTCTTTCTGGTGGAAAATAATATTTAGAGACACAATCGGGGTTCCAGGGGTGCTCACTGCTGTTGGGTTAGCCATTGTTTCCAGGCCTTTCAGTGAACAGAACTAGAAAATGTGCACTTTTTAAGCATAAAACACATTATGAATTAAAATTACTACCTCAGATTTATTTTCAGAATTACAGGATTTTTACTTAATCTCTTTGATCTTATATTTGTGTATGTTCTCACCCAAGGCAAAAATTTCAGTTTTCAATGATACATACACACACATATATACATACACACATACATATATGTATGTGTACATGTGTTTGTATGTATGTATATATATGTATATATGTCCATCTTTGCTTTATCCCGCAGTATATATACAATTGTTTCAGAACACCAATACCAATACGACCATGACATGGTCACTGAGTCAAATAGATGCAAACAAAAACCAGTTAGAAGACATAATGGAAGAAAAGACCACATGTCTGAAAATTAAATAAAATACTTCACTGTAAATTTAGCAAGAAATGTTTGAAATCAATATGAAGAAAATGATAAACACTAATGAAGATATAAAATTAAACATAAACATTTGGCAAAATGAACTATGTTCATAGAAAAACAATATCATAGAGGTCATAGTTCTTTTTATGTGTATTTAAACACTTAATGTAATTCCAGTAAAAATGTCATCAGGTTTTTTTATAGAGCTAGATAAATTGATTATATAGTATGAAAGGATAAATATGCAAGGTAGCCAGGAAACCCCTCCAAAAAAGAAGAGAAATGGTATACTATTAAAACATATCATAAATGTCTATAATTAGAACAGCTTGGCATTAATACATGAACAGACAAGTGGAAAAAGTAGAAAATTCAGAAATAGACCTAATTGCATATAAAAATGTAGTACATGATAAAAGTGGCATCCTTAAGTAGTGAGGAAAAAATTGGCTTTTTACTAAGTGTTGTTAGGATAACTGGGTAGCCATATATTAAGAGATAAAAGTGAAGCCATTTTTTGTACCATATACCAGGACACATTTTAAATGGATGGGAAATTTACATGTAAAAAATAAAATATTAGGGGAAGAATCTGGGTGAATTTCTCTATAATTTAGCATGGGGATGACTCTCTTACTTACAACTTAAAATCCAAAAGTAACAAGTGAAAGGATTTTCATGTACAATTACATGAAAACAAGCATTTTACATTTAATCCATATGAGTTACAGCACATCCATTTTGCAGATGAGAAAACTGAGATTCAGGCATTAAGTATCTTACAGAAGTTTACAGTTAGTAAATGGCAGAGATGAGGTTTGAACACAAGGTAAGTGTATCTTATTGCAGACAGCCACCTAGACTTCTACACACTCTGAGCACACTGAGAAAATCTGAAAATAAACATTTTCTAGATTTCACTGATAATTGGGGAATAAAATTGTATTGATACTGCAAGGCCAGTCCCATTGGTTTGATAGAGACTTCATGTTGAGTTGTAGAAGAGCTTTAAAAGGCACAGGAGGCTAGGGAGAGAGAGACTTTGGTGTATTTTGAGGATAAAACTTAAATATAACACTTAACATGGAAATTTGTACTTCTTAGTTTGCTATATTACTGCAGCCCTCCATCTCATTCTTCCTCATATCTCTGTGCAGTAAAACACCGCATCAACCCTAAGAATTCTGTCTTAGATACATGAAAGTTGAGAGGATCATCAGAATTTTCATTTCTTTATCAACAACGACAGTAGCTTAGCTAAGTTACTTAACTAGGAACAGTTCAAGCTGGTTGTTGCATTTTTAAAGACAGAAGGTGCCAACTGATTGAAGCTTTCACTTCTCAGCTGCTATTTGGTGTTTGTGCAAACTAAGCAATTAGTTACAAAAGTTATTCCTGCCCTTCCTGGGGGTCTAATTCGTTCATATTTTAATTATTCATTTCTTCCAGTGCATCTCACGCTTAGCCAACAAATACTGGATTACTCTTTCTGTTTCTTCAAGAAAAAATTTAAAGCCAGTGATGTTTTCTCTCCACTAGGAACATGGTTATTTATAAGGTTTGTGAGAGCCACAGAATTCATTCATTCCATAGAGATTTGTTAAGCTCCAACTAACGTGCCAGGTATTGTGTAGGTATTGGAGATATAAAGAGAATAAGGCAGACAAGTTTTTTGCTCTCAGGAATCTTACCTTCTACAGGAGAAGACGGAGGAAAAGCAATGAACAAACACAAAGCCAGATAATATCAGAGAGAGATATGTTCTGTGAATAAAACATTAAACACAGTGATGTGATAGGGAACTTCCTTAGCTTGGATGATCAGAGAAGCCTCTGTCTAATATTTGAGCCTCATGAAGACTCAGGTAGAAAGATGCTTGGATAGAAGGGGCAGGTGCAAAGGCCCTGAGGCAGAAATACACTTGGTGTGTATGAAGAGGAGGAGAGCATATGGAGAGAAGGAGAGTGAACCACGCTGAACTATAACTGACCTCCAAGTATTTAAGGATTTGCTTGTTTTTGTTAGTTTACTCATTTACAGTTTACCTTGTTCTGAAAAGCATATAAAATAGCTCTTTGAATGTTGCTGTTCTTTAATGTGTCTATAGATTTGAAAAAAAAATAAAAGTGAGTCCTTTAGCAGGTAAAGTCCAACAAATAGATCTGAGACAGGGCATAAAAGACATTGATGCAGGATGTTTACTTTTGTAAGGCGCAGACACCTTGAAATGTCATTTAAGAAATTATTTTTAAAGAAATTTGTTGCACTGAATTTAATTTCAAATCAACAGACCCATTATATTCTCTAATTAATCATGGCACATGCTATTTACCAAACTCCTGTAAAAACAAATTTCTTTTGTACACATTACAAAGAAATGTTACATAAAATTAAGCACCAAGTAATGACTTTAATTTGCGGTTAGTTAATAATACACAGATGATCACGCAGCTGTAAAGGAAGCCGCTTGGGACATTAACAGATATGCTGGCGCAGAGGAATTGGAAGAGGCAGACTGTGAGCTCCAGGAGGGGGGATACGGAGGACTCAGTAAATAATGGGCATTAGATGTTTTGACTTCCAGTAACCGGGAGAAAGCTGCTGAAGGCCTTTGCCCAGAGAAGCCTGTCCGAACGACTTTTAGGTTTTCTCATTGGTTTCAAAGTTATGCTTTTACTTCTTGCAAAGCAAAAAAGTTTTACAAAACTTAATGAAATTTTCATTGAATATAACTTTGCTAAGTGGCCTTGACTCAAAAGCTCTTTGCAGCTTTTCAAGAAGCTATAATTGTCCCAAGTTCTATGAGCGACTCTATGTGACTAATTTCTTGGCCCTAAATGTATCTCAGGAGTAAAGCCCTTATATTTGAAGTAGATAGATGTTATATTTCTCCGAGATCTGCAGACTACATAGGCAATCATTAAATAGACACACAAAAATGGAAATTCTCTGTCCCATGTTGTAGTGGGTGGGTTGGAAAATTGATGGCCCAGAGAATTTGTGATTGAAATTTGTTTAAGCTTCTAGAAAAGAGGAATGGAACATCATTAGGAGACTGAAAATGGCTCACATTTCCCTTACAGAACAACTCCTCTGATATTTTCTCAATTCCACTTCTTGCTCCCCTGTAAAAGCCACTTAAAAAGGGGTTTTCACAATGAAAGGTTCGTGGTGCCAAGTCTCAAGGGAGGATTTCAATGCTCTGAGAAGCGGAGACTCCTAAAGGCCATTCAGGGCTCCCACCGATTCATAGTGAGACTCATTGGTCATTTCATCTGTCCACGCGCCTCCTTTGCTTTGTATGTGAAATGGGTATCATTTCACATACTTCCTGGTGGTGATTTAGCTTTCTAGACAGGTGCCCAGCGTCCCCATCATCTAGGCTGGAGATCGCATCAGTGCTCTTTGTTTCTCTCACTCACGTCTGGCTGGCCTGTTTCTCAAGGATGCCGGGGGAAGCCGTTCATGTCATTCTTGCTGATCATGGAAGGAGGTCTGCATTATTAAATCTGGAATAAGAAACCCACCATGGTTCTTTCTTATCAGGCTTTGGGGCAGCAAGGTAACGGGCTCACACAAACAGGCGCACCCCCCATTACAGGACTAATGATCAGCTGCAGAGAAAAAGGGAGCCTAAAGAGGGGAGCCTCGGAAAGGGATTAATCAGCAACCCCAAGGCAACACCATGCTGTGCTCATGTTTCTGCAAATATTGACTTTGAAGAATTAAGCATTTGACTAACCATTATGTCTTATCCTTGTGAAAGAAAGGTTCTGTATTCCCAATATAGCCAATACTGTTCTATTAACCATGTATGGTGTCAGAGGGGTGTGAGATTTATGGAGATGATCCCTTAGTAAGTTATGTAATGTCTTATCACTGGGATGTCACCTGAAACTATTAAAATAATGTATGTCAACTGTGATTGAAAAATTTAAAAAATGATTTAAAATTTAAAAAAAAAAAAAGAAAAGAAAGTTTCTAAGTGACTGTTTCAAACCAAAGGCAATGCAGAACACCAGAGGCAAGAGGGGGCCCGAGCCCAGCGCTGTCCCTTTCCTCCTCTGCAGGGAGGGGCACACGCTGTGACTGTGGCTGCTGTTTCTGTGTGTTTAACCTCTGTGGTAAGAATGTGGTGTATCGCACGTCTATCTATCTATCATCTATCATCTATCTCTATCTATCTATCATCTATCTATCTATCTATCTATCTATCTATCTATCTATCTATCTATCATCTATCTATCTATCTATCATCTATCATCTATCAATCATCTATCTATCTATCTATCTATCTATCTATCTATCTATCTATCATCTCTATCTATCATGTATCATCTATCTATCTATCTATCTATCTATCTATCTATCTATCTATCTGTCTGTCTATCTATCTGTCTATTTATCTATCTATCTATCATCTATCTATCATCTATCTGTCTATCAATCATCTATCTATCATCTATCTTTCTCATCTATCATCTATCTATATCTATCTATCTATCATCTATCATCTATCTATCAATCATCTATCTATCATCTATCTTTCTCATCTATCATCTATCTATATCTATCTATCATCTATCTATCTATCTATCTATCTATCTATCTATCTATCTATCTATCATCATCTATCTATCTATCTATCTATCTATCTATCTATCTATCTATCTATCATCATCTATCTATCTATCTATCTATCTATCTATCTATCTATCTATCTATCTATCATCTATCTATCTATCTATCTATCTATCTATCTATCTATCATCTATCATCTATCATCAATCATCTATCTATCTGTCTATCTATCATCTATCTATCTGTCTATCATCTATCTATCTATCTATCTATCTATCTATCTATCTATCTATCTATCATCTATCATCTATCATCAATCATCTATCTATCTGTCTATCTATCATCTATCTATCTGTCTATCATCTATCTATCATCTATCTTTCTCATCTATCATCTATCATCTATCTATCTATACCTATTTACACACACACACACACACACACACACACACACACACGTGCAATTTGAGCAGGAAGAAGGAGAAGGCATTAGGAAAGGATCTCTGTTTCTTCTTCCTTTGACTTTACAAAGCCATCACAGGCTTCTCCAGAAGTAGTCTGGGACAGGGAGAGAAGTCTGAACATGGGAGAGCTGGAAATGGGGTAGAGTAGGGAGAGAGAAAGTAAACAGAAGGTTCTGAAACCCAGGAAATTCAAACAGCATGGAATACAAGTTAGAGAAAGGAGTGATTTCTTTAAAGACAAGGCTTCATTGGTTCTGAAAACCAGGGTCCTTTACTGGGCAAGTCATGACTGTTTCAAACAAGATTAGCTGGGAGGTGATCAACAAGCCAGTGTAATGCTTTGATGTGAAATATTTGTACAACATGAGACATGGACATAGTCTTTCACATAAACTTCTTAGAGCAAACTGCCTCAGGGGAAATCTTGACTACATTCTGATGGCATGTTTACTGACCCTTTACATTTGGATTTGGGTATGTGGTAGATTAGATGGCTATTCAGCAAATATTTACTCTCAACCCCAACTCCTGCCCCTCCATGCCCTCACGAAGGACTCTGCTTTCCTGCTCAAAGATGTTGGCCTTGCCCATTTAACTTACTTTGCCCAATGGGATATTAGCAGGTGTGGCAGAAGCAGAGACTGGAAATGTGCTTGTGCAGTTGGGCTGGCCCTCCTTGTGCTCCTGCCATGAGAGGGAAATGCCAAGGCTAGACTGCTGATCTAGAGCGGATGAAAACACATGGAGAGCATATCTTGACCCAGTCTGCAGCTTGAAATCAAAGCTAGCTGAACTAAGCCTGGACCAGCAAAACCCAAATGTATGAGTGAGAAGAAGTGATTGTTCTTTTAAGCACCAGAGATTAATCAACATTTTGTGGCTGTGGCTAACTGATAGAAGCAGAACTGCTGAATGAGCAAGTGAAAGGGGCAAGGAATGTGTGTTGTGCAATGTTCATAGGGCATAGTGAGGGAGCAGAATGCTGGGGTCCTCAGCAGGGGCCATAAATGGTGTGGGCTACTGTATAGAGTATACCCTTGGTATATGGTAGCAAAGCTCATTGCTGAACACAGATGAAGGGTCAGAATTTGGCTGCTTGTGGAGCAGAGGAGACTATTCTGGGTTTCCTAGTATATATATTTACCAGTATGTACTGGTGACTGTTCTGGGTACAGCATTGTATGACCTTTTATTTTTAGAGCAGGGAGAGCAAGTATGTTGTTGTTGTTTTCTTTGTTTTGTCTTGCTTTGCATGGCTTTGAGGGGGGCACATATACATGGAGAATTGAAGATATGGTCTAGCTTCTGTCTACAACTGATTTCCTGGGCTGAGTTATCACCCGACGGGGAGAAGCTGAAAGAGTTATTTTCATGAGAGACTTTGTCATCTGGACCCCAAAGAAGCCCCTCTTGTGCACATTGAAGTGTAGCACAGAACTAGAGTGAGGTTCATTCACCCTTCTGCTTTGAGGAACCAAGAGATCACTGGCTCCTTATAGATTGGTGGGTTGGGTCGATGTTGCCTGTGATCTTACCATGGGCATCATCCATCGCTGCTGTGGTGAGGTTCCTTTCAGCCGTATAATGAGTAGAGGAACCAGAATAGGAATGGAAAGTGTTGGATTGCTTGGGGAATTTTGCATGACAAGTGTGTGAGCTAGATGAGACACTCCTTGGGAACCCTCAGGAACATATCAGGAAGACTTGGCAAGGAGGTTGGAGCAGGGTAGGGACAAGAGAAAGAAATTTGAGATGACAGTGTTAATGGGGAACTTACTTGAATACATATGCTGATGGGGCCACAGAGACATTTCAGTTACTTTATGCATATGGTTGAAAGGTTGGGTTGGCCCAATTTCCACTGTCAATGCCTAAAGAAGGACTATCTTGATGATGTTCATGGGCTGGGGGGATCTCTCTTCAACTTCATATTTGCCCCAACAGATGACCCAGCCCTACTGAAAGGAGAGTGTCACTAAGATATTCACTGTGTGTAAATTCCATTGCATCACTTTAGGATGATAATAACACAAAGGAAAACAGAGGAGAGAAATCAAAAGGTGAGTAAGAAAGGGTGGGGGGGCCAGTGAATCAGTTTATCTAGCAGGAATCCCAACAGACGTTCAGGTGAGGATCTACTGGGTTCTAAAATAGAAAGTAGTTGCAGACTACATCTAATAAAAAACAAAACAGAACAAAAACCCCTTAGATTCTCTGTATTACTTTCTGTGCCTACATCTCAAATTCCCAGTAGGGTTATTGTATATTTGGGGGAGTATAAATGCGCCTAAGCACGTGTGCACTGAATCCCAGCTCTGTCACTCGCTAGCTCTATAACCTTGGGCAAGGCACTTAATTTTTTCCTCTCAATTTTATTTGTTTGTTTATTCATTCATTCATTCATTCATTCATTCATTCATTCATTCACTCATTCATCCATCTAATGCTTACTGAAATGACACTATGTGTCCAGGTACTCTTTTAGGCAGTGAAACAAAAGACACATGCTCTCCAGCCTCACAGAGTGGAACATACTAGTGAGGGAAATGGGAACAATTCCAGTAAGTGAACAAATTAAAAAAAAGTCTGAGAAGTATTATGAAGGAAGAAAACAGGAGCTTAGATGGAGAAAAAAATACTTGCATTAAATAAGGTAATTAGGGAGAACCTTTTTATAGAGGTTCCATACCTTGGGAATAATATGCTTAAGCATAAAATTGGGATAACAATAGTCTTCATTGCATCATGGGGAGGCTTAATTAGATAATGCATGTTTAACACATTTGATTTAGTGCCTGACATACAGGAAATGTTCAACAAATATTTGCTATTGTTTCTTCTATCTGGGAGTTAGTACATAAACTTAGCAGACAGAACTTAACACATGGCTTTGTACCTAGTAGGGACTCAATAAATGTGTGCTGCTGATGGGTTATGACAAAGGTGTGGTGGCCTGGTGCCATCCCTCCATCCCATCACTATCCCCTGTTTCTGGCAGCATCAGAGAGGCTAAAATAGCTCTCTTAGGCACATACATATGACAGCAAGGGATACATCAGCCTCCGGACCCCGGAGTGGGTCCCTGCAGGATAATATTGTTCTAGGCAGAAATCAAGAGAAACTTGGTGCTGATTTGTGCCGCAGTTGCTCGCAGTATAAACAGAAGCTGCCAGGGCTGTCCACTCAGCATTTCTTACCAGGCACAGGAAAAAAAATGCTTTTCTGTTTTAAAAGAAAGATGGAAGGGCATTTTTAGTGCAGGCTGTAGCTCTTTATAACATAAACGGCTCAGCCCAGGGGAATTGAAATGGATGAAGCGTATGCAAAGTCAGATAGCGACTGGAGTTTGGGTGAAAAAAATGATAAAGGAAATTGCTTGATTTTATTTTTCTATCCGTGGTGATGTTTGATTTTAAAGTGGTCAGTGGTGTGGGTCTCACTGACATTGAGCATTTGGGGAAGAGAGCAGCAGTACCTCTGTGAACCCTTAGTGGGTATAATAGGACTTTGCACTTATTAATTTATTTGTAAGATAACATTTCAATTGGATATTGAATGTACGAATGTCTATGACTGCCATTCATTGAACACTAGGAATAAAACTACAGCATTTGCTGGTCTGCTGGTAGAACTGAGGAGACATGACCTTCATCCTGGAGGATGGTATGTTGGCTGGATTATTAATGCAGCTGCGCCTTGGAAAGAGGAGAGAACCCAGGCTGAGTGGTGAACACTCCTGTTCTGGCCTTGGCCTGTCACTTGCAGACCCGGGCCAGTTCTTTGTACCTCTGTGGACTTTATACCTCTGATAGCTGTGCTTGATGCAGTTACAAGTGTATTGTGAACCAGAGAACTTTCAGCTCCAGGGGACAGGGTAAGTCAGGTCCCAAGCCAGTCGTGATTCCAGGACTTCAGAGCAGCCTGAGGGGCTCTGGTGGCATGCCCCATAATACTTGCAGGTGGCCAATGCCATGAGCTTCTCCATGCACTGAACACTGCCAAGAAGGTGCTCTTCGCCATCTGTCTCTCAGTCCGCTGCAGAACACACTGCCGCCCACGTGGGCGAGAGGGCTGCAGAGGTGCTAGAGACATCTGGTTCCGTGGGTCCAAGGGGCATAATGTGTGGCCCAGGCCTGGGTTGAGAGTGGGTCATGGGGAGGAAGGGAGGCCAGATGGGACTCCTATGGTATAGCTCAGAAGGCAAGCCTGCACCTCTCTCTTCACATGTACTAGATTCGTATGTCCATTTGCATGGCTGTGCCTTCTGCTGGAGTCTACGCAAGTGGCAGAGCAAGGGCCCTGGCACTGCGTGCACGTGCTGCACATTCCAGCACCTTCCTTTTGAAATACTGGGAAGGAAGGATTTTGACTGCATTGGAAATTTCCATTATCAGAAGAAATTTCAACATTTACATCTGTCTAAGAACGTTAAGAAGAGCTCTTAGACTCTTTAAAGATAATTTTGACTGTTGTAAATTTTTGAATGGCTGTATAAAATGGCTTTAAAATTTTTATCACCTACTTGTGAGAACAAAGTTTCTCATCAATGGTGACTATCAAGAATTTGAAGGGCTCATTAAAAAACTTGATCGGGACTTGCTCATAGCCATTTCAAGCATAAAATTTGGTCTAAAATAGTTATGTGCATGGAAGCAAACTCAACTTTCTCATTAAAATTTTTGGAAAAGATTTTATTTTGAGCTTTTATACAAATTCAATATTTAATATCCATCTCTAATGCTCTTCATTTTATTTTTATTATCAGAGTAATAAAATATACAGAATGTAATAAATGTTTTCACCCAGTCCATATAGATGTCCCCAGGTCCCTTCCAGTTCATTCCAGTGTGGTGCACAAATATTATGACATCATGACTTTAAGTAGATATCAGAACACCTGGGGTTGCTGCCCACTTTCTTTCACCAAATCACCCAAGCAATGTGGGCCTCAGTTCTCCCATCTGTAAAATTACTGGATCAGATTAAATTATATCTAGGATTTACTCCAATTGACAAGTTATTTTTAAAACTTATCTATTTACTTCTATGGTCATGACAAGGATTCATTTTTTATTACTAATTAATCAGTGATTTTAAAAAATAACTTTAATGCAAAATGATTTGCTACAAACCAAAGAAACCTATATGTATTACACAGATAATGGGAAAATTAAGCCAGCTCCTCGACTCTGAGAAACTCAAGGTGTTAATGCCACAAGTCTATTTGCTCAAGTTAAAATTCCTCAAGCATTTTTCTCATCCTTTTAAGTTTAGAAACACAGATCAATTTGAAGAAAGCCATGGTATGGTACCCCTTCCCTTTGCATTTAGAGGCACTGCTGATACATATTGTACCTATGCTGATCGATTTTGCATCCCAACAGGCCTGCCCATTGATTTCTAGCCATCTCTTTTCTCCTTTGAAAACAGCTATCTTGGATTGAGAGTGAGGTCGGGGATGTAAAAGGTAGTCACTACTTTTTAATCAACTCATTTTGAGCCAGAATCCTACCTTAGGAAAAAGGAGCAGAATCCAGCTGCCTTTTTCTCCCCAGCTCCCTATCCTTCTATGAGCAGACACAGAATTAAAAAAATAATGATAATAATAAATGAGCCAGACACATTCAACAGCCAAGAGCAGAAAACAGCATTACTGCAGACCCTAAAGTCGACATACTTTAGAAATAGGTCTGGAAAAGTACATTTCTGAATATCAGAAAACTTTGAAACATTGAAGCATCCATTTAAAAGGAAAGGATTTAGAATAACTGACATTTGCTATCTAATCAGACATGGGCAGCTTTGGCACAAGCCATCGGATCTGTAAGTGCCTGACTCCTAACTGCTTACAGGCATCCTTAATATTAGAACTATGTGAAGCCTGGAGAAGTCTGAGTAGGAGAAAGAGCTGTAGGTATATATGATGCCACATACTCCCCTCCGAGAGGTGTAGCCAGTCTTCCTAGGAAGACTAAACATGAAAAAAGTGAGCCAGCACTGTCAGTTCATTTGTTTTAAGGATTAGTGTCAACATCACACAGAACCAGCACTACAGTGTGGAAGCAAGAGTTCAGGGATTGGTCTTTGGGTGAAGAAGATAAAGCAAAAGTCAAGAGTTAATAAAGACTTAAAAACAATGGGGTCTCTTGACTTCTAGCAGTAACTCAAGTTGCATAAATGGAACATTTTCATAAAGATTAAAGACACCACAGAAAACAGTAAAATTCAAGAGCCTATATTGTAAAACCGTAGGAAGGGACTAACATTTATTCAGCACTATATGTATGGTACTGTGATAGGCGCTTTCACATCCTTCAAGCTACGTATAACCATATCACCATTCCCCTTTTTAATCAGTGAGGAAACTGGGACTAATAAAAAGACTATAAAATTTGTCATGGGTCATACAGCTGGTAGATGACCAAAACCTGCTGAGCTTAGACTTGGTGTTGACTTTAGCCTTATATGTGATGGGTGTATCTATTCTTGGTTTAATTGAGGGTAAATTCTCCAACATCACAGTATCTTCCCTACTGGTTCCACGGAATCCCACAGTTGCAGCTACATTCCTTAAAATCTTGAGGGTATATTTTTTAAGATTTCTGATCTAAATTCAATCACCCAAGGTATGGTAACACTTTGAGTGGTTCCCAGGCATTTATTCAAAAGAGAAGCATTTCCTAGTGAGCTCTACCAGGTAGCCAAGAGCAATTCCTCATAGAATTGGTGATGTGTCAGGGATGGGGGTATCTCCTTGGGGTCCTGGGGCTGCTGAAAGGGCCATACCACTACATTGCTTTTTTTCTACACTTTTTTGGCTGCATACTCTTTGATAGAGTTTTCATATGAGAATTTTGTAATATTTACTACAGATGCATAAGAAGATAATTCAGTCTTCCCTCTAACAGGATTGATCAAAATTTGATAGTTTATTATCGATAGGTTAGAAAACTTCCTTTGAGCTTCAAAACTTATTGTTAATCTCCCATCTGCAGTTACATTCCAAGAAGAGGAAGTGCTTCAAGGAGATACCCAGGTCCTGAAAATGAGCTTTCTTTTTCATAATATGGCCATGCCCAGCCAGAGGAAGAGTCACAGTGTAGCTGGAGAAGCTGAAAAGTCAAGGTCTTTTCTGAGGCTCAGGAGTTGCCCACAGGAGAAAACAGTCACCTGAGCTATGAGACTAAGAGCCTTGATTCAGCCTGGGGCATCATTGCTCTTGCCCAAGGTAGTCTTGGGGCTGCTGGCTGGGCTAGTGGGCTGAGCACAACCTCTCCATCTGCCTGGCCCCTAATGACAGCTTCTTCTTGTGGGCCACCTTGAGCATCCTGCCCCATCATTGCCTTCAACAAGAAGTATTCGAACAAGGCGCTGCTCATTACCACTTAACCTGGGCTTCATGCCCACCTGGCATGCTGACTCCTTTCCCCAGGTCAAGCCTGGTGAGAAAGGGGGAGTTGAGGACTTGCGGCTGGAGGGGTTTGGGGTAGTGGAGAGGGAGGGCTCCCCAGCTTGATCAGAGGGTTACAGTTTTCAAAAGCTGTGGCCTCAGGTAAGAAACAGTTTTCAAGCACAAAACTACAGACGTGGTGTTGCCAATAAAAGGCTGAAGAGCAAAGTCTCTTTTTAAAATCATCAGTAAAAACCACATTTAATCAACCATGCCAGAGGAAAGACTGATTCACTTGTCTACCCTCATTCTAGCAGGAGCTGGGTGGCAGGGGTCAATGGTGGAAAAAGGAGGGCATCTGTAATACTTCACCAATAAAGATAAATTTTTAAAAAAGAATAAGGCAGTCAAAGAGTATAAAGGCAAAAAATGTAGGAAAACCAGCAATACAGAACTATATCAGACAATTAATTAATAAAAATAGTGCCATTTTTCTGGATTTTTTGAAATTTGTGATATTTGTCAGCTTTATAACATTTCTGATTTGATGCTATTTCTTTACTCACTCGAATTAATTTTCACTCTCATACCTGATTGTGCACTCATCTTTTTGAAGACTTTTTCTTAAAGAGTGCCCCCTAAGGTGAAGCTTCAGGCACCACAAACCAGGATCCGTTCCTGGAATTCTGCTGGGATGTAAGAGGCCATGCTCAGCATCCCTGTGTTCTCAGGGTGGTGTCGCTGCCAATAGGGATGTTAGGAACTGGTGCCTGGTTCAATTTCTTGGAAAGAACAATGCACCAGAGGGAGAGTTTAATTCTATTTCTGGATTAACCTTGTCCTAATTACGTGCCCCTGGGCAGGAGGCTGTAATGCTCTGTGCCCGGTACTTGCGAATCAGTCGAATGGGGTTGTAAATAGAGCCCTCCCCGCATTGCGCGGGGATGTCCTGCATGTAGATCACATAGAGATGTTAAAACCTTTGTAGAAGAAGGCAGCTGATTAAAAGGGAAGCCATCGCTCTCCCTCCTTGCATTTTTCTCTGGCAGCAGCAAACTGAGGTTACTGATAAAGCTACAGCACCTTAATATGCCGCTCCCACACAACCCTTGAGACCAACAGAAAATTGTCACATGCCCTTTTCTAAATTTCCCAAAAGTGTTGTTGTAGGTGGGGAGCTTCCTTTTTCCCCCTGGAAGAAGCAGGAATACTCATTTCCCTCCTGTTCCCATTTCTGTCTTTACCTGACTCAACCCTTCTCCAAGTCCTCCTTAGCCTCCCACCCCATCAACAGCCCAATGCCACTGCCTTCCACTTCCTGTCAGATTCTGATTCAGAGGCCCTTTCCCTCTTCCAGAGGCTTGTGAAACATCCCAGAATTGGGCTGGTATTCCACCCCCCAGGTCTTAGCAAGAGATGATGAAAAGCTAACAGAGGGTCAGCCATGTTCTGGTTTGGGGAGGGTCCCCTTTTGATGAAGCCAACAGTGCTTTGCACTCCTCACTGCTCACCTGGTAGGATCACTTGGGTCCTCTGGTACCTGAAGCAGAAACTCCAGACCTGTATTCTCTTCCTTGCCAAACCCTCACCCCACCCCAAGCTACTTTTGGCTTCTGAAATGTGCAGAAAATGAGCAAATGAAAACAGGGGGAAATAATGCATAAAGTCAGTGGCTGATCAGCCACATTTCAATGCTGAAGAAAGAAGGACGACACCCTCAGAGGTGTCATCAGCCAATGAGAAGAGCAGTGAGTTGGTCTCATTTGGAATTTTTCCTGTGTCCCTATACATTTATTTCTCAAGGTAAATCACCAGTCTGTCTAGCCACATTTGTTAACAATGCATGTAACTCTTAACGGCATCTCAAAAGCATACTTACTCTCAATTTCGCTTCTCATTCGTTTTTATGATGCTAGAGAAATTCAGATTATATAGGCTTTCTTTGTGCTGAGATGGTAATTTTATATCACTGTAGATTAATAGCATTTTTAGTGATATTTGGTATCACTCATTTGTCTCCTCTAGTCGTAAAGATATATATTTTTTCTAATTTGGCTTTGCCAACAAATAAAAAATAAGAGTCCTTTTCTGTTGAACGAGCGAAAAAGTCATTGTGATCATGAAGAATGATTCCCTTTAACATATCCACAATCCACCACCTAATTGTTTTTGTTATTGCAGCCATACAGTTCCTACAAGGACATGTGTGTGCGTGTCTGCGCGCAGAAGCATCTCTCCTGTTGCTGCTTGGTCTTCACATTGTGTTCTGATTACTGAGCCTCCAGCTTATCTGTTTAGAGCCTGCTCATCCAGGCACCTCTGCTTAGGGAGACTGCAACCTCCCATTTCTTCCCCTTCCTCTCCCCCGGTCCTAGAGTTTTGCAGATATCTGTACTTTGTGAGCATATTGATATGTCTGGAATTCTGTTCTGAGAACTGGTCCTGCAGTGCTCACTTGGAGCAAGTACCCATTCCGGGGACGGTTGTTATGGAACTGAAAAGCAGTCAGACTCAGTGTAGCTATCAGCTTTTAAGAGCTTCCTCCATCTGCTAAAATGTGCACTGCAAAGTTGCACATAAAATGCTGATGAGTACCTCAGTGAAGATGCATATAATGATCCACTCTCTCTTGGTTTACACCACACTCTCCTAACTACCTATTCACCTGTTCTATTGGAAAATTTTAATCATCTCTCTGACATTAGCTTGGCAATTTCAGCGGCCACTTCACAATCTTTCAAAGTCTTTCTGCTCCATTTCATTCCTATTTCTTTTCTGCTTGTGTTAATTATTTTTGCAGCCAGCATACGTGTTTGTCAATAATGCATTACATTTTCCATGTGTCAGTTCCTCAGCCCATCAAAGGATCCTGCTTTATACATTCTGAATCTTTTTTCCCCTTTCCCAACTCAGCTCATTTTGCTCTGGGCCTGCCTCTATCCCTTATTCCAAATCCATTGGAGGTTGCTCGAAACTTGGCATCTGCAAAGCAGTGGCCAGTTTAATTGGGTCCAGTTCTCCATAGAGCACTAAGTTTGGCCTGCAGTGGGCTGCAAGCTGTCTGAAAGCTCCCTGACTTCTTTGCTGCCTTAAATGCCCTCACCTTCTGGGATGCCTACTTCTGAAATGTGCACAAGACACTTCTTCCATCTTGAATCAAGGACTAGGACATAAATTCCCCATCAAGCTTGAGGATCATGAAAATCACTGTGGGTCCCACTATCTCCATCTGCCATGTGATGCCTTTGCTAAATGAAAAAAATCTTCTCTTAATGACCAGCCAGAGAAACACATAGAGTAGTGCGAGGCTCGTACCGAGGCTCTGTAAATACTCGCACAGTCCGACGTGTTGTCAAGGGCTTGAGCGCCACAGGCTGCATTTTGGGCGGTGCAGAGAGGAATTATGTTGCTTTTTTAAAAAAAAATATCTCTACCATTCTCCGCTCTGTCCTGGCATAACCTCTTCTTGGGGATTTTCTAATGGTTACCATTTCCTTTTACATGATTAATATCAAGGTACCTATAAAGTATCATAATCCCAAGACTCTTCTTTTACCTCGTTGCTTCTGAGAATTCCCTGACCAGCTCCCTCTCACAGGCTAAGGAAACGCCATTTTAAGGGAACTCTCTCTGCTTCTCAGAATGAATGCCCTTCAGCGAAGGGCACATGCAGGGAAGTTTCTTTTCTTGTTTTTCTTTTGTTTCAGATTCCCGTGGGGGTTACACACATCCCGTCCTAATTCCCCGGTTCCTCGGGGAAGCACAGCCTGTGCCGGGAAGAGAAGGGCCTGGGCCTCACGGGCAGGGCGGCGGCGAGTGGGCTGCCCGCTTTGTTTCCTCTTGTGCCCACAGACATCACCCTTGTGCACCCGGGTCGCCCGAGTGCCACACACGGGCTCTTGGTAAGATTCCACTTCTTACTTCCCATCACCATGCCCTTCCCTTGCCGCGCCTTCTGTTATTTTTAACTGCCCTCTTTCGCCCGGGAGCCCTTCACCTCCCTGCTGCGAGAGGATGCTGGAAATGGCAGGGCTGAGAAAGCAGGGCACGGAAGCGGCAGTGCCAGGAGGGGCAGGGACACAGCCCTGCTCAGAAGGGCACGCTTCGGCCTGCCCTGGGATCGGGCATTTCCTACACCGTCAGTCCTTCTGGTAATCACAACAAATAATCACTTCCTGCTAATCGTCCCACAAGGAACATTGCTTTCCAAATGCTCTGTGTGCTCTCTGGCCATCATTCTGATGAGCTAAGGTATTGACAAAGGTGGCCTACGGGAGGGGACAAGGACGATCAAGTCCTGCTTCCTTCATTATTGCCAACGAACACCTGACCATGTGACTAATCCTATAGAAACAGAGGCCTGCTCCTCCGAGTAGGTGTCTTCTCTTTTTATTCCTGTGCCTTCTTGGAGAGCCTTTCTTGAACTTGAAGACCCCCTCCAGGTATTATTATCCAGGTGAAAGACTTCTGCTGGAGTCTAATTCACAACAACAAGAAGATGAAGCATTATTGGGTCACCTGTGGACTCAGCGACCTTGTATTTGAAGTTGGCGCAGGATTGACATTGGGCAGCTTACCTTTTCCACTCCTTCCGTAGTTCTAATATCGAAGTCAGGCTAAGAAACTGCCTCCCCTGGCCACTCCCCGCTTTGCCCAGATAAATAAAAATGAATTGCTATTGTTATTTGGTTCACTAACTCCTTGGGCCAGGATAAGCTAAAGAAAAGTAAAAGAATAAGAGAAAATGTGGACAAATTCTCTGCACTTATTTATAGTCAGTAATGAAAATTAACCATGTTTTAAGAAAATATTTCCTTGGAATAGTCATAGCAAAGAGTTTCGCTAAGAAAAGTTGAGAACGGAAGGCTTCTATATCACACCCTCTGCTAAACTGAAAGAAAAATGAAGGCTTCCATAAAATTCCGTAACTTTAGCCAGTGATAATCTCACCCAGTTCCCACATGTGTAGAATGGGGATTATAAAATTACCTGTCTCACGGGCTCCTTGGGACTACTTCATATAATTTTTAGAAGAGTACCTGGTACGTGGTAAGTATTCTATAAATGTTAGCAATAATTATTATTGTCAACTAATAAAACTCCCAGTTGCTCTTATACCATGTGATCCATTAGGGAGAGGTTGCAAATAGCATGAATTGGATACAGTCTGCATGAAGAGAGTTTTTGAAATTTTTGCTTTAGTTACTGCATTTAAAATTGAGATATTTCTCTCTCTCTCTCTCTCCTCTCTCTCTCTCTTTCTCTGTCTCTTACACATCGCACACACACAATCTATTTCCAGTTTTGCTTTGAAATGGGAAGACCTGTGACACAGGACTACATTCCTGCAAGGCAACACTGGGCTAGAGCTGAAAGGGCTCTTTCAGAGGGTGTCTCTATCCAGTGTGCTAATTCCCTGTGTTGCCCTCCTCCCATTCAGGCACTTCACTTGGCTCATTGAGCTATTTGCATTTCCCTCTTGTGTTCTATACTCTACAAAGCACTTCCAAGTAGGCTCTTCTATTTTGTTTTACAGAAACTACAGTTGAGGAAACTAATAAAAGGGTAGGTTAAGTAACTTAAAAATTTTTGCACATGAGTCTCTTGGGACTGGGACTGAAGTCCAGATCCTCCTCTTCTCCAACAGTGTGCTGCTTCCTGAGCCCTGTGAACAAACCCCCTCAAATTTCATCAAACTTTTCCCTCTGTCAATTGCACAGAGTGTTGTTTGTTGTGATTTTAAGTAGCAGGATAACTTGATATATCAGTTTCAAATGGTAAGTTACAGTGTGACCTAAGGTGTATGAGGAATGTCGAATGTCCTCCACTCTACCAATAAACAGGGCAGTCTCTAATTACTTGCATGGAGCTTGACCCCAATATAATTCAGTGTCTGTGTGGCTCTGTTTCACCTCTACTTATTTCCATTACCTTCCATATTAGCTATGTCAAGTTGATGGGCCTGCTGTTCCCCAGGGTAGCTATTATAAATATTGGTGCTATAGTGAAATGCTTCCAGTCTTCTGGAACCTCATTTGAACTAAACAAGTTCTCCATAATGATCATTAATGATGTATTGCTTGCATATAAATGTTGGATATTAATCTTTTGTTTACTTTTTCTATGCCATCAGACTTTTTAGAGGTTCTTTGTAATATGCTCTTAACTGATGACCACGAGTAGTTTCTCCATTTGGGACTGAATGATTATTTTAGCTGACAATTCAAAGTGGCAGGTGAAGGCTTGAACTTGGAGCCCTGGCTGATTGACCACTTTCCCTAGCAGTAATGGCTGCCTAGTGCTCTTGGAGGTCACATGTCATTAGTGCCCAGGTATAAAACCTCACCTGAGTCTTTTTGTAAGTCTGCCAAGATTGTCTACTGGCTCATAAATTTTATAAATTGAAGGCAGGAACCTGTCCATGTCAAGAAGTTCCTGCAAGGTGACTGGGATGAGCCTAGTCACCAAGCCTGGAAGGAGGGACATTGTGGGTGCTAGATATATTCTATTCCTTTCTAGTAAGATCTGAATTGGGCCTGTGCTGTAGCAGGTCTTAGGTTTCATCTGATCTCTATCCTTTGATAAATCCCTTTCTGCCAAGAACCAGATTCCAAGTGCTGGATTAAATCTAAGAGTCTCTCATGAATTGGAACAGCCTCTTCTTCCTATATGGAATTACACCCAAGAAATGTCTACAGTTTGGTTTAATTTGACTTTATACCATGGGTTGTGGCAGAAATAGATCAGCATCTGTGCAGGCATTGACAAGATGTCAATGTTCTTCATGACATAATGCCACTGAGCTTGAGCTCAATAATAAGACAGACCTGGATTTGAATCCCTGATCTGCCACCTGCTACCTAAGAAACTTTAAGAAGGTTTCTTTGGGGGGGGGGGGTGTAGTAGTAGTAGTAGTAGACTGTTTGCCTTTTTTCTAGTATTATTGAGATACAATTGACATTTAACACTATATAAGTTTAAGGTATATTTAAGAAGGTTTCTTAAACTTTATTTAAGCCTTGGTTTTCTCTTTATTTAATAAGGATACTAACAGTACCCACTTCATAGATTTGTTGGGAGAATTAAATGACAAAATATATAAGACATAGCCTAGGTGTTAGTACAAAATATGAAGCTGAAATAATTATTCATTTTTTATTATTCTGTGAGCCCACACTGGTCTCAGCTGTAGAGTCTTCTCCTGACCTTACTTGTCCTGAAAGAGAGGTTGATTGCTGTAATGTTACCATGTACCTATCCCTACACTGCCTGTCTTTGTGATCAGAAGTTAAATGTGATAGTGATAAAGAAATCTTGCTGGGTTTAGTTATGAGCAGGATGAGGAAATGGCCCTATGCCAAAACCATAAATTCACCACAAGTCTCTTACGGTAAGGAATGCACATTAAACACTATTAGAGGCAGACATGATTATGACATGCAGACTCATGTCTGAGGAAGGTGTGGAGGATCTTATGGAAGAAAGTAGGCATAGATGCTGAGGCCTCTAAGATGGGCATGACATCATCTGGGGTCATGTAGATGTTTGTTAGGCCCATGGTTGCTCTTGATATCAATAACTGTGGTCATGGGTGGGCCAATGTAATTGTCACTGTTCTTCAAATTCTTATTGTCTCTTACTTGAAACATATGAAAAGCTATGACTATGTTCCCTATCATAGCCCTCTTCCTGCTCTGATTCATTTCTCCACACTGCTGCCAGAATGATCTTTCTATAACACAGCTCTAGTTATGCCCTTTCACTGCTCAGTGGTCTTTGCTGGTGCTCGTTGCTTACCCAAGTAAGTCTAGTGGCCAGAACCAAAAGGATAATCCTTAGACTTATGCACATCATTGCCAATCCCTTGAGCTCTGAATCCAGCTGAACTTAGTGGTCCCACACGGAAGGACAGTGCTAACAAGAGGCTGGAAAACTCAAGGAAGGTTTGTCATCATCCCTCTAAGCATTCATTCAGTAATCTGGATTAGAGAAAGCTTAAGGGAAGATACACACGAGTTTCCTCTCTTGCCTGGACATTAAATGTCTTCACAACCTGGGAAATGTCTATAACTTCATATATCTGAAAAACTGTTCACACCCTAATACTGACTCTGGAGTCTCCCTGAAGAGTCACTGTGGAAGACTTGGGACTCAGTTTTTTCAATTGAATCTCTTTCCATTTGAAACCAAGTCTTCATCTCTGCGCTCCAGTGTCTCTAACGTGCCAGCTTTCTAGTCTTCTTTAAATGCATGCTTTTGGTATCTGGTCAAAATTCTGTGATTCTTGGGGGAACCTCCATTACATATGGCTTTTTGGTGTACTCCGAATAGTCACTTAAATCACATGTAAATAGAAGGTCACTGCTCATTATCAGATTCTTTTAAAACCTTGAGTATTTCCTTAACAAGGAAAGCAGTGACTGCCTCTTCACACCCAGAAGGCTTTACTTGAAGGCAAGATGGGTAAAAAAATCCCTCCTGCCCCTCCCCCCTTTTCAATCTCCTAGTCCCCACATAAGCAAGCCAGAG